>NC_064670.1:99928199-100583199 GCF_943734685.1 Anopheles coluzzii | reverse complement strand
CCACGGGCACATTGCTGCTGCAAAACCAGGACAGCATACTGATTGATGCGATGGGTACGGTTGAAAGTTGATGTAACCTTCTTACTTTTTGCTAGGTGAGCACCAGAACCAGGTTATACCCTACCAGCAGTGGTTAGTCACTCTGAAAATGGCTGCAAAACATGCATCCGTGCTTACAATTTAGTACCTTTTCGGAGGCGAACAAGGTTGCACAATGGATTAGGATTCTGCATAGGCAAAGAGTTCAATCAAACCGTGTGTGCTGAATACGTTACAGAGGGACAGAGAGAAGAGGTCTCTCCTTATATCACTGCTCAGGGGAAACTTCATAGCATAACACCGTTTCATATTAGCTAAAGATATTTAATTTTGAAAAAAATCCTATTTTATGTTAGGACATGGTGAGAATAAACATTGCTAGTACTGCCACCACAAAACCCCATGCTACCCGTGCCGCCAGAGGGAGCTGATTTGATTTTAATTGTGAAATTTATTACTGTACTCAAATGTGTTTACACAAGCGATACAGCATCTCTCATCTTACCAACCGGCCCAGCTTCGCACAGTGCCGAAGCATGGCGCCAAACGCGCTGGCTGGGTTGTGTATAATGTGTGCTCGAGGAACTCATAAATATTCCAGACATTTCGCTCCAGAAAGTCAGAACAGCCGGCCTTAGAGTGCCACTCGCCATTTTGCTGCACTATAATTCGGGCATGCTTGCACTCCGCTATAAAAGCGCACATCGCTTGGCACTGTGGATGGTGCCACGGTGCCGCCACATGCCACTCTTGACTACACCCAAGCAGCACACGGAGCTTTCTACCGGCTCGTCTTCGTGGTGGTGCAAGATTTGACCACACGTCCAGCCTCTCACGGTTCGCCCGTATTCTGCTTCCGGTTTTGCAGTCTGCTTCCCAAAACCAAAATGCCCGGACGCTGAATGTGTACTCCGGTGCATACATATGGGCCGTTGCTTCGTTTGGAGGGGGGTAGGGTTTTATGCAACCACCAACCACGCCCCGGGAAAGCCACAAAGCTCGGTTAGTGCCAAAGGAAAAGGACATACCGCCGCCCTCTCGCTGCAACACACAAACGAGACGATATAAATTCTATTGCAATCCAAATGAACCGACCAGCTTTATGGATGCCCGATGGCTAGCGGGTCCAGAGAGCAGTCTGGCTGTTTGTGTGATCCCGGTACGTTTGTGCAGAAGAGACTGTTTACAGTAGAAATAAACGAATTCAACCAATCACTTTGTTTGCACACTGTTGACAATTATTCTAAAGATTGTACTTTTCGTAAAGATAAATATGGCTTGTCTTACGTTAGCTTGTTTAGAAATCGTTATCACTGTAAACGGATGGGAGAATGTTGAAAATTTGGCAGTCAGGTAGTTTGGATTGGTCGTACAGGTAGAAGACGCACCTGTAACAGCTTACTGGCAAAGATCTCAATTGATCTAGGGACGCAACAAGAAGCTTTAATAATTTAAAGTTGTGTGACATACGACAATGCGAAAGTACCCTTAATGGTATATGCATAATTCATTGCGATAGCAGCCCATTTGAAACGAAAGCCACGGTACGTCAAAAACACCAGCAATATTCCAATCAAAAAGTGTTTCGTTTCGTTTCTTTTTGTATAATCTTCTGTTGCTAGATAATCTCATGCATTATATATCGTTTCGTTAAGTTTGTGGCTTGTTTCGATGAGTTTCAAAGTATTCAGTAAAAACATTCAAAACATTTAATAAACGCGTAAAACATAATGCTAGATGCATACAAAGATTCGGAATAAGAATTACTAAACTAAAACATCACAACACTTTGGAAGAAAACATGCCTTATTTGAAGTGCAAAAGCATTCGATTGACGGAAAACTCTTCTAAATTTGCATCCCTTATTTGTCTGCATCAAGGCAACGCTCAGTAATACAATTTTTCGTATCAATAGCTCATGGTTACTTCCAGCACTACTTGACTTTTGTTTTCGGTTCCAGTTTAGAACAGCACCATGTTCTTGTTTTGTTTCTTTCATTATTTTTGCATAGTATATCCCATCTGTTTCCATTCTACTTAGTGAATTTAATGATGATATGAACATCAAACGCTTTTCAGTACATACTACTAGAGTTCCTCTTTTTTTTTAAATTCATTAGATTGCTTCTTACTTAACCATCGAGTGTGGTCGCCATAGCACATCGGAAACGAATGGTCATACGATTCGATGCGCATTACACTGTACTGTACCATAGCTGCTTCATGACCTGCGAAATGATTAGCAATATATACGACATACGAAACGCTTGCAATATTGCTGGTCGTTGATGATACCTAAGTTTGTCCTCTACAACTCATAGAAAATTCAAATTACTTTCCATTTTTTAGATTCGTAGATTCTTTCAGAATCGCCAGCTCTGTACACAAGTTGCTCCAGTAGATCCATATGGTTTAATGTATTGCCTTCGAGTTACTCGTTACTTTACAGCGCACCGTTTTAAAACGATACATTCTTTCCAACTAATGCCGGGTCTGTGTAGGTCCTGGACCTATCATACGTTGCTGCTACTAATCTAATCTCATACATCGTAGTACCTTTTTACCCGAATTGCGACAATGCAAGCCTTTAGTTGCCTTTTCCTTTGAGTTGCGTATAGTTTTTCACCAAATGTTGCCAAATTGTACCCCTTCTGGCAAAGAGAAAGAGCAGATACACGAAGCAGCGACAGAGGCCATTGCTTTCTCACTGACTCGCGCTCGCCCTCATTATCGTGTCCCAGGTGATCAGAGTGACCTGATGGAGTCGCCGCCCGAATCGATCCTGGCGACGCCGATTGCCGCCCGACGCCGCCAGCCGCCCCTTTCGTCCCGTTTGGCCGAACTGAACGAGGAGCTGCGCACCGAGTCGGCGGCCATGATGATGAACAACTTCACCGTCGACGGACAAGACTTTGTTAGATAGCCCCAGCAGACAAGCGTACGTCAAGGCAAACGCGTGGCGACGCCACTGTCCGAGCCGACGACCCCACGCACCCCGTGCAGCATCGTCGTGCTGGTCGTCCTCATCCGCATCGCCACCACCATCACCACTAGACTTGCAACTGAATCTGCAACAGCTACTAGCTACTACTACTACTTCTACCACTACTAATATTATCGCTTTTAACGCTACCCTTTGCTGCATCTTTTTGCGTCTGCTACGAACAACGGTTGAGTTGTGTGCTGCCGTGTAGAATCATTTCCAATAAGAATAATATTACCAATACTACTACAACAATTACTTATACTATTACCACTACTACTACTACTACTACCAGTACTACTGAAATCTCTACCGCTACTAGACATGACCGCCTGCCACAGCTAGCTATACCAATACAATCGTAGGGAAGCGTAATCGTAGCGCTTCGATTCCGTACGCTATGTCCGTCTACATCCACACATCCATCGGTATAACCTTACTTTTTCGACATTTAAATCAGTCTAAACTGACACGCACCTACGCTATACGCTGGTGCGGCGCGAGGATGCGTTGGAACGGGAGAAGAGATTCGATGTGTACATTTGTGCTTTTCCTTGTGGGCGCAGCGCGCAATCCCTGTGTGAGTGGCAGTCCTCATATCAACATTTTATCAGCACACTCAAACACGCGCACCGCAGTAGCGCGAATCAGTAAGCTGATTCGCGGCGTAGACCACAAGATTGGTTCATCAATGCAGGCGCGGTTCTAGCAGTGGATCGTTTGAATCGCGCGCAGGTGGTTTTAGCTGTTATACAATACTAGGATTGACATCAGACATCTCGTACCGAATGTGATGATCGGCCGAGGCGAAAGCGAGACAAAATGTAACAAATCTTACAAAATGGCTAGTGAAAATCAATTGTGTAACTTGTAGCAAATTTTGCATACGACTTGACCATTACGGAGGTATAGAGAGAGAGAGCGAATGAAATTCAGCTCGCAAAAAAAAAGAAACATAACCACACTGATACACATTTATTTGTACCAGCTCAGTAGATAGGCATGTGCTGGCAAGGGAACACTGCTAGTGGAAATACAAAGCTGTGCAAATACATCCTTCTGACTTCATCCTCTATCGATATCAGCAAAATTGGAAAGATAACATATAGAGTGTCTTGCGTTTCGTTCTTGGCTGCACCTTTATGAACAATCTAAAACTACCAAATTTTAAACCTTTTTTCCAACTCATACTGCTACCTATTACGTTTTGCAACTGATCTGTTTTTGTTCTTAAATTACCATATTGCCTACCGAAGCAGTACCATATCATCAACGTTCGGCAGCATTGGCTTAATTTAGTGTGAAATTTTAATCGGTTACAATGAGGAGAATTAGTCATCCATTGAAAAGAGCGAAGAGAAAGAAAACAATAGACTCCCGATGTCATGGCTGTTGAAATAGGCACAACAAATTTTAAAAGACAACATAAAACAATCACAACCTTCAGGAAGCGAAGCAAACGTGAGAGCGTTACATGAACATGTAATCAAAAACACTTTACACAACCCTGCAAACAGACAACGTACGTGTAGGGCAGGCAAAGACACTACAACCCTTAAAAACACGTTGCTGTGAAGCATTCAAAAAAAACCGAGCTTGTTACATGATTCTCCTTCAAAAGCTAGCGCAATCAAAAAAATGGTTCACAGTGCCCATGCATTTACCACACAATCTTGCATCTTTTCAGTAGAGTAGGCAGCTTATTGGCCCGCAATTACCGCATTTTCCTTCCCGAGAGCGGGTTTTTTGTTGTAGTGTATGCAACAATCGAAGTTTTACAATCAAATGCAACAATTTTGATACACGTGAGCTGATGCAGGACAGAAGGATAATGCTAAGAAGCTACCCAGGGTTGCTTGAATCGCGAATCGATTGAGGATCGATGTAGTAGTATAGTAAAGGAATTTTAATTTTTTAATGTTAATTTTTGTTGCTTATACAGGTAACAACAGACTTTTACATTTAACAAGAGTTGTTATAAATTAATTTTCAAAATCAATGAAGCACAAGTTCTAGTATCAGCATCATTGTTGAATAAATGTAAGTAAAAAGTGTTTTATTGGGTTAGCAAACGATGTGAAGTGCGTCAGAAAGGATGTTTTAAATTAATAACCACTATTAATATTTCACTACTTTGAAATAAGTTGATACGTTTGCGTTCACGAGTGAAAGCTGAAAGCCGAAAACATATGCAAAAACAAACAGAAAAATTACGCGTACAAAAGTTTATCGCTGTAGCACTGAGACCGAGAAAGCGGTAAAATAACGCTCTACCCAAACACAGAAAATGGCAGAAAGACTGTATAACGCTTAGGCAGATGCGGTGGCAGCTTAAGTACGCAGCCAACAGCATTGTAATGTGAGGTTAAACCCCAGATCCAGCTCTGGCATATTTGCTTGGCTTGATATATTGCTATAATCTACACACTCCTGCACACACACACACATACGTCTCGTGAGCAAAATAGCAGCATCAATATTGAACATTTGATCTGTCTCTGTGTGTTGTGTGTACAATAAGGTGCGTCTAAGTGTATGACTGTAATGAGTGTAATCGATGTAAGCATAATGTACGCGCGGTGTAAAATGTATAATGTTATAGCAGGAAAAACAAAACAAAAAAAAAAAGGAAACAAAACAAACAGCCCAACAGTGACGACACGCGCGACCAACCGTTGGGAAGATGAAACATGGAGAGGAACCCATGTTTAAAAGTTCGAAACACCGTCCAAAACGCGCGAGCGCAGTCATTTCGTTTGTGAAGCTTTCAATGTGTATGTCGTTGCGCTATTGTGTTTGTCTAGTAGCAATTTTTAGCCGAGTTCACAGAATGGTTGCTTTAGGATTCAAACATTGCGTTACCATACGAATACGATTTGGTAATTTACTGTTACAATTAGTGCAAGTGATGCATCTGTTGTTGGGTTGTAACATTAACATTTGTGTGTAGTTTATCTTATACTTACAATAGAAAATTGCTCATTCAAAGCTACTAGTGCAAGCTGAAAACAATACATACATTAATTTCTATGTATAAAATCTAAAAATAGAACTACAAAAACCAAAACCGATGGCAAAACGAAAGGAAATCTCTTTGCACCTTCCCATTTTGTCTAGTCCATAGTACGTCAGCAGACTTCACAACTCACAATTTTTGCCAGCACATACCGCTCACTTAAAACACACACCCCACTTTCCCTAGCCTCACTTTGACCAGCTACTCAGCAGCTAACGTGCCGGCAGTGAGAAGGAAACGGAACAACAATCAATCGTACTCGTTCTTTCGCTTTTATAAACTAGCCTATAAGCCAACCTTACCTTACCTACCCAATTACTTGTACACTTTGAAACGTCATGCAACACTTACCAACCTAACTCATACGTTTGCCACCAACATTACCATCACCACCATGATGCTGCTACTAATTACGATCGCATTACGAGTATTGTTGAATGTTGCATTGATTTTAATCGTTCGAATCCTTTAGTCGCGATGGCGCGCGCTGTGTCGTCGTTACCCCTCCCCGTAGCAGTGTTACACCCATTGGAGTTCACTGACCTTGTGGCTTTTCAGCAATCTTGTTGCAAGCTTATTCGGGGAAAAAATACCAAAACAAATGGCCACCTACTTTCTCAAATTGTTGCATTATTGTTAAGTGTAGACGTTAAAACGTTATTGAACCGATTTAGGCAAACCTAAACAAAAGGAGAAAAGTTCGTTCGCTTTGTTTACAAAAAAAAAAACGTCTCGTTGTTATATTAATGCCTAGGCAGTAGAAAAGGCTGTTACTCTAATGGTTTTGCGGTGTGATTTGAGTTCCGATCACGTAGCCAGGGCTCTGTCGGTGTGCAAAAGACGAGACAAGCAATTTCGTTTCAAAAAAACACACACACATTCACACACACACACACAAAATCGAATCGATAAAAAAAAACTCTGTGAAACCAGTTTTGAGAAGAAACAAACGAAAAGTAACAACCAACAACCAAAAAAAAGAAATGAAGAAATGTGCATAAAACCGTTGAATCCAAACGAAGAAATGTTTTCTATTGTTTTGTTCTTATATTTCTGTTCAGTTACATGCCCCACCATAGGCGAAATTTGTTTTGTCTGTCCGTCCGCCTTTCTTGGTGTTTAACCCCACGCTCCCACGTCGTTTAAAAGTGTAGTAAAATTAGCGTAAAATACGCGCCACGCGTGAGGTATACTTGCTTTAATGAGAATGATTAATTAGAGAACACGTGTTGCCTAGTGTTAGTGGTGTCTGTGTTCAGTTTGGGTTTGTTGTTGTCCTCAATTCCTTGAGTTTCTGTTTTCAATTTAGTCTTCTCAAACCGCCCTAGACTAAACACCAATTTAGTAAATAGTAAATTAAATTGAACTGCCCATTATTGGTTTAATTGCCGCCGTGCAACAGCCTCCTTAATGTATGCACCGTTTATTGCACCTTTGTTTCTGTGTATTTGTTTCCCCCAAAATTGTTGTGTACTGTAAATTTTACTCTGCGATAGAAGAGATACTAGAAGGTCGTTAGAAGTTCCAAAAGGTTTGTTTGAATTGTAATGACGTGTCATATGTGAACTAATGCAACAGATGAAACATGAAACAGTGATTCACCAACCAGACAGCGGACTCACGTCGGGTCTTTCCGAATTGTCTCACCATCGTCTCTCGATGAGAAGCGTCTGTTATTAATATTATGCTACCGCGGTGGTCTATGTCCAAGTGCTCAAGTACTTCAAGCTCTAACACCTCGTGACGGCAAACTAGAGCTTGTGTTCGTCTCTCTACCATGGTCGTTCTTCCACGTCTGCCCGTCGTGTGTGTTTTCAACTCCCTCGCTATACCATTGTGTTTCTTCCCCCCATTGCTTCTTCGCGTTCCGCGGGCACAGGTCACAATATGTCGGTGGCGGACGGGAACAGTACGGAGGAGGGCGACTCGGTTAGCGGTGGCCGCAATCCCGCCATGACCGGTGTCGGTTGCTACAAAAACTACAAACATTCCGCTGGTCCGCGCAAACGAGTCAATTCACAGGTGAGTAGGTGTGTGCACGGGGGACCGTCGACACGATGCACCACAATGGAGGAAGGACGCAGGATCGTACTTGAAAGTAATGAAGATAAATAATATAACATATATACAACACTCCCCACACTCTAACAGGACTCTTCCGTATTTCAACACGCCCAGAACGAAAGCTTCGCGCAGCCGATGATGGGTGCATCGCTCGACACGGAGGCGGCCCCGCCCTACAGCCCCTCGATGCAGCATCACAGCATGGCGGCGAACGATATGGACGCGGGCGAGGAGCAGCAGCTGATCATGCAGGAAACGCCCCAGCACGAGCCACCGGTCATGATGGCGACCAGAGCGGTATGTGTGACGTGTGACGCGCCTGTCAAATCTCACCCTATGCTTTTGCCGCCCCCTTTTTTGCGTTTTCATTCCCACCCCTTTTTCCACCCCTCTCTTCCATCTTACCCATTCGCCAGCTTTCCCAAGGCAAGCGTACGATTGGAAGGGAAAATGAATTAGCTTTCGATCGTGCGTGGGCCCAGCTGCCCCGGGGCCTTAAGTTCATGCGCTTGTCCCCTCCACTTTCACCCACTACCACCACTAAACCCGTTTTGTTTGGTTTGCTATCTCTCTCGCTCCTTTCGCTCTTTCACTCACTCTCTTGCTGGCCGTGCTTTACTGATTCGAATTGATGTTTTTTGCTGTTTGATGTTTGAGTTTTGTGGTGATCACGCCTTGAGTTACAGTTTTCGTTTTTTGTTTTGTGGTTTTCTTTTCCTTCAAACGACTTCAAATGCAATCTTTGCGCCGTTCATACTCATACTGCTGCAAATTCACCCCCCCCCCCCCTCCCGCCAGTGCGCTTTTCTTCTAAACTGCTCGATTTCGGCAAGGAAAAATTGGAAAAACGTATTTCAAAAATAAAAACATTTGCTTTGCACACCGCAAGCGACGAACCTGCTAAATGGTTCCGCAAGGCTGCGGCCACCACACTTTCCGTTTGCTGCTACCGCCGTCTGGCTATCTTTGCTTTCACACATCAAGACTCTGTGTGTCATGTTCATTGCATATACATTTAATTTGTTTGCTGGTTTCCGGTACGCTGTAAATAAATGACGATCTTTATCTCTTCCCCGTTCCCTCTATCTCAACTACCGAACTTCGAACTTGTGTGTTTGTTTTTTTCCCCCATACATTCTAGTACTACAACAATCAATGGAGCCACGAGGTATTAGTCTACTAATTCAATTCAATTTACACACTCGATAAATATACTTCGTTTCCTTTTTTTCAAAAAGCATCACATTTTACGCGTTTACAAGCGCAGCTTGACTGCTCAAGCAGATGTCTATTGTTTGTTTTTGTTTTTGTCTACGTAGTAGTATCGAATTAACACATTCTATCATGTTTGTTCAATTTTTTAACACTTTTTGTGGAATCATATTCAAATACACACAGACACACGCACACAGTAATGCTTTTGGTTTTTTTATTGGTCACAGTAATGCTACAGTAGTGCGCCTAGTACACTGCCACTAAACTCTGTACTCGATCTAAATTGGCTCATAATTGAATCGACTAAAATATGAGGATTATTTTTTTACGAAATCTAAATCCTTAAAACAAATTCTCTAAACAAAATGATAAGAATTTTAGGATTTTCTAATCGTAAGCACTAGATTTTTGATAACGAGTTTTTTTTCCACTTTTTTTGGCTTTGTTCACCTCTGCAAGATTTTTGTCGTACCTTTTGCCGCGTCTTTTGAGTCGTTTGATGTTTTGCTTTGAACCTATTCTACACTTCAATCTGCTTCTGCACGCCTCAACCTACAGTTTGCCAGTGTTGTAATTGTATTATCTTTACGCAACTCAACGAGGGACCGTTTTTACCAGCATTTTAGTAAACTCATACTTACGTTAGCATGAACTGAGAATTGTAAATAATATCAACTTGTTTTAAAAACGAACTTTCAGAATGCAATACTCTCAATAACAGCATAAACTGTGTTAACGTTCTCTTATTTCAATTCCTTTTTCCTCCTGTGTAACTCTACTATGGTTTGTGTTGTTGCGAATCAATCCCTTACTCTAGCGCAACCTTTCCACCGACAACGAACCTATTTCATTGTGTTGGTAAGGTTGCTGTTTCATTGTTCAACCCAGCGTTCGTTTCAATACTCCTCTCCACTTTTGGAAAATGTCATTATCTTCTTTCTCTTTCACAATATGTTCAAACCAATACACACCGTTTTTCTTGTTACCCTTCAAAATGGTAATATCTCACACAAACACACATACACATGATAGCGAAAAGAAGAACAAAAAAAAGAAAAAAAATTCCACCATTTTATTCCACTCACTGAATTGTTCTGTTCTGTTTTGTTTTGCTTTGTTTCGGTTTGCCGCCGGTTTCCCGCCCACCAAAATAAACCCATCGGACTCGTTCTAGGAAGTAGAAGAACTGCGGCGACAAGTTGCACTAGAAACGTCCTCCACCAGTAAGCGGGACAAATCCGATACCGAACTACCATCCGAGTTTGAGTGTTGCTTTTGCACGTCGAAGGTACTTTCAAGCGCATTTACTGTTCGTTTCTGTTCGTTGCAAATGTTCAACAGAAGAAGAAGAAGAAGAAAAAGAAGAAGAAGAAGAAGAAGAAGAAGAAGAAGAAGGGAAAAACACACGCGATCTTAAACGTAAAACTGTGGGGTGACTGTGACCATTTTGTTGTATTTTGTTTTGTTTCGTTTGAAAGTTTGAAAAATAACGTACCGGTCACAATCATTACAACTGGGCGGAATTTTTCGTTTTTTAACTGTCAAACCGGGAAGGAAAACTACAGGCAAATTCTTACCAAGACGCACACCAAAAAGCTGAACACAAGGGGGCTATGGCAGCCATCGTTTACTAAAGCGCACCATTTTGATTCACCAAACTGTAGAAATTCGGAAAAAAACATAGCAATACGTAGTAAAGGGCTTAAGATGGCTTGCATTTGTCCGTATCACTCGCCTGTAATGGTGGTGGCTGACATTTACATCCTCTAAATTTAAATCCGCTTCAAATAGCGGACGACTTCTTTTCATCGATCGTTCTTAACGAGACACACGCAAGCAGATCCACACACGGTAGCCTTCCTTGAAAGCTTGAGCCCGTTTGGCTTTCGTCTGTAAAATAAATATCTTAACACACACACATACACACATGCACACTTACAAAACATCACACACGAGGCAAAGAGTGAAGCGCGAATAATTTGTAGCCAATTTCACAATCTCACCTTCTCGGGAAGCAGCCCCAAATACTACACAAACAAACCCTGCGCAAGACGTTGGGAGACTCTCAAGACCCCCCATTCACACTGTCTTTCCATGGCTGCTTCGACCGAGTCCATTAGCCTATGGCCTTTGTGTCCCACTGAATGGCACATTAGTACGGATGACTTAAATCACTTCCTGACCTGCCGCACTCCTCCTGCACACTCCTGTACGCATTCCGCCTGCCACCGTCCACGCGGGCAGAGGCAGTTAGTGAAGATCGTTTACGATATCTTTCCCGTGGACTTCCTCTCTCTCTCTCTCTCTCTCTCTCACACACACACTTTCCAACCTTCCCTTCCACATTCCACGTTCGACACCCATCGCTTTAAGGCCCTTCTGTAGACCCTTCGTGGGGGGCTGTAAGCCTAAAATATATCACCCGCTAAAAGAGAAGCACCGGCACCAATGCACAGCACCACCGTCACACACACCGCTTCCGGGCACCAACGTTCTCCCTTGTTCCGGGTGGCGGTGATAAAAATGGTACCAGCACCGGCTGACGTCACAGTGGCGCTATTTATTTCCCGATAAGCCCCGGCACCCGGTGTGGGCTCCACCAGCTCATTGGTGGCTATCTCACGGTCACCCACGTGCAACGGAACCACACCAAGCCCAACATCTTCTTTATACACACACACACATACACCGCCACTGCACAAAAGCCCTGTGTCTGTGTGTGTGTGTGTGTGTGTGTTTTATTTAATTTTTCTTCGTTTTCGTGCCATTTCCTTTGCCAGCTTGTTTCAATGTTGGTTTTTCGTTGTTGCTCGTGCTCTGAACTAAAGGGTCTCACCCGCCTAGTTTCGGCAGTTTGCGCGGTGTCCCTTAATTCGAATCGATACGAGTTTCACCACCACCACCAGCAGCTCCCCAGGAGGAGAGTGGCAAGCCAAGGCTAGGTGTGCATAAGCGTTGGAAACGCAGGAAAGAAACCAAATTACCACGCTATTAGCATAAATTGATGTTATAATTTTCCCTCCCAAATAGACAACGGGTGTGCTGGTGTGCGGTCCGCTTCTTTGTTGTCAGTTGCTTTCAGTGGCATTCCCCGCCCGTTGCCGCGCCTTGCGCGATCCATCACTCACACCTGTCCTGCTTCGGTCGCCCTGTGCCGCCCTTCGAGACAACAAGAAATGACAAAAATTATCCCGGATGGAGGCGCCCAGCCAGCCGTTGGAAAACCGGGCGAGGGAGACGGTTTTTTTTTGTTTTTAACACGATTTGGCCGATTTGGCAAGCGTACGCGCAGTGTGGCTCCCGCGGGGGTGTGGGAAAGCTTTTAAGAAGGCTTTTTAGTCTTACGCCTAGTTTCGACTGCCGAATTCTTAGTGTGGTGCTTTTGCCCTGCTTTCTTTTCTATTCACTGCCGGCTAGCTTCGCTCGGGCTTACGATTTGAGGTTAATAACTGTCTAACGAATTGAAAGGGCGTAAAGAGACGCAAGAAGTAGCAAATGTTGGACGTCATCCTTCTGGTATCATTTCCTGCTTCCCCTCCCACCTTTTCCTAGCCGTCAGTGATTAAGCGCTGTGTGCTATCTGTTTCTGAAATAAGAGCTTAATTTATAGAGCTGGAGTTAAGATCGCTAGCGTCATTACCACGCGCGTTTTTGGACGCCTCCGGAAGTTGGTTCTTCGATAGGGAACCCCATTATGGAGTGACTTTATTTAGACTGTGATACTTTGAGCTTTTGCTCATAGGGGGAAGCTTATGTCCTCTTACATCACCTACATATTCTATTCTGATTTGGATTGGGGTCTATTTAGATAAAATTTTCTGTGTAAAAATACATCCACTGGACGTCACAATATCTTGAATGCAAGACTAGAATGCGCCTGTACCTTAAGATCGAGCTTTACACTATCCATTGATTGAGGTTTTCTTGCAATTGCTTTGCTTTCGGTGACTAACTGCAACCTGCAAGCGAGCTTTTACCGTGCTCCTGTTGTTGTGCCACCACTTTCATGTACACATACAAACAAACACATCAAACATAAACCTGCTTGATTTGTTCTTTTACTTACTATTTTTTCTGTCACCTGCTTTTATTGCTTTATTGTGTTATTTCAACAGAAAAAGTTATTTTCTTTCATTGATTCATTTTCCATGTATCTGTTTGCTGTTCATTACGTAAAAGTGCAATGTATTTTGTTTTTTTTTTCTTACCTTTTCTTTTTACACTATTTAAAACAAATTCAAACCATTTCCTTTACACTACCATCGCACAACTCTCCCACACACACACACCCACACATACATGCGCTCTGTTCACTGGCAAAATGTCAACCCCACCATATCACCCATCCAAAACACCACACAATGACTACACGCCGCGGGTTCCCAGTATTATGATTGTGATTGTAACTGTGCACCGCACAACTCGCCCCACTATCAGCCACAAAACGCACCGTGCCTACACTACGACGATCTGCTGCCACACTACACTGAACTGAGCCGATCGAACCACCTTACTACTACCACTACCAATTTCCAGAGCCCGCAGCAATGCCACACCGAGTGTATTCCGCTGCGCTCGAAAAGCGTATGACATTTGCTGCACAGCCTCGGGGGCAGCTCCTCCCGTACCGGCGTCCACGGGTACGAGCACGGCCGCACCACCGGTGGCAAGGAGGCGGAAATAGAGCTGTAGAGCCAAGGGGGCTTGTCGACGTTTCAATCCGGCTTGAACTCTTCGATCCACGAGCACGAATGGCGCACAGGAAGGACAGCAAATGGAAGCCGACACAGGAACACGAAAACGCATATCAATTACTAAAAAAGCACAGCGCTCGAGTGATCAGCAAATTCTCTCTCGCTCGTTGTTGTCGTCGTCTCTCTTTCTTTCTCTTTCTCTCTCTTTTACCTCTCCTGTAAATACAAACATCGATCGCGCAAAACTGACTTTGTGATGGTTGACCGTCAGTAGTGTAGCGTTAAGTAGCCAGCGCAATGGTGGAGAATGCTCTCGATGACGACGCGCCAAGCGTAACGCGTAACGCGCCCAAAGTTACGATGCAAAATACATACACACATACAACACATACACACATATACAGCGCGGCATGCTTGATTGGCGCTGCGATCGCTGAGAAAGTACAAGAAACTTACACACGCGCATCCCAACCGCAGGTGAGTTCTCTTCGGTGTGTGAAGCTACCCGTGGAGATTCCTTGTTCTGTCCTGCTACTACTACTACTACTACTACTAATACTACTACTGCTAGACCGCTTCCACTAACACACTGTTGCGTTCGCGTTGTGTTGTTCCTTTTTTCTCAAAATCTCAAACGACAAACTCACTCCAAACACTCCCGTAACGGGTTGTTTTGTTGGTGTGTTTCGTTGCTGTCGTAACTAATTTCTTGAAGTGGCTTTCGCAAAACTAACACGTTCAATTGGTTCGAATGGTTGGAAGCGAAAAGCACATAGAGAGAGAAAGAGAGAGCGTGCGTGTCTATCAATACCCGCTACGGTCCGTTACGATCCGGCCGAAACAGTGGCGCACAAGGAACAGCAACTAGCAACGTGTCCTAACCACACTTCCACCGGCTTCTGCAGCTGCCATTTTTTCTGTGCGATTTTTTCTTCACCTACCGTCTGACGCACACACCGCCCCCTCTCCTGCTCTGGGGCTACTCTCGTTTGTGTATCGTTTGTGTGTTTGTGTGTGTGTGTTTCGTGCAATGTCTGTGTGGTGTGCGCTTTTTCTCTCTCTATCTCACCTTCTCTTTAGGTCTGATCGCGATACACACGGAGCAAAGGGCATCTGGGGAATGTTTGGCACATTTAATTTGTGCCCATCTTTCTCAGTGTCTTTCTTTTATCTAGGTTTGGGTTAGTGTTTTTATAGCGTTGAAGTTACTTGGCAAATTATAGCATCGATTACTTTTGGGCCAATGAAGGATTACTACTCCTCTACTTTTACTAGACAGCTCCTTTTACTATCCCTTTTTGGTGTTCGGAACTCCTTGGATTAAGCCAAATTTAATCAGTATAAAGGCCGGGCTACATTGATCGTACTCTTTGGTGTAATTTCGATTTTCACTAGCGCATCTGGCGGCGGCTGGAGGAAGCTTTTATTGGTCGTCGAGGGAATGGTCGTGCCGGATCTCAAAATTAAGTAGTTTTTTAACCGTTTTTCGATGCGAAAACGACTGGAATACTTGCACAACATATTTATCTATCAATTACAAAGCTTTTTCAATCCAGTTGAAGAAAAAAACAAGGAAAAATAACGTATTTTCTGGAGCAGTCCCAAATTGTTTGGCAAAATGCTTCGGTCAGCCGCCGCCAGATGCGCTAGTGAAAATCAAAATTACACCAGAGAGTACGATCAATGTAGCCCGGCCTTAACAATATCATCTGTTATACAGATATCATATATATATATATATATATATATATATATATATATATATATATATATATATATATATGTTTTTTGTTGAATAACAGTACAACTTAAGCAGTACTGAAACGATGCCACAGTGTTGTTTTCTAGCAGTTGATCTATCTTAAACCATTGAATTGAAAACACTCCTATTTACTTCAGTCGTTCTTCTTGGGGAAGTCTACTAAGTAGTCTATCTACTACAACCTCACACATACCTTCAGTACTCTACATTTCGTGTGTTTTTTAGTACATTCTAGCAAACATGGCAATGTTTCTTAATCAAGATGTACCTCTCCTTCTCCTAGCATTTTTTCTATCTATGAACTAGGCATAGTTTGCTCAGCTGCACCTACAAATCTCCTCCAATAAATCCTTGTCAACAAGAGGCCAACAGTAAGGGCGAAATAAAAACAACTCAACAACACACGGTGCGCTCCATGACAGATGACCGATAAATTTAGTGGCCACCATTGGGGCTTGAAAAATTCATTCCCCCCACAGCCAGCCTATCCAATAACACCCAACACAAACAGCAGACTGAAATTCCCAACTACCATGAGCGGAGTAGTAGTAGTTCCTCGGATGTGCAAACGAAAGTAAAAACAACGATCACAATAACAACGTCAAGCTTCCTGCCATGATTTACGAAGGGTAGCTCAATTGTGCGGTTCTGAGGAGGTGGCGGGGTGAGATGAAAGATTTGCTCCCAAAAAAGAGAAGCATGTATACCATATCAAGATGGAATGCATTTAGAAGGAAGCAGAGGACTCGATTTATTTACTGCAAGCTCATCTTAGAGTCCGTTCGGTTGGCCCGATGTGTGTGTGTGTGTGCGGGAAAGGAGGAGATGTTTTGGGTGTACGCCTTGGACATGGCGGCAATTCATCAATTGCCAGCATCACTCACACAAGTACAGCACACGCTTCCACGATGATGAGTTCACGTAACCACACTCACCAAAAGCTGCCTAGGACAATGCAAAGGCGGAGACGAATGCTGGGCGATAGTAAATATTATCCATAAATAACTGATTGTTGACAAAACTTCACCCACAAAGTCAGCCTCAGCCGGGGACTGGGGAGCTGCTCCGTGTATCGAAAGCTTCACTACGCTTCCACGCTCTTCTTTAACCGCAAGGATAAGATGGTCCCACAGGACCAGGGTGTCAGTGTTGCGGTAGAAAACAAACAAAAACGCCCACTCCCATCGGCCACCCAAACTCTTTGGCGTAGAAGCTAGAAGAAGCGTCGAATAGCTTGGATGGGTGACGTCAGCAGGCGCCGCCAAGGATGATTCGGGCAAAGAGATTGCTTTACCAGCTTTTTCCAATTCCATCGTTCGCTCCTCTTTCGTTCGTTCGCAGGGTGAAATAGGGGAGGATATTTATTGCCCTTCGGATACAATACGGCCAAACAGTCGTCTTGGGAGTGATCGTTAGGGAGTAGAGGGGTCGCTTGACAAATCCTTTGCGCCCATTCTACGCGCCAGGATGGACTTGTTATTCGCTTCGGCGATTGGAGTTCGGAACACTTCTAGCGGCGATTTTTTGGGCCACTAGCCTGTTCTCGCACGTCTCATACCATAAAACTGGAGTGTAGAATTCGAACCTAACCGGCGAATCGGAGGAATGGTTGACTCGTTTAACTCATTCCAGAATACAAACACGATAAAGCAAACCACCGCAAAGAGGCCATTCACAAAAATCATTCCATCTTATGTTTCATTCATTTGTTAACGGCAGACAAATATTGAACCAACCTTTTTAGTGTTTTGTTTAGCTTTTTTTTTTTGTTTCGCTCCGACGCCGCCGTCTGCCGTCTCCAACGCGGATGTTGCAAATTGGGAAATCGTACAGTTTTAGACAAACGCAAGATTTATCGACAAAATATGGTAATATGCTAAGATCCCGTGCATCATATTTCGCTCCATTCCAGATCGTTTTTCAACACATTCTGTAGCGAGGAAAAAGAAAGGATAAGAAACGAACCGTAGAGTTTAAGATTTTCTCCTTCCCGTTCGATATTAAGTATTGCTTGGTGCAGAACTCCTTGTTCTTGTGTGACTAGTTTGGATTGTTTTTCACCCTTGGCTGTGCGTTATATACAACAATAATGTTATTATTGATCTGTTTCTCTGTATACCGCTGGGATTGATAAATAAAACAGTATGAACACTCATGTAAATATGTATCAAACTTTATCTAAAATCATAAAAACGTTTAACCCAATTCCTTTGAATTGAACCTTTGAAAACTCTGTTAGTTTTAGCACATTTTGTGAAATTATACCAACAAACTGATAATGAAGGCATAATATAGTGTCTCTGTAATGCACATTGCATGGATTTAGGCGTTTCAACGAGCGAACCTTTGAAACGCCTAAATACACGCAAGACACGCATTTCAGAACCTCATTTTTATTACCTTTCCAACGGCTTGTTTAGGAATTTCCACAAGATTGCAAAAAACAACTTCGAAATTTTGTAAATATTTTCCAATTTACTATGTAGCTTCCTGTTATTGTTTTGTATAATTAGTCCTCCACCCAAAATCGTCCTAAAACACATTCACCTTCACACAATCCAACTTTAAAAACAAATAAAACAAAAACCCTAAAAAAAACCAACGAATTGGCTAATCGGGTGCCTTCAACTGTGTTAGCGTGTGTGTGTGTGTGTGCGTTTTCGTGTGCGTCTTTGTGAGAGCTACTACTAGTTTTCTTTTTCTGAACCGTTTCCACCAGCCCCCGTCTTCTTTAATCAAATTGTAGTTAAAATTGAAAAAAAGGACCGTCACATTTACAATCCGGTCATTTGTTTGACAGTGTTTTTTTGTCATTTTGTTTGCCATTTTGTTTGAACTTTGCCGTTCACAAACGTTTTGGACGCGGAAATGGAACTCCATCATAAGAGAGAGAAAAAAAAAACACCGCCTCTATTTGTGTGTGTTTGTGTTTTTTTCCATGTGTGTGTTGTGCTTTAAATTCTTCTTGCATTTTACGGATGAAGGTATCATGATGAGTTGGTTTGGCGATGGTTATAATACCATGATATCTTCATCCGTTTGTGTCTTTACCTTACCGCTACTGAGTTCAATAATTTGCTCTTTCTTCTCTGCCCGACCAACCTGCGGTACGGAAACCGCGCCCTTAGGAGTACAAAGAGTTCATCGATGCCGAGGGGCTGATGCCACTGCCAACGTCCGACTTCCACACGACGGTCTGCATGGAGATGCGCATGCTGCGGAACAGCATGAACAACAACTGCATCGCAACGGCGAACCAGTTCGGGCCGAGCACGATCTCCTACCCGTACCCGTACATGGACACCCCGATCAAGCACCCGGCGCCCACCAACGGGGCTAATGGGGCGATCAGCAATGGGTCCAGTGGTGGCGGGGCCGCTGCGGGCGCTACCGGTGGCGGCGGTGGTGGTACCTTCATCAACAGCAACAGCAACAACGGTGATCTGGCTAGCGTCGACAGTTCCGACACGTACGCTAGCTGTCAAACGCATCCATTCCTGTCGCAGGCCGACCTCACGTCGGACATTGTAGATATGCCATTCGATTTAGATACGTTAGATACGAACAATTTGTACATAAACCCGCTAGAGAAAGACTCGCAGCAGAAGCAGCAACAGCAACAGCAGCAGCACCACCACCAGCTTCTCATGCTACAGCAACGGCCGATGGTGGCGATGGGCGTTGGCGTGCCACGATCGCAGGTGAAGAAAAGTGCTTCCGGTGATACGGCGCTGCGCAGCCTGGGCGCTAGCCCGATGGACGACGAGTACCGGCAGTTCCAGGGCAGCCCGTTCGATGCGGCCGATCGGGGCAGCCACGTCAGCCTGAACGAGACGCCCGTGCCGAAGCATCGCAAGACCCGCTTCCAGCAAAGCTCCGGCTCGACGGTGGTGGCGGCTGCGACGACCTCCTCGGCTCTGTCCGTAGCCCGACCCAAGACGCGCTTCGAAAATCTGAAATCGTCGATCGAAAGCCTGGAGGACGCGACAGCAACTGGGGCGGCGGCAACCACCAGCAGCACCACCACCGCCGGGAGCAAAAAAACGCGCCGTTCTTCCTTCATGCCGGCCAAAAGTCTCGCCTCGGCCACCAAGCTGATCAATCAGCATCTGTTCGGCATTCCGAACTCGACCCCGAAAGGTAGGTGGGAGTCACGTGGGAGTGGGTGAAACGTTTTTTTTTTTCTTTTTTTTTTTCTTTCTTTTAAATGCCGTTTGGCGCCTACCACACTGTTTGTTTGCGCCCTTTTCCAAATCATACACTTCTAACTTACACTGATTAATCTCTTAATACTCACACACACATTTATAACTTTCTTACATGCTTACATACACACACATTAAACACTCTACACATTAATTGGTTCAGTGGGGAATAAAAAAAGGGAAAATGCAATGAAGTATCGTTAGCCAATTTCCCAAAATTTGGTTACTCCTTCGTTACTCTAGACTCATTTGAGAACCTCTGAACCTCACTACACACTTCACAGCCGCTTCACCAATACTACCCCTAAAACACACAATACAAAGTCGATGTTACTCTTAACTCTTACATGTTTTATGTCCTCCTGTTCGGTTTATCTGTTCATTATTCTTATCATTTGCTTGAACAATTGGAGTTTAACGATAAAAAAGTAAGAAAGAAAGTTACTTGATGTCTAGTGTTATACCTGGTGCGACAAGTTCGATCGGCAAACAGGTTACAATTAGATTCATCTTGAAATTGTACTCCTGTTGAAAGGAGATCACTATAATTGTTCGTTCGTTATCTACGTTGTTACTGTTTAATGCTTCAATGGTTTAGCCAAATACCAAATCAATACCAAAACCAAAATATGCTCAACGTATTTAAATACAGCTTTGTGCGGTCAGTGTTAGTTTACGTTTGTTATTTTGTTCCTAAAAATGATGAAGGGCGGAAACATCCTGCTCCCAACAGAGCTACACTGCATAGAATACAGTTTTACGATGTTGTTATTTTACTGTTTTACCTCTTTGCTTCGTTACCTCCATCTCGTACTTTATACTTTGCCAGGATACGTAATACTTATATGGCTATCTTCCTTGTTTTTTTCCTGTTGTTTTCGTTTTTTTCTGTTCAAACCCAAGCATAAACATAAACAAATTTGAGCAAACAGTAGCTCAACTCAACATCTCATTACCAGTATACAATTAACAACAAGAAACCCCCGAAAACATACATTCAGCAACACATTGAAATAACGACTAATCCACTCATTCATCCATGGAATGTAACGGAATGGCTCGAAAGCTTTTTCAGTGCCCCAGAACTCCAGCAGGAGTCCATGATGCTAATGATATCTCCTCATTTGCATGCCAAATCGTCTCTCCCTTTCCTCTTTCTCTCTCTCTCTCTCTCACTCTCCAATCGCAAACTTCCGACTCATAAACCCTCCCGCTCCCAAAAACCCTTCCCTATCTCGAACCCATCCTGCATCCGTAACGTCCTTCTCCTCCCCATCCCCATTCTTTTGGCCACTCAGATGCAGGTGCTGATACTAAATTGTCCTCCATATCCATAGATTCGCTAGAAACGTCACCTCAATTAGAAACACATCGAAGATCGAAATCGATCCTTAAAAACAAATCCGAAGCGTCGCGTCTGTTGTCCGATCCGGAGAGTGAACGGCTCCTGGCAGACAATATGTCCGGCTCGGGGGTCTCGGACAATGGTGCCAACATGGTAAATTTGCATTTTGAACTCTCTCTCACTCACTCTCTTGCTCTCTCTCTCTCTACTTGTTTTGAATGAACTTTCTTCTTCGGTTGTTTGGTTTTTTGTTTCGTTTTTGTTCGCTGTTGGTTCCATTTCTGGTATCCAAAACCAGCCGCCGTTGCCGCCGCTGCTGCTGCTGCTACTACTACACTGCCCAGCACGTTTGCTGGGCTTTGTTTTTTGTTTTGTTTACTTTACTTGATAGTTCACATGTTTTCGTTTGTTTTGTTTTGGTTTTGGTTGTTTGCCTGTTCACTATTAGTGTATTAGTCTAACTACTGGGATACCTTTAGTATATATGACCTCCAAACCATTCCAATTGCTCCGCTTGCTCTCTCTCTATCTCTCCTTCTTTTTCTGTATATCTCGCTCATTTTCTATCTGTTTCTCGTATATATATCTCTCTCTGCTTTCTCTCGTTAAATCCCAACATTTTATCAAGTGTTTCTTTGTTAATAAAATAGCGAGAATATTGTTCTTTTTTGCTAAACTGTTCTAGTAATGCTACAGGACAAGCTCTTCCTTAAAATGTCTCAGCTGTTTTCTTTTTTGAGTGCAGCACTTAACTAATTTTTGATATTTTAAAATAAAAAGGTCATTTCCCTTTGCGTCTCAAAGCTGCCCTGCTCTTTTGTATTATAAATGAATTTTGTAAATATGTATGGTTATATTTTGTACTTTATTTCAAACTGCTGTAAAATTGCATTTTTTGCCCCCACTTCGTCTACCGCTTACTATGAAGACTTGAGAGAAATATTCCATTACTTCTCCCTCCCCCAGAACGATTCACACCATCTTAATCTCTTTTTTGTGTCGTTTCGATTTGTTTCCTGCTTGATGTTAATGTGTAATCCCTTCCCCCGTTATTACCCCACTCCCCATAGTTGTTGCTGTGTTCGTTTTGTTTCATTAGCTAGCTCTGTTTAGCTCTGTGTTTCGTGTTTAGTTTTTAGGTTAGCATAGCTCGCGGACCACTGCTCATCGGCACACACAGTTTTGCCGCGTGCCGAATAATGAGTGCTGTACCGTGTCCGGTCCATCTCGTAGCAAACTCCTACCGTGCCTGTTCACCTCTCCTTCCCATCTGCCTATAAATCTCGATTAATCGCCTCGCATCTTCGCGGTTTCCCCAGGGGAGCGACTCAAATACTGATTACTCCGGAAGCACAATGATCGCGACCTCGATCACGCCGCTCGTACAGCGGCACCGGCTCACCCACCAACGTTCGACGCCGGCCTCGCTGGGGGCCACGGCCAAACCGCTCGCGGCCAGCAAGTTCTCCCTGCCCCGCTACTCCCAGGAGGAGGTGACGCGCCAGACCAAACCGCAGCTGACGCGCGGCGTCGGCATCGGTACGTACGTCGATCATCTCACCGGTGACCGACGGTTGGACACTGGGACCCGAGAAAGTAGCACAGGTAGCGTACCCACACGCCTCTTGAAAGTTAGACAGATGAATTTTGAAAAGCAAATCCTGCGCTCTCTCTCTCTTTTGCCACAGAGTCGGAAACAGCATTCTCAACATATCTTGCCGCTAGCAACAGCAATAGTAATAAGGATAAGGCATCGTTCGCCGGCAGCAGCCTGACGTCGAGCGACGAAAGCAAAACCACTACCAGCAGGGGCAACTCGGTGGAAAATCACGGCGGCAGCAGTGGCTACGGTGCGTCATCTTCGTAGCAGGTATTTTGGACAGTACCACCGCGCAAGGCACCTGTTCGGAGAGAGTGCCGGGTCTTGAAAGATCGTTTTTTTTTTCTTTATTTGCAGGAAAAGCCGTCTTCTGATGCACTCAGCAGACTTAACGACTAACGACTCGTCATCGTATCGTGTGAGCAATCTCTGGAGGATGAATCGATATCTTTGAACATCTGAGCTGAGCAAAGTCTGGGAGAGAGGGATCCAGCAACT
The DNA here is from genome assembly GCF_943734685.1 of Anopheles coluzzii. Classification (NCBI taxonomy): domain Eukaryota; kingdom Metazoa; phylum Arthropoda; class Insecta; order Diptera; family Culicidae; genus Anopheles; species Anopheles coluzzii. Next base: position 100,559,778 of record NC_064670.1, on the reverse strand, counting down.
CCTCTGCCAACTCCGAGTGACTCCAAGAGCGCATCGGATCAGATTAGGAAAGCGACGACGGTAAACCTCTCCAGCATGGCGAAACCACGCAAAAAAGGAACCAAAACAGTGCTCTAGTGCGCAAAGCGCTCAAGAGTGATGTGAACAATGCGTTAAAGGATGGCTTGCCGAGAGTTCAGAAGACGCCGGCTGCCTCGGTCGTTGCCTCGGCAAACCACAAATGAAACAACAACAGAACAACAAAAACACAGAAAAGCAAATACTGCCCTCCATCCGCGTTTTCTAGTAGTGTTTGGCGAATATCTAGTAGACTAAACAAAGCATAGTGCCCGTAGTAGCGCGTTGCTCGTAACGTGTGTGGGGACGCGGCATGCAAATGATGGAGCTGCTGGAAAGGAAAGGCAACCTTTCCAGCCACGCTGTTCGGAGCCGCCGGGGACAAAACAAAACTTGTAGCTTGTAACTTCTGTACGTGTAGTAGTGTTACCTTTTAGCTGTGGATCAGTAGCGCAATCTTAGTAGCGTAACACCTGTGACAAAACACTGGAGCTGTACGAAAAACCAAAGATTAAGATGGGGTGAACAGAAGGAAAAAAAACCTTACCGCTTGTACATAGTACACAATTACACCATTACCATCACATTCACTTGCATCGTAGAACAGAAACCAATACAAAAAAGAAGCTGCAAAACTCATTACGAAACAGTATATAGCGGATAACAGCATAACAAAAAGAAGATAAGGAGACAGAGAGAGAGAAAGGGATAGAAAGAGAGCAACGTAACGTTACCTACACTGTAACCAATGCACTGAATGTTTAAAAGGTTCTCTTTTTACTGATTTAAAACAACAAACCACTCAAACCAGCTTTTAATAGCACTAGAAATAATACGGTGTGGAATTGAATCGAACTGCTGGGTACGAAGGGCCACGCCCGTGTTGTGCACAGCGTAAAGGGCGGCTTACTTTTATGCCTGCAAATGCAAAACCAACACAAAAAACAAAAACTCAAACACAGAGCATTGAAGTTGACGCTAAGCAGCCGAGTTCCGTGTGACCTTTGGAGCCACTGCTCTGGCATAGCAGAGGTCAGAGGTCACAACTGCTTCCCGCCGCAAAGCCATGCGCAATATACACAAACACACACACACACACACACACACACACACACACAGATGGTAACTCACTCTGAGTGGACTCATTCGCACTCACCACCGCCAGTACCGCCGCATGAAACACTACAATTACAGGACACTGTGAACTTGATACAATCTACAACACAAAGCAACCAAATACCAAAAATCACGAGTGATCGACCGGTTCCATCCAGAGCGTTTCCTACTTCTCGCTCCTTGTCCCGGAGCGCTTGTGCATCTTTGTGCGGGGTCGGGAGAGAATATTTTCTAACCCCGTGTTGGCCTGTGTTGGCCCAATCGTTCCGTTTTTTGAGGTTCCGTTTTTTTTTTTTTTATATACCAAAGAAGAAGTTAAGCTCTTACAGTCATTGTGCATATATACAGTTTTGAGTTCCAAAGCAAGGAGCAAAGCGTGTTTGTTTGTTCTCCTGAGTGGCAGCCGCTCAGCTTTATTGCTCCAGCGGTTTTTTTTTGTAACCTTTTCCAAGCTATTCCGGCGCTATATTCTTCCGGTACTATATTCTGGGAGGCGCACGCGTTCCTAACGTACGAGTGAACTACAAACAATCGAATTCTCGGCACTGACGACAATTTAGGCTAACACACCACCTCTTCAACCATCGTATACTACTATTATTACTACTACTGCTGCTACTAATACTACTACTACTAATACTACTAAAACCCCTCAAGGCGAACAATATTTTCGATTACATAGACAATCAAGTGACTTCTTGTTTGACGGGAAAACTGAAGCCTAATCCTTATCCGCCAGGCCAGGTCGCAAATAACTGTAAAATACTGGCACACACACACACTCGCTCTCTCTCTCTCTCTCGCGGGTTCTAAGGAACACACTTACCCCACTTCGATTTGTTGTACGTGCGTACAAGCCATACATACACTCACACCCAGCCGCATCGCTATCCTTCCCCTGGCCGGGTTCGAATCCCGGATGCGGCTGTGTTTTTTCTATGTAACTCTAACACAATCCAACCCAGAATACACACTTGTGGCTACCACAATGTCTACAGGAAACGTCGATAAATAATTCTCTACCAAATATAGCTTACCGTACCGAAAGCAATACAATCTTGTCACTAACTATACATCCATATTTTCATAGCATTCACCGAAAAGGAAGAAGAAACAAAAAAAACAAAACTTAAGGCAAAATGTAAGCACAAACACATCCGTCTGGATGCACGACGGAATTAGCATAAATCCGTACTTACTTACCCTACCCGTTCCTTCCTCTATGTGTCCGCTAATGAAGATGCTGGTGCTTAGGGAGGCGAAGGCAAAACTATTGCTGCTGCATTAGGGTGTGCCACGCTAGTAGTAGTGTACTGTGCTTTTTGCCTAAAAATACAACGCATCGTTAGGATTTCGCCGTTTGTGCGCGATTTGATCCGGCGGAACCGGCCGCGTAAACAGGTCAGCAGTGCGTCGCTATTTTACATACATTTAATGTTCTTAACACCGTAAACGTTGCTGTGCTGTGTGCGTTTTGCAACAGCCAACGCCAAAGCTAAACCTAAATCAAACACCTACATCGGGAATACTAATATGATAAACAAACAAACAAACAAACAAACGAAGCGAGAAGATATTCGTAACAGACAATTATAGAGATAAAAAGAGATAGAGAGAGAGAGAGAGAGAGAGACAGAGAGAGACAGAGACAGAGAGAACGCGCAAAGTAACCGTGAGAGAGAAAGAAAAAGAGAGAGGAGAGAGGAGTATACATTTGTGCTAATAACAGTTGCATCCAAAACACGTTCTAACTAACGCTCCAAAACGATAACACAACACGTGCTGCATTGCTGCTTGCCTACATTAGCATTATAACAGTCCATTAAAGAATACAAGCAAAACAAGCAAATTGCATAAACTTAAGCTGAGCAAAATCACATCGAAAGTGGATAGATGAGGCAAAAGTAAAAAAAAACTACAATCAAACATACACATACATACACATTTTCACAAACAAAGGAATGTTGCACACCCAAAGAAGGCTAAGGAATGGGCAAAGGCTACCAGAAAGCACAAGGAAAGAATGCAAGGAACGGAAGAGTTGTTAGTGCATGGTACGACCAATAGATGGCGCTAAGCGTTACGTTGATCGATTGAAAGCCTCCTGTCCGCTACTAACCATAGCAATCAAACATCGAATACATCGATTACCATGACACCCCCGGTACGGTTTAGCGCCATCTATACGATAAAACGGAGGTACTGACACACTAGCCGAGTGGTGGAAACAGTCTTCGGAGCATGTGTTCGAGGCAGGGAATAGACGGCATTGGTGGAAAGCTTAGTTTCAAGTTGCATAGCTGGCACTCTATACACTATCGAGCCGCAAAAAGCAAAAAAAAATAACACAGAAAAATACACAAAACGTAATTATTATAAATAAGGGAATGGCTTATATCTGTGATTTAAATAAAACAACACAAAAAGAACAACTACATACTCACACACACACATACAAAGAAGTAAACCTTTAAAGTTTAAACAAGACGCTGGATGAAACTATGATGAAACGAAAGGAGAGGATGGATTATATATAAAGCAAACAAGTAACATAACATAAGCAACGGTGCACATAGTATGCCGAACGAAAAGGAAACGAAAAGAATGGAAAAAAACGTGAGCGAGAAAGAAGAGAAAGGAATTGTGTATGAGTATGCGTGTGTGTGTGAGAGAGAGAGAGAGAGAGAGAGAGAGAGTGTACAATAACTCGAGGAATATAAAATACAAACTAGCAAATGATATTTAACAAGAGAGGAATTAAGCGAGCGAAAGAGAGCAAGAGATAGCAAGGAGAGAGAAACAAATCAAGAAAGAAAGAAAGAGAAAGAGAGAGAGAGAGAGAGAGAGAGAGAGAGAAGATAGATTGAGCGAGAATGTGTGAGAGATGTTACAAAACAAAAAAGAAAAGAAGTTTAAGAGGATAAGTAAAGTGGACGTAATACGTTAACATTGAATTATTGAAGAAAACAAAAAACATTGAAACGTGCTTTTTAAATATTTTCTATATGAAGACATTACATTATATAGATATATATACATATATACAATTACCGAAACGACAAAAGAGGAAACCGGCGAGAAGAAGAAAGAAGAAAAAAACGGAAATCACAATACACTCACAAAACAAAGCAAAAGAAACCATAATATGATATAAAGGAACCACATTCGTAGCACAAATACACAGCAATCGCATAATGGTTGGATCGGAAGGAAACAAGAAAGTAAAACAAAAAAAAACAAAAACAAAACCAAAAGAAAACAAATACAAACAGCATAAAACAAGACGCGAAAGTAGTCAGCGACAATGCGGTGAAACTAAAACAAATCAAAACACACAACAACATGACGACAGCCCGAAGACAAGAGCAAACGTAGTAGGCGCGTTAGCGTTGCCGTTGCGTTAGCGTTGCAGAATGCAAACAAACAAAACAAGCAGAAACAAGCGGAAGACGACGCAGTGTTAGCGAAATAGATAAATAATAAAAATGTTACATTAAATTATACTCTTATACATACGTATAGATATATATACATAGAGAACGTTAATCTGTAAGAAAAAAACAAACCCGTGTACAATGCTAAGTCTCTATTCGTTACGACTAGAATGTTAGGATCATGCACCCAGTACGAACATCCCCGCGGTCGAAGCGCGAAACAGCAGTACGGCGGCCATTACCCATTACCTACACTCTCGCGTTTCTAAAGCAAAAAGGCTCAGTTTTTGTAATGTTACTCCTGTCACGAAAACACATACATACACACACAGCTAGGCAAAACTAGGTACAGCAACGACCACTTCTCGCTACTATCGTACAATGTCGTTTCTTTCTCTGCCTCACACAGTTTACCCAGCTAGAATCATGCGGATACGTGTTTGCGAACACGCTGTTTATTGCCCCGAACGCTGGTAGTAACTTTCAACACGGACCACGAAATGAATAGTGGTGGTGTGTGGTGGTGTACTGTGCATTATTAACTTTAGTTTACCTATTTCAGTTATCTTTCTCCGCGTTTTCTCCGCACCAACCAAGCGCGCCACAATACGGTGAAGAAGTAATTTTTCTAGTCCTGTCTCTAGTCAATTTTAAGGTGACAGTTAAAGCACGTGATGTTATGTATGTAAAATTGTAAATCTTTGTTTCGTTGTTTTGTTTTTGGGTTTAGGTTAAGCTAAAACAAGAGAAAGAGAGAGAGAGGCATGGGAAAAGGCGTTATTTAGTTGTACGGTTTCGTTTTATTTTTTCGGCATATAAAACTATACGCATATGACATTTGGGATCTACATTTGAGGCCATAATAAAAATTTATTATTTACTGTAAAACAAACAAGCTTGTTGGGCTCGTTTCTTTCTGATGCTGCGGTAAAAGAGAAATTCATCTCTTTACATATGATCTTCGCCGCATTCCACATACAACACAAAACACGTGATAGGGGGGGGGATGTCACATGTACGGTAAGTGCTGTTCAATACAACAAATTATACGCAGTTTCATTAATAAAATTCAGCTTCACATGTGCGGAAAGAAGGGAAGTTGGACAAATACTATGACTAAAGGTAAGTAAATTGAGTTAAAATACAATTTAAAATATAAATCCTGGATGTCGCTATGTCCCAAGCGCCACAGATTAAGCTGGAACGAATGGAAAATAAAATGTCCATAGAAAAAAAAAAAAACCAAAAGCTCCTCCAAGCGCCACAGATTAAGCTGTAACTGTTATAGGCCAACCTGATGGTCCCGTAGATCGCCACCGAGGACACTCATCGGGCGTAGATCGAAGTGTGTGTGCGATCTATCGGGAGGTCAGCAAACGCCCGCTCGGCACGATCCGTGAGTGCCGATCGGGAGAAGAAAAGAGATATGGCGCGCGCTTGAGAAAGGTCGTGATAACAAAGTGGTAGCAAATCGTTTAAAGTAAAGATTAATAAACAAGGACTTTCCAAACAACATCGTTTTAAAGGAAGTAACGCGTTTACGTTTCTTTAGCGTTCTCCGAAAGAAAACGAAAATATAACAGTAACGACCGGAAAATCAAATGTCCATAGAAAAAAAAACGAAAGTTCCATAGCTTCACTGGTTTGCTCAATAGATGGCGTATTACAACTCATCATTATATTGCTGTCCTTTTCTTGGAAAGTGTTTCGACAAACTTCATCTAATCATGACCTATATAGCCTTCTAACTTTCCGAGCAAAATCTATATGAATGGTCGTGTGGTCAGATACATGGTCATCAAAATCATCGACCAATATTCAAATCTCACTTGCTTCCTTATAAATCTTTTACATTGGAATTTAGTATTTAAACAAGTATTTTTCTAGCGATGCATGACTTCAATGCGAAACCACATGACAGTTCAGGGGGAAGGAGAAAGCCCTCAAAGCGAGGAAAATGCTCCACTTGCCCACCAACAGATGGCGCCACCAGCTTTCTTTTGCTATTTTTAGAATGCATCAGTCGTTAGTGGATATGTGGTACTTGGGGTATCACTTCATTGTTATACACAGGTCCAGTAGGATTTAAGAAAAATACTCCAAAATAAGTAAAAATACAAGAAAACTCCAATGTTCGAACACCTCCAACGGCCCTTTCCATAGTGCTGATGAAATCTTCACCCAAGCTTCCATATCCCAACAACAGATGGCGCCACCAGGTATTTGTTTTTGCGATTCATTTTATCCGTGATCGGAATTGATACTCATTCCTGCATGGGCTGTAGATTGATAGACACTGGAACCGAATGCGGAAACTACCCGTCCGGCAAAATGAGTGTATTTTTTGAGTGATTTGAGTGACGCTGTCGAAATACAGTGTCTCTTCGACGAATGAGTTACACCCTCGCGCGAGCCCTCCCCCTCCCCACCCGTAACGCACGGTGCGCTCTGCAGTTCTCAATGTGTTTGTGTTCTTTCGAGCCATGCTACCAACACATGTAAAGATAGTTGTTTCTTTCGTTTTTCGTTTTCTTTCATGCACTTATTCTAAAACTAAACACAAACACTGTCATTTTTTATTACATTAAACAATTTATTGAAACATAAAGTACACACTAAAGTACACATTTAGAATCCAATGACGTCATACCGGGTCGAGCCAGGCTGCGAGAAACTTGTCGACAATCTGCGTTGACTCTGTTCAGCAAATTCTTACCTGTGGATCCACGCACTGCATGTGCGTCTGTGCACACTGTTTATTCACTGCACACTTCACCAAAACATACCGGCGCACGAGACTTATAACGAAATGCGCATCAATGCACAAACACTGCGCGCGGGACTTTGAACAAAACACGCACAACCATCTCCGGCAAAGCGTCGCGCTGTACTGGTGGTTTTGCACGCGTAGGAGGGGGGGACATACGGAGCGATGGTTCGATGCTGTAGTGTAAGCGAGACAACACGATGTGACGAGCAGCTCCAAGTTGAGCTCGCTGAAAGAAGACACACACACATTCACAGACGGCTCGTCAAAGCACGGTATTTGTATTGGTGTTAGTGAAGCGCGCATGTAAAACAGAATGCGAACTCTCATCGCAGCTCGTTTCTCCTTGCTTCCTCAAGCTTCCTCATACCCCTCGGCCTGAATCACTCAAAATTTGGGGTCTCATTGTTTGCGTGGTAATGCCGGACTTACGCTACCGCTTCGAGTCGTTGAGACGCATCGGATATGTAGCAAAACGCATTTGACAGAAAATGTTAAGCAAGATGCGTGCCGTCTCAACGGACCCTAATCAAACGCCCTTTCGAATTGAAACCGTCAAGCCAGTCATGGTGCAATCTGGTCACCCGATGTAAACAAACATCATCTTTCCACTTCCTCGACGTTCCGTTTCGCGTTTGTTGCTATTGATGGCGCGTGTTTTAACATGGACAAATTCGTACCCGACGCGCGATACTTGCACGAAGTGCTGCTTTTACTATTTAACATGAAGAAAAGCGTCGCTGAAGCGCATCGCGAATTAGTAGAGGCGTACGGTGAGCGAGCCATAGATGAAGCCTCTTGCCGGCAAAGCTTTGAACAGTTCGAGCGGGGCAACTTTGCGTTCAAAAATGAGCAACGGCCGGAAGAGGACACCTCTGCGGGGAAAGCCTAATAAAAGCGTTAATGAAGCAAGTCCCCAAAACAGCAACGAATAAAGTTGAACGAATTGATTCAGTATGTATTAAACTGTAATTGGTTTATTATTAACCTACACAAATGACTAGCACTAGCGTTACACGAAGCTTACTGTTACTGGGTCTACCGGCTAGGATGTGCACTCTTCTGCAACTATCGCCTCGTCCCACGGACCGTTGATGTTGTTTTTGTACTTTTGCAGCCGCACGAACAGCCACGGACAGAACAGATTAACGAACGCCAGCGTGCTAATGTAGGTGTACAGCACGATGTGCGAGATGGTGTACAGAAAGAAGCAGCAAACGGCTATGGACGCAACTAGCAGCTGCACGCTGTACAGCTTGCGCACCAGAAACGGTCCCAGCGCAAAGAACACGGCCGCAACCTCGAGCAGCACGAACGCGTGCAGCGACGAGGACAGCCGGGAAGCGAGACAGATCGAGCCGAAGATGGCCGCGTTTAGCGAGATCGCCTTCGACACGAGGGCGGCCGATACACCGTAATCGAAGAAAATCAGATGCAACACCAGCACGAAGAACGTCATCGAAAAGATCGTGTCCGTGCTGATGCTGTTGGTGAGCGTGTGCAGCAGCGGCGAGAAGATGAAGCCGAACACGAGCACCGCGAACGCGGTTTTCGAATCTTCCACAAACTTGGCCAGCTGTATGTCGCGCCCGGCATAGATGAAGTAGCCCACGGTCGTGCCGATGGCCGACTGGCAGAAGATCTGCTTCGCTCCGATCCGTTCCATGTACAGGTGGTGGAACACAATCAGGAATGCCGTCACAACGCAGATCTGCTGGCTGAGCCGGGTGGCTCCGACGAACGCTTCAGCCGGGACGTATGTTTTCAGGTTCCGGTTCGTCTGCATGTCCTTCAGGAAGGACGGATCGGTATAGTTGTCCTCGTAGTCGGCATTTTCGTACAGATTTTTCTTCCACGGTTTTCGGCTAGTGGTTGGAGCTTCCATCGGGGAGCGATTTGTTTACGTGCAAATGGTTTGTTTACCTTTTTTTTGACAACAGCCCGGCGCAGATTAGATAAGTTTCAGGGTGTGAAAAATTAATAAAATTTGAAGCTAATTTTCGAATCACAAACAGATATCCAATTCTACCTCGAAATGCACTCATTTTAAAAGGCTAATTCCTAAAATAAACCACATAAAAGATTGTGCAATCAGTTATCAATTCAAACCGAAAGCGATCTAATTTTGAGAACTAACCACACGGTCATAAACACCGCTACCTGGACAATTTTCCCAAGATCACTACAACACGCTCTACCAACCGTGGCCAAGATGTCAGGACAATGCAGACTGTCAGAACAAAACGTCAACGTGTTGTTACCGGAGGTGGAATGCAAACGCTCTGAGGCAACATTTCTTTACAGCCGATCACCACCAATCGTCGGACCCCGAAAGCGAACATTTACCCTTTCCCGATCGTAGTAAAATAGAGCCATTATCGAGTGCACCATGGACAGGTAGCGTACTGCACAGGTTCGGTTCGATTGTGGAAACACCACCAGCGATCGGTGCAGCCCATCGGTGCAGTCCGTTCCTCCTCGTGGTGTTAGATAGCGAAGAGTGTGGAACAGTACAGAATGGACGATGAGGACGATCCCGTCGTGGAGGAGGTGAGAGCGTTTGACCCCGTTTGTGACGACGATCGAGCCTTTACGATCTGCTTTTCTTCTTCCGTTCGCCCATCCCAGATTCCCGTGCACCTGTCCAAAGCGCTAGCGGAAAATCTGTACGTACTGCAGTATCCGGTGAAGTCCGCCACAGCCACGTTCGACGATGGCCGGGTGGTGAATTGTTGCGTCAAGCCGATAAATCAACAGGTACGGATGGGGTTCCTTTTTTTTTTTTGTTGCACCAAAATAGATGGACACTGATGGAATGCTTTTCCCCCGTTTCCCCCACCCAGATCAAGGTAGACTATGCGCTCGACACAGCGTCCCGGCACTACGACGCCTTCAAGGGCGAACAGTTTGCGCTGGCGGCGGACGGGAAGCAGCGCGACAAAACGCAAAAGCTCACGTTCCGCAGCGGCACGATGGACAAGCAGTCGTTCCTGAGCGCGAAACCGATCGAGGACGTCGGCCGGTATCTGGTGTGCGTGATGCAGGACGGCGAGATGCACGCGACCCCGCTCAAGGGCATCGTCGCGATGCGGCAGATGTTTTCCTACTTCGACAAGCAGGACACGCGCACCAAGGCCGAACAGAAGGCGGAGCGGGACGCGGACGGTGCGGCGGACGACGAGGAGCTGACGCAGGTGACGGTAAAGTTCGCGGAAAACGAGCGGATGCGCAAGGCGCGGGAAAAGTCCTTCAACTATCTGTCCGAGATGGAGGCGGAGGAGCCGTGGTGCGAAACGTTCTGGCACGAGAAAACCTCCTCCACGGCGGAGCTGGAAAAGCAGAAGCTGTTCAGCGGCACCGGTGCGGGCGGAAGCGGCCGGCTCGCGTCTGACAATGCGGCACTGAACGTGCGACCGGCGGAGTACATGGAGCTGCTGATTAGCAAGGAGAAGACGGACCGTAACATCGACTCCCTGCTGCCCAGCAAGGTGGTGTGTATGCACAAACTCAGCCATCTGCCGCTGGAAGATCAACTGAAGGTGCTCCTCACGGATGGTAAGAAATACACGTGCTCTATTTTTGTTTTATTCAAACTCCCATTTCTAACATCCCGCCATTCTCCCACCCCATTACCAGCGAAAGTGATCACCTCCCAGCAAATATTCGACCTGCTGCCAAACCGAACGCTGCCGCCAGAGAAGGTGCGCCGGGTGCTGATGAAGGTCGGCTGGCTGATCCGGGGCAACTGGGTCGCGCAGGCCGAGTACGTCTACCCGGACGGCAGCGTGTCCGGCACGAACGGCGTCACCGCGGAGCAGATGCGCAACGCGCGCGACTACATTCTCTACCGCTTTACGAAATGTGATAGGCTCGAGCGCTCCCAGCTGGTCACGATCACGCAGCTGCCGGTCGAGGAGATACGGGAGATACTGTGCTCGATCGCGAAGCTCAACCCGGCCGACCGTACCTGGAGCATGCTGCTGCCCTCGAACGAGGCGTCGCTGTGCGTGGAGGAGCAGGAAATCTGCGAACGACAGGCCGCCTACTGGAAGGCGCGCACCGAGTTCTTCAACGAGATGGAGCGCAAAAGCAACATCGCCGGCAGCAGCAGCGGAAGCGGCGGCGGCAGCACTGGCGGTGGTCCCACATCGAAACGGGTACGGAAGCGTTCGACCCGTGACAGTTAGCCTACCACGGCAGCAGATATTTTGTATAGAACGCATAGAATTGCTTTAACAATAAGTAAGAAGTGAGTGCGCGCATAGCGGCCAATGCGATTTCGGTTTCTCTTCTCGTTTTCTTGCGTGTGACATATTGGAGTTGTGTTTTGGTTCGTTCGTTTTTTCTGTGGAAGAACGTCACAGACACACACACACGACCGGCAGGGTTTGATTATGTTGCTATACCCCCATCCTTTTATTTATACGAAAAGTTACACCACGCGCGGAAATAGTGGACAACAAAAATACAGAAATCCCGAACTGAAACGTTGAAGGTCTTTTTTCGTCCCTTTTTTTTTACTCGATGCTCATTTGGAGTCAATTAAACGGAAGACAGCATCCCGCACTTCGCCGTACATTTCCTCACGGTTCGTTGGTTTCACGTGGAAAATCTGACATCCGTTAATGCGTTTCAGCCGCTCGATCAGCTCAATGCCGGACGATTTTAGGGGTACAGTGGCCACAAACCGTTGCCTGCCGGTGCCGACGTCCTTCACGATCGCGTTCATCCGCTCGACAAACGCACGCGACTTGAGCTCCATCCGACCGATCTCATCCAGCAGCAGTACCGCTTTGGCCTGCCGTTCATCCAGCGCCGGCAGGGCAAGCCGTTCGAACTGCTCAATGCACACGGAATACCGGCCAACGGTTGCTGGATTCTTGGTGCCGGTGGAAGTAATTCTTGCCAGCGGTGCTCTTTGCCCACCGAACGTGACCACATCGAACCCGGTACGATCGCCAGCACGCGGATCGCGCACCTCCTCCGTGTAGAAGCCGGCGATGGGAACGTTACGCTTCGCCAGCTCGTCGCTCACTTTGCGCATTATGGTCGTTTTGCCAACGCCTGTCGGAAAGCGGGACAGAAGGGGAATGGTAAGCGACGAATGGCGTTGCTAGGGAAACGAAGGGTGAACACCTACCCGGCATACCGGTCACTAGGATAAGTGTCATCGCCGAAGTGATGTTGGGAGAAGAAACGATCTGTAGAAAAGAGGAAAACGAGCGAAGAAGAGTTTTCGTGACTAAACTGACATTTTAGCAGGGGAAAATAATAAAAAAGTGTTCGAGAAATGGAAAAATAAAAGACTCCTTTTCGGACTGATGATGACACACTGCCGGTAGCTCACTTTAAGATTTTACAAAAGAAAGTTCTTACTTTTATTACTAAGCGATCCACGTTTCCTCGTACAGTGTTCTTCTATCTACTTTCTGTTTGTTGCTTTTCAATTAAGAGTTTGTTTACTTATTTACATAATTTAGTTTTTTTTCTCCACCGTCCCACTCCCACTGCTCAACGCGATGAACTCCGAACGGGGTATTTTTTTGGTGCTGAACTGGGGGAACGTTGATTGATCTCCGAACAAAACGCTTCTGCGCTCGTACGAGCAAGACTTGAGTCCAAAAGAAAAGAAAGACACACAAATGAGTTGAATCGAAATCGAAGCAATCGCTGACAATTTCAGGCGCGGCACGCACGCAAAACTCACACAAACATACGGCAGGAGGCCGCTCGCGAGACAAGAAAGTCGGCGCAAACGGCATGCCATCAGTTGACAAAAGTAGGCCGCTCCGCTCTCTCTCACTCTCTTTCTGTGTTGCTTTGAATAACTCTATACATAATAACTCTATATTCTAGCCCTAAAGCAGATGATACCGCCACGACGACGACGACAAGGTCTGTTTGAGAAGGTGGGAACAAGGGCACGGTCCCTTCGCACACCCAAACGCCTGTGCGGCCATCGCTCAGCATTCCATCGCCAGCGAGTTGGAGTTTTCGTTGAATTCCGGCATTTCCGTCGCGGGCATCGCGATACTGTTGTCGTCATCGTGCACCGCCCCCAGCATGCCGGGCGGATGATGCAGATGATGCGGATGGTGCGGGTGCTGCTGCTGTGAGCCACTGTCCGATCCGCCGTCCACCATCTGCTGATCGTCGCCGCCGCCGCTACCGTTCGTATGTCCACCGTCTCCCATCTCGTCCGGCTGCACCTCCTCCTCCCCATCCATCAGCAGCCCGTTTGATGGGCCACCGGGCACTCCCCCGTTCGCCGGCGCGTCGTCCCAGTTGATCTTGAAGCGGGTGACGCGCGGCTTCGACGCCAGTATGTTGCGCGTCATCTTGTGGAACAGCGGCTTCAGCGGTGGGTTTTCGCGCAGCTCCGGATCGGCGTACTCGTTGTTGATGAAGTAGCCGACGCGCACAAACTCCTGCCCGCGGTACGAGCAGGTCAGGAGCACCACCGTCACGCCGACCGCGTCCTGCTCCGGGATGCGGCTCACGTTCGGCGGATCCGCCTGGAAGACGAAGATGTGGCGGCCCTCCGGCACCGGGCCGACGTAGATCGTGTCCAGCACCTGGTCAAACGCTTCCGATTCGGCCGACCCGACGTAGATCATCTTCCACTCCAGGTCCTCCTTCAGCTCCTCGATGCACTCGAACGTCAGCTCGAACTGGAACGGGTTCAGGAAGCTGCTGGGATTGTCCAGCACCACCACGTTCGTGATGTGCACCTTTGCCATCGTACCGTCACTTCAAACGATCACACGACAGGAAGCACAAAACACCTGGGACCCGGGAACTGCCGCTGGGAGCTGCCGGACCTGTGTTCTAGAATTATCCACACACACACTCTACACGCGCAATACGCCGTGAAGGGACACGGACACACAACAATGCCCGTCGTGGAGGTGCACTGTGGTGTGATTTCACTTGTGCTGCACAGCTTCCGCCGGGTACCGATCGAGTCACCAAACTGTTTGCCCGTGATTACCGTAAAGTATGCACCGGGAAGATAACGCGTGATGTGATTAAAGTGGGATTTTTACCTTGCCGTAAAATACACGCGCGACTGCGACAAAGAAAAGTGCAAAACATCAACATACGCGCTCAGCGCTTTTCCCGCTCTGCTTACTTCATTCGGCTTTCTACCTAAAAGCAAGGTGATTAGAGAAGAGGGGTGCACTTGATCTAAACCCATTTTGACAGCTCTCGCACGTCAGAAGGGGCATTTCGCTTTCTATTCAGCTGGAAATAACTGAAAAATGAGGAAAATGAGATGAGATAGTTGAGGAAATTCGTTTATTTATAGATTTATTGAATTAATTACGGCAAATCGGGAGAAAAACTACAACATGTCCAACCCCACAGTATAGTAACCTTGTTTTCGACCGTATTCAAACCAATGTCCGTTTTTAGATCGTTTTCGCCGCCAGAAATGACACCAAAAATATGTGACAGAAAAGAATTGCACATTTGCTGTTAAATTACTTACATTTCATTCTGCAATAAGACAGGGACAAGTACAAGCTAAGTTTTCTCAAAACATAAAATAAGGAAGCAATTTTTATGATTTGCATTGCTTTATTTGCATATGCGTCTGCAAATTCTAATGTGACCAGTAACGGCTATGTGTTCTTTCAAACGTTTATTGGCGGCAGCTGCTCCTCCCTTCCAGCGAACCATCCCTTCGCTTCCGGCTTCCGGAGAGCGTCTCCTAACGGCCAAGCACTTCACCGGCAGCTTATGCGCCCATTAAGGCTCGCTACCACCAAACCGCAAACGAACACACAAACGAACACACAGAGCAAACGCCTGTGCATGTCCGTTCGCTCTCTTTTGCGTAAAATTATCCTATTTTTGTTTTGTTTCTTCATTCTTCTCCCTAACCCGCTGCTCATGTGATTTGCAAACTGTTTGCCCTTACTTAGCCGAGATATTGTTGAGATAAGAGAACACGATTGCCCTCCCTCCCCAACTCAATCGCTTCGTGCCTTCGAACCTTTGCGGTTTCTATCATTTCTAAAGTTTCACGTTAATCATCTTAACTGCTGCTGTTGCTCCTCCTGCTGTCGTAATATTTTCACTATGCTACGCTGGCTTCCAATAAGAAAACAATTTCACTGTAAGATTATTCTAATACAAACATCCCGCTGCTGGGGGGGCTCACCACCACTGGCCGACCGGGCGGCTCCACCCCATGCACAGTGAGGTGGTGGAATATATGTAATTGAGTGTGTGTGATTGTGTGGGTTTGTGGGAGCGATGGTGATTGCAATTGTGTTTTTGTTCGCCCTGTGTCCTCCGCTCCCTTTTGATTTTCTTCACGTTTGCTCACGCACCCTCACCAAACCGGACGCAATCGATCGTATTTCAACGAAAGTAATGACACACACACGCACACACATACACAATGATTTTGCAATACTGCTCTCCACAGAAAGAGAATGTGCCATTTTTCATAAGACAAAAACCCGCATTCGCTGCAGTTCGATTAAGTAAACGTGCGACACCACTTCTTTCGCCCCTCGCTGTCTCTCATTCTCTCTGTGTTTGTTTGATTGTACTACCATCGGATTCAACGTTTCGCAAAAACTCCGTCTGTAGCAAAACAATTGTTTCTCCTACATGCACACACACACACGCATGTAGACACACAATTGTGCGTGTATGTTTTAATATAAAAATCATTTGGAAATGGTACCTCGATCTACACGAGCTTCTTTCCGGTTACCATAGCAATTTCCTCGCCGATTGTTACACCAAGATGGCGTCGCACCACCACGTGGTTACGAACACGCCACCACGCTACAACAACAACGATGGTTTCGCTTTCAATGCTCTTTCCAACACGTTCCTTCCTCAATTGACCCTAACCCCGTTGCGTTTCAACGCGCTTCCTTCGTCTCGCTTTTCTTATGCAACGCATCAACACACGCGCAAGCTATAGTTAGTGTTGTATCCATCTAAACGATAAATAGAGATTTCAAACATAGTTGATCAATATTTGCGGTTAAGCAAGTTAGAGGTTTTTCTTCACGTTTTACCGTGTTGAATTGAATTTGTTTGTTACGCAGTAGTCTAGACCATTTGTGGGGAAACAGCCGACCACCGTGAAACGGGGGTTGAAGTTGTTAAAGGTAACTTCAGACCTTTCAACCATGAGAGCAGGCAGACTGCAGACTCAATAATAGGATACAAAGAGTACAACGATATAATAGTGTTTGTGTGTGATCTGTTAAAGCCGGAACCCACCAAACCCGCGCACCCACCCGTCCGATGCTTTGAAATTCGTTTTTTTTTTTAATCTCCACTCCTTATTCCCCCGCAGTCGCGATTGCAAAATAAACCACCTGGCGGCCAGAGCTCCAGCTGTGTCTCACCCCCCACCCCCCCCCCCCCCCCCCCCCCCCCATCGCCTGTACTCAGCGCACTAAATATATGTTTATGCGTGTATGAGTAAAACTATGCTCATCATCCGCAAAACTACTACTAACTCTCGTCCTCCCGCCCCCCTCTTTTGTTGTCCTGTTATCTCACTCACATATACATATAATTATGTCTGGCCTGTTTTTTAGTATGCAAAAACGTAACACAAAATATACGCAAAACCATCCTGCTGCGCTTGGGGGGCCTAAATAAGTATCTCTGTGTGGGGGGTTATGAAATATTGGGGGTTTCCCCCCTCCGCTCATAACACAACCTAAAGGCGAGCAAATGAAGGCGCGGTGTGTCCGCCGGGGTTAACCTCTTACCAGAACAGATATTCCCCTTGCGTTTATGTGTGTCTGTGTATGTGCGTGTGAATGTATGTGTGTGTGTGTGTGTGTGTGTGTGTGTGTGTGTGGGATGGATAAATGGTTACCAACTACTATTTAACAATTTGTAAAACAAATCCCCTTTGTCGCTCAACGGTTCTTCTTCGGCTTGTTTGTCTGGCGGCATCTTTTCCGCGGCTACCAATTAAAACTCAACGAGGAAAAACACTTTAAAATAGAACTCTCCACAACTCTTCAATTTGTTCTAACACTCACTCACACACACGCACGCACACCTCACTGTGTTGCCTCGTGATGGTGCTTGCACTGGCAGTACAGATTGCGCAACGGTGAACCGGTTCCGGTGACGTAGCTCTCCAGCAAACTGCACGCCGGTGGCATCGCCGACGACAGCCCGTACAACCGTTGTTGCTGCTGTTCGCCTTCGCTAGACTGCTCTTCCGATGCGCTCAATTCACCGTTCGATTTGGACACTGCCTCCTCCTCCACCGGTGGTTTTTCACACTGATCGCCTACTACGCCTGTTCCTGTTCCTGCGCCACCAAGGCGGCGATTTTGATACAGCCTACTAGATTTCATGTGCAACGGTATGGTTTGATCATGGCTGGAGTGGTGGTTCACACCGGTTGGAGTGTTTCGTTCACTTGCCGCCGCAGGCCTGTTGCCAGACGACACCACCACTAGCGTGGCCGGTGCGTTCGTCGCCTGCCGCTGCTCGCTGGTTGTGGTGAGCGGTCCGATGGGTAAAAGGGTTTTGATGCTGCTGCTGCTTTTGGTGGTGGTGCTGGTGGCTGCTTTTGTAGAGGGATTTGTCTGTCAGACAGTGATTTTTGGCAACGCATCATCGTTCGATGCTGTTTGATTGTGCTGATCGAGCAGGGAACCTTGGGTAGGAGATAAGAAGGATTAACATATGGCGAGTGAATGAGTAAGGGAAAACATGCGCAATTCTTACCCGATTCCACATCGTTCCCGCTTCTAGAACTTCTTTGGCGGCATAAGAATGGTGAGGGTGTTGGTGAGGATGGTTGATTCTGGAAAAAAATTCAAAAAATAATCGGGGAAAAACCCGTTAATATGTAAAGTTAGACTTGGCAGTTCCTGGTCCTAGATTCGAAGGGTACTTTCGGAGACGGAGGATTCGGTAATTGAAACGCCAACACTGTCCAACCAAAACGTGGATTCTACGTGGTTCACAAACGGTTCTTCCGGTAGGATTTTTATTACAATCATTTTCAACTTTTACTTCCTCCACTGCTTTCTCTCTCGCTCTTTCTCTCTCTTCACTGATCACTGTTAGAATGTGAATGGGTCTGAGTAGGTGTGTCGGATGTTGAATGAGGAAGATTAGATCGTTTCTAATGCAATCTTGTATACATACTACCAAGTAACGGATACGGCGCGGTGTCGGTGGTGACGGCGACGCCTCCTTTGTCGTTTCTACACGAGTTTTGTTGTTTCTAAAAGGTATTTTGAATAATCGCAAAAGGAATGGAGAAATCGATTCTGGAGCGCAAAATGTTTGGAGTAGATGAGATTGATGATATAGATTAAGATTTTGTTTTGTATTGTTTTGTTTTTTTTAGTGGCATTTGATAGAATATATAATATATACTATGTTTAATACGATGAATATCCCTATTATCTGTCTCTCTCTCTCTCGCTCTCTCTCTCTCTCTCTCACACTCTCTCTCTCTTTCTCTTATCGTTTTCGCTCCTACTACACTCTAGCTGGAATGGTTCTGGAAGGATTCTACTGTTATCGTTATGCGTTTTTTGAGTTTTTTTTTTGCTGTGCTCTGCCTACTCCTGATTTGTTATCTGATTTTGCTCCACATGGCTCCTCCTCGCGTTTTTTTTTCTCTCTCTCTCTCTAATTATTGTGCACGTGGTGCTTTTGGGGATTTTTGGACGAATTTTCTCACCGCCCGGAACACGTTAAATATAATTTCCACAACAAACGGTAAAACGGGGGAGGTTGTTCACGTCGTTCACCACGAACACGTGATTACACACCACCGATTCATAAATTATTATTTTAAGCTTTATCTTCTTCTTGTTCTTCTCCATCATCATCATCACAAAAAGGACACAATCTTGTTTGCAGCGTATCAGTATCAGTCAATTTGTTTGTATCTCGTAGGAAAACGTTACGTGTGTCTGTCCTGTGTTTCCTATTGGATTTCGATAGGTTTAGAGCTCTTCTGTTTTCTGTTAAATCTGGTATTGGTATTTTCTCGTATTCGTTTTTTTAAGTATATTATTAGAGATTCAGCCTTAAATAGTCTGTTTGGATTTGCAGTTTTCTCCTCGCCTCCTTCTTCGCTCAAACATCTCTTCCTCCTCTTTTCTTCGCAAAACCACGCGACACACTCACGTGGTGCTTCACACGTTTAAACATAAATTCAATATGGATAGAGTAGCTCAACAAAATAACAGAATTATACATAAACACCCTACACTACATACTATTTATGCTCTCTGTGTGCTCATCTTTTTTACGTACAATAAAATAAACACTCTGCCCGCTTTTGTACGAGCTGCTCTGCGTTCATGCGGCTGCTCTAGCAGGATGGGATCGATCCACTGTCAACAGTTCTTTGAAACATTTTCACATTATTTGTGTTGAATAGTGCTTCCTAATGTGTCGGGTATGTGCCGAGGGGGAGGGGGAGGAGAGGGTTGGTGACAAACGCACCATGGCGAGGGGAAAGAATTCAATCGTAACTTTATGCAAAACTCGATACACATCAATCAAAATAGCTCCAAATTATTCCAAATTGAAATGTGTGCGAACAACAACGATTAGTGTGTGAGTGTGTGTGTGTGTGTTACAGTAATAAGTAGTAAGGACAATATATATGACATCCCATTCTCTTTCTCCATTTTCTCGTTTCTTGCTTACTGTTTTTAGTTTAGATGTGAGTTTTGCTTCTGTTCTACTCCACTCTTCATATTCATAATCTTCTAGAGCTTTGTTTTTAATATATATATATATTTTTGTGTATATACTATATACTTCTGTTACAGCCTATCGCAAGTATGCAACATTATATTACTTTCGAGTTTCCATTGTGTTTTGTATGTTTTGCTTCTTTCTTTAACTTTGTTTTTTCTCCCGTTCAATCAATCAAAGTCTTTTAATTGCAATAATTCGTAAATCGTTTCAAGTCTCCCTTTCATTGTTTTAGTCAGCCCCCTTCGTGCGGCTGCCCCAAGTTAACTTAGATACGGTAATCGTCGTTTTCTCCATCTCTTATCTCATGTTAATGTCTTTTAATGGTGTTTCCTCTTCTGCACACTTTTCATCGCTTCACACAATCAAATGTCTGTTGTTGTTGTTTTTTTTTTCTTTTTTATCATCACAGCTAATAACGCATCTCACAACTTCATCAGTTCCTGTTTCTTTTTTTTTTTGCTTGGTTTAAGTATCATTTCTCTCCCCTGACTACCTCTCTCAGTTCTTATTCGTATATGTTAGCCCACTTGAGCTTGGCTAACGTTAAATAAAACTACACGGTCCTAATATACCACAAATACGGTTCACCAGTTAGTAAATTATTTCATCCTCTTTTAACATATATGCTGCTTATTTATGCTGTATGTTACCACGGTTTCATAAATTTCTAGGTTTTTTTCACGGAGTTGGTGGTGGAGTGGCGTATTTGGAATATCTCTTCATATTGCCAAATGGCTCGTTTTTTAGTGCGTTTTTCCTTCTCTGGAGTACAGTAAAATATAACTCTTCAATATGTCTCTCTATACGTTCTCTTCTCTGCTACTCTCTTTCTCTCTCTCTCTATCTCGGTTGTTATTCTATTTTATCCAATAACATTATCGTTCTGTATCTGTGTTTTCTGTTTCGGTTTCTATCTGTTGTATATATATAAATTTCATATATTTTTGTTTTTATCCGTAATATAGTTGAACGTTATCGTAATACTATATCTCTCCTGCTCTCGCTATCTCTCTCTCTTTTAGCAACATATCTTATTTGGTTTGTATCAAGTAGAAGAATAGTGGTAATAAATCGCTTTCTTACAACTTCACCTTCCTGTTCCGCTTCGCCTGTTTGCATCTTGCATCGTGTTTCCTTATTTTATGTTTCGTTTTCCAATCGTTCTCTTTCGCTCTCTCTTTCTCCCTAAAATGGCAGCATATTTTTGCGTGTTTTGTAAGAATTGGTTACTATTATATATCGAGCCCCTGTGTTTTACGTGATCCTTCGCGATATGAAAAATTCTACACCATTTTCAGCGTGCTTGCGCCGCACTCACTCAGTCAGTCAAAGTCAGTTCATGCTGGAAAAGCTGGTCACCTTGGTGCCCTTTTCGCCGGCCACCCGCTGCACGTACACGATCCCGTCGACGGTGTAGACGGAGTGGAGCAGGCCGAGCCGCTTGCGCCGCACCGCTTCCGCCATCAGCTTCTGGTTGTACTTGGTCAGCACCTCGTTGACGAAGAAGCGCCGATCGCTCGCGAACCCCAGGTCGGACAGGCGCAGCACCCGCTTGGCCTGGTATGCGCGGTAGAACTGGTCGCGCAGCGTTTTAAACATAAACTCCACCACGATCGGTGCCGGCGGCGGTGCGCATGGTTCACCACCCGTTCCACCACCACCACCACCGGGCTTCGGCGGCGGATGGTGACGGTTCGACGAGCCGCCGGTCACGCGCTGCCGCCGGATGTCAACCTGCGGGATGTCCTGCTCGCCGTACTCGAGCGCCCGGCACACGGCCCGAAAGCACGCCTGCAGGTCTTCCCGCTCGCGGTGCGGAATGCCGATCAGCAGCAGGTCGTTGCGCAGCAGCGCCCGGTCCGTGCTGTCGATGTTCAGCTGCACGTCGAGATGGATCTGCTCGACCCGCTTGCCGAGCCGATCGATACGCCGGTGCATGTCCGCCTTGATCTTGACCACGCTGTCGAGCAGCTTGTCTAGCTTCTGTTCAAGCGTGAGCGACACCGCCGGCGGGTGGTGGTGGTGCTGCTGCACTGCTGCGCCCAGACCCAGGTCGGGTGGTATGGGTGTGCCGGCGCCGGCCGTACGCACCAGACACGCACCTTCCGCTGGCGAAACCGGCCCAGACAGAAAACATCCCACTTTAGGGCGTTGCGGCAGTTTGCTGCCGTCGTCTCGTGCCGTCTCAGTCTTTGTTGCCCCGCTGTGCTGCTGATCACACCACCACCGGCCAGCAGGAAAAACTTCATCCTTTTCCGCATCCTGCTCGCTTCGCTCGGGAAACAGCTTCTCCAGCTCTTCCCGCTCCTCGTCGTCGGTGGGCCGCTCGTTCGTCGTGCTAAGGTCCGTCGTCGGTGCAGCTGCTGCGTCTGCGTGCAGCATCATCGCGCCATCGTTCCCGGTGCCTCGTATCTCGTCTGCTGCTGCTGCTGCTTCGTTCGCGTTACTACTACGCGCCGTCGGTCTGTCGTCCTCATGCTCGGGCCCGTCGTCGGCGTCGTCGTCGTCGGCAATGGCTATAATTTCCCCGGCGAGCGACGAAAACTGTTTCGTTGCCGTGCGATGCAGCAGTGATGCAACTGCAGCCGCCGTTGCCGCCGCCTTGGTCCCAGCAGCTTCGCCTGCCGCGCCGTCGTCGTGTAGTGCCGCCGTTGCCGTATCATCATCGCCCGGCCGGTTTTTCTGCTCCGGCTTCCTTCTTCTTCTTCCCGCCCCATCGTCGCTGTTTGATTGTGGGGCTGAGGACGATGGCGGCGGTGGCGGCGGTGGTGGTGGTGGTGTTGGTGGTAATGCCACTACTTCCTTGGTCGCCTCCCGGATGGCCAGCAGCGCCATCAGATCCTTCACCAGCCGGCTATTGTCCCGGTGCACTAGCTCCTTCACCCTCGCCAGGGACGCAGCACTGCTGGCCTTTCCTTTGCTGGCCAGCTTTTCCAACCGGCCCACCGACTCACTGCCGCCCACCACCATTGTATTGCCACCGAGGGAGGGAATCGTAGTGTCTGCCGCGGTAGCTGCCCCCGTCGTGGGTTGCGGTGGCCGCTGGCGGGAGCTCGTTTTCGAAAGTATTACCGTTTCACTCATTGCTGGGCCACACCATTCAAACTTGGCCACCGGGGTCACTTTTCACCAAACCGTCAGACACCACCACCACACCACATTCAAACAAATGCGGGCCGCCAGACGGGAGTAGTCTCTAACCCGCACTTTACTTCAACGGGCAAAATCAATCCCTTTTTCTCGTTTTTTTCCACGAAACAAAATGGATGTTCTATTGGCACGGTAACTACACACATAGACACACATACACACAGACGCGAACACAGAGTTCAATTTCCAGGCCTACTATTTCCGGGGTATTGTCAGTTTTTTTTTTTTGTGCTTCACATTCCCAGCCGACACAACAGTCCCTTTTTCTTCTTCTCTCTTCTCCCTCTTCCCCTGGACAGAGGGGTGTGGAGCGCGGAAACTGGGGGCCGGGAAAACAACGTTGCCGTTCTGGGCGCTTCCTAGGGTGGTAGTCTACACGCGGTGGCGTCCCCGTCTAGTCTGGCGCTCGCTAGTGCACTGCCAGAGCGATTTCTCGACTCGACTGGCACTCGCGCGAATGCCCTCCGTTGTGCCGTTTTGCCAATTTTACGCCATACACACACACACACACGCCAGGGGTGGCGCGCACCACACACACGCTTCGCTGTATGCACCGGAAAAGACCCGAACTGCATACATATGCAGCCCATACACACACGCAAAGCGCATTTCGCCGTCATAACGTCTCGCGCGGTGCATGACACATGACCACCATCCACAGACACACACACACACACACAGACACACTGTCCCTGTCGGGATGAAGTCCTGTTCCTCCTTCCACTCCACTTCACCCCTAATGCTATGGTGGAATGCGCGCTTGGCTGGAAAGTGTGATTCCATTTCCACACTTTTCCCACCCTTTTTCCAACACCGCAACACACACACACACACACAAGGGTAGTGGGAAATGTGCCTTCCTATCCCTTCACACCACTCCCCACCGGGCGCGTGTGGTTCGGTTCGGGATCGGGTTTTTAGTGTTCGCGTTTCCACCAATCAACTCTCTTCCACGCCGGCCACGGAGTTGGTTGTGACCAGCCCTTTAACCCGCCGGCGCAGTGCATAAACCGGGCTAGAGCAGGCAACCGAGCCGCAACCGAGAGAGCTCTGGGTAGTAAACAAAGGGTGGTAGTACACCGCCCCACACAGACACACACACACAGACGCGACAGTGCCGGTGCACTACTTCCGAAAGCGACTTCTATCTCGCCAGAAGGCGGCCGCCGGATGTTGTTTATTTACCATCGCGACTGTGCTCAATCGATAAAAGGCGTACGGCGGGTGGCGAAAAGGCGTTGTTTTGATAGACGCGCGTCCACATAGACACACACACCCTTCTCCACAGAGAGAAAGCAAACAGGGAAGGATGACGGACTGGGGCTACTTTGATTGGGTTGGCATTATTATATGAGGAAATTTAAATATAATAAACATGAAGCAAAGGGTCAGGAAGGATACGGCGCCACGCGGAATGCGGAAGGATGCAATGATTTTAAAATTAATTCAACGTCCTCTTCACCATTTAAATAAGTGCTAAGCTAATGAGTGCACTACTTCCTTTAATAAATGCATTAGAATACAATAGTTTTCCCACACACACACACAGAACGGTGCAAAAAACGGGCAAAAAGGCATGGCATGTGTGTGTGTGTGTGCTGTGTGTTCCCATTTCCTTTACCGGTCGAGAGTCCCGGAATTGCCACTGCACAAAAGCTTCGTCCTTCGTCTGCGCAAACGCATTCCTTCTCTTCGGTCACCACCACCCCACACCTTCCCCAACAGTCGCGGTTTGCCGGGAAAGCGCTCCAAACCAGAACGGGAAATATTTGGGATGCATTTGGGATGCAACCGACACGGCTAGTGGTGGGAGCTCGGAATCGGACCTACCCGATGCTGGAATCGATTCCGATTCCGAAGCCGAATCCGGAGCCAATTCCGCAGTTGAATCCGGAATCGATTCCGGAATCGGAATAGATTCCGGAACCAGAATCGGCTCCGGAATCGGAATCAACCTGGGAATCGCTGTTTGTTCCGGTAACAGTATCAGAATTGAATTCAGAATTGAAATTAGCTCCAGAATAGGAATCAGTTCTTGCAATGAAATAAGAAGTTTCAGTAGCGAAATCAGTCCGGGAATCTCCATGAGAATGGATCGTTTACTATCAGTAGGTAGCATCGTTGGACCCAAACAACTATTCTTATGGAGATGCCGAAACCGACTCCAATTTCGAAGCCGATTCTGATTTTGGAGGCAATTCCGATTCCAGAGCCATTTCCGATTCTGGAGCCGATTCCGATTCTGGAGTCGATTCCGAGATTAAATCCGGAACCATTTCGGGAATCGATTCCGGAGACTGATTCCAAACTGCTATTTTCCCATCACTAGACACGACCGACGGAGAACGGAGGGCAGGGAGGAGGACCGAGGAATGTGAAGGGGGCAAACGAGGCGGGCTGCTGGGCCAGACCGTTCCAGACAGGAAGACGAGCGAGAGCATACGAACGCATACACAGTCAGCGGCTATAGAGAAATATATCTGGAGCATTCTATATTGCATGGGGGGGAGAGCATTGCATTCGCCCGTCACGTTCTGCCAACCCATTCATTTCCCATCCTATCTCCCGCCGTTTTGAGGTGCATGTCGGGGGAGCAAGTGTGCAGCAGCAGCACGAGAGAGAGAGAGTGCGACAGCGCAAATTGCACATTTCGACGAGTGGCTGAGACTCGAACCAGACAATGGACCGAACCACAGACAGACACACACACACAGCGCAAAGGATGTGCATTGGCCGGGAACGCATAAAACACCGAGAGCCAGAAAGAGAGAGAGAGAGAGAGAGAGAGAGAGAGAGAGAGAGAGAGAGAGGGGGGGGGGGGGAAGCATTTACACATAATGTACATTTCTCGCCCAAATCCAGCCAGCGGTCTGTGCTTGGCATAGTGTCGGCGGCCACGAGACACTACTCTTCTTCTGGCCCGGAGAAAAGCCAAACCAAACAACAACACAAAGGCAACGGCACCAATGTAACAATGTTGTTGTAAAGCAGCATTTAAAGCGTCAAACCGCAAAGTAAACTTGTGGTTTGTCCGCGACGCATCATGCTCTCCTCCCCTCGAATTACATTCCTTATCATCCTTTGGTTGAAACGGGGCGAGGGTTTATAGTTTCCGTCCGCTAAGTAGCGTTTAATATTCCACTCTAGGGACTTTTCGCTTACGTTCGAATTAAGTCTGAGCAAATAAGGTCCATTCTGTATTTGTCTGTGTGTTTTATTTCACAAATAATACTACAAAACTGACTCCACAACACGCTTTGTACTGTCGAGGTAGTTATAGTCCAATCGTCGTCGTTATACTATTGAAAAAAAACAGACAGTCCCTATGCTCATTGTGCCTATTTTCTCTTGAAAATATGCTGCTAAATCTGCCAGAGACAACAATTGAGTGGTTTCTATTCATTTTTATGATAATTGATATCATTTTTGTCTGCTTGGGAAACGCCGACTCTCACACCGCTTAGCAGATGAATGTGAGAGGAGTTCAAGCAGCTGTATCTCTGCTCTTTTCTCATGCATCAATTTAATTCCTGCACTACAACATTTCAACTTCCAGTCTTTCTCACACTTCTTACCGTGTGTATATATATATATATATGTATGTGGGTGATTCGCAATTACTATACGCTCACACAGTTTACCGTGCGCTGCTGAACACGTTCTTAGTGGTAGACACGTGGGGCTCGATTCAACTTCACAAAAACTATGCAACTTCCGTCCAAACACCTTTTTGGACACATCCTGTGCGCCGCGCGTCCGGCTTGAGCAATATTCACTACTTACTAGCTACCTCCACTTCTTCCCTATACTCTACTCCGTTGGTCAATTACACCATGCTCCACCATCATCACCATGCTGTGCATGCGGTTTGTGAATTGAGTTTTAACCAAAAAACAAAGTATAAAAATTCTTCTCCTAAGGTCAATCGAAACATAGTGGAAGCTAAATTGTACACACAAAAGTTTTGTTACTATAATACCTCTCTCGCTCTTTCTCTCTCTTTCTCTGTACCAACATGCGTCGGTATATACAACACTTCTTTCCTTGGCGGTCAGTGAATGTGCAGAGCAAATAAGTATTAAATTGAATGTGAATAATTTAAATTATGTAGAAACATACGCACACACACACACCCTCCTTCTGTTTTGTTTCTTTTGTCTATGCTTCTTTCTCTTCAGACACAATTAGTGCCCTTCTTCCAGACATCCTGTCGACCCAGAACAGCCGGTCAAACCAAGACGACTCTGGTGGCTCAAACTGCAGAACCAATAGAGCGCAACCGCTCTCGACACGCTTCATTACATATAATCAGCATAAGTTGCCTTTTGGTCGAGACAATAAGTGTACCGATGAGGGGAATTGCTCACACCAAGCACACGATTTGCTACCTTTGCTAAACGTTTTCTTGCCGTGCCGTGCCGTGTCGCGACCGTCCTATCGAGTGATCGAGCTTTTCCTATCTTTCTCCACTGTTGAATTTTAGTTCCACCCTCCATCACTCAGAGTGTGTGAGTTTGTGTGTGTGTGTGTGTGTGTTTGCATACTTCTTCTTCTACTCCTTCTTCTTCCGACTCTTCACTCTTCCGCTTCGTCTTCGCTCTCCAGCGCGTTCTGCCCCGAGCCAGGTAGCAATGCATCGGTAGCGCTCGATCCGCCCGCCATCATCAACCCTGCCGGCTGGTCGCCTTCGTAGGCGCTACTACTGCCGGACGGTTCGTTGGTGTCGCCAGCCGTACCCTTATCGATTACCACCACCGGCTGGATGGCCGTTGGGAGAAGGGCGCGTGGGTTTGTTTGTTTGTGTTTTTTGGTTCGAGTATGCGTGTTTACGAGGGCAACACACAACAATGCACACCAAAACCATGAGCCCCATCACCAACATGCAGCGCCATAACAACACACGTATGGGGAGGAGGGGAGGGTGAAGAAATCATAAAGTGGAGAGAAAAACGAAAAAAGAAAGAGAAAGAAAACATAAGAATAATGCGTTGGACAACGGCGAGTTCAATCTTCAACAAAACATTGGACAGACAGACATACAAACAAACGAACGAAAGGCAACGTGTCGCGTCACGGTTGAATGAGAGCAAACGGGACTGATCGAATCGTGGTCTTTTGTTGTTCACCATATTTGATCGGACACATTCGGCGGGGGTACTACTACACCTACCTTAATGTTATTGTTGTTTTGGCAGCATGTAGCTTTGATACAACTACTCTCGTCCGTCGTCGGACAGTCGAGGGCACAGCAGTCCTGTGTCGCACTGCCATTCAAGCTGTTCGAAAATCCGTCCGAACCTGTCCCCGACAAAAAAAAGGGAAAACAAAACGATGTAAATCATCCTGCAAAACGCCATTGTAAATAGGGAGTTTGCATACCCCCCGATTGCGAACAAACCCCTTACCCGAATAGCTGTTCAGCGCTTCGATCTCGACAAACTCCGGCTGGATCGTGGTCGAGTGGATGCCTTCATTGTGGAAGAACTCCTTCACCCGCTCGGCGATCTTCATGTACTCGGACAGGTTGCGGCAGCGGATGTGGGCCGACGCGATGATACGGTCGCCGGCGAGCTGCCACACGTGGAACTCGTGCACCGCCAGCACACCGTCCACCTTCTCCAGCAGGCGGCGCTGGATCGCATCGACCTGTATGTGGGTCGGCACGGTCTGCAGCAAAATGAGGGCCGATTCGCGCAGCAGCGGCCACACCGAGTTGAGGATGAGCGCCACCAGCAGCACCGACAGGGCCGGGTCCATGTACAGCTTGTACTTCCAGTCGGTAAACTTAACAATCTGCAAAACATACCAGAGAGCGGGCGTTAGCGGGCTGAAAGTTCGCAAACAAGCGAAAGGATGGGGGGTACACTTACCAATGCACTTATGATTACCACCACGCTGCCGAGCGCATCGCTGAGCACGTGCAGGAACGCTCCCCGCATGTTCATCTGCGAGGAGTCGTGCGAGTGTCCGTGGTGGGTAGTCTTTTTCGCCGCCGTACCGTTCTGCAAAAAGGAAGCATAAAAATAAGGGCTGTTAATAAAACGGGGCTGCTGCTTGCGCTGTTTGAATGATCCATCAAACCCGTGGGTGATGCAACGCGCCCCACTACTTGAAATGGACGGGAAATGTAACACATTGTGATTGCAATATGCCCACAAAGTACGACACATTTCCGCTTTTGATATATTACGATGCTATTATGTAGTTTGGATGGGGATTATCGATTGAATTGAATATTGCAAGATTGATTGATTGTTTGGCTACAATGCACAGTGGGCAACGGCCATACAAACGCCGGGATGAAAATCAATTCCTCGTGCTATTGCAGTTTTTCTTCATTCAATACCATTGCTCTTACTATACAGGGCAGTCCTAAACTAAAATCGTCAAGAAAACAAAAAAAAAACCTTCATGATTATCGCTCACAACATTGCATTATTGTGTAGTACTTAACAGCATCAACAATTATTGTTAAGAATTTAAACAAAGCCGGAGTATGTTCCTTACTAAAAACGATTGTTTAAGAATTACGCGCTAAAAAAGCCGAGTGTTTAATGGTTAGTTTTGAAAAGAGCCGATTCCTATCTTATGAACTTTTTTAAACTGTTTTTCTCTGTTCAGCTTTGTTTATTATGCCTGTTTGTTTCAAATGCCCGTTTATGACAGGTAGTTCGATACTTGTGGTGTATGGCTCATACAACAACACGTCAAAATCGCTCGTGCTATTTTCAAGAAAAAGTTCAATAATTTTCGGCGTCGCGGATGGTCGCAGCTAATTTCAACGTCAAAACGTAGGAAAAATGTTGATCTTGCCTATGATATATGACTCACGAGTGAAATCGAGTCGAATCATAAAAAAATTTACTCTCCAAAATGAAAATATCCAAAAATTCAGCAGTGATGTTTGGTTTTCAATCATTTATGAACTTTAAAAACAAGTTTTTGCAAAATATTAAGACATAACATCAAAGTATGACAAAAAACCCTTCCAACGACACATTAATTATCAAAATCTAACCATCATATACTAAAATATGATGGTTTATGTTCGGTCGAAAAATAGCTCAAATTTGGGACAAAAAACACAAAGTTTCCACTTTGATGGCCTATATCTCAGTAAGTTTAAGATAAAAACGTGAAATATTTTGGTTTCAACTAAGTTTAGGTATCTATTTTAAGAAAATGATTATGGTGTTAGTCTGCGATGAAGTTGGTTTTTCGATTTTTATACAGGCGTTTGCCCAATGTGCAATGGTATCGCCCACACATACCAAAGAGTACGTCCTCTTAAGCTCTACTTCTATATATAGAAATAATAACTAGGCAGATTACTGGAGTGATCTCTAAATTTTGTATCGAAAGGCTATTAGCTTCTGCCATTAAATCTAATTTCCTTTTTTTAACCGACTATAAAAAGAACCTCCTAACCTCCTTCTCTCCGACGCTCATACCATCCATTGCACTGTATCGATCCACTATCGATCGGCCGAACGAACTGAGAGCGATTAACTACTGCCAGCCCGCCCACCCAGTCCCCCTCTCCTACTGGCGCTATGCTCTTCTTTACCTGCTGATACATGAATGATTTGTTTTCATTGTCGTCCGTGTTGCCCAGGTTGCCATGCGAACCGCCGCTTATCTGCTTTGCCTGCGAGAGTCCACCACCGTGCGAATGTCCAATGTGGCCTCCTCCACCGTGCTCTGGGAGGGGGAAAGAGTAAAAAAAATGCCGCCGTTATCTGACACTGACACATTGGCGCGCGCGGCTGTTGCGTTCAAAACACTCACTGTGCAATAGGCAAAGGCCGAGCAGATTCACCAACAGGCCGATCACACCGACCGCAATTAGCAGCTCCGGCTCGTGGATGTGCTCCACCTCGATGAATCTACGGGGAAGGGGTCAGAAGAGAAAGGGAGAGACGATACATATTGAGTACAAGTTGCTTCGTTTCCCAAATCATCGCTTTCCCCCAGAACAACTCTTACCGTTTGCACGCCTCGATGGTAATACTGAAGCAAAGGGCCACTAGAAATACTGCGTTCACCAGCGCACCGAGCACTTCCGCCCGCGCCCAACCGAACGTGTTTTTGGACCATTTCTTTGGCGACATCTGTGTAACGACAAAAGGACAAAAATGGAAACGATGAAATTCTATCGCGGTTCAGTGGGAAACACTGGCCGACACTTACCTTAATCGACAGGAAGGAAATCACTAGCGCCGCTATGTCACCGAGCATGTGAAAACTGTCGGCCACCAGGGCCATCGAGTTGGTCAGATAGCCGACGACGATTTCGACGAAGAAGAAAAACACCGTCAGCGTCATCACCGTCAGCAGGCGGCATTTTTTCCCACTGAATTTGGCCATTGCTGTGTGGTTGCGTTGTGTTTGTGGTGTTGTCTGCAGCGTTCGTGTACCACGCTGCTTTTCGTACTCCCTAATTTCGTCAC
Source organism: Anopheles coluzzii (assembly GCF_943734685.1). Taxonomy (NCBI): domain Eukaryota; kingdom Metazoa; phylum Arthropoda; class Insecta; order Diptera; family Culicidae; genus Anopheles; species Anopheles coluzzii. The sequence continues at coordinate 100,528,069 of NC_064670.1, read as the reverse complement.
TACAAATGAAATTTTCCCTGCGGGATCAGCGCCTCACCACTGTTGTTTGTGTTTGTGGCAACTCCAGCGGGAAGAAGGGTGCAGAGCAAGTCTAGTATGGGTGGTGTGTGAATTAGAATGAATGTCGGGATGTTCAGTGTATGATCGCCGTTAGAATGCGGCGTCGTCAAGTGCTGTTACACGATCATTGCATCGAATTCGGATGATTCACACACACACGCAGCTCCTGTGAAGAAAAGTCGAGGGGAAAATTAAACGAAACACTAGTTAGTATTATTAGCATTCAATTGCCATCGTCGCAGCTGTCGCGCATCGACGCATGCGGAAGCGATCGCTTCGCTCAATCAAAACACCAATCACACCGTTTACACTGTTTACACTTTTGCTGTCCCGTCCCCACATAAAGAACCGTTTCCGGCGGCGTCTTGTTCCAGGCACGGCGATGAAAGAGCATTCCAGAACTTCTTTATGAAATACACATTTTCCCTCTGTTCTCAATCGTGCAGTTTTCCCGGTCAATAACCGCTAGTAGAAAAGGGGACACAAACGGCTGGGGCAAATTCCAAGCTGTAACAAACAAACAGGTCTAATTGCTCGTGTTGTATCGGGGGTCGAGACGAGGCAAACACGATCATGTGTCACCCCCCCATCATGATAAACGATGCATCTTTTCCATCTGTGCACAACGGCCAGATCACGAGATACCGACCGCCCGACAGACAGCAGCACCCGACCCGCATGGCAAAACAAAATCATTTAAATATGCATAACGCGATTCCGCGCGCTTTGTGCAAATAAACACACACACACACACACAGAGCCCGGAGGAGACTGTCTTTAAACGGTTCTTTTTGTGTGGCCAAGACAAAGATAGATTCCTGCACTGGAATACACTAAACAAACAAACATTAAAACTCCAAATCCAAACTCGAAGACAAAGTAATAAACGCGCCGCATTTAATATCGCCCCCGAATACATTAAAATCATCGTTCGAAAACTTTGCCCGAAAAGTTAGTCCCTCTCCTAGATGTGATCGTGTCGTGTCGCCACGCTGTGGAACCTTCGTATGGCTGGTGGCGGCACCCTCTCTCCTCTGCAGCTCGAAACAACAGAAAAAGGAGCTCAAGGTTTTGGGCAGCAGCAGCAGCAGCAGCTTCGGAGAGGAATCGCTAATGAAGCCGGCGAATATATTACGACTAAAAAGCACCATCTCCATGCACCTCCTCTTCCATCGGTGCGTTTGGTGCCCCAACACCCACCCACCTAACTACGTCAACCTTCATGAACACACAAATAAAAGTAAGTCACACTCCGCCGTACCGTTGTAAAGAGAGATAAGGTACGCTCTGCTGATGGGGGGGGGGACAGTGACGATCCAGCGATGGCGAGCTTGCTTGACGCAGCATGGGAAAGAAGATGGACAGTTGCACACCCACTAAAGCGTGGGGGGAGGAAGGCACATGTGCGCTTCAGCTATATTTCTCACGTTAATTTAACGTCACGAGGCAGAACGAGAACGGGATTGCAAATGATTTCTTCTTCTGCGCGCCGGTGATCTTCGTTTCTTCGGCTTGGGGTCCGAGTTTTCTTCCATAAATGTGACCCCGCCGGAAGTTCATTAATTGCCCAACAATGGTCTTATAAAGTGCTAGATAGATTCTTCCTGTCGCACGGCTACGCACTAGCTGAAGTACTCACATGAAGATCGCACGATCAAGCATGGTCTCTGTTATCGCAAAAAAGTGTTCCTGAAAGCTCCAGAGCTCCTCTTTCTGATCTCTTTAACTATTCTATCAATTAAACGTAATAATAATCGAGTGCCACACAAAACGGTGACCAAATCCAACCCCCAAAAAGGGAAGAAGCGCCACTAACCACCACCAACCCAACCCCAATATCTTATACAATCGCTTGAAATATACTGGGCGATCCCGTACGCTTTGCGCTTTGTGTTGTTGGTGTGTAATGCTCAATTGCTCAATTTTGTAAATGAGCGTGAGGCCCTCTTCTTTCGCCGCAACACGCAACATGGTCGTCGTGTGGTATGGCATATTGATCGTGCCGTGCTGATTGGTGTGAAAATAAATTGATGTCATCAAAAGTTAATCGGGGGTGGACAACAAACTGCTGCCACTGCCGTGCGACCTTACTAACATAAGCCGCAAGACGCGAGCAAACATAGCACACACACACACACACACACACACACACACACACACGATGATCGGTGTGTGCTGCGCATTAAATGCAGCACTAAGCCGTGCATTGGTCAACGCGTGGACTGCTGCAGCACACAAGTCACACAAATGGCGTCACACTATCTCACATTACAGTCAAATCAAACTGCGCTCAATCATCCATTTGGCGCGATTATGCTACAAAAATCGATCACCACACATTGTGTGTGCGTGTGTGTGTCACTCTGCAGGACAATGATTCTTCAATTCCTAATCTTTATAAGCTACCGATTGGGCTGTTTCTGTGAAATGATGGCCTCCCTCTCCCTCTTCTTTTGCGCTATCAGTACCGATCCGAGACACACGCGCCTGGATTAGATAGGAGCAACTTTGTTGCAACCTAATTCATCCATTACACCAAGGCAAGGTCATTCGCGTACGGCGGCCGAATTTATCAACCTTGACGTGACGACAACGCTTTCGGGGGTTAGCTGATGTATTTGGAGCTAAATTGAACCCACTGGAACGAGGTTTGCCAAGGTGCTAGTCACCCGCAGTATATATGTCAGCTGCATACGGGCCTATCGAGTTCGTGCATCATGTGTGCATTAGATAGGGTGTACGGTTCGGGTGCCTATATTTAAAGAAGATTCGTAACGGTTTCAAGGTTTCATGGAAATGTCCTAGAATAAAAAGAGGTCACAAAAGAGTTGAATAATTAATTGCTAGCTAATAATGTCCGCTTCTTATTAATTCGTTTGACACCTACCCCCGCACATAATGCTCTTCCAATAATTTATTCAACGCCCATCTGATTTGTCATTATTTCTGCTCCTTGGCCAAACACAAAAGCTGGCAGAGCACCCGTACGACGTACACGTAAAAACACCCTGTTTGCATACATTTGTGCAGCTTCACCCAAAAATTGTGATAGAAAAGCGAAGCGAGATTAAATTTTTGGTGTTTTCCGTTTCTACACCCCGCCCGGAGCGCAATGAGAACACATCGTCTCCTCTTCCAGCTGTTTCACAGTCACACAAAGCGCCATGGGGGGTGTGCAACCAGAAGAATGTAACCAGCGTCTGGCGTCCTCCCCGCGTCATCCGGTGGTGGCCTCGATAGTTTGCCAAAAAAACCTCCCTAAACCGATCCACAAAATGAAGCTTCTCTTGCTTTTGTTCCTGTGGCCGTTATATGGTATAGAACCTGTTTGGAAAGAACGCGTCCATCGCACCCCCGTGGAATGTTGGGGAGTTGGAAGAAGGAATAGAAACCGCGTGCTACCGTGGAGAAGAATCAAGGGAATGAAGACGCTCTTTCTCTGTTTGCCATCACCCCAGAGCAGCAGCATTGTGGTTAAGAAATCACGAATTGCAAATGTTTTCAAAGCACGGCTGTTGGGGAGGAGAAACGATTGAGGTGCACAGATGAGCACGATGTGTGTGTGTGTGTGTGTGTGTGTGTGTGTGTGTGTGTGTGTGTGTGTGTGTGTGTGTGTGTGTGTGTGTGTGTGTGTGTGTGTGTGTGTGTGTGTGTGTGTGTGTGTGTGTGTGTGTGTGTGTGTGTGTGTGTGTGTGTGTGTGTGTGTGTGTGTGTGTGTGTGTGTGTGTGTGTGTGTGTGTGTGTGTGTTTGCAGAATCTCTCGTTTGAGATTAAATGCTGGACAAAGAACTTTTCCGTCGTATTTTTTTCTTTTTGTTTTCTTTCTTCTTCGAGAAACGTGTTCTGGCTCCCAGTGTTCGAAGACAGTGACCAGCATGAGCAACAGAGAGAGAGGGAGAGAGAAGGTTTGGTAAAGTTTTCCTTTCCCAGTTCGACGCTGCCCAATGGGAAAGGGACTTAGGTCAGTGCTTGGGGCCAGCTGAAGAGAAACACGTTGCTCATTTGGAGCGGGTATGCGCCCCGTCAGCAGCAGCAGCGTTACGAAATGCTGCAAATTATGAATGAATCTAGGTTGCGAGGTACACAAGAACCGTTCCAGCAATAATTGGCAAATCAATGTGGCGACGTAACCGTGTGCTTTGCTTCTTTGGTATGCTCCAAATGCCAGTATTCAATTGACATCAAAGGAAAGTGCTTCGTTCATAAATCAATACGATACTCCAACAGACCACACACCACCAGGCCATTGTGATGTTCTCGCTTAAGCATGTTTCGCCACCCTTTAAACGGCACACACACCCGCACGTGTTGCTTGATAAATAGGTACACACACATGCCACTCCATGCAATTTGCTTAGTTCATCCCAAGTAACCAATATCCCACACCCTTTAGCATGTGAGCATCCTAATGATAAGGGGGGTGGGGGTGCTGCGCGCTCGAAAGCAAACGATTTTGATCTCAATGTAGGCGCACACTACGCCACCGCAAAGGCACTCTCGCGTTGGAGGTAATGAGCATGCGGGTTTTGTCTATCCGTTACCATGGTTACACATTTGCACACCAAAGCCCCATTTTCCTCACACGCGCAAGGGGGACACTCTTGGTGACAAATAGTGCATCAACGCAAAGAAAGTGGAGCACGCAAAGTAAACATACCGCGTGCGCGACACTGTTGAACTGTTGTTCTCTATTTTAACCGTTCTTACAGAACATTCGTTTGAATCGTCGTTACGACGTTTGCGCAGAGCTACCGAATTTCCAATCGTCTTGCACGGCTTCTTCTCGCACGATAACTAAGCGGAAGCAACGCTAACCTGATCCATCATGTACGGGACGACGGTAAAGTTCACAAGTGCAAAACACGTTCCTCCCTGTTGCTAGACCGCCGCAGGTAAGGGTGAAGAGAACCGGAACCGCACACAATGGACGATTACCGACGGAGAGATAAGGGAGTCCCCACGCGGCGATATACGACCACCAGCAGAAGTATGGGATGCGGCGGCGGGGTGTCGTCTGTCTTGGGTGCGTTTCGAGATTAACTCAATCGTAGACCTGCTCTCTGTCTCTCTCTCTATGCTCTGTGCCCAATTACGCTGTTCGTGCGGCAATCATGTACCCGTACTCGTGCTGCGGGATACGAGCCTACTAAGCTGGATGTGCATGTATGTGTGTGTGTCTAGCATTCTTATCACCTACAAAAAAATCGCTTATTAAGATCGGCTGCACGTAATACAGCGAACGACGACCCGTGGGTGCTGCTACCCCTCTCTCGTCACGTACCATTATCGTTCGCGAAGATCACAAAGAAATCAACTAACATTCCAGTCTCGCACACACATACACACAGTTACACCTCGAGCAGGCGAAGTGCCTACAAAAAAGAGGTTGAAGCAGTGGTGAGGAGAACCTTGCAATTTGATTGCAATACGTTGTATCGGGTCCTTTACTCCCTTCCAGCTTCTTATTGAACATTATAACAAATTCTCGTAAAAGATGCAATTGACATCCTTTTATGGTTTGACATTTTGACATATCCTTAGTCAATTCTACTTTGTAGTTCTGTATATGGCTTATATTGTATAATTCTCTGTATTGGCGCAGTTAGATATGGTTTTGATCCTAACTAAGTTTAATTTCGACGTATCGTAGAATGACGCATTATCAAACACGTATACGCGACTTTTGCGCGAGCACCACTCGGTACCCATATTGCGATTCTCCATGAGGCACCACGAGTCGTTTTTTTTTTGCAGTCGAAGGCTGACCAGATTAGTTCGCGGTCAATGGAAACCCCCCGCCACATTGACTCGCCGAAGGATCGTTGCTTCTATCTTCTCAGCAGCTATAAATATTCAATCAGCTACAATTGATTAGCGGTTCCTGCTAAGCGCACTCTTTTTAAAACAATTTGCCCCAATGAGTATCTTACACTAATGTTCTTCTGTTGTTAAGGAATTACACAAGATGACTTGCGAAACGTTTCAGCAAAACTTGACGCAGAAAAATGTACGATCAAAGCAAATAAAACTCGAAGCAGCATCGAAGCGCGCTACATCCCCTTTAGGGTGCCCTAGTCCTCTAGTGTCTCTGAGGCGAGAAGGCCGTGTGCAACTACTACTCCTAGCTAACTGCGCCACTTTGATTTGACAGCAATATTTCCATCCACTTATGAGTTTATCCCGGGAATATAGCAAGCGTGTTTTACCTTGTCCCTGTCATTGTGTTATCCTTGTTCCTTGGAAAAACGATAACAAGAACACAAAGAGAGAGAGAAAGAGAGAGACGAACAGCTCTATCGCTCTCGTCTTGATCACACACGGTTAGAAATACACAGTGACCCCATTTTCGGAGAACCGAACTATCACCTAAAACGACCCTCCTCCTTTCCTTCTGGTCTTTGTGCTCAATTTTGGAGGTTCGCCGAATTGATAACGTTCAAGTTTTATCACCCTCCCTGCCTCATATTTCTACACTTACTAGGAATTCAAACAAAGATATGCAAATTAGCAAAACCTGCTACGATCATGTAGCTGCTACCTCATCTTCGTTCATTTATCCCCGGAATTCCCATTTTTGTTCTTTTACGGGTGTGGTGTGTTTTCGCCGAAGAAGCCGTATCTTCATGATTCCAGTGAATGGTTTAACGCATGTTTTACGCTGTCATCTACTATTTGCACTGAGCAGCACTTCCTGATACGAAAATTAAAGCAAAGCGTTTGCACTTTTCCCCGTGGTCGTCTTGGCTACCAACGCTCTGGGGCCTCCCACCACATCGAGGCGGCGGATTGTTTGTTGTGCGATTCATCAACATAGCGTGGCTCGCACACCATCAGCTGACGTAAGAGCGTTCTTTTCGCTTGAGGGGGGTGTTAACTTACGTGCCATTGCTGACCACCCATCCTGTCTCACCCACTAGCTAAGAACCGGACCTTTGACACAGTCCACCATTAAAGTTCATTTCATTTTGCACAGCTATTCGACTTTTTTCTTCACGCCACCAACAGCGCACACACACACCAACAGTGGCCCTGTAGCTCGAGAAGCCGCGTGCACATGTCCCATCTGGTTGGCTTCTTCCTCTTTCTATCGCGTTTTATCCGCCCATCGGCGCTACTTTGCTTTGTGTTCTTTCCCTTTCGAACCTCGCCCGCGTGTGTTTCTCGCGTGTGTGGCCGTACCATCGGGGTGTACCGAGTGCAAAATTGTTTCTTCTTGCACTCGGTACGCGCGCGGGTGAAAATGCCACCCCATCCAACCAACCACCCCTTTCCACTACACCACACCTCTACGCAGCCAGCAGATACTGCTGAGATTGCTTCGTGAGCGAGCGCACGCGACAAAGAGAGACGCGTGTTTCCTACACACCACCCCCGTGCGGACACTCCGTTGCTTCCGTTCGCCCCACCGGTATTATAGCGAGCGAGCGGGGACACATACTAGGAGAGAACACGCGCACACACACTGCTTAAGGGGTTGGAGAAGAACACACGAGATATGGGAAGATGTAACAAACCAACCCGTAAAAGTGCGCTGCTTTATATGGGACAAAAGGGACGGACCGGGAGCAACACCACCGAGCGCACACGATGGACACGTGTGTACGTATGTGTGTATGTGTGTGTCGGCCAGAGCGTCCCAGATTCAATCTGCGGCCAATACCAACTCATCGGGGTCAATTTATGTCCGCGTACACTATCGCATCGTTTGATATGTGTGGATGCAAAGAGAAAAACGCGAAACCATTTCCTTACGGCTACGTCTTTTCTCAGGGGAACGGATACTAGAGTGCTGGATGGTACCATCCGCGTTTTGTCATTGCCCTGGCTGCCCTGTGCACAAAGTTGTTAAATCCTTGGCCTGCTTAGGTGTTTTTGCTCGAGGCTTGGCCAGCCAGCCCAAGGACACCGAGCAGCTCTCTTCCAGCAAGCATCGCCTCGGTCGATCGGAACCCATCGCTTCGCTCACCATCACAGTCCCGCCGCAATGTTGGTCCCATCAGCTTCTTCTTCTTCTCTAGAGCAATCGAGAAATTTCCTCCCACAAGGGGGTTTTGGTCGGTCGTCGTTGGTCCACGGCTTCTAACTACTGCCAACGACGTTTAGCGTGAATGCTCTTCTGTGGGATGACACACACCGAAAATCCCAGCCAACTATGACGCACCTTTCTGTTGATTGATCAATCCGCGCTCCCTCTCCTTGGGCCCGAACAGCGCGAAGAAACCAACACACGCGGTCACCTTCTTTAGAGCAATTGCACTCGTACGCCGTGTGCAAGGGGAAAGGGGTTGTTCCTTAATGTGCAACCCCGTTAGCCGTCCGCGAGAATGGCATACACCAACAACACAACACACCACCACCACCACCACCACTACTATTACTAATGCTTACACTGCTATTGCACACTGCGCGTCTACAGCTACGCAACGATTTTCCAACACTTTGGCAGAATTTTCACCCAACACACCGAATGGCCCGTGGCTGTACCACGCCGAGAGCCAGATTCCGTACCCTGTACCCTTTGTACAACACACGGCACCCGTCCAAATGCCCCTCCCGGAAGCCCGTAAACCACACGCGAGCTTATGACCGTGCGGGCCGAGAAGTGTACGAAAACTGTGCTGCTGCTGCTGCTGCCAGGTCCTGGTGGTGGTTGCTTTTCCACTGTTTGACAATTGATAAGAAACAACACATTCACGCACACGCGCCCTCCGCACAAACACACACGCGCAGCCCAAAGGGTGGTGAGACCACACACCACCTCTTTCTGCTGCGGGGAGAAGGTTTGGGAGCGAAGAAAACGGTTCTGGATGGAATCTTCCGTACGCACCTGGCAGCGGGATGGGGGCGGGAGGGGTTGATTAACGGTGCAGCAACACCCTCGCGTCGCAAAATCTTCCTGACCGAACTACTACTGCTCTCCGACCAGCGGTGGGCTATGAATAATGTAGTTTTCTTCGAAACAATAACGTTGTTTTCACCCCTTCTCCCTTCCGACGAGAGCATTCGAGAGTTTGGTCGCGCTTCTGACAGATCCTTCGTAGGTTTACACTCCGCGGTCGAAGCGTTCACTGCGAGGCGCACCCGTTCAGTTACCTTTTCTTCTTTCACCGTTTGAACGCACTGTTTTGAAAATTAGAAATTAAACATCTCGTTGCACTTTTATTTTGCGTTTTGCGCCACGTTCACGTTCTCATGCGTACAATTTCCGCGTTGGCTAGGCGCACGATGCGATTGAAGTCGGTTTTGGTGTACGCGCGCCAGAAGTTGGACCGCGACCATACCAGTGCCGTGTAGTTGGGGCTTTGCACACCGTGGAACAGCCTGGCAATCGCTCGGCCGGTAAAGTTGTTCTCCGGATACCGGCAGATCGCCGTGCGAATGTCGTTGATAAGCTGCTCGTCCGTTGTGTCATCGGGCTGGATAGGGAGAGGAATTACAGTTACAACTAGTGGTTTGGAGCGCTTCCAAAGCATGATGCTTACCTCCGGGACGATTTCTATCTGCTCCTTGCTGATGTCCGTCGTAAAGTACTCCCGCACGATGGTTTTCAGCTTGTCCGAGGGTCCGGTGGGACAGTCGGCTCGACTTACCGGGCCGATGGTGTTGAAGCAGACCGAGTTCAGCGCGTCCGAGATGTACTGCAGCTGGGCCAGCTGCGTTCGCTCCTGGTGCGTAACGCGCTCGTACAGCCCGTCCAGTGCGTGGTCTAGCTCTTCGTCGGTTAAATCGCCCGGTGCGCGAACTCGAAATCCCAGCTCAGTGAACGTCACCGACAGTGGCGAGCGTTTGCGTGCGTTATTTACTAAAAATCGTGGACAGAAAGAAGGGTCATTTTGTGCACATTTTGCGTTCAAATCCCCCCTCGGGCATACCTGTGGTCCATTCGAGATTTTTCAGCTGATACTTGACGACGCCGCTGTCCCAACCGATGGCGGACGCTACGTCGATCACCGGAAACTCGATCGCTGTCGAGGTGGCATGCGAAATGCCACGCTTCAGATCGAGCGCAAATGCCATCGCCAGCGGTGGACACTCTTTCGCTGCCTGGCGCAACGGCCGCACGCCCCCGTACGACATCACCTTGCACATCGTGTACGCCGGGCTGAGCGCCTGTATGTAGCGCTGCTCGTCCAGCTCCAGATAGCACAGGAAGGTGGTAATGTTTTCCTCCGGAATATCCAGCTGCTGTACGGTGGCCTCGATCGAGAAGCATATTTCATGCCCCGGGCAGAGACGCTTGCGCGTACCGCCACCACCACCATCAGCTTGCGTGCGTCCATCGGCCGTCGAAAGCTCCTCAAAATCATCGTCCCAATCGATACCGTTCACTGCCTTCAATTCCTCCCGCAACTCCAGTGCCAAATCTCTGCAAAAGCGAGAAATAAATGCTTGCTTTGCACTATTTTAATAAAACAAAAGGAAACTAAACAAAATTACTTGTTGGTGAGAATCTTGGCGCAAGCGCACGGGACAAATATTTTCTGCAGCAGCTTCCGGATCACGTGCCGATCGATCGAGTTGGCGTAAATGAAGCGGCGCAGCTCGTTCCGGTCCGTACCCTTGCCGTCCAGGAACAGATGGCAGTGCGACAGGAGCCCGTCGCGGCCTGCGCGACCCACCTCCTGCACGTAGCTCTCGAAGTTCTTCGGCATGTTGTAGTGAATGATCGCCCGTATGTCCGCCTTGTTGATGCCCATGCCGAACGCAATCGTCGCGACGACAATGCGCAACTCCCCGCTCATGAACGCGTTCTGTATGGTGCGACGGCGCGACGCCGGCATACCCGCATGGTACGGTTCCGCCACGTAGTTGAGCCGTTTGCGCTTGTGCGCATTGGCGGCAGCGGCCGCGCGTGCCGCATCCTGGAAGCAGGTGCGTATAAACGTTGCCACCCGCTCGCAGTCATCCCGCCGCGTGCAGTACACGATGATGGATTGCAGCGAGCTGAACCGTTCCGACTGGAGCAGCTCCACCAGTGCCACGTCCCGGTTGGCGTCCCGCGACACGGTCAGCAACAGATTGTCCGGCAGCGGTATATCGCTAATGATTCCCTGCACGCCGTCCGGTATGGCGAGATGGGACACGATGCTTTGCCTGCAAATGGAGGAGGGTCGAATCAAACAAATAACCTTTTAAAGCTTGTAACAGTAATTTCCCCCCGACTTGCCTTGTTTGAACGGTGGCCGTTGCGGTAAGACCCAGAATCGTTTTAACGCCAAGCTTTTCTTTTAGAACCTGTTGAGAAAAAGCGGACACCAATTAGAAGAGGATAATTCAGTCTTTTCACAGCCGTTCGTTCGTTCTTCTTCTTCTATTTGGCGTAACGTCCTAGGCGGACATGCCGGGCCTAGCTATACAGGCTTTCGAGACTTAATCCATTACCACGCACAGCCGGATGGATGGATAATCATCAGTCAAATGTTTGCTACGTGGGGACGGTGAAATTTCAGGCTTGAACTCATGACGGGCATTTTACTGAGTCGTTCGAGTTGATGACTGTACCACGATTCAGCCATTCGCTTACCTTGCAAATCATGAGGTAGCTTGGACGGAAGTTATGACTCCACTGGGACACACAATGCGCTTCATCGATACAGGCAAAGGCGATCGGTGGCAGCTGGCGCAGAAGTGAACCAAACCCGGTCGATTTTTCACCCGATACGACCGCTTCCGGTGAGATCAGCAGCACATCTACTTCGCCAGCCGCTATCGCTTGCATCGTACGATCACGAACCCTGCGGAGTGGAAAATTTGCCAATTAAATGTGTTTAATTACTGCTTTCCCGCATCAACAAAGCATCTTACTTGGGCGTTTGGTTCGTGTGCAAACAGTGAGCATTCAAAAAGTCCGGCATCCCATGCACCTGATCCTCCATCAGCGACACGAGCGGAGATATCACCAGCGTGATGCAGCTACGATTCTTTCGATACAGGTACGCCGGTAGCTGATAGCACAACGATTTGCCCGCACCCGTGCTGAGCGTGACCAGGGTGGACAGCCCACACAGCACACGCATAACCGCCCGCTCCTGCCCGTGGCGGAAGCTTTGGTGGCCAAACATACGCAACGCTTCGAACACTTCCGGCGGTGTCGGCGGGACCGTGCAATCGCCCCGCTGCTGGTAAAGCGGTTCGACCGTACCCTTGAACCCGCCCGAAACCGTCACCTCGAGCAGGCCGGACTGTTTGAGGAACTCTTCCGGTATTTTGTGCCCAATGTAGGCGGGTGCAGCCGGTTGTGACGCCGCTGCACTCTGCTCCGTCTCCTTCTGGTGTTCGTCGCTTTCCTGCTCCATCGGTTCGTCTAAGTAGTCCTCCACCGGCAGCGTGGAAGGTTCTTCCTTTCCAGGTTCGCCGACTTCTTCCTCCGCTGGAAGGTCTTCTTGCTCCTGTTCCTTCCACACCGGGTTGGCGACTGGTGGAAGCCGTTCGATGCGGTTTGAGTGTACCGCAAGCGTTCGCGAATTGGCCATCGCTTCCGCCTCTTCCAGCGTGGGAAAGGAGGACTCTTCGATCGTGTCCGCATCGTACGGCAGCAGCTTGTCCTCCAGCGGTTTCTTGCACTGAAACGCCATGTGCCCGGTGCCGCCACACTGGAAGCAGGTCAGCGTACCGCCATCACACCCGCGCATATCCATCTCCGGCCCGGTCAGTGCGGCTGCCTTCTTCGCTTTCCACTGTGACTTCTTGTACCGACTATAGTTGATCGTTTTCTTCCCCTTCACAAACACCTTCTTGCGGATGTCAATGCGCACAAAGTTTTCGTTCAGCTTCCCTGCGGCCATCTTTTTGCGCAACGCAGTCTCTTTTGTGCTACCGGCGGCTGTGGTGCGAGTTTTCCCACTGGAACTGGGTCCTTCCGCCGCCGAACCAGCGACACCGAGAATGAAACTGTCCGCAAGTTTCGTATCCCGGACCAGCTCGTTGATATCGAGCCGTGGGATGCTTTTGAGCCGAGCCAGCCCAAACTCGGGCACATACTCCTGCGGCTGTTCCGCTTCCGGTACGGCCTCTTCCTCCTCCCCATCTACATCCATCTTGCGCTTGGTGATCTTTTTCGCTTTCCGTCCCCGCTGCGGTGCAGGTTTCGATGAGCCGGGACTAAGCTTCGGTGAGACGGTGGTCGATTTCCTCGTCGTCGATCGTTTCACTTTCGTTGGCTGTTTCCGCGGAACGCCGGTTGCCGATCGCGCACGACTCACTCGCTTCGCCGGTGCGCTTTTCGGCTTCGGCTCCTCTTCCTGATCGGACTCCGGATCGTCACCGTCCGCCGGTAGCAAACCCCGGCTCTCCCGCTCTAGCTGCTCTTTATAATCCGGATCTTTATCCTCATCGTCGGCGGAAAATTCGTGCTCCATCTCATCCTGCACACCGTCCGCAAGGGGCACCTCCTTGTACGTGGCCACTTTGCGCGCATTGGTGCGCGAGGATCGTGCCCTCGGCACAACGACTGTTTTCGCTTTTTCTACCATCTTCTTTGCAACCTGTTTCGCTTTCGAGACCCGCTTTTGAACTCGTTTTTTGGGCGCTCCCTTCGGAGTGGCGCCTTGTTCCGCCTCTTCTGCTACACCACGTGGGTCTTGATTTTCGACGTCCTTGCTTTCAACCGGCAGCACATTGTTCGTCTCTATCGACGGTTTCGGTTGCTTCGCTTCCACCCGCTCCACCGGACTTCGGTTAATGGAGGTGAATATTTTACGCTTCTTAGCAATGTGCAGCATCCCCGGGGACGTTTTTGTAGCCGATTCGTCTTCCGAGTTTTCTACCACCCCATCCGAGTCGGAGTGTATCGCCGCATCGTATGCGGTATTTTGAACGCCAATTCGGGCCGCTGCCGCCGTTGCCTGCGGTGAAACAACGGCAGTGCCGCTGGCTTTATCGGTCATACTTAAGGCCGACATGCCGAAGCTGGTTGCCGATGCCAGCGAAGCCACGTTGACGTTACGCAGCCCAAAGTTGGTGGGAGTCGGACGTTCGCTGGATGGACGGGCACCGGTGGCTGTTTCATTACTGTCACCCGTTCCACCCGACAGACGGTTGATCCACCGTTCATCCAGCTGATTGATTGGTTCGCTTTGCGTCGGCACCAACGGTGGGGCGGGCAGTTTTTCCTCCACCTTCGTTGCATTACTTTCTAGCTCCTTCGATTTTGCCGTCAGTAGCGTTTCCAGATCGGGAAGAACCATCTTCGGGGCAGTTCCGTTTCGTTCCGTGCTGCCCTGAGATGATGGTCCGAACGAGTTGCGCGAAATCGATTTGCGTGGATTGCGCTTCGGGATTAGGGCGGTCGATTTGGGCAACAGCGTGATGCCCTTCAACGTTACCGGTTTGGGTGGTTCGATTGGTTCGACCGGTTTGGTCGGTTGAACCGCTTTCCGGCTTTTTTCGCCCTGCCAGGCGACCAGATTGTGTTGATCTAGCTTTTCCGCCTCGAAGTGCGTATCGGACGGCTGGGCGGTTGCGATCGGTTTCGTTAGCAAGCTGCTCATGGAGGAGCTTCGTTCTAGCAGCGCACTGTCGTTGAGGATCGTGCCGGAAGACAGCAGCAGACCGGAAACATCGCCCGAAACATCCTGAGAAAAGCTCGCTTCTTGGGATATCAGTGAGCCATCGAAATCATCATCATCATCCAGCGCATCCAGCAGGGTGTGCTTCAACAGGTTCGTTTTCAGCTGGTAGTACAGTTTGTACGAGTTTCTAATCTCGCTCGGCGATTCGCGAATATCCAGCTGAAGGCAAAGAGAGAGAAACAAAAATAGAATCACCTGTCCTACCTATCGAAAAGCCATTCACTTCGGGTCACACTTTACCTTTGATGGAATACGGCCATACTTTTTCCTGAACTCTTTTTCCCATTGTTTCACCCGGTACTTGCACTTTTGGTATTTGGCACGAAACGCCTGGTCTTCCTCCATTGTGTTCACTTGTACACTTCCGTTTCGTTATGGTACACGCAGCTGGACGTGGGCCAGCAATTCTTCACAGGAAATGTCGCGAATTGCGAAAACGTTGCAGATTTTTCTGCCTGTAGTTTGGCGGGAACGGCAATCAAAACAAAACACTTCAAACAGACAGGCTGGGAGAAAGAGAGAGAGAGAGCGAGTTGATACAGCCGCGATTACACAATTGTCTCTCTCGCAACGGTTTCATAGCCAAAAATCGAGTAATCGACGAACAAACTCGACCGTTTTGTTTTTTTTTGCGTCCATATTTGTGAAAAGCAATGAAAGATGCATTTTAAAATTTAATAAATCATTTTAGAAAACAAATCGTAATTTATTGGCATGCGAAACACATCCCAGTAGAAGAAAATAAAGATTTCCCATTGCTCGAGCAATTGGGCCGAGCCGTGACACGTTTGAGTGCTTAACTTGGGAGCGTAAACAGCCCGAAACGCAAAAATCGGTTTTCGGGAGCTCGCCAGCGATCCAAATCGGCGGGATTTCCTCTCGCTACCGAGCGTTTTTGAAAAGCATTGCTAAGGTTTTTGAGCTCGCGCTGATGTGCGATTGTGTTGGTAGACAACATTAAATGGCAAAAAAATACACACCACTATTTCCTCCTCTTCCCTCTTTTTTGACCCCACGGGATCCTAGATTTAATGTGGGTGCCATATTAGCATAGGCGTGTCAAAATTTTAGATGGGATTTGGAATATGATGGAATCACATTTTTTTATTCCTTCGGACCGTTGCATCCGATTGTATTTGTCAATGCAATTATGTAGGTTGTATTTGAACAACATGAAATTAATTGGGTGTATATGTTAAACAATTAAAATCATTCAATAATCTCAATATGAACCGAAGCAGCAGCGCCAGCAGCGTGTGTCAGCAGCGTCCGATAAAATTGTATCGGAAGGGCACTGCCACGGGCCTAAACTATAAACGATTCCGATGCAAATAATTGAACAAAATTGTGCACATAAAATTTAGTCAACCAGCCAAGTATACGTTTCTTCACGCGTCCATATGCGCGAAACAGATGGCATGACATAACGAGCGAGAACATACCCACCTCGGTAATGATCCCAAGCGCCACAGATTAAGCATAAACGACTGGAAAATTGAATATCCATAGAAAAAAAATGAAAGCTCCACAGCTTCATTGGTTTGATCAATAGATGACGCATTAAAACTGATTATTATATTGCTATCCTTTTCTTGCAATGTGTTTCGGCATGTTTCATCTTATCATGACCTATATAGCCTTCTAACTTTCTGAGCAAAAGTCTATATGAATGGTCGTGTGGTCAGATACGTGGGTATCAACACCAACGACCATTACTCAAATCTCATTTGCTTCAGTGCTGGTGGTTTCCGTTGGAGTTTAGTATTTAAACAATCGTATCGCCGTTCTAGTTCTAGCGATGCATAACTTCAATGCGAAACCATACAACAGTACAGAGGAAATGAGAAAGCTCTCCTCCAAGCGATGAAGCTCAGCTGGTTGGGGTATCCCACCAACAGATAGCGCCACCAGCTTTTTTGCTATTTTTAGAATGCATGAGTCGTTTGCCGTCTGCTAAACGAAGTCTTTCTATATTCCGTTTAGGTAGAGAACTTGAGTCGTTTAGAAGCCGTTTAGTGGTCGTTTAGTGGATTTGTGGCACTTGGGATGTTTGTAAATTGTCACCATCACAACGACAGGCGTATGGAAAAAGGTGGACAAATCCAAAGTGGGTATAGGGACTAGGTGGGCTTATAGGTTTGGCGGGAAGGCCATATTGGACGAACGAATGACAGGAGGGGATTCGATTGTGATACGTAGTTTTTCACCCACACTACGACACATCAACCAAAACAGCCATTGGAATTCTCACGCATACATCAACAAATGATCGAATCACCTCCTGTCATTTCGTTTTCATTTTTCTACAGCACGGCTGTCAAATTGTTCGGGATAAGCCCACCTGTATAATAAACCCACTTTGGACAAATCATTCGAAGTGTAGTGGGAGAGAGGAACTCAAACGCTAACTTTGAAACGAGCACTGCAGGCGAGTAAAGGACGGCTAGAGAAAATGAGCGAGATGCAGCGATATTCGAACGTCAAAAACCCCCCACTATGTTGTACGGGTCGCAGCGCTGTCACAACAAAAATGTCTATTTAGCAAAACGCTAGAAAATAGTGAAAATATTATCTAAAAATTCGTAAATATACGCATCGTTAAATTTGTGTTCGTGTTTGCAAGCCAGCAAGCGCACCGCCACATTGCGACATCTCGGTGGCACTCGGCGTAAGTGGTTGTAACCGACACAGCAGCCGTGCTTATTCTTATACTCCCCACCTCCTGAATGAACTGTGACCCTTTGGTTGTATGCGAAGTGTTACGACGGAACTAGCAGCAGCAGCACCAGCACCAGCACCAGCAGCCCCATCGCCAAAACAACCAACAACAAAGCGCGATCGAACCAGCAGCAGCGCACAAACCCCGTAGCGGAATTCCGTCGTCCTGTTTCTGGGAGCTGCCTGTGCGTGTGCCGTGCGTGATCGTGTGTGTGTGTGTGTATCACCTTCTGTCCCGTCCCTTTCACGCGTAGCGTGCAAACGACGCATCAGCGATGATTAAACTGTTCTCGCTCAAACAACAGAAGAAAGATGGTGAAGCAACGCCGAAGGCCGGAGGACAGAAGAAAACTTTCACTGCTGCACAGCTTCGCATCACCAAGGGTATGCTATGCCGGGGTTATTGTTTGGGAGGGGTTTCACGCTCCAACCGAAGCTAAACTGTGTGTCCTTTTCCAACAGATATCAACGAGCTAAACCTGCCGAAAACATGTGCCACCGAGTTCCCGGACCCGGACGATTTGCTCAACTTCAAGCTGATTATCTGCCCGGATGAGGGTTTCTACAAGAGCGGACGCTTCGTGTTCAACTTCAAGGTACGTACCCGTGTTGGGGGGGCACTTTCGGAGACGACGCCATTCGACGCTAACGCGCCCTCTTCTCCTAGGTTGGACCGAACTACCCGCACGAACCGCCGAAGGTCAAGTGCGAAACTCAGGTCTATCATCCGAACATAGACCTGGAGGGCAACGTATGTCTGAACATTCTGCGCGAAGACTGGAAACCGGTGTTGACGATCAACTCGATCGTCTATGGGTTGCAGTACTTGTTCCTGGTATGTAGAAAACGGTTCACCTTTCACACGCTGTCCCTCTCTATCTTTGGTGGCTTGAAGCTCGCATGTGATCGCCCCTAAAACTGGTGCCAAAAGAATGCACATCACTTTCTTTGTCATCTCCGCTGTGCAAATGAGTCGTCTAGCTCTGTTCTCGTTCAACCCAAACTAACGTGTCTTATTGGTTCGCTTTCTCTCTCTCTCTCCCACCCTTCCCATAAAAAAAGGAACCGAATCCGGAGGATCCGCTCAACCGGGAAGCGGCGGAAGTGCTGCAAACCAACCGGCGCCTGTTCGAGCACAATGTTTTCAAAGCGATGCGCGGCAACTATATTGGCGCGACGTACTTCCAGCGCTGTCTCAAGTGATATATAAATTCGAAACTAACCCTTACATGTTGCGTTTATTTAATTATTCTTACGATTGGTGGGCGCTATTATATAGACTTTAACTATAATTAAAGAGAGAGGACAACGGGAAATGCCACGAACAAGCAAACACAAGCAGCACAGCAGCAGCAGCAGCAGCAGCAAGAAGCGCAGAAACCCAAAATGCAAAGAAAAAGCCCTAATGGCAATCTAATAGGAAAGGAAAATGCTCGGAAATTCACCCAAACAACTGGAACTGGAAGTAAATGAAGCATACACAAGGGAATAGAAGTTAACGGCGGATTAAACAAAACAAAAAAAAAAGAAGAAGAAGGGGCAACGCGTTACACACCATTTCCACTCTTACGCAACCTTTCGATTTAGTGTAGAAGCTGCAAGTTTGGCCTTGTGTAGAATGTGATGATATGAAAGAGAAAACCCGAAAGCAGAAGAAATAGTGGAGCGCACGATCAGAGGAACTACAGGAACGGGCGATATGCACCTTGTTTAGATAGCTTAAAATCGCGGGATGCAGCTCAACAACAAACAAAAATATACGACGAATGCACTTACAGTCAGTCGGAGGAAAAATAGGCTCGATTCGGAAAAAAGCACACGATAGAATAGCTCGACAGGCAAGAGTAAAAACAAGAACATACAGGAACGGCAAAACAATGCACAGACACAAAAACACACACACACTCACAAAGTCACACTTTTAAAACACGTTTTATCTGTACATTCTCTACCAAGAAGCTGTTGTGAGGACCTGCGCGCGTTGCAAGTGCATACGCCGCGCGCACGCAATGGTTTACGCATCGGAAAAGCAGGGAATCACGCGCGCTGCTTGAGCGTTAACAAAATTTAAACATCTCCAATGGCTTCATTTGGTCGATAGGAAAAGGCACAATTTCTTGAACGCTAACACAATGGAACGCGCCAGGGACAGGCGGATTAGTACGGTAGCTTACGTTGCGCTTATAGTGATTATACAAAAAAAAACGAAGATTAAGTCCCTTTCTCTCCCTCACACACACAAACTCAAGCCGTTACAGTCTCTAGTGGCTAAATCGTAAAAGGATAGTATAGAGAAATCCTTTCGTCTAATAAACACTTAGCAAAACAAAGGAACAAAAACAAATGACATGGGCCACCCATTCGTGCTCCTCGTCGTACTACACACACACACACACACACACACACACACACACGCTTGCGTTTGGCTCGTAGTAGAGACTGCCACTGCTGGAATATGCCACAGCGAAGCGTTCTGTCGACATTTGCCGTTTGCCAATCGTTATGATTTTTTAAAATTATAATTAATAATTACTGAAACAAAAACCAACCACAACAAACGCGTTACAATAGAGAGGAAACAAACCAAAATCTACTAAACAAGGAAAAAGCCTCCCGCTCGATCGTTCCCCAAAACTGAATGCTAGAGAAAAGCAAAAGCATGGCATACTACACAACAATACGTAGGATAATGAACAACAACAACAAAAAAAACGGAAAAAATAAACTGTGAAAAGAGGAAACTAATGCATAGTTAAAAACAACTTTTTGAAAATTGCGAAAATGGTAAACGCCTCCAAAAAACCTCATTCTGGTCGCAATAGTCGCACAACCTTTAGATTTGTGCATTATTTTCTGCCCCCCAAAAAAAAAGAGTGTTTTTCCCCCCGTTGGGCGGGCACAATCCCAATCCTTACTGTTTGCGCATAATTTTACATGGGCGGTGACAGCAATATCGATAAAACCACTTGTTGCATGTACATGGAGTAATTCCTACACATTGGTGGGGAGGGGGGAGGGGGCGTTGCCAGGCCAACCTGTAGCATTGGCAACCCGTCGGTAACTATGTAAGCGTGTTGTTCACAACAACCAGTCTGTGCCCTAAACAGGGCTAGCCTCGACTTCAAAGAGCGATTGCAAAAACACGCACAGTAAACCTTTTGGTTGCCGGTGCTACGGATTGTGCAGTTTTTCTTCCCACTAATCCCTTGCAAGACAACGTTTCTAGAAAGCTGTTCGTCCAAGATGTCCATCGAAGAGCCGACGGAAATGATGACCCTGGAGCCCTCCGCAATCATTGGGTTCGATGGTGAGTAATGGTTTTTTTTTGGGAAGTTCATTTCCCAAAGTGGTAGATACATTAAACGTTTTCTCTCTTTCTCTCTCTATCCCTTCCCAGGGCACGTCGTCTGCGGACTGCGGGTGCATCCCGACCAGCGGCATCTGGTGTTTCCCCTCGGGAACGAAATTTCCATCTACGAGTGCGCCACCAACAAGCAATCGTTCCTGCGCGGTCACACAAACACCATCTCCACGCTGGACATTTCCACCAGCGGGCGGATGGTGGCCTCGGGCCAATCCAACCACATGGGCTTCCGGGCGTTCGTGATCGTGTGGGACTGGGAAACGCGCAAAGAAATTTCGCGCCACGAGCTGCACCGCGTGCGGGTCCAGTCGCTCTGCTTCTCCTCCAACGACCAGTTCCTGGTCAGCCTGGGCGGCAAGGACTGTGGTTCGATCATCGTGTGGGATATCGAGCAGCGGACGGCGATCTGTGGCACGATCGCCACGAAGGAAACGACCGGCGAGGCGACCAAGGTGGCCAGCCTGAACAAACGGTTCACCACGTTCGTGTCGGGCGGGGATCAAAATTTGCGCGTCTGGAACATTGACCGGGAGCGGAAGCGGCTGACGGTGCAGGACGTGGCGGTGGGCAAGCTGCGACGCGAGTTTACCGGCATGCGCATCTCCCCGAACGACGACACGCTGTACGTGGGCACGATGAGCGGGGACATTGTGAAGATTAACCTGAACTGTAATCCAAATCCGAGCGATCCATCGCAGGACAAGATGCCGGTGCTGCTCGGATGCTTCGGCAAGCATAATGCGAAGAAGCCACCGGGCAAGGATTGCGAGAAGTACCATTACGGGGTGCGCGATCTGTTGCTGCTGCCGGACGGGAAGTTGATTATTGGCGCTGGGGACGGTACGATCGATATGGTGCAGGAGCGGAACGGAAACTTTAAAAATTATCGTGGTCCCACGTGGCCGGAGCTGAAATCGGTAAGGCTATGGCTTCAAGCGTTTGGAAGCTTTTCACTATATTGTTTCGTTTTAGCTTCAATCGACAAAGATCGATGGCGTGATTACATCGCTACAGATTCGAAACGGCAAAACGCTGCTGATTGGAACGAACGGTTGTGAGATTTACTCGCTGGAGCTGGCAAACTTCTCGTCCAGCCTGCGCCTACTCAAAACATGCCACACGAATGCCGTCTACGATATAGCGTTTCCTTAGTAAGTGAGCTTTAAAAATGGTCCCTTTTGCGAACAACCTTCAACGAAACATCTCGTGTTTTGCAGCAATTTTTCGCTCGTCTTTGCCACGGCCAGCCACGAATCGATCCGCATCTGGTCGACGTCCAAGATGCAGGAGCTGCTGCGCATCGTGGTGCCCAACTTTGCCTCCTCGTCGATCGTGTTCAGCCGGGACGGGAAGAGCATTATTTCGGCGTGGAACGATGGCGTCATTCGTGCGTTTACGCCGCTGTCCGGGAAGCTGATCTACGCCATCCCGAACGCACACAACAAGGGCTGCTCATCGGTGGCCGTGACGAGCAATGGCAAGATAGTGGTGAGCGGCGGCATCGAAGGGCAGGTGCGCGTGTGGAAGATCGACCCGTACGTCCAGAGCCTGATCGGGGTGCTGAAGGAGCACTACGGTCCGATCGAGTCGGTGCACATCAACAACTACGACACGGAGGTGGTGTCGGCGTCGCGCGACGGTTCGTGCGTCATCTGGGATTTGATACGGCTCACGCGCAAGCACGTGATCTTCGCCCACACGCAGTTCATTGCCGCGCAGTACTTCCCGACCGGCGTCCAGATACTGACGGCCGGGTCGGACAAGCTGATCGGGTACTGGGAGGCGTACGATGGCAGCCTGGTGCGCGAGGTGGAGGGCTCCAAGTCGGGACCGATCAATGCGATCGACATGAACATGATGGGCGAGTACTTTGTGTCGGCCGGCACGGACCAGATCGTGCGGCTGTGGAACTACCAGCTCGGGGTGGAGGTGGCGGTCGGCATTGGGCATGCCAGTGCCATCACGTCCGCTCGTTACAGCCCGAACGGAAAGTTTCTCGTCACCGGCTCGAGCGATGGCGGTATCTTTGTGTGGAAGGTGCCGGAGGTAAGTATTTGGTGGTGGTGGTTTGTGTAGCAATCGATTGGTACTGCCCTTCCTCAAAGAGGGGATTAATTTTAATCCCCTCCCTGCGGTAACAAGGTCGCTGACGCAATAACTAACTTTGCCTGGTCGTTACAGAAATTCCACATTAAAATCCCCGACGACATTTTGAAGCCCGCGAAGGACGACGAACAGTCGACGGCGTCGAAAGCGCCCTCCAAACCACCGACACCGAGCACATCCGCGACCAAACTGGCCAAAAGCTTGTCCTCGCAGGCAGTCATTGGGCGTGACGGATCGCGCAAAGCACCACTGGTAACGTCCGATTCCCGCGTGGGAACCTTTCTCGGAGGACTACGCAACAACAACAACAACGAAGACATTCGTGTCCACGCTTCCGGTCGGTCGACACGCTCGAGCCAAATCGCCGAATGTCCCGCGATCGACCCGAACGCACAGCCAACGATCGATCCGTGCGTTGATACCGCTTCGCTGGCGGACGGTGACCAGCAGGAGCAGTGGGAAACACGCTCACAACATTCCGCCGGAAGTCAGAATCGCCTTTCGGAGCAATCACCGTTCACGCAACTTGATGGGGAGGGTGGTGGTGGTTCCCGGGGAAAGGATTGCAATTTGAACGAACCGTTAAGCGCGGGTAGAAAGCAGTAGGCGCCCTTCGCAACCGTGTTGGTAGCATCATTTCGATCAAAGTAGTGCGTGTGAAATTATTGTGCGGAAGAAGAAGTGGTCGGGGGGCTTTTTTTTCGGGGCTAAAAGTTTTGTATTTCAACCTTATCTACTACATCGCCAGTAAGTTCGTAATAAACGTATCGATCTCGAGCCTGGCCTGCTTCAGTTGTGGCGGATCACTGTCCTTCGGTTCGTACATGTTCGCACAGTGGGCCGTGCCGTCGATCAGGATGGTGGGCATGTGGATGTCGTTGCTTTCGGTCAGTCCCAGCCGGTGCCACGGGTCGATGTTGCCGTGCACGTACAGCACGTTCGTGGTGGCCGGATCGAGCGCACCGTAGTTGGTGTTGGTCCGGTAGACGGCCCGTGCAAGCGATTCCGCCCCGAACCGGGCACCGTACACGTCGACGCACTGGCGCACGAAGAACTCCACCGGAAAGCGGTCGCCAAACACGGAGCTGGCATTGTTGGACGTTTGATAGAATCCAAACTCGTTGCACGTCTGGTACGTCCACTGTCGGGCTGGGGGAGCAAAAAAAACGATAAAAATAGAAGACAATAGAAAGAAAAGGCGTAATGACACCCTTCACTTACCTCCACTAGCTTGGGACGATCCCCAGGAGGTGTTGCGCATCTCCTCGATCGACTTGTCGTACACAAAGTCCAGACAGGTGGTGTTGCTCTGCTTCAGCAGTATCCGGTTCACCTCGGCCAGCCGGGACACAGGTGCCCCGATCGTCTGGTTCACCATCACGTCACACACCTCGTCGATCGTCACGGTAGCGTGCGGGCTGTTGTCCTTGTTGTACTGCACTACGCCGGCGAAATTGCTCGCGATCGCCTCGAACAGGTTGGCAATGTCGAGCGGATTCTCGATCGACCGCTCGACCGGATCGCACAGCTGGAACTTTTCGTTCAGCGTGCGCTGCCCGATCATGTGCTTGAGCAGCGTTTCCACCTGCTGGAAGGCGCTCCTGACCGCCCGCACACAGTCGGCCGAGTAGCGCTCCAGCGACCGGGTGACCGTGTCGTAGTACTCCACGAAATCGATCTTCGCCAGCAGCGGCCCACTGGAACTGATCGCACCGTGCACCAGGGACGGATACTTTTCCCGCAGCCAGGCGGCCAGCGAGCCCGGGTACGAACCGCCGAACGCGATCCACCGGTGACGGTGCGGCTCGAGCTGGTACTTGTCGTTCATGGCCACGATGAAGTAGGCCAAATCGGCGAGCGCCTGTTCCGAGGTCAGGTAGGCCAGACTGCTCGTCGACAGATCCTCCGTCGGGCGGCTCTTGCCGTAGAACCGGTGCTCGAGCTGGAAGCACAGTGCGCCGTGCTTTTCCGCGTACCGGATCCAGGCGCCCTCGTGCATCCAGCGGGCCGTGGCTTCACCCTCGCCCCCGATCATCAGAAATACCGGTGCGTTCGGGTCGGACGCGTTAAAGTACTGATCGTTCACGTAGTAGCGCTGCTGCCAGGTGGCCGCATTGGTCGGATCGTTGTGATCTAGCTGCTGCTCGAACCAAAGATCCGGAACGGCGGCTTGCGCGTGAAAGCGCTCCGAGCGACTCGGTGCATCCTGTTGGAACATTTTGCCACGCCAAAAGCGGCGCACACCGTACACCTCCGCCCCGCCGAGGAGCAGAAACATCACCCCAAGGAAGGGATAAAGAAAGGATTTATCGACCATCTTGCCGTGCTACGTGGAGGCACACGCGGACTGAAGGCAGGCACTCAAAATGGGGACACTTTTGGTCGGTCTAATGGCCGACACGATACGACACAAAGAACGGTGATGAAGACAACGAGCGACTACTGACCGAACACGACTTGCAGCAAACAACAACTATCGGCAGGGCCGTCGGTCGACCGTTGTTTTAAACAAACTCCCCGCGCTGATAACTATTATCAATTTTCTCTTTCTCGCACTGACCCTGCCGGACGGGCGAGCTAATCGAATTTGCTTCTGTGACCTGCCCTGCTCACAGTCCACCACTGCCTTGGCCTTGCTTGTGTAATGTTGCGTGCGAATGGGAGGATAAAAAAAAGCATAAACCGGGCGGAACGAGGAAGGCTGGAGGGAAGATAAGCCTAGAATTATCCATGCTGCTTTTTCTGCTGCTGCATTTTTGCTTCTGTTGCGTACGGGCGTTAACTGGGCGGTTATTTTATAATAAAAATACATTTTAACGAAGAAAAAGTGTGCAAATTTTGTGCTCTATGTAATGATGTCAGAGTTTTAAGAAAGTATAGCTTTTTAAAACCTGAGTTGATTGTGAGACTGTTATTCTACAAATAAGTGTAACGGATATTTTAAAGAAAAGTGAAAGTGCATGAGATAAGCTCCAACCGCCTGTGGAAAGAATGAAACAAAAAACGCGACACGCTACAAAAGCAATAGCGCGAAAGAGAAAGAAAGTATAATTCAAGTTTGACAATCACCAACCAAGCAAATTCGAACCAGCCTCAGCAAACCGCACCTCTACACACCTTGGCTGCAGCGCATGTATGACGTTTGCTTCCAGCACGCGCGAAAAAGAGACGGCTAGCACAATCAAGCGAAATCAGCCCGCCGTATAGCACGGGGCAGAGAGAAAGCGCGCATGCGACGGCAGCTCACCGCAGCAAAGCAAGTCTCGATCTCGACGCGCACACACAGTCCAGTGGTGACGGCAAAGTGGCTTCAGGAAAAGTTCGCTCGACAAACGCAGTGAAAAACTCAAGGCTTGTGTTTGTGTGTGCGCGCATGTGTGTGTGATTGTCTTGTTTTTCCGTGCGTGCGTGCTGTGCTGTGCTGTGTTGTGTTTACGCGTGTCGAACAGCAAAAGGAAAAGCTGTGCCAAAAAAACACAGTCGCTTGCGCACGCCCTGGAGAAGGAACCGTCGAAGCGCAAGGGCGAACGACTGGCAAGTGTGTGAGAGAGTGAGAGAGCGAAAGACCGAGAGCGAGCGGGAGGGAGACGGAAAGACAGAGAAAACTTCCTCCTCTCTACACTCTACACAGCCATTATTCATCGCTGCTCACGCATCCAAAACGGTGTTTGATAAGGGTGGTGCGCTGGAAGTGCGCTCATCTACCCCAGAGGTACGGATCATCACATCTCGGGGCCAGTTGATGGGGGGTGAAGAAGAAAAAAACGCAGCTGGGTGAGCACAGGACTCACACCGAAGCAAATATTACAGCAAAAACAGCAACCGTATCAAAATTGTGATCTCAAAATCATTCCAGAATCCCGTACACCTACACACACACGCAGCACTGTGTCCCGCCCGTGGTGTGCCCGTTGGAAGTGTGTAAGTCATCGGGGACGGCGCGCTGTAGCGTTATCATTGTCCGTCGTGCAAGCGGAAGAGCAGAGAGGAGCAGGCGGGTTGCGATCCCATCAGCGAAAAAAAAGGTGGACAATCGTCGCCGTCGGCAAGTAGCAGCGGAAAGCAGCAACACAGCAAGCGCACACGGACACAGAAACACGGTGTGTGTGTGTGCGCGCGCTCGGTGTCGTCATCGGTCCGTCCGGTCCGTCCGTCCCGACACAGTCGGTCAGCCGAAAGGGAGAGAAAAAAGTGTGTGGCCCGGCCGCACACGGAGACAGCACTCACACACATCTCAGCAGGCACGCATCTTGCGCACGCGAATTGTTCTTGTTTTTCCAGCTCCCCGCACCAGCAGCAACCCCTGTTTGATCATCATTTCCACTGGTGGTGGAGAGAGAGAGAGGAGGGGTGCTGTCGGAAAAGTGCATCACCATCATTATCATCATCATCATCGTCATGATCATCTCGCCAAACGTCACGAGAGTGTGAACTATCTACATCATCGTCCTAATTCCAGGCCGAAAGCTGTTGCCTGGAATCGTTGGAGCATATTTAGAATCAGTGTGAAACTCCACCCTCCCCCCCATAACTCGATCTCCGACAGGGTGTGTATGTGTGTGTTAGTGTGTACATTTAATAATCTCTCACGAAATCGTGCTACAGCGGGGGCTGCTGGCAGGGCGGAGCAGAAAAGTAAATCGAATAATCGGCATTGAAGATAGTGATGAAGTGATATACACGGTGTAAAGGGTGTATTTGTGCGTGTGTGTGTAAAGTAGGCTGTGCAGCAAAGATCCACCAGTATCTGTGTGTGCGCGCGGGCGCGGGCGCACGGGGTTTAATAATTGGCTTTGCGTGAATCGCAGTGTGCGTAAGCGTGTAGGTGTGTTGCGCGCGCGCGCGCCACTGCGCTAGTGTGTGTGCATGTACCAATTGTGTGTATGTGTTTGTGTGTGTGTGTGTGTTCGCATCCGCTCAGCGGATATAGAGTGTGTCAGGCCGATTTACGCGCTGCATCCGCGGTAAGGGTGCAGCGTGAAAGAGAGAGAGAAAGAGAGGGGGAGATATCCCTCCAGCACAAGTGCAACCATTCCCGCCCCCGAGAGAGGGTTAGAGAGTTTGTATGCTGTCGATCGCTAGATTAGTGCCATTACGCGCTTTTCGGAAGGGTGTTGCATTCCCATCCTCCCTCACCTCCCTCCCTCCCTCCTCCTACAACAATATACAGTCGGGGTGCGTGTGAGTGTGTCTCGTCTTCCCTACACCGCTGCCATCTCCCTTCAGCCCAGTGGCGACGGGCAATTGAGAGCTACAGCGGCAGGAGAGGGGGGTTTAATTGATCCACAGTGAGGAAATACAGCCCCCCTTCCGTCTCTCCTTCCTATTTTCTCCCTTCCCACGTCCATTGCGTGAGTGAGTGAGCAAGTGCGTGCGTGTCTCTAGGTTGATCACCATCCCCCACCCCCTTGCGCGCGTCAGATTGTGGGCACGGGCGATGCAAAGGCAAAGGAGGCTGGCACCGTAGCAGTCCCAGCAGCCCGAGCCAAAGCAAACATTAGCAAAACACGGCAAGGTGAATAAGGTTTGTGGTGTGTGTGAGAGAGTGAGTGAGTGAGTGAGAGAAAACGAGACAGGTGGATCGTGATGTTCACACTGCTGGAAAAAGGGCGATGATGATGACGATGATGATGATGATGGTGATGTTCGTTCTAGCAGCATCTCTCTCTATAGCCTAACGATCTGATCATCTGAATACAATAGTGGCTAGTCGATCTCTTACGTGTGTATTCTTTTTTCTTCCCTTTCTCCTTCCATGCCTCAAACTCCTACCCAACCAACGCAACGCGACTAATTATTGGCACACGCAATGGGACGGCCCAAACACAGAGTGTGACGACACGAGAGGAGGAGGTGTAGAACCGTAGTAGTGTGAGTACACCGTCACCACCCACTACCACCACCTGATCGACAACAGGCGACAGCATGAACGAAATCGAAGCGCTGCGTCAGGAGGCGGAAACGCTCAAAAATGCGATCCGCGACGCGAGGAAGGCGGTGTGCGACACGTCCATCCTGCAGGCGACGGCACAGCTGGAAGCCGTCGGTCGCATCCAGCTTCGGACGCGCCGCACGCTCCGGGGCCACCTGGCGAAGATCTACGCGATGCACTGGGGCAACGATTCGCGCTACCTGGTGTCGGCCTCGCAGGACGGCAAGCTGATCGTGTGGGACTCGCACACGACCAACAAGGTGCACGCGATCCCGCTGCGCTCCTCCTGGGTGATGACGTGCGCGTACGCCCCGTCCGGCAACTATGTGGCGTGCGGCGGGCTGGACAACATCTGCTCGATCTACAATTTGAAGACGCGCGAGGGCAACGTGCGCATTGCGCGCGAGCTCGGCGGACATACGGGCTACCTGTCCTGCTGCCGGTTCCTCGACGACAACCAGATCGTGACGAGCTCGGGCGACATGTCCTGTGCGCTGTGGGACATCGAGACGGGCCAGCAGACGACATCATTCCAGGGGCATACCGGGGACGTGATGGCGCTGTCGCTGGCCCCGCAGGGCAAAACGTTCGTGTCGGGCGCGTGCGACGCGAAGGCGAAGCTGTGGGACATCCGCGAGGGCCAGTGCAAGCAAACATTCCCGGGCCACGAGAGCGATATCAATGCGGTGGCGTTCTTCCCGAACGGGTTCGCGTTTGCGACGGGCTCGGACGATGCCACCTGCAGGCTGTTCGACATCCGGGCCGACCAGGAGCTGGCCATGTACTCGCACGACAACATCATCTGCGGCATCACGTCCGTGGCGTTCTCGAAGTCAGGCCGGCTGCTGCTGGCGGGCTACGATGACTTCAACTGCAACGTGTGGGATACGATGAAGGCGGAACGGGCGGGCATACTGGCCGGACACGACAACCGCGTGTCCTGCTTAGGCGTGACCGAGAACGGTATGGCGGTGGCGACAGGGTCCTGGGACTCGTTCCTGCGCGTGTGGAACTAAGCGAAGCAGCAGAGACAGAGAGTGTTTGTGGAATTTTGTGTGTGTGTGTGTGTGTAGTGTGAGAGCGTACGAAAAGTTCACCAACATTCGTCGACGCAGCGGCGAAACCCGCACATTGGAAGGATTATTTTTTACCTATTTTCTTATTATCAACCCTTTCGTTGTCCGTGGAACTGTCGTTGAGCGTGTGAGGAGCAGTCTAGCTCTGTTCCAAGTTTACACTCCGCGAGCACGGTTTAACTCGAGTCGT
Organism: Anopheles coluzzii; assembly: GCF_943734685.1. Taxonomy (NCBI): domain Eukaryota; kingdom Metazoa; phylum Arthropoda; class Insecta; order Diptera; family Culicidae; genus Anopheles; species Anopheles coluzzii. The sequence continues at coordinate 100,498,053 of NC_064670.1, read as the reverse complement.
TGGCACCACACCACGCGCTATAGCTTATGCTAGCGTACGGTAGAGGGCGCCACCTGTGCAATGCTCTGCAGTGTGGTGAATATGGTGAATTTGCAATTACCGCCGTTTGGTCCTTACCAAATGCTCTTCAAATTCAAATGCAACGAGCCGAGCCGCGTTTCAACATGTACGGACAGGAGAGGACAAACCGCAACACACATCCCCCTTCCCACACACGTCAACAAGCACGTCGTTAAAACCTTACCCAAGCAATAGCGAGTTGTTTTTTTTTCTTCTCTTTTTTAATTTTGCAAACAAAAACAATCGGTATTTTTACGCCCGTATTATTGCATCTTATTGGTTAACTATTGTGTTTTTTTTCTTGCTTTGTAACATTCTCTACATTTACCATTTTGAATCCCATTCGCCCATGGAAAGCTGCGGTTACGAATGCTGAAGGCGATCGCGCCCGCGCGCACAGAAATGTCTCACGTTAAATGCGTTTACGAGCAGCAGCAGGAGCAGCAGCAGCAGCAGCACAAACTGATGCACCCCAAAAACGCATCCTAAATACATGTACGTTGTATTTTTTAGGTTAGTATTTAAGTTTTATTCATTAGTCCTTCGCTTCGGTTTCGGGTGTGTGCGTACACGTGTAGTATACCCCTTGTGTGGCGAAGGACGCGCTTGTGTTCGGAAGGAAATGGGCCGCCGCTGCCTTCCTCTGCACAATGCAGAAAAGGGATCCCAAATCAAAGAAAACAAAGTGAAGCAAAGAAGGGCACATAGAGAGAGACAGCGAGAGAGAAAGAGATAAAGAATGTGGGTGGGAGAAAATGGCCACGGCTTAGGAACATCGATTGGCATATAGACTATTACTATAATTATTATTATTATACCTAAAAAAACAAGCAAGCAAATTTGTAAGCTGTAGGAAAAGTGGATGGTGTGCAGTAGCGTTCGATGTGTTGAATGTTGAAAGGCAACTAAAACGGAATATATTTATGGATAGAAAACACTAAAACAAAACAAAACAAAAAAAGGAATGGAAATAACAACAATTAGGCACCGAATGATGATGTGTAGGATCTCCGGAATGACGCGGGAAGGATTTAAGAGTGGAGAGAATCCCCCAGACAGGGCGAACATGAATGAAATGGAGGAAAATTATCGAAAAAGCAAGCACACTATCACAAACATCTAATAAACCATATGCCGGTTTTTAAGTCAAGCCGAGGTCCACATCCATCAGCAGCAGTTAATGCGAGCTTATCCGCACACCCTTGTGGATGCAGCATATTGACGGATGTTGTTGATTATGATGATAATGGACGTTTTACATCAAACACAGTGCAAGCAATGCACAATTCCGTACAATGAAAACTCACTGGCAAAAACACACGCACCCAACATAGGAAGTAGTAGGGGCGGGAATGGCGGGATCATCATTCTTCGGCGACTATAACAAAAGGCAAAGTAGAGCTAGAGAGAAGCTAGAGTGTAGCGAAAGACCAGAACACATAGGAGGTAGGAGCACTGAACACTGAAGAATGGAATGCCCTTTTTAATACGAATATAGTACATCACCAACCAAAAACCAATCCCCTTTCCCTCCTTCCCACCTCCAATCCTCTTGCTGACCATCATCTTGCACTAGCCAAATTCCAAATACGATCCAGAGGGAGGATGGCATCCGGCACACTCTGGTTTGGAGCGGTGTTGACCGTTGCAGATTTCTGTTTGTTATGTGCAGATCGTCTAAATTCATGAATAAAGTCTCATACGTGTATATCTATGACCATACCTGCTGCTGCGCGGTGTTCTCTTCTTTCAATTTTCACTTACTTTGGTGATCTTCAACAGGTGTGTTATGCGAGAACGACATCCCATGGTCGTTTGAAGGTAGGATGATGGTTTAAAATGACGGTTATTTTGCGAGCTTTTTGAAGGCAAACTCCGTCAGAGTGTATACAGCTACGGAGTGTGGTATCAACTGAAATTAGTTTAAATACGTTTTAATTTAATTATCTGTTTAACAACAACTTCAAACAACACTTTACCTTTTTAGAAATAAATCGATTCCGTGCACAGAGTGCCGGTGGGTAAGCTGTTTCCCATTTGCTCTACCCTCTTGCACAGTGAGAGTCGATTGCCCGGATGTATGGTAAGAATGTGGCCGAGCACATGGGAACGACATTTTCACCAACCGAGAACAACCGCCCTGTAGTTAGCTTCCACCGACTGCCGCCACACTGTTGCCGCAGCAAACCGCCCGGAGCCGCCGTTCGCTCTCCCGAAAAAAAGCTCCCAACATTTTCCAGCGCGCTCGGCCTGTGTGCGCGCCTTGCCTTGCGGGAAAAGAAAAATGTCGGCGAGCAAATTTTCGGAAGCCAAAAGTGTGCGTTGGAGCAAGCGCAACACGGACACCGCTCTCTCTCTTTCTCTCTCTCATGGGCGCTCTCTCCCGCTCTCGCTGTTGACTCTCTCCATCGCAGCAGCAACAGCAGGAAAAGCTCCAGAAAAAGCTGTCGTCATCGCCAGGGCCTGCTGCCTGGTGTTGCGTATCTGGTCGGCCTCGCAGAGAGCAAGAGAGTGGAAAATTGCACCCAGAGAGCGAGAGAGCAAGAGAGCAGGGAAAAAATGAGCAGGTTGGAAAAGCCATCGGGACGGCCAGCGCACACCCAGTGCTCGCTCGGGGAGTGTTTCGTTTTTTTACTGAGTCACGGAAAAGTCGCAACCACGGTACCGCGGACGAGAAAATTGCAATTTTCCACCGTATCATGTGCATCCAGCAGCAGAATAGTGTATGAAAATCGGCCGTACCGTAGTGCAGTGTAAGGGTGAGTGTTATCCAGCCGGAAAAGTGTGGCCAACGGGCCTCACCCAGCCAATCTGGCCCAAGTGCGTGCAGCCCGATGGAGGCGCCCCATGATTGATGATGGTTTTAAGGACGGTTCGGTGGAAAATTTTGCCCCAGTGTTCCCAGCGCACGCATAGGGGGTGTTCCGTGTGTGTGTGTGACTGTGTGCGTGTGTGTGTGCCTTTGTGCATTTTAATAGTTTGCCCAACTATATAGCGATGGTTGGATGAAAGGTTTTATTAGTAGGATTGAGGTTAGGGAGGAAAAACGGAGGGGCCAAAACTTCATCCTCCAAAACTTCCCCTACCCCCCCGGATAAGCAAACTCCAAAGTGTAGGCAAAAGTGGTCAGGAAGGAAATCAGGACCACCGAAGACGAAGAAGAAGAGGAAGAAGAAGAAAAAGTGTTCAATTTTCTGTTCTTTTAGTTCTTCTAGTTATGTTCTTCTTCTTCTTTTTCTTTCGGCTCTATCTCACACACGTTTGCGTTCCCACTTGGAACACGCCCTGCACGGGGCAGGGGTGCAGGGGTTTTCGATCGCTTCCAGCGCAGGGCACAGTGCTCGCGCACACATCAATGTCAACCTTGATTGACTGCCGTGGAAGGGTGGGGTGAAAAAAGTGAAAAAAAAGAACGGAAGCCCTTGTGTGTCTGTGTGTGTGTGTGTGGTAGTGTTCTGGGCTGGGACGATAAGCGAACCCTGCAGTTTGCACGGGACGGTCCGTCACGTTACGGTCACGTCAGGTGCAAAGTGTGGTGTAGAAGGGGGGGGGGGGTGGGGGAGGGGAGTGGAATGGGGACTCTTGTGCCTGCGAAAATGGGGCTCGAAGCCAAGGATAAGGGGAGCAAGGGGTGGTGATGGTCACTCCAGTATGAAACGGCAACTTTTCAATCCCCGTTTGGGTGGGGTGGGCGTTTGAGGAGATGAGAGAGGGAGAGAGGGATGGATGGTGGTGGCCCATATTGCGGTTCCAAAGCTGAACTGGATTGAACATCCTGTGACGGGCCTGTGTGTGTGTGTGTATGTGTGACGTGCAAAACTAATCAGTGCAATTGTGTGTGATTTTCCCTTTTTTTCTCCTACTTTTCCCATTTCCATTTGCAGTCGGTTAGATAAATATATATGTATATTAGTTAATGAAGAGAAGAAAAAAGAACAGTTTCGCTGCGAGGAGAGAAGAAAAAACGAAGTGACGGCGTAAAGGTGACCAACTAGGCAGCCAGCTTTTGCACGGAGTGTGTCTGTGACCGAGAGAGAGAGAGAGAGAGAGAGCGAGAGAGCAGCCGTGGTTTTTTGGGTGGTATAGCAGCACACACGGGTAAAACTGCAGATAATCGATAAATTGCTTCGTGCTTAGTGCTGGCTGCTATTGCGGGAAGGCGAGCGTGAAAACGAGCGAGAGTTTTCATCACGCTCACGCTCTCTCATCGTCCGCCTAGAGAAAAAAAGGGGAACGGCAGGAGAGGACGACGACGTTCGCTCATATCATCCACGGGCGCGCCTACGACCAGCCAGCAAGCGGGGAGGGTGTGCGGTGCTTCCTCACATTGCAACCCAGCAGTCCGTGCTGCTGGCCCGTCGTCCGTGTATCGTCACCGTCGAGTCGTCGCTGTGACATGCGTGAGCTCGCCGTGTCGTGAGACGTGTGCGTGTGAGTGAGAGCGAGCGAACAAGAGAGAGAGAGAGAGAGAGAGCGTGAAAAAGAAGGAAAGCTCGTAAAAGAACGTGTGTGGGAGAGAGAGAGTGTGCGAACCACAGCAGGAAATAACGCGCGCGCGTGTGTGTGTGTCTGTGCGGAAAACGGGAAAATTTTTGCATGAGTCCGTGACCAGCAGTCGGAAAAGCCTGGAGTTGTACTGTACGCGGACTAGTCCTTCGGTCTCCGGGTTTGTGAGTGTGTGTGTGTGCGTGTGTGAGAGAGGAGGAGGAAGAAGCGGAAAGGTGGAAAGGCGCTTTCCTGTTGCTCTCGCGTGCGGTTTGACGTGTCGAGGCAACTAGAGTCGGATCCGTGGTAGCACCCAATTTCCCCCAAAGGCAGTCGGGAAAGCGCTTGGGTGAGGCACCAGCCAAGGATCATCGACTGGCTCGAACGCTTCCCATAGCCAGACGGTCAGACCCAGCAGCAAACGCTTCGGCGAGAGCGAGAGAGAAAGAGAGATACAGAGAGAAGTAAACCGAACCGCGAACACCGCTGAACGATGAACGAGCTGGAGGCGCTGCGGCAGGAGGCGGAAACGCTGAAGAATGCGATCCGGGACGCGCGGAAGGCGGCCTGCGACACGTCGCTCGTCCAGGCGACGAACAATCTCGAACCGATCGGCCGGATACAGATGCGCACCCGGCGCACGCTCCGGGGCCATCTGGCGAAGATCTACGCGATGCACTGGGGGAGCGACTCGCGCAACCTGGTGTCGGCCTCGCAGGACGGCAAGCTGATCGTGTGGGACTCGCACACGACCAACAAGGTGCACGCGATCCCGCTGCGCTCCTCCTGGGTGATGACGTGCGCGTACGCCCCGTCCGGCAACTTTGTCGCGTGCGGCGGCCTGGACAACATCTGCTCGATCTACAATCTGAAGACGCGCGAGGGCAACGTGCGCGTGTCGCGGGAGCTGCCCGGCCACACGGGCTACCTGTCCTGCTGCCGGTTCCTCGATGACAACCAGATCGTGACGAGCTCGGGCGACATGTCGTGCGGGCTGTGGGACATCGAGACGGGCCAACAGTGCACCTCGTTCCTGGGGCACACCGGCGACGTGATGGCGCTGTCGCTGTCGCCCCAGTGCCGGGTGTTTGTCTCCGGGGCGTGCGACGCCTCGGCGAAGCTGTGGGACATCCGCGAGGGCCAGTGCAAGCAGACGTTCCCGGGCCACGAGAGCGACATCAATGCGGTCACCTTCTTCCCGAATGGGCACGCGTTTGCGACGGGCTCGGACGATGCCACCTGCAGGCTGTTCGACATCCGGGCCGACCAGGAGCTGGCCATGTACTCGCACGACAACATCATCTGCGGCATCACGTCCGTGGCGTTCTCGAAGTCGGGCCGGCTGCTGCTGGCGGGCTACGATGACTTCAACTGCAACGTGTGGGACACGATGAAGGCGGAACGGGCGGGCATATTGGCCGGACACGACAACCGCGTGTCCTGCTTAGGCGTGACGGAGAACGGAATGGCAGTGGCGACAGGGTCCTGGGACTCGTTCCTGCGCGTGTGGAACTAAGCGCCAAACCTGTTGCGCTGTCTCCACGGAGGTACGGTAAGATCGGGCCAGGACAATGTCGGACAGCATAAAAACGCGTACAGCCATTCAGAAATGAGTACCGTTTAGTGGTAGTCGTAGTGCGATTGAGTGTACGAAGTAGCTGGAGTACGAGGAAAGTATCCGCGCTCATCTCCCCGCATTCTCCTTTGCAAAAAAACAGAAGAACTAATTGCAAAAAAACAGGTCAGGTTATTGTTTTCTCTCCACTGGCTGGATGGTTTATTGTGCAAGCCGATTTAAAACGAAACAAACAAAACGAAAAACAACAAACCTAGTGCATAGAGAACGTTCTAACCATTCTGCCATTGATTGGTTTTGCTTTCCTATTTGTTTTTGACCAATATATTTAGCAATTTCGAAGGAATCAACTAACAAAAACACAGAACAAAAAAAAAAGGCATAGATGCTTCACATGTTTGTCTCAGCGTGTTGTACCGCAACACTCTAGCCTCTGCAGCATCGTAGTAGGCACACGAGCACACGGTGTATGACAGTAGGACAGTGCTTCCAATGGCAACAGGCTGGCCCGCTACTGCTACGTAGTGTGACAGCCGCTGCCGGTGTAACGCCCGTTTCAAAGCGGACGGCGCTTTGAGAAAAAGTATGTTTAGGTTACAGTTTCGTTTTGTATCTTTTTGGCTTCTGTAACGGTAGTTCTAGCAACAAACTAGTTGGTCGATGTTTCAAGCTTGTTTGTCGCCATTTATTAATTATTTTTTACAAAATCCAAAACTTATTTTTTTCTAAATTTCTCACACAAACGGCATAAGGCATGAGAATTGGTATTTATAAAAAAAAACAAAAAAAAAGCTTCTTAATTTCCGGATTGGGGTTTAAAGAATTACATTTCCAAAATTTATAAAAAAAAAATACAAAACACACACAAATTGGAACCATTCTAATTGATTTTCAAACGAATTCCCCAAGTAGCGCCAGTGGCACGGTGTGAGCAATTAGTTCAGTGGGACGTCCCTCTGATAGCGAAGTCTAGACCAACTACAATCTCCTCTTCTTAACAGACGATTTTTCTACGAGCCTCCGAGCTGACCCCGGAGGCACAACCCGGTTTCTATGCAAACTTTTTAAACTCAAAAACCAATTTTATACAACCAACAAAACACGACCAAAACAAAGGGCAAACTTAAGCAAACACTGAAAACCCACACCACCCACCCTGTGAACAATCAAGCGACCAAAAGCAGATACTAATCACGTACACAACCAACACCAGAGTATCATCCCTAAGTACACGGACACATACATAAGACAGTGGCTTGCATGAAATCATACAGAAAAAATAGAGCAAACGATAACGTTATAAGAGAGAGAGAGAGAAATACAAATACACACACACATTAACGGAGTTGAAATGGAAGGCCGTTTTGGGGGCGCCCATAAATTGGTTCGACTCCGCTGTGTGTGTGTGTGAGGACCGTGATTTTTTTTTTTCATTCTCAAATATCTCCTCGCAAGAAACCATTCTTTTCATAAAAAATACGCTCAATTTTCCGCCCAACAAACCCTAACTGTCCCTTTTCCCTGTTGCAAGAGATGAAAGAATTATCCCTGGTAGCTCTAGTGGTCATCCTTTCGTCTCACGCGTCCCAGCGTTACGTTACTTTTCCGTGACGCACCTGTAACCGCTTTCAGTAACGCATCCCGTAACGCCACGGACTGTTATGCTTAGTGCTGTGGTATCGCTCCCTCGCACCGTTAGTCTGCTGCTGGCAGGCATTTGTTGTTGCTTCAATCGATGGTGTGTGTGTGTGTGTGTGCACGAATGGGTGAGAAGAGGTGAGAAGGAATCGTTCCCATTCCTAGCAAAACGCCTGTCTCGCGCCCGTTCGCACCACCAACCTTCCCAAGCTCCCTCTCCCGGTCGCGCATTTTGACGCACATGCGTACGAGAACGCAGTGTGAAATGGACCGTCGGTTTTTTTGGTACGTGCACGTCTTCAAGTCGTTTTTGTTGTTGTTGTTGCGTGCGTGCGTTCGCATGATGGCCCTTCCCCGTGTGGAAAGGTGTACAGAGAACTTAATTTTTGCTTCCCAAACATTGCTGGTGTGTGGTCCAAGTGTGGTTCAAGTGTGCAGTTGGTTTGGCACGCACCATTTTCGATCCGCTTGGTATACATGGACATCAGTCTCTCTGCCAGTCTCAGCCAGAAGGGGACTTAGTTTGGTACCACTGAGATCCTGGACTCAATCCTGGCTGATAGCGTTATTTTGGTAACGTACCTGGTGAGCGAGGGGTAACGATACTGCCTTATTCCAGAATATGTTACGTTTTCGGTAACGTTTGCTCTCACCTTAGTATACAATTATGCAAACACCTTCCGAGTTGGTGACCGTGGTTGTACTACCTCAACTGAAGGCGTTTGACTGGACGACTTTTTAGTTTACTAACACACTAACACACACAGCCATATAAAGAATAGCATTTTTTGGATGCGTTAGCTCTTTTGCGTTACAATTATGTGTCACCTATGTTTACTGCATTCACACATATAAAGAAACACACAAACACACAGACATCCATTTCTAGTTGTACAACAACCTAATATACAGAAACCAAAGTAAAAGAGCTGGTGAAAGAGCTGGGCGCGGCTGTCTCGCCAGACAAACAAGGTGGGTAATAAGGCTACAAAAGCCTGCCTTCCACCACTCCAATGCTTTCGTGCTGTCACTGCGATGGAGGAATGCACCCGTTGCATCCCGATCGGAAGGGCTATTATCTCAATCGTGCAAGTGGCCAACTCCATCCGCCATTCTCACTGCGAGAGGCTCACTGGGAGAATGGTGGAACAGTTCGGATATTCACACACCTTCGATTGAGATAAATTTCGATTGGCGCAAGTGTGCACCTTCGTGTGGACATCGTTGGTTATCGTTCTGGTCTGCAGCAGTGGTGATTGCGGTAACCGAAGCTGAATGCTGATGCTGCCGCCACATCGATAGATCATACTCAGAACAAGCAAACAAGCAAACCAACAAAAACCACACTGTAGGCTCCAGTGGGGGTTGGTTTTGTTTTTTTTTGAGTGGAGGAACGATCAAACCGATGATGAAGCGGTGGTAGTAGACATGGAAAAGGGGGTATAGGGGTGTAAGGTACCGATCCACCCATCCTGCCTATTCCAGCCTGCCCACAAATACAAGGCCTGTTTGTGGGAGGGTCTAGTGTTGGATAGAAGCAGCCGCAGCGAGACAGCAAAGAAGAGGAGAAGCAGGATCAACAGTAGCGATATATATGTTGTATTATGTGTACCGATTACCGATGTATCCATATACGTGTTTTTTATGTTGTTTTTTTCGTACTATATACTAAGACGTACAACTATGCAGGGAGGTAGAAAGATGGAAAGAATGAGAGCGAGAGAACGAAGAGAGGGAAAAAAAAAACTAAATGTGGAAAATTAGCGGAACCAATAGCGTAATATGCATAAAATCTCAAACCCCCCCAAAGCAATCATAACGAAGAAGAAGAAGAAGAAGAAGAAGAAGAAGAAGAAGAAGAAGAAGAAGAAGAAGAAGAAGAAGAAGAAAAAGAAAGCTAAGAAACTGAAAACAAAACATACATCACAATAACAAACAAAGTAAAAAGCCACAAAAAAGAGAAACGAACGAAACAAGCACACACAGAACAGAAGTGCAGAAACAAAAACGGAAGAAGCAAACAAATGCCATTCTCGAAGCCGTACAATTATGCCATTGTTAGATTAATGTATGTGTGCATCGTTTGCCTTGTTAAGTTTACATCTGCTGTTTGGCAGCGGATGCGCGCTACTCAAAGTATTATTCGTATTTAGTATTGTATTGAGCGTTTTTAGTACAACCGGTTTTGCTCCTCGAGTTTTAGTACATTAAGCTATTAACGATCATTTCTCATTGTTCATAAGACATCGTTGTCTTACTTAATTCACTTCGGTAGTGTTATGTTAGTAGTAGCAAACATGGAACAATTAATCGAAATTTCCAAAACAAAAATGCCATTTTCCATTTTTGATAATTGAAAAAACCCAATCGGCCAACAGTTGAAATTGTTAGAGCATTACTTTGTTTCATTTACTAAGCCCGTTTAGGTTGTTATTTGTGATCGCGTTCTACCTTTCCTTTCGGCTGTGAAACCATTGCGTACGAGAAGTATATTAGTATGTGGAAATATGTTCGTACTTGTGCTAGGGGCACTCTAGCACAGACGATCCAAAAATTCCCTCAATATTTCCTCCACCTTCATCCCTTCTCACCTCCTCCCCACTCCCACCACTCCATAAGTGTTTCGAGTTTATTGTTGTTTCTTTGTCGTTTTTTTGCTGGCACACCTTCATCGCAACAAAAGCGAAACCGATGCAGCAGAATGACCGGCCGTGTACCGTCTGGCTAAGAGGCTCAGTTACAGTTCGGTAGTCGGTCGGTCCTATCCTGCTGCTTGGCAAAATAAAATAACAAAGAGAAAAAAAGGGAGAAAATCTCTGCCCCTGCCTTCGGCACAGCACCTCATCACACCTTTTATCGCTTGAATATACAAACTAAGGGGCTCATTTTCAATCGATGAAAGGGAAAGGGCCAAAGTAAATGCAGAAAGCAGAAGAAAGAGAGAGAGAGAGACAAAAATCTCAAAAATCAGAGAAGATCAGAATGCAATCCAGTGTGTGTAAAATCGATAGGCTCACGTAATTTATATCACTCGATTGCTGCACATCGCAATGAAACAGACCGACAGGAGGACTTTGGCCCTTTGTGTGCTTTGGCTGCAGGCAGGAGACATGGGATTTTCACCTCGTAGTAACGGCACAACGTTAGTTGTGTTCGAACAACAAATTTGTCTCGATGTGCTTTGTAAAGGGTTTTTGTTTTGTTTCTGTTACAATATTGTGTTGGTTTTGCCCATGTTCCCCTAAAATGGTGGCGGGAAGGGGCAGGCTCAACGAATATACCTCCCCCTTATACACGAAAAGAAGGAACGTAAGAAAAGCGGGGAAAGTAAAAACAAATTGTTGTCGTTGCTTATTTGTTCATTCCGACGGTGTATATGGTTTTGAACGAAGTTTTTTGTGTCAATGGAGAAGAAAATGTGCAAGCGTGTAACTCCCACAAAAACTACACTGTGCGCACTACGGAACGGCAATCTCCGCTCTGAGGCGGTAGAACATGGAGAAGCAAGAACAAACAAAAAAAATCATTCAATACTACAGCTACACAAAACATAACCAGCCACGCCACAAAATCACAGCAATGAGAAATGAGAAAACCCTTTGGCTTGAAATATGAACTTCCATCTCAAGAGAGATACAGTAACGTCGCACAAAAGTGCACTCAAAACAGATATACATCCCCCCATTGCATCGCACTTATCCCAACAACACATACACAAATTCATTTCTAATCAAACCAAATGAAAGAAAGAAAGTGAAACAAACAAACAAACGCCATACACTGCCTAATTTCACATAGTCTCAATGTAATAAATGCAAATATAAAACGAAAATATCATGCAAAGAGAGAAAGAGAGAGCGAAAGAGAGGAAAAGATAAACAAGAATCACATTTTGGTGCATCTCCAACAAAAAAGACGGAAGAAAACGGCGTGTGCAAACTACTTGTACTAAATGTGTGACAACTAGAATATTCAAGTAGTAGAAATGATGAAAAAAAAACATAAACAAGCAAAAAAGAACCAAAAAGGCGAGCAGCACCAAGATCTAAGCAGCACGCTCTACAGATGTGACAAAATAAAAGCAAATGTAAGTCGCACAATGCATCCTCTACTATCGCGCACAATACAACAAAAAGAGACAGAGGAAGACAGAGAGCACAAAAGCAGTCGAAGTCGCACATGAACCAATGGGATTCGTTCTGTGTAACGTAACGATTCCGGTGCAATTTACGTTACTTTCCCTCCTTTGATTTTGATTTCTGAACATTTGTAATGGCTAACTAGCTCTAACATGCTGGGGTTACGCTGTTAGTGTCTATTAGCGTTACATACCGCGTGCAGAGCGTTACCGGCGTCACCATGCAGCGTTACATCAGTTGCATGGTTGCGTTAGTTTCTCCGTCGCGCGCTGGCGCTCGAAAGATTGTTTGCTGGAATAAGCAGTGCCAGGGAATAGCCCGTGGAACTCTCTCCCACTCTCCATGGTGAAGAGACTTCCGGTGCTGCCGCCACGTTCGCATTCGCACCAACGGATAATGGCTCCGACGGGTGACGGGTCACGAGGGCGATGCCGCCCCTTCTACCGTGTCCTGCTGCGCGGGCACGTTTGGGCTAGTTGCATCTAGGGGCTTATGCCGGTCTTTCCGCAGGCTGACCCGGCTGGGCCGTGGCGCGGTTCGGGTAGCTTCCGGAGAGATTGGTTTTTTAGTATGCAGCGGAACGGCGTCCACGATGGGCACGGGCACGGTAGAACAGTGGCGGGAAGGACTCGTGCTCGTGAGGTCACCTTTCGACATCCGGTGCGCCAAATGCGCGAAATGCTGGCAACCGCACCAACAATCTATTGACTCGACCAGTGACGGCGACGGTTGACGTTGAAACAGAAGGCGTCAAGAAGAGAAACACACACATACAAACACTAATCAAACTACCGATTACCGGAAACAGGCAACCGGAATTGCTAGAAAAGGGAAAACAGAGGAACGCACGCACAAAAAGAGAGGAACGCACTGCCCGTACATGTGTATATGTTTTCTGCGTTGCGTGGTGCGGGTGTACGTAACGCCAACGCCCGACTTCCCCCTTTGGTGGAGCGGTTTCTGCTTCCTTTCAACGTTTACCGTTTTGCGTTACCGTTTTGCTGATGCCCCCATCATTCCCCTCCACGATGGAACGGTGGAATCATATCGAAAGAGAACACAAACAACCAAACAAAAAAGTCGAAAAACAGACAGATTTGCACGCACAATATGATGCAAGAATGATGAAATTTCAATTTTATGCTTTAAAAAAAAAAACAGAAGAAGTATACAAAAGGGTACGACCACATCGGGAAGAATAGACATTGTTTCGCTAAAAAGTAGCGAAAAAAAAGGAGAAAGAAACAATGGATACTAAATGAAGATCACATCCAGGTGTACCCAAACGGCACAGCATATGGAACCACAAATAACCACATAAAGTGCGTTTAGGATAAAATCAAACCAAACCAAAACAAAAAGAAACTCTGTAGCAAAGAATCAGATAAAAGACCGATACCCTGCTAAGCGTTGAAGTGCATGATTTGAAGCGTGTGCAGGACGTTGCGCACTCACTGTTCAGCACAGTTTAGTGCTAGAAATGCACACAAAACAACAGGAAAACACACAAACACAAATGTGTAGCAGGAACGGAAACCAATACCAAAATTCGGCGAGTGGAGGGAGAAATGCCACCCGAACCGGGAAGAAAAACTGCATTGTGCGCATAATATAGACGGTTAGAGAGAAACGCAGGGAAGCAGAGGAAACCTAAATCTAATTCTAATGTAATTCTTAGGGGCTTTTGAACTAGCGTGTGTAATAATGGTGGCGCTATTTGTACAATTTATGTTACACCATCACCCGAATTACGAATACGATGAAGTACGAGGGAATGAAGCGAGAAGAGCAACAGCGCAAAATTGTGCAAAAGGCGAAACAATGCGATGCTCGCGAACTCATGAAAAACCGAAAAACCGCACGGTGTTTTTTTCCGTATGGACGACAGCCTGTGGAAGGCGTAGCGCAATGCGCCTCTGCCTGCCTTAATCGATCCAGCGTGTTTTCATCACGAACGGAAGGTACACGTCTGTCAGTGTGACGTCTTTTATGGATCTTTTTTTTGTTGTTGTATCAAACTTTTAACCAGTTTTAGTTATCAATTACAAACTGTTTAATTTGTTTCTTATGAATTGTCGTACGTAGCAGAATTTAGAATCTAATTCACATTATACTATAGTTAACATTGTTTCGTTGAAAGCAATTGATTCAATTTATTAAAATTCCAACCCCGTACCACGGGCTCCTCCAGCAAGTTCAGTGAGATCGCATAGACCAATATGTAACGCGAGCACAAGACATCCAAATGCACAATGCGCGCTGAGAAAGCTTGATTACTTGATTAACAGCAACAGTAAAAAAAGGGGAAAACAAACAAAGGGTAGGGGACTCGTTTGTGAACACCGCAGAAATATCTACAGCATCGAGGCAAATCGAAGAAGAACAAAAACAAAGCAACTACACATATATACAAATATGAAACCCAGGCAGAAGAAGCGTTGCATGAAGAAAAAAAAAGAAGAAGAAGATAAGAAATAAAATAAAACATAGTAAGAAATGTTCAATAACAGCTAGACGTACGGTAGGCGATCGAACGATAGTGCGAAAGAAGAAAAAAAAACAAAGTTGGACGGAGGTGGAATAAATGGAAGAAATACAAAGAAATTAAGCGATAAGGAGAAACAGGAGAGAAGAGAGCTAGTTGGAGAAGCAAATCACCATTTTTACACATTTTGAGATATCGAAAATATTACACCGCGACCGCGTTAAAGGAAAGGGAGAAAAGAAATAAAAAGAAGAAGAAGAAGAAGAAGAAAACCGACGGTCGCATCGGATCGGAAAGACGCGTAAGAGAGTAGCTGCGAAACACAAAACAAAAAAATGTGAAAAAGAAGAAGCAGAACAACCCAAACAAACGACAGTAAAAAGTGCGCTGATTCGGGCGGGAGGGCAAAAGATAGAGGGCGAAAGAGGAAGAGGAGTAAACAAAATATAGTCTATAAGAAAGTGAATGAAAGGAAATAAAAATAAAAAGGTAATGAAAAATGGTATAGAAATACAAATTATCTTATTATCAATACAAGGACAAGAAAATACACAATTAAGAACAAAGCTGTTGGTACGTTCCGATTTTCACTAGCCCGGTTGTAGCGTTGTTTGCTTGACGGTAACGAACGGGTAAGTATGGAAGAAGAATGCAAAGGTTAAGCTATGGAGGCGGAACATTACTCAAGCATCCAAGCATCCATGACAATTGCGATGATTAATGGCGTTGGGTTGGTAAATGCTGGCTGAATGTTTTAAAAAGTTTGCTTTTTAACGGTCCTTTTGAACAGAGAGGTGAGAAAGCCACGGTAAAGAGGTGGTGAGTTTGCAGCGTTTAGATAAAGGCTTTTTCTTGTTCAATATGAAATAACAGAAAGGATCAGCTCTCTACGTTACGTTAGCGTTACGCGTATTGGTATTACTGGCATCACACAAAAATAATTAATATTTAGATTTAATTATCTATCAATTTGCCCATTCACGACGATTAAAAACAGGCGTTCAACAAAAATGCTGCTTGGGTTTGCGATAAGTAGGCGTAACGCGTAACGCAAACGTAACGTAGAGGGCTCATCCTTACTTTTACCAATGATTGAATCATCTTCTATATTTTTTTTAATAACTTTTCTTTACAATTCCAATCATTTTAAAGCGAGAAAACGGAATAGTAAATGTTCTAAAATAGTTTGTTACTCTACTTATGAAGGTGCCAAATTAAAACCACAAATCCACCACTTATCGTTTTGAGCCCCTTCAAAGCTGGTCGCACTGGGGTGCGGTTTGGCATCTGCTCGGTGAGCGGCTTTTCCAACGCCATCGCATTTGCACCGGGCGCTAATGAGCGGTGAAAATGGCACTCCAACGGCCCCATTGCGCATGCGATTTTCCTCCCTCGAGCGAAGGAAACGTTTGCTCTCACCACCCTACTGTTACGCGTGAGCGTGAGAGAGAGCGGCATCCACAGTGGATCCAGCTTGTGGGAAAATGTACTCACGCCAGTGAGTGAGTGGGTGCGAGCGTTGGAAAATGCCCGTTCTCTATCCTGTTGGTGAAAAACGGTGCAATCGACACGGCAGTTGAAACGAGAGAGAGAGAGAGAGTGACACCGTACAGCGAAGAGAGCAGAGAGCGGTAGTTAAGGTGAGCAAAAAAGGTAAGCGTGTGTGTGTGTGTGTGCGTGCAAGTGTGCAAAGTGTCATCATCGAGGAAATTAGGAAAATTCTCCATGTCGGTCCGTCGTGTTCGCGTTGGTCACGGTGTTCGGTAGGAAAATCGCATCGCGCACTGGAAAAAAGAGTGTACCGCAAACGCGCTACCCAAGGAAAGGCAGGAAAGGTTCCCATTGAGAAAAGCACAGTGCAACAGTGAAAACCTGGCTCGAGCGCCCGTGGAAATAATGTGGTGGTAGAAAATGTGCTAGAGAGGAAAATCTGCGTCGGAAAATTCCTGCGGCCAAGCAGCAGCAGCAGCAGCAGCACGTTCGACTCGGCAGTAGCGCAAGGGCACGGCTATGCAAGTACGCGTTGGTCCCGAACACAGTCAAATTTTCCCGACTTTTCCGACATTTATCGACCTTTTTTTTGTCGCGAGTGCTTTTCGTCACAGTGAAAAGCGGTTTCTTCTTTACGGTGCTTTCGCGTACGCTAACTGAGCAGTGGTGTAGTGCTGGGTGGATGAACTGATGGTACAGCTGGATGAAAATGGTGTGAAAATGTGGATTTCCATTTCATTTTTCCTCCCACAAGCAGAAGCACCAAGCATTGAAGTTGAAAAAAAAGACACATCGATCGTGTTCCGGCCACCTGCCCCGGGGGGGGTCTTAGGCTATCCTTATCAATTGTGAAAAAATCCACCCTTCCACCCCCAGTTCCACCACCTCGTTCCGCCATTAACTTCCCGTTATACATATACACGCCCTCGTCGGCGTCTTAACCCTTCAGAGTCTCTGCGAAAACCCATCTCTAGACGCTCCCGTCTCCCTCACATGGCCGAGCAAAAGGCCCGTCCTTCTTCTCTCTCTCTCTCTCTCTATCTCTCTATCTTTCTCCCTTGGCCATTGATGTGTGTGTTTCGTTTTTCACACCCAAAAAGATTCCATTTTCCCGTTTCATTTCCATCGACTCTCGTATGACGGTTTTTTTTTGTTGCGTGTGTGCCTCTCGCCCCAACAGTGAAACTTTTCTCTCCCTCTGATTCACTCTCTCTCTCTCTTTCTCGCTCTTTTCCGTTCTTCGTTACTACTGCTCTTTTGGAGAGGGATGAACAGGATAGTATATTAGTAATTTTGTAACAGTACGTGTATATGTGTGAGTACGCCTATGTAGTGTATCTGTGTGTGTTTGTACAGCCAAGTGTTGAACGGAAGGAAATGTGAATTGAATTTACATGTCTATCAAACAGAAGGAAAAAAAAGTCAGCAAACGACAAAAAGCTGGCCATGGTTTTCCGTGCCAAAAAGGTGTAAATCGTGTACTTCGACCATACATGCAGATGATTAAGAACTTCCGCTGTGCGTGTTGGTGGTGCCTACGTGCAAGGGCCGCCCTACGCACACTACTATCCCCAAATCCCCAAGTGTCTAGCGTGTGTGTGTGTGTGTGTTTGTGCGCTTATTTGTGAATAAATTTGTACAATAGGTAGTTGTGTGTGAAAGTACTTCAGCCTTTCCAGGAGAATTGACCGATTTTAAGCGCTTTTGACAATTCTTCTCCCAATCAGTTTGGCATACGCGACATTCGCGAGTTAGTAGTACGCGCGAGTTAGTAGTAGACAGCACAAGTCCCAAGGCCCGTGTCTCGTCCCAACAACACACCCATATTACAGCGGCGAGCACAGCGAGCACAACGGCCACGTACAGACCGAGACAAGGCACACAGTCGGCGCGTGACCGCGCCTCTCGTTTGCGTTTTGCACGCATATTTGCCGTCCTCGATACGAACACACACACTCTCCTTTCTTTTACACAGCCACACACACACACACATACTTAGGACAGAGTGAGATGATGAAGAGTGAATTGGAATCGATGGGATCGAGCGCACAAGTGTGTGTATGCGCACACCTGTGTCTCACGCATTGCTGACGGTGAGCTGTGACAGTGATGATGATGACGATGACGGTGGTATTCGCTCACTCATACATTGCCTTTCGATTGCGGAAAAAAAATCAGCAAACGGTTAGGCACAGTCAGGCAGTGACTGTCGTAGTGTGTGAGTAGACGACGAACCCGTTTGGAGTGTAATTGTGATTCATTAATTATTTAAAATTAGCATTAATTTCGGGCATTTTCTGCATAAATGTTTGCTTAAGATTAAGCCAACTGTGAGATTGGAGTGCGAAAAACCAGCGTGAGTGAATGGACGATGTGAGCCAATAGGATTGCGTATGGTGAGAAGCGAAACCACTGTGGTGAGAGCGGTGTGTGAGTTTTAGCAAATGCATTGGTGTGTGTGTGTGTCTCTGTGTACGTCCCACAGTGTGTAGAGCGTCTCTGCGTACGAGTGAGTGAGGGAGTGAGGAAAATTCAGGAAAAAACCGATAGTAAAAGCCTCAGCTCCCCAGCCCAAGGCAGGGTGTGTGTCCTTTTTGGAGTACGGTGCGGAGAGGTTTTTTTCCGAGTGTGTGTGTGTGTGTGTGTGTGTGTGAATATGTGGTTCCATTCCCGTACCAACTGCTGAACTTCAAACAGTACAGATTTACATCATCCAAAGATTTAAAAGGAGAAAAACGCCCAAACAGGATGTTAACAAGTCGCTAAACGGGCCGGCGTGAACAGCAGTGGGCTGGGAGGTGAAGTGAACATTCGGGCACAATGAAATCAATAACCGAAGTGGTGGCACTGTAAGGGAGGGGATATGAGAAAACTGTTGCCATTTTCATGTGGTTTTTTTATTACTTAAAAGAGGGAGCGTTTTCGGTGGTCGGAAAAGTCGGAAAAGTTACACCAAGCAAGCTCCATTAACTTGTGAATTGTTTTACTCATCCCTTTTATTACTTTCTTTCTGTCCCTTTCTTCCTTCTCTCTGCTGCAGTAAAAGGACTGCCTCGAGACGCAACAGCACACCTAGAAAACCACAAGTTCCCTTCCGTTTGGCGTGATTTCATCATCATCATCATCATCACCATCATCATCACCATCGACGACAACCATCGGTGGGTGTAGGGGAGTGAGAAGCGGGAGTGGCGAAATTGGAATCAGCTCGTACCACCCGAACACGACATAAGGAAAGGCTCCGAAGCGGCCATACATTCGCGTGAAGGAAGTACACCGCTTTTTGGCACAACATTCCTGCAGCAACAGCAACACGGTTGTTCCCTCTACCACGTGTCCCTTTGGAGTATTTGGAGAGCCTGCTACGGAGATAGACCGACACAACCAGCACAACAACTAGCAAACAGCAGCGGTAGCAGTAGCGACAAACAAACAAAAAAAGGTGTTCATTAGCGATAGATAAGTAGTTCGTGTGGTAACAAATAGCGCACAGTATTTGAAGGTAGAGCCCAAAGCTAAATGCACAAAAAAGGTGACAAGGCATAGTGAACCGAAACCGGGATTAGATTACGGAACGAAACGTTACGCTCAAAAAGGTTTGCTTCTTCAACGTTAGACTGTAAGGCGTAGACTATCCGAGTGTAGCTAGACCGCACGCGAAAAGCCCAAAGCCCAAAACCCCGAACACACACAAGCACCAGAGAGAGATGAACGAGCTGGAGGCGCTGCGGCAGGAGGCGGAAACGCTGAAGAATGCGATCCGGGACGCGCGGAAGGCGGCCTGCGACACGTCGCTCGTCCAGGCGACGAACAATCTCGAACCGATCGGCCGGATACAGATGCGCACCCGGCGCACGCTCCGGGGCCATCTGGCGAAGATCTACGCGATGCACTGGGGGAGCGACTCGCGCAACCTGGTGTCGGCCTCGCAGGACGGCAAGCTGATCGTGTGGGACTCGCACACGACCAACAAGGTGCACGCGATCCCGCTGCGCTCCTCCTGGGTGATGACGTGCGCGTACGCCCCGTCCGGCAACTTTGTCGCGTGCGGCGGCCTGGACAACATCTGCTCGATCTACAATCTGAAGACGCGCGAGGGCAACGTGCGCGTGTCGCGGGAGCTGCCCGGCCACACGGGCTACCTGTCCTGCTGCCGGTTCCTCGATGACAACCAGATCGTGACGAGCTCGGGCGACATGTCGTGCGGGCTGTGGGACATCGAGACGGGCCAACAGTGCACCTCGTTCCTGGGGCACACCGGCGACGTGATGGCGCTGTCGCTGTCGCCCCAGTGCCGGGTGTTTGTCTCCGGGGCGTGCGACGCCTCGGCGAAGCTGTGGGACATCCGCGAGGGCCAGTGCAAGCAGACGTTCCCGGGGCACGAGAGCGACATCAATGCGGTCACCTTCTTCCCGAACGGGCACGCGTTTGCGACGGGCTCGGACGATGCCACCTGCAGGCTGTTCGACATCCGGGCCGACCAGGAGCTGGCCATGTACTCGCACGACAACATCATCTGTGGCATCACGTCCGTGGCGTTCTCGAAGTCGGGCCGGCTGCTGCTGGCGGGCTACGATGACTTCAACTGCAACGTGTGGGACACGCTGAAGGCGGAGCGGGCGGGCATACTGGCCGGGCACGACAACCGCGTGTCCTGCTTAGGCGTGACCGAGAACGGTATGGCGGTGGCGACAGGGTCCTGGGACTCGTTCCTGCGAGTATGGAACTAAGTGTTGCGTAGTACACAGGTAGTAGCTGAGCGAGGCGTGGCGTGCACGCGTGCAGATCGTGGACGGAGCAGCGCAGCAAGCGTTACAAGGGAAGGGGAGCTGCCATTTAGATTATTAAGCATAAACACACACACACACGCGTACACAAACACACGCATATACATGTATACATACATACATTATAAATATAAATGGTACGAGATTTTTCAGTTCCAACAACACACACACACACACACACAAACTCTTAGTGGCGGGAGAAAAACAAACTTAGTGGCCGCTGAAATTGACCTTGAAAGCTCTTTTTTATAAACGCAACAGAAGAAGAAAAAAAAACACACAACGGTGAATGAAGAAGAACCGCACAAACTCACACGATTTTCCAACTCAACACACACACAAGCACAAGCATTCAACAAAAGCAAAGGCGATCTTGACGATACAAAACAAGTGGTCCCAAGTCCGCTCTATGTACTAAGTAATGGACTACACGCGTATAAACACACAAACAGAGTTCATAATCATTATCAAAGCGAAGGACATTATCCAATGTTTGCGTTTCAATGCCATTTACAAAATCCTCAACATACAAGCTGGTAATAGGAAAGTGGAAGAAAAAATCAAAGCAAATGTGTGTGTGTTTGATCATAAGTAAAAGATGGCTAGTACATGGAGTAGTACGGAAATGAACCAATGTCATGATGAATGCAGAGCAGTGCAGAGAAATAAATGTTCATTCTACTAGCACCAGGCTTTCTCCCAGTTGCTTCGGGGCTGTATCGATCGCAACAAAAAACTGCTTTTTCGGTTGCAATATTGCATTTTTCGGTTTAATGTTTATTACGGTTGCAGCATGGGCGTAAGACGACTTTTTTTGCAGTTCGATTGGTATTAGGCATGTGCGTTGTAAACGTCGCCCGACGCGGTCCCATGTACGCCGAAAACCAACCCAAAAGAAAAACGTACTAAATACTAAACTAATGCATAGCTATACACGCACACACACACTCTCCTTCAGTACACATACAATCACACGAACACAGAGATAAGATGTAGGGTAAGGGCAGGACCACACACACACACATACAACCACACTCACGATAGGGAAACGATGCAGAGAGCTATAGTACTAATCTCCTAGCCAAGCAGCAACAGGCAGCATTAGACGAATCTTGGTTAGATAAATGGCAGATAAACTACTACTATTACTACTACTACTACTACTACTACTATTATTATTATGACTACTACTACACAGCAAACTACTAAACTAAACTCGCGCAAGCGTATCCGTTTTGATAGTGACCGGGTGTGACCGGCAATGTGGAAGCAGCAAACCAACAAGTAGCAGCAACAAACAAACAAAAAGAACAAAGAAACACACACACACACACATGCATACATATATACTAATATTTGTCCCTGTAATATATGATCATAAGCTAGTGAACCGGTAGTGACGAACACCGTGACCGTTCAGGTTGGAGGCGTGGTAACGTTTAAGTAATTGCAAATAAACAATTGAAACGCAGCAGCAACAATGTGTGTGTGTGTGTGTGTGTGTCGGGCGCACAAAACTCGGTATGCAAATTTTGAGCGCGTTTGAAAATAAAACAAAGCAACAAAAATAATGAACTCCTCCTTTCTCACTCTATCCAGCATAAAGTTCGAGGAGTTCGGGTGGTAACATGAACAAAACAAGTGAAGCAAAATGATGCTCTTTATAGTAAAAGAAAGTAGTTTTGCTTGCTCCGTTCTCCTCCTCCCTCTCTTTTGACTAAGTTGTTGCCATTTTGGGGACAGACTACTAGCACAAACTACTACTGCTACTACCCCACTACTCGGGGAGCATCATAATAGTAAGGCGTTTTTGTGTTGTTCTTTGATTTCTAACATCACCATTCCCATTCAGCTTTTCAGCGAACTCATCCCCCCCCCCCCCCCCCCCTCATGTACACACACGCGCACAAGCACACTTTATCACTTTAAGCAAAGGTAACACTAAGAAAGGAGGAAAAAATAAATTCGATTAAAACTTCAACTTTGAGAAAGAACGCGAAGGAAACAAATATGTAGTAAAAGTAAACGGAAATCAACCAAGGAAAGAACAAAACGATAGTAGTGGAAGCTTTTCATTTGCCCGCTTTCTTGTTTGTGTACGTGTTTGTGGAGTTAAGCGTAGTTAAAACAGTACCGAAATTCATTGTTTTCCCTTCTCATCAAACAATCTCATCTTGCATAATTACGGAATGATTAGAAAAAAAAGCAAGGAAACACAAAATCAATAATACTAAAGGGATATGTTTTTGATCGGTTTGGAAGTTAGGTTTACGCAATAGCATCGCTTTGCACTAAGCTACTAACTAACAGAGAGAGAGGCAACCACCAATGAAATAGATGAACCAAAGTAACTGCGCATAAAACAATACAACAGACACTAACTCACAGCGCGACTGCTGCATGGTGTACATAAGAAGCACAATCTCGGGCATTATAGATCATCGCTGGAACGTTCATGTTCTTTTCTGTGCCACGCCACCAGTATTAAAACGGCCAGCCAGTTGTTGCTAAATGCACGCTTTTCGGAGGGACAGAACGAGAGCGTTCGTTTGAAAAAAAAAAATAAAAATAAAAAAGAATTCTTACCGATCGGTGTGAGAGAACTTTTTGTAATACATTCAAATAAAAGAAAAAAACAAAGCAAAACAAACACACTCAAACTCTACAGCTACCGAGTCTTTGCAATGCATTCTGCAACGGAGGGGATACATGATTTTGCTTTCATACCAAGTACGGGCACGTGTGTGTACACGTGTGCTTCTACTCTCGTCTAGTCTCTAGTTCCGCACATTACAATGGTGCGCGGATGGATGAAAGGATGAAACACGTGGTGCATGTTTTATAAGAAAACGAAAGTTAATTCTCTTATTCGGCTCGCAATGAGCCTCAATACAGCGCCTCTTGATGGGGGGAGAGAGAGAGAGAGAGAGAGAAGAAAAGTGAAAAGAGGGAAAGCGACGAACCTAAAGCTGAAGAGGCTGGACCTCATACGGAGTGGAAAATGCAACATGTTATGGGAGAATGCTCCGGCCTCTTTCGGAGTCGGAGCGGTCGGATTTGCCGGGCCTGCAGCACACCAGCACCACACTACACG
Organism: Anopheles coluzzii; assembly: GCF_943734685.1. NCBI lineage: Eukaryota > Metazoa > Arthropoda > Insecta > Diptera > Culicidae > Anopheles > Anopheles coluzzii. The sequence continues at coordinate 100,474,298 of NC_064670.1, read as the reverse complement.
GGCTGGCTAAGTGGGTGTTTTGTGACATTTTTTGAAAACCAATTACTTCCACGCTTTCTCACCAACTCTCGCGAGCCGAAAGAACGTCGAACGAGAGGCAAGTGTTTCTTTTTTCTTCTCTTTGCTAATTTCTGACCAAAACTGACGGATGGTAATCATGCAAATCGTAAAAAAAAGAGTGGCTATTACATGAAGAAGAAAGAAAAAGCGAAAAAAAAGAACAAAAAACAAATAAAAGGGGAAAACATTAGCCCGTAGAAACTTATCATTCGTGTGTATGTGTGTGTGTTACCATGTGCAAAAAGTGCTTCATTAAAACAAGCGAAGGGAGAGGGAGAGAGAAAGAGAGAGAGAGAGATAGAGAGAGGAAAAAATATTAGGAACGATAGATCTAGGAACAAAAACAATGCAAGTGGAGCGTAATAATGTATGGTATTCAATCAAATAAAACTCACTTTGAAAACTACTAAAAAAACAAAAGAAAAAGGAAAGAAAACACAAAGAAAACCGGACAGTGCGCACAGTGAAACAGTAAAGTAAAATACAAAAGCGGCAGCAGCAGCAGCAGCAGCAGTAAAAACAAAGAAAGAACATTGTGCGAAGAATAGTGTAGCGTAACTAGCATTTAGACGTAAACTATATAGCATCAAATGAGAGTAGACGAAGGAAGCGGAGCAGAAAAGAAGCAAACATGCATGGGACAAACATTCAGCACAGCATACCAAAATATCCGAAGGGAGAGGAAAAAGCAGAAGCAAAGGGGGAAAAAAACACACACACAAAAACAAAAACATATAAAATTTGAAACACGCAACAAAACACGTGAGCTCTAGATGTCGAAAAGCGCGGAGAAATTTAAGTAAATAACGAGACAAAAGCAGACGGAAGAGGGAGAGAGGAAGAAGATCAAGTAAATCAACCACGCATTATGCGGATGCGGCTGTGAACTGGCCGCCAAAAAAACAGTTACTTAAACAAAGCAAAAACAAAAACACAAACACACACACATAACAAAACCATAATAACAACAGCAACCATAAGAAATAAATAAAACAGTACTAATTGCTAAAAAGCAAGGCGAAATCAAACAAAAACTTTAAACATTGATTTAACAGGATAGTACTCAGCGTGGCAGGTAATGTGTATTGGAAGGATAAAGCTATGGAAAAAGTGAAAAATGCAGTGAAGGTTTGAAGGAACAGACAAGAAAAGAACAGCATACGGTAACAATAACATATAAAAGAGGAAAATAACAACATTCAAGGGAAATACACACAACAAACATGAGATGAACAAAGAAAGAAAAGAAACATTAAAGCAAACAGTTGAACACACACTGACAGGAATAAGCAAAGAATGTATCCGAGATCGTAAAGTGAAACGGTAAAAGTGTGGTAAAAAGGTGAAAAGGACAAGAGCGCTATAAAAAAAAGAGTAAGTTTAGTGACATTTGAACAGATTGATGTGTAAAGGAACTCGCTCCCAGGACAAAACCAATCGATTCGCAGCAACCAATACAACACAGAACAAACAAACAAACAAAAATCTAGTACACGTACGTCGTTGAACAGAAAACAAAAAACGGAGAAATAAAGTAAAATAAAATTGAACAAAAAAGTGTATGTGTGTGGGTTGGTGCGTTTGGAGTGAACTGTTCTTTTGATAAAGGGTTTGTACCTGTATACCATTCCTTCGAGGTCAGCCTTTTCGGCTTACTTCTTAGCCGTCCAACTGCGGATCAAATCGAACGTGGCACGCAATCCGTAGCGCAGCCAAACGATGCTTTGCTCCAGCGCCAGCAGCGTGTAGTACCGGAGGTAGTAGTATTCGCGCGACTCCAGGAACAGTCCCAGCCACAGGTAAGCCGTCCGGCCGATGCGCACCGTTAGCTGGCACGTGGCGACGGCCGCATTGCGCACCAGTTCGTATTCACGCGAATCGAGTACCATCCGGTAGGCGGCCGCCGCGTTCGAGGGCAGCTGGCGCACAAACTGCAGCGCGTTCGTGGTGGTGAAATGGGGCTGCAGGTTACTCCACTGGATCGCACGGATCGTCTCCACCAGGCTCGTCTTCGGGCTGGAGGAGACGGGCCGCGGGCACGGTTCGACTGGTTTCGGTGCCGGCACACTTTTCGCCGACTGTAGCGAGGCGAGCGTTTTCAGCGACATCTGCGACTCGCTGCGCAGGACGGAGCGGAAATAGGCGGCCGGTTTGTCCAGATGCTGCCAGTGCCGGAAGTTCATCGTTCGCACCGAGTACGGGGTGGACGGGGTGCCGAAGCTTGCCTTCGCCATCGGATGGAGCGCGAGCACTCGGGGCGCGGTACGCTTTGACTGATGAAACATGATGTTCGACCGGTTGAGGATCTTTGAAAGGGCGGTTTCAAGCGGTAGTGTAGGTTCGGTGAAGATTTACCTTCGCGCGGAGCGAAACCTTGGAACTGTTTGCACGCTTTAACACAGAAATTTAGCTTCCTCCCTGCCACCCTGACGACTGCACAGTGGTTCGCCAATGGTAGCTGCAATCGGGCGGGGAATGTCATCGTCAGAATATCCCCGTTGGCATGGCGACACACGGACGGCGATGGAGACGCCTGGTGGTGGTTTCGTTTTTGTTCGAAAGTTTTTTTTTGTTTTTTTCTTTTTTTATTGATCAATTGTTTTTTGCTGTGGCTGATTTGCTTACACACTATCGATAAATCAAGTTGAATTCAGTACCATCAACGGGTCTAGAAAAACTGATCATCTACCCCACCGCGACAAGGGTTCAGCGCAGCGGAGAACGTTTTTTTTTGTTTTTGTTTCGGGAGAGCGTTTCAAGTGTATGGATGAAACTCTACGATTCTAGAAGTTTAATTAACCGATTCTAGAAGTTTAATTCTCACCTTCTCTGGTGTTCCGAGTGTCCCCCTGCCCGTGGCTCTACCTTTTTTTTTGTTTCATTTCCAGCCTTGTTAAGCCCGGAAAACATCACCCTCTCCACTCGCTGCACTTTCGTTCCCATTGACATACTGCTAACCGATTAAGCCCTTACGATCAAATATACTTTTTTATCTTATTTTTTCCTCATTTTACAGCCTCCAAACAACACGAAGCACACAGTTTTCAGTGTTTTTCTCTCTCTCTCTCTCTCTCTCTCTCTCTCTCTCTCTCTCTCTCTCTCTCTCTCTCTCTCTCTCTCTCTCTCTCTCTCTCTCTCTTCTCCTATCTTCTATCGTCACTCGTTTTTCGCCTCCTTCGGAAACTCCCGTATTTTTTATACACCTTCTTTTCCAGCTATGCTACACTACATCGAACGAAATGATAAAGTTTAACTGTTTCTTGCACTACGTACATACCCTTCTCCCAGCACAACGCAAAAGAAATCTGGTTCTGTGTGTATGTGGTACTAGCGATGCAACGGGATGCATTGGAAAACGAAGCTCACTAGTGTAAAACGGGATTAGTTTTAATCATCTGAGTAAGGGTCCCACATTAGCGATATATAAGTATGTGTGTTTCGGTGTGTATATGTATTGCATTTAACATCTACTGGGTTGAACGTTTCATGCAATTTGCAATTACCATCTGCACAAGGGGAAACTGTAATGTTAACCCCTCGGAGATGCTTGCACGTGTTAGAAGAGGGAAAGTCGTTTACGAATTGTAAGCTTTCGAATGGAACAGGTCCAATAGCAAAGTGCAAAGTTCAAACTGTTTTCTCTCCCTTCACTCGGGTGTGATTTTGTGTGCAGCTTTCTATCACATTGATGCTACATTTCTCTCCCGCAGGCTTGTGAAGCAGGAGGAGCACACGCGCCCACCGGGGAGAGCAAGCACACTTACAGCCTTCGAATCGCCCGCACAGCCGGGGTGTGTTGTGGATGTTGGCTACTACACCACATCCCTTTTTTTTACAAGTGTTATCATTTAGTGTTGTATGTTGTTGTTGCTTCTTGTTGCATGATGCATACATTCTTACCCCGGGGAAACGTTTGCTTTTAGCATGTACCGAACGGGAGCAGATGGACATCATCAAACGCATGGTGAGACGCCGGCGACGTATCTCCATCGTCTGCTGCTGCTGCTGCTGCAACGACAAAGCCACATGAAAGTGATGCAGCCAGCGGAGTTGTGAACATGAAGAGAGCTTCCGGATGATGCGTGATCCGTGATCGTGCTGGTTACACCGTCGCAATGTAACGTCTCGGCTGGGTCAAACTATTACTGCTTTTGCTGGTCATGTTGGTCGTCTTCGGCGGAACCGGCAACACCGCCACCACCACTACCGGCGCTACTGCCTGCCGTACCGCGGACGGTGGCCGCATAGCTGGAGCCACCGGACGGCACCACCGTCGGTACACCAATTGGCACTGATTCTGGCGGGAGGGAAAACAATCATTAGCTTCGCTCCCTCAATCCATCGCTGCTGATCGTTGTTCTTCTTACCCGTTCTCGGTGGGTTCGGTGGGAGTTCGATATTTCTGAGATCGTGCTTCTTAATGAGCTGACATTCGCCCCCCTCCGTCGGTATTTGGTAGACGTACAGATATCCATCCTGGGAAGCGACCAACATTCTGGAAGTGAAATTTGGCGAATTTACCTTTTTCTCTTGCTTTAGCATAAATCCCCCCCTTGTCTCACCTTAGCGCCTTCTGAATCGTTGTTATGACACAGGAATGTCGCAGCCCGGGCACGGGCAGCAGGGCGGCCGCAAACGCACGCCCCTGGGAAAACACGTCCGTCACCTGCGTCGGCAGCGGCAGATAGTTGGTGAACGCTTTGCTAATCTTGCCGTACCACGCCTCCCCTGCGCCCTGCTCATCGTTCGTTTCCGGCGACACGCGCTCCAGCTTGAACACGTGCACCGTCTCCGTGTTCGAGCTGCAGCACAGATACTTCGAGCAGGTGCTGAACGCGAGCGACGCTATCGAGACGCACCGCTTCACGCCCCGCCGGAACTCGAACAGCTTCGAGCCGTCGCTCACGGAAAACACGCGTATGACGGTGCCCTTCTCGCTGGCCGTCGCTATCTCCGTCCCGATCTGGCTGAACGCGATCGCGGCGAGCGGGGAATCGTGCGCCGGGATCATGATTTTCGCGTGCAGATTGACCGCGTCGAAGATCTGCACCTCGCCGACGGTCGCGCTGCCCGGGTAGGCCAGGTAGCAGTGGTCCGAGTCGGACGCGAGCGCACAAAGCCCCGTCTTGTTCGGCGGCGTGTCGCGTATCGTGTGCACCACCTTCATGTCGCGGATGTTGTGTATGTAGAGGCTCTCCTCCAGGCAGACGACCAGCCGGGAGCGGTTCAGCTTCACCGCCAGGATCGTGTTCGAGTAGGAGTAGTTGCATATTTCCGTGCCCTTCTTAAAGTGGCACACCTGCCGATGGTGGAAAATGGGTGGAGTTTAGTGAACTTGAGGGGGAGAAACGTGGGGAGGGTGAGCTGTGTACCTTTAGCTTCCGGGGAGCATTTAGCGAAACGACCGCAACGAGCGAGCTGCTAAAAAGCCGCTCCACCAGACAGATGTCCTCCGCCAGGCTGGTGTAGATCTGGTCCAGGTTCGAGTCGACCGAGTTGAGCGAAAACAAACTGTACCCATTTTTGGACCCAACCGCTAACGACCTGTGCGTTGGAAATGGGTGTAAAGTTTAGCAAAACAATGCACAAATAAACACCAAAACAAAAACAAAAAAACAAAAACACTTACGAGCAATCCTGATTGAAGTTGACGAAAAACCCTCCAGCGTCTATATCGGTTCTCGCCAGAAGGCTCATGGCTTGCCGCAACAGATACAGGCTCGCGTCCGAGTAGGCGAATTGGGGTTCTTTGTTTATTTCCTCCCTATCGCTTCCCCCTTGGCTTTCTTTTTCTTGCTCTCGGGGCAGGCTGTGTGTGTGTTGCGGACTTTGCTGGTGACGTCTGGTGTTGGAAAGAGAAAATGTTTGACAAATTCTAGATTGATTCCGATTGGAATTGGAATGGACAGAAAAATGGCACCTACAGGGGAACTTTGTGGACGTTTTTCGCGTTGCTGGGTTTGTTCGCTGATTCACGGCCTGCAGCCTTCTCTCACACACAGCGAGCACCTTCCCTCTTTGTTAGTGTGTATGGGTGCCGATGCTCGCTTGCTCGCGGGCGGAACCAATGTCCAAGGCCGACGACGGACGGGAGAGCGCAAACACGGCGGTTGTGGCGCTGTAATGTTATTATTATTATCGCTGCAAATTCGTCCCACCGTTGACGGGAGGACCAATTTCTTATTTCGGAAACAGCTGATGCAACTCTACCTATGCACCAACTGACACACCGTCGCAGCGAAGGGCGATTTCTTCTACGGTAAGCGATTGAGAACGAATGTGTGAACGCACTCCGAACGAAGGGAAGGGTTCTTTAAACCGAGAAGCACACCGATTTCGCTTGTATGGAGGGGGTTTGGGACCTTCCTAGCGCTCACACACTACTAACCTTGAAAATCCGCACCAAACTACGCGCTACACGGTTGTGGCGTAGGTAAAGAAGGTAAGACACGCGGGGCCGCGATATCTCCGGACGAGAAGCGGGGAATGGAATCTTCCTTTTGATTGAGTCTGTGTGTGTGTGTGTGTGTGTGGGGTGGAAAGGAGGGAGGACGAGGGAGCTTGTTATTCGCACCACTGTTGTTTGCAACAACTACGCGATTTGCTTTGCGCGAGGAGACCCCCTTCACGATAAGGGAACGGTGGCGGAAAAGAAAAACAAAAGTGGATGCGCGGACGAGTGCGGAGTTTATCAAACACAAAGCAATATACACACAACACAGAGCGCGCACACACAAACACACACAGGTTTCGCTGACACAGTATCGCGCAAACCAATCGCGATCATAAACACGCACACACACACACACGCGCGCGCACGCAGCTGCTACTGCTCGGGAGGTCTGTTTTGGAGATTTTTGTTTTTGCGCTGTTCCCTTGCAGTCTCTTTGGCCGCTTTTGTTATTGCCTTTTAGCGCTCCTTCCACTGGCCCTGGCACACACCGATACGCACAACTGTTGAACTTGGACCCGTCGTTTGAACGGGGATGATGAGACGAATGACGCGAACTCCACACAAGAGGGGGATACAAGATTTGGCGGAGGGTTAGGGCGATGTACTTCGCTAGTTTAGAGCGCGTAGGTGGACAATCTTTTTTTCCTCCTGTGCAGGCGATGCAGAATTTTCCGAGGGAACTTATTTCCGTGACGATCGTGTGTGTTGTTCTGTTGTGACTGGCTGGGCTGTGTGTGAGTGTATGGTGCGCATGAGAAGAGGGCAGAAAATCGTACGGTTGTGGGCATTGGATGTGTGTGTGTTGAAAAGTCAGCTGAAACGACGGTTGGGCTTTGATTGTCAGAGATGGATGATGAATGATGGTCAGAAATGAAGAATAATGATAATTTTACTTTTTGTGCCATTTAAAATAAAAATAAAATTTTTAAAATATGTCTAAATATTCCATAAAATGTGTACAAATCACCTTTTGTATAGAATAGAACAATTGCGCACAGTGAAATAAACATGTCGACGAGTTGAGCTAACCTCCCATTATCACCATACAAGTTGACAGATCCAAAGCTGTCAAATAGCAGCAAAAAAAGAGCAACAATCGACGAAGTTGTTTACGTTTCTTGCACGGGAGCGTTGCATTCTCTATTTCCTACAAAAAATCTTGATTTAAGTCCCATTCCCGAGCAATGCTCGTGTTTTAAACTGTGAGAAGGATTCAACAAACCAAACGCATAATGCAGCGCGAGGAAAAGCAGCTGGACATGCTGCTGGAAGCTGTCCTGAACCGGCTGAACGATCTGAAACATTCGATTGGCGTGATGATACACCGACTGGAGACGGAATACGAGACGATTAACTGGCCCACGTTTCTGGACAACTTTGCACTAATATCCAGCCATGTACGTGTGGCGGCTGTCTCGTGCATTTGCCCCTCAAATAGAATGCCTTAGTTAACAAGCTGCCCTCCCCTCTCTTTTAGCTCACTGGGTTGATGAAAATCCTAAGCACGGAAATCGGCACACCACTGCGCAATCTGACCGTGCTGCCGCTGATGCTAACGCCCGAGCGGGACGAAGCGCTGCTGCAGCTAACCGAAGGCCGTGTGCCGATCTTTTCGCACGATCTCGCTCCGGACTATCTGCGCACGAAGCCGGACCCGGGCGCGGAAAGCAGGCAGGCGGCACACGAAGCGAAGGCGAACAATCTCACCGTGGAGGCAAGCATGAAACAGGTCGCCCAGTACAACAAGGTCATATCGCACGTGTGGGACATCATCAGCAAGGCGAAGGAGGACTGGGAGAATGAATCGTCCACCCGGCCCGGCATCCAGCAGACCAGCTCGATGGCGGACACGCAAGCGCTGGTGGCTGCCGTCGGGCTGGGCAATGGGTTGACCGCACCGGTGGGTCCGCCGACCGGGGCGGGCGTGATGATTCCACCCGCGATCCGGCAGGGCTCGCCGATGAGTGCCGTTTCCCCGTCCGGCAATGCGCCGATGGGCAAAATGCCGTCCGGCATCAAGACAAACATCAAGTCCGCCAACCAGGTGCATCCGTACCGTTAGCAGTGTACGCTCTCTGTGAAATGCGCATTAGCTTGTATTGAAAATAAACACAAAATCTTCTATCTTTACTCTAACATCCCTTCGTCGTCGTGTTTAAATGTAGTTCGAGGAAAATGTTCAGCAGAATGCGACCACAACAAATGTAAATAAAACCGTCTCCCACCTGTTGTACTCTAACAACCTTGCCTTCCCCTACTTCCACACAGCCGAGCAATGGACGAGGGACCGTAAACACAATTTGCTCCCCTCCACAAAAGTGAAAGCTGTGTGACGCTGGCGTGTGTGTGTGTGAATACGTGTGACAGTAGTGTGCATGTAAACAACGGGCCAAAACCCCAGCAAAGCCAGCTTCTGTTACCGGAGATTTTTATTGCAAACACAAAACGGCCTCGAAATGATAATGGACAACTCGAAAACTACCAGCAAAACGACCCTGCTGAAGCTGATGCTGCTGCGCGCGTGGAAAGAGCGCTGGACCGACTGCCAGTGGGGCATTAACGTGAAAACGGTAAGTGGACATCACCGATCATCACGCATCGCAGTGGACCGCCCGCTCGAACTCTTCCAGCAGCTGCAGCTGGCGGGGGGTGAGCGTACGGGGCAGCCGGATCTGCAGCGTCAGTATGTGGTCCCCCACGTCCTGGTGCAGCTCGTCCAGCAGCCCCTTCCCGGGGATGCGCAGCTCCGTCCCGAACTGGGTGCCCGGCTCGAGGTACACGTTGAAGATCCCGTTGATGCCGCGGATGGACAGATCGCCGCCCCGGATCGCTTTCAGCATCGTGATCTCCTCGGTGGAGTAAATGTTTAGACCGACGCGTCGGAAGTGGCCCTGGTCCTGCACGTGCAGGATAACGGTCAGCTGCCGCTGCAGACCCGGTATGCGCACCTTCAGCCGGTCCTTGTGCTGGGACGCCTTCGGGATGCTCACGGTGAGGGGATGCTGCTTCATCACAATCCCTTTCCCGTGGCACTTGGGGCAGGTCAGCTTGTGCGGCGTGTGCTTCGAACCGTTGCAGAACTTGCACGGCATCAGCAGCTTGCCACTTTCCGTGTGGAACTCCTGCTTGCCCGTACCGTGGCAGATGCTGCAGAGACCCTCCGGGTCGAGCGCCGACTGGGTGCCGGTGTACGAGCATCGGTCACACTTGACGCCGATCGGCAGTGTAAGCTCGCGGACCGTTCCTTCGATCGACTCCTTGAACGTGAGCGTCAGCACCACGTCCTCGTAGTTGAGCTCGTTGATCAGTGTGGTCGGTGGTGCGGTGTTGCCGCTTTGCCCGTTCTTCGGCAGCAGCATGTGCTTCTTCTGCAAATCTCTGTACAGGCTGGGATTGAGGTCGACGACGCTTTCGGTGCGGTGTTTCACCTCGACCAGCAATGCTTCGTACGCTTCGGTAATTTGGCTAAACTTCTTCTCCATCGCCGCCGTCGATTCCTTCGCGGTGGAGTTGCTGTTTTGCTGCGCCGTCCGCCGGTCCGGGTGAAACTGTTTGGCCAGCTCGTAGTACGCCTTTTTGATGTCGTTGAAGGAAGCTGTACGGCTCACCCCAAGCACGGCGTAGAAATCTTTGGGCGGTGTCACTTTGGGTGGCGGCAAGGCTTTGGAGGACGATTTACCCGTTGATTTGGAGGATGGCTGCTTGTCGGCCGATTTGTCGCCGGATGGGAACGAGAATTTTTTCCCCCTAGCGCCACCGATGAGGCGTATCAGCCCGGATCCGAGACGAAATTTGTCCGCCATACCTGTTGTGCGGGGAAAGATGGTGTTTTTCTTTTGCCATGGTTGCTGCGATCTCATTTTGCGTGATTTTGCGTTTCTTTTCAGATTCTCACCCGTGGTGTTAGTGGCGATGTGTACAATTTGGCCGACGCCATCATACAGCAGGCGGTGGTTGGATCGGGAGCGAATATGGTAAGCATGAAGGAAAACCGTCAGTTGGTCCCTTTTTATACAACCTCATTATTTCCTCCTTTTCCAGCTATTTCTCTCCTACCTGAAGCATTCGCTGTGTGCGCACCTAATTTCCCACGCTGCCGTGCTGAACCGCATCGCCAAGTACGACCAGTTCGACAAGCACCATTGTCTGATCGCGCTGCTCGACTTCCTCAAGTCCATCATCGATGGGGTGACGTGCCGGGGCAAGCAGGAGGAAGCGATCCTTACGAAGGCGACCGTTTCGCTCGTCCACTGGCTGCTGCAGATCTACGAGTGCGTGCTGCAGTCGTACGCCGAGGACAGCACGCTGCAGCCCGAGGAGGAGGAGGTCGTGCAGCGCGTTGCGGTCGTGCTGGAGCGCATCGTGGAGAACCCGTTCCTACTGGGCGTGCTGTCCATCGGCAAGTGCGACGATCCGGAGCTGTTCATAGCGCTGCAGAAGCGCTTCAATGGCATCAGCAATCTCACCCTCACGACCGGGTACGTGGCGAACGTGGGTGGTGGCAACGCGAACAGCCTCACCGTGACGGATTGCATGCGCAAGCTCGTGCTGCTCGAGGTGGACGCGCTGGAGATGCGACCGTTCGACGGCGGTAAGGTGGAGCCGATCACATACAGCCTGCAGCCGCTGATCGCGATCGAGGTGCTGCTGAACCCGATGTGCGACACGCACCAGTACGTCGCGCAGCTGATCAACCTGAAGCGGCTGAAGGGCTTCACGTACGCCCGGCTGTACTGCGAGCTGATGCGCGGCTGCCTGATCGCGCTGAACAACGTCGAGGGCACGGCGAAGGAGTCGCTGCTGTGCGCGTTCGCCTTCATCAAGGTGCCCCACATACTGCACCAGCTGCACGCGAAAACGAACGGCGCCGAGCAGCAGGACGAGGCGACCGGCGCGACCTACAGCGTGGAGGTGCTGGAAGCGTTCGAGCTGCTGCTCCAGGACACGCCCGTGCTCGACTACATGGACATGAAGTGTGCCTGCAACGTGGTGGAGTGTCTGCTGAAGGAAATGGTCAAGCTGCAGCTGCTGACCGACACGCACGTGAAGCAGCTGGTGGCGCTGCGCGAACCGGTCACGGCCGGGCTGCACAAGCTCGACGCGAACAGTGCGCCGCTCACGATGATGCTGAAGTTTGTGTTTCGCGTGGAGTCGCCGCTGGCGGGCATCCTGAAGGCGCTCAGCACCGACTGCAGCAAGGTGCAGGACGCACTGCTCGCCATGCTGTGCCAGGTGCTGACGGGCAACAGTCTCGATCTGGTGCTGTCGGTCGCGTCCGTCGAGGGCAAGTTTAAGGCGTTCATCTCGGGGCTGCTGAAGTGCAACGACTACGCGAAGCAGGCGACGACCGCGGAGATTGGCAAGGCGCCGACGACGCGCAGCGCACTGTTCGACGTGTCGTTCATGATACTGGCCAGCATCGCGCAAAGCTACGGGTCGGACGTGATTCTGGCGGAGGGCGGCAACAGCTTCTTCGAAAAGTGGGTCCGCGATTACATGGTGGAGCGCAAGAAGACCAAATCGCCCATGACGATGGTGAAGCAGGCCGACCCGATGGTGCTGGAGGAGCTGATCATGGCGATGAACAACAGCGAGGGCATGTACGTCGGGCTGAAAGCGTCCAGTCTGCGCTGGGAGGACATCTGCTACACGATCCCGGCCCTCGTCCATCAGGTGCTGATGGCGTGGGAAAGCGAATCGATCGCGCCGCTCGAGATCAAGAAGATGCTGGACGGGCTGAAGGCGTACTTCAGCACGTTCGCCGTCTGTGCTGCGTCGTGGCTGTGCGCGTACATGCAGATGGTGCGACAGGACGAGCAGCTGAAGCCGATGAACATGGTGCAGCAGCTGTGCAGTGCGCTGGCCGGGCCGCTGGCGGACGAGTGGCAGCAGCAGGACTACTGCAAGGAGCGGTTCGGGCTGATGGGCCAGATCGTGCGCCGCATGCAGCAGGAGTTTCTCCGCACGCCGCAGGTCAACCCGAAGCTGCGGGCGCTCTTTCCCAGCCAGCAGCAGCAGCACGTCGTGTCGCATCTGCCGCTGGAGGAGCAGTTCGAGGAGGCGTGGAAAGCGATCGCCGAACGGGGCTGGCTGCCGATCGAGACGACCTTCCTGCTCGACACGCTGCTCCAGTCCTGCGGGCCAGCCTGGCTGGTGGAGAAGCTGATCGGCAAGCTGTTTGTGTGCAAGTACGTGCGCGACCTGAACAAAACGATGGACATTATATTCGCGATCATGCATCTGGACATTGAGCGGTGTACGATCGCGCTGCTGTCGCAGCTCGTGCCCATGATGCTGCTCAACAAAGCACAGTAAGTCGTCAATTGATCGTTTTCTATCATGTAATTAATTAATTCCCACCTTTTCCCCGTAGAACGCCAGATATTGTGGACCCTCAGTCACGCGTGCTGGCAAAGCTCTGCGTCTACTGCATCATCGTCACCATGGAGACGTCCCTAACCGCGACGAAAAAGCGCACCCGCGGCACAGCCAGCTCCGACCTGGAAGATCTCGACGCACTGTGCACCAGCGCCAAGCTGCGCAAGATCGAGCTGGACGGTATGGGAGTGGGCTGTACGGAAGCCGCCACCGGTGGCGCCAGCGGTACAGAGTTTTCGCTCGACAGTGCCCTCGAATCGACGGCCTCAGCCTGGACCACGGAGGCGGCATCGATCGCAACGTTGAAGGAACCGCTGCAGAGCTGCCTGCAGACGCTGTTTCGCACGTTCGCGCAGCACATCGCGACGGACGAGCTGTCGCCGAAGGTGTACTTTGTGTTTCAGTTCCTCTCGCTGCTGGTCGAGAGTGGTCGGGAGCGGATCATGTGCGTGCTGAAGCTGCTGCCGAACGGGTTGGTGCAGAGTTTGCTGAAAATCAACGCCACCGATGAGATGACGGTGGGACTCATCCTGAGGTATGTAGCTGCTGTAGAGTGTGGGTTAAAGTGGGGGAAAAGGTCGCAATTTGCATTTCACGTGCCACAGGCCCAAGAATGGTTCGATTTGGTTCTCAGGGTGAATATTTAATAGCTAAATTGCAACAGCACGGGTAATTGCTTGTTTGCTCACGGAAAATCATCAGCTAGAGGGGAATTCTTACGCTCGTTGACTAGAATGTGTGCAGCGATACATATTTAATGCATCGTTGCGATATGATTTTGTTGCTGTCCCGAACAGACAGTCAATCGTACAATTCGTGTCAACAATGTCGCAAGTGGTGTTTGACGAGCGGACGAAAATTTGGCACGGCTCACCCGTAGCGCCACTGTACAACCCGGCCCAAGGGCTCGGGGAGCTGCTGCACCGTCTGCTGGCGCGCACCCCGACCCGGATCGCTCAAATCAGTGCCGATACGGGCCGTTCGCTCACGTACCAGCAGCTGCACCTTGGCTGCATCCGGTTCGCCCAATCGTTAACCGGGAGCTGTGGCCTGGCGCGCGGTGATCTCGTCACACTGGTCGCCCGCAACGGCGACCAGTTGGCGGCGATCGTGTTCGGTTGTTTTATGGCCGCCATTCCGGTCAATACGCTCGATCCTACCTTTCGGGCGGAAGATTACGAGCACATGCTGCGTACGGTCCCACCGAAAGCGGTCATTTGCGATGGTGAGCTGGTGCCGGTGCTGAAGCAAGCGCTCGAAGCGGTTGCCATTGCGCCGCAGCTGATTGTGATTGGCAAGCGCGTGAATGGGTACCCGACGGTGGATGACTTTCTGCTGCCGACCGGGCTGGAGGAGTGTTTCGTGTGAGTATTTCCGCTTGGGTGAGTGCACAGAGAGTGAGAGAAAGGTAACGTGTAATTTCTGTTTTAGTCCCCAACACGTGGAAGACCCTGCCCGCGAGCTTGCCATCGTACTGTGCTCATCCGGCACGACCGGCCTCCCCAAGGGTGTCTGCCTTTCGCACGCCATCTGCATCGCGCACACCGCCAACCTGTGGCGAGCGACCGACTGCGACCGAGTGCTATGCTTCAGCTCGCTCTACTGGGTGTCGGGGCTGGGCGTACTGCTCAACGCAACCACCGCCGGGGCGACGCGCATCATCACGCGCCAAAGCTTCTCCGCCCGGCTGCTGATCGATCTGGTGGAGCAGTACCGCATCACGACCCTGTTCATGCCGCCGGTACAAGCGTTGGCGCTGCTCGGGGAGGGCACGATCGGGATGGCCGACTTTTCCAGCGTGCGGCTGGTGCTGTGCGGTGGTGGTGCCGTGTCCGATGAGCTGAAAAGCTCGTTCGAAAAGTATCTCCCACGGCGGCGGGCAAAGTTTATCGTCGGCTACGGGCTGTCGGAAATCGGTGGCGGATGCTTCGCGACCGCCGGAGCGTACAAAGCGGGTGCGGTCGGGACGCCGAACGCTGGCATGGAGGCGAAGGTAGTGGATGAACAGGGCAATTGCCTGGCGGCCGGGGAGGAAGGTGAACTGTTGGTTAGGGCAAAGTTGGTGTTTCTCGAGTACTACGGGAACGCATCGGAAACGGCGCAAATGCTCGACCGGGAGGGTTGGCTTCATACGGGCGACATTGCGCGGTACGATGAGGAGGGGATGTTTTTTGTGGTCGACCGCCGCAAGGACATCATCAAGTACGGTGGGTATCAGGTCTCACCGAGCGAGCTGGAGGCGAAGATTATGGCACTGTTTGCGGGCAGCGTGCTGATGGTGTGCGTTACCGGGATTCCAGTGCCGGGGAACGATCTGCCGGTAGCGCTCGCGGTGCGGCAGCGGGAGGGGACGGTCCTGGAGGGACAGGACATTGTCGATGGGTTGGCGGAAGTGGTGGCCGATTTTAAACGGCTTCGTGGGGGAGTGTTTTTTGTCGACGAGTTGCCGATGACACCGTCCGGGAAGGTTGTGCGTCGTCGGTGCAAGGAGATGGCGATAGCACTGTACGAGGAGAGGGAGCAGCAGCGGAAAGAAGGAGGGAGCCCATAAAAGCCTTGTATTGATTAGATGTTAGCTTTGAGGTCGATTATTGATTTGGGTGTTGGGTAGATGGTTGAAATGCACACTTGCACACTGTCGATCGATTACGATTAGCAATAAATGATTAATGTTGTGAAAGCGTATACTAGTGATGGGCGGGTCGGAACCATCCAAATGCGACCGCTCCGGATCATAATTTTGGATTCAGTAGGTTTCCGTAGGTTCATCAAAGCATATGCGACTCCGACCCGTGGGTACAACGAGTTCAATACGTTCGTACGAGTTCGGTAGGTTCATACGAGTTCTCGCTCTTGTTAGCCTTCTCACGATAGAGCACGTCGGTGTGACATTGCACGGTCAACAATTATTCTCCAGTATGCTCTGTCTCTGGCTGAAGCCTTACACCCATTCTTCGATCGGTCTCGCTTCACCTGATCCAGCCATCGAGTTCGCTGTGCTCCCCTGCGCCTTATGCTGATCGCTGGGGATCGCTGTCGAACGCCTTTTTGGTGGGACATGAGTCCGGCAGGAGTCACGCCTAGAGTGTTTGCAGCGACAGGCCTAGAGCGTTTGCATCCTCCTCTCGAATGGTCTAAGTCTTAGGTGTCCAAAGAGGATCACCGGACGAATCAATGTGCGATATATCTCACATTTCGTGCGGTCTCGAAGTCTTCTGGATCTCAGTCGGTGAAGCCCAAAGTATGCATGATTGCATCCCTGCACAATGCGTCTCCGGATTTCGCTGCTGATGTCGTTGTGCGAAGTAACGACCGTCCCGAGATAGCAGAACCCCTTTACTACCTCGAGATTGTCGCCGTCAACTAATACACTGCTTCCCAAATGGTCAGAGTCTCCGTCCAGCAGGTATTCCGTCTTCGTCGCATTGATTCTCAATCCAATTCTTGCTGCTTCGCGGTTGAGTAGGGTGTACGCCTCACACACCTTCGCTGTTGTCCTGCCGATGATGTCGATATCATCCGCGAAGCCATGGAGTTGGAGAGACCGGACCAAGATGTCGCGCCACAGATGTTGTTGTCTAGCCACGCGCTTCGAATGCCACCTTCCAGGGCGATGTTGAAGAGTAGACAGGAGAGTCCATCACCTTGCCTCAGACCCCTGTGGGATTCCTAACCAGACACCCATCAAACCTATCAAAGGCTACTAAACTCGCATTGTTACAGGTAGGCCACGCGAAGGATTGGCCCTCAGCAACAAACTGCTTTGAACTTTTGTCTTTGACACTTTGCCTACTGGCCAGACCTTCCCGCTAGTTGCTTCTGATCCAATGGTTGGGGAGCCTATACTAACGGAAGGAGGTGTTTAGCTTGGAAATCCAGGGGCTTTGTTCTTTTTATGATGTTGAAATTAAAGGTGTTAACTGCAAGGCAACGCCTACTTTTATATTACATTTAACCCTTTCACGTTTACCCGATTATCCGCTCGGATAGGATTGATCGGGTTTCCAGCAAAATTCTTATTGGATTACGGACGTCACACGAAGCGTAAACCTTGGCGTAAACTGGATTTCAGCCATGCAACCCTATAATCTTTTGACGGGGCGTATACACTCTCCCATACAAATCAAGCGGTGTGACGTCCCTATGACGTGGAAGGATTTGGAAGGATAAAACAATGGTTACTTGGATTAGGATAATCAAATTGGTCAAGGAAGAAATCCCATTGAACCCACCGAGCCTACTAAACCAATTGAACTCGTATGCACCTATTGCCCCCACGGGTCGGAATCGCTTATGTGTTGCTGAACCTACTGAACTCGTTGCATCGACAGGTCGGAATCGATTCAAGCCTAGCTGTACCCGACTCTTGGTCAATCCGTTAGTGGAGTCGCATGACCCATCACTAGCGCATAGTGATTTGTCTTGAAAGAAGCCACATACTAGGTTAGCAATGTACTTAAGAATTCCCTTTAATAATGCATACTTTTCTTCTGCTCCTCTCTCTCTCCCTTACAGACTGTATGACCTGAACACACCGAGCGGCCGCCAGTTTGCAATGTCCGACATTTGTCTGCTGCGCAACATTCAGATGCGAAAGGAAAGCATTAAGTTGTAGATCATTACGGCGACTTACGTGATTTGAGTTTATTAGTTAAAAACAGAAAAAAGATGAAACCCCACACTGAACAATGTTTCAAATATAAACGAACCCTTTACACTTATAAAACTACAAAGCTGTCTGACTGTTGGTGCTGCTGCTGCTGCCCTCGCTAATGCTCGTGCTTAACACGCTTATTCTCGGCCGCTCTTCCATCGTCCGCATTTGAATTTCCTCGTTCGCGGCAACCGTCTGCCGATGGAGCCGCTTCCGGAACTGCCAGTAGCCAACGGCCACCGCACCACCAACGACCGCCACCGCCCCAACAACCATCCCACTGATCGATGCCGCCGAAAGTGTGCCGTCGCCCGTGGCCGTCGGATCCTCATCCTCCCCTCCCGACGCTCCACCATCGTCCCGGTTGTGCAACAAAACGCCATAAATGTGTTCCACCGGATGACCCTCAATCTTCCCCGCACAGATCCACTGACCGAAATCTTCCTCCCGCACCGCGGCAATCACGAGCGAGCAGGAGCCTTTGGCTAGATTGTGGTTCGGGTTGGAGTAGAACCGGCCCAACACTGGCCGTTCGGTCGTCACGTTTTCATTCAAGCTAAACGCTTCCCCGTCCGGCGTCACGAACCGACAGTACTGCAGCGGCGTACCACGGGGAATCGAATCACAGCCGAGCAGGGCGGGAAACCCGAGCACCGCCTCGACCCGATCCCCCGCCGGCGAAATGATTTGGCTGGGCGAAATGCGCACCTCAAAGCTGGCCGATACTTCCAGCGCTGAAACGTGCCCATTGCCGACGTAACAGTGCCACCGGCCTGCATGCTCCCCATCCACCAGTGTGGCGAACGTAATGCCACACTCACCCATCGACAGCGCGATGCCACTGTACCAGTAGGGAGCACCGTCGCCGTGCGTGAGACTCTCCGAGAGCGAGTAGAACTGGCCGTGCGGTCCCCGGAACCAGCAGTAATCGATCGGTTTGTTGGCATTGCACAGCAGCGAGGCGGTTGTGCCGTTCTGCGCTATTGCTGTCACGTCCCGCCCCACGATCGCTAGTGGAGGGCTAGTGTCCGAGTTGTCTACGATCGCGCCGGACACTTTCGTGAGCGCTTCATCGCCATAGCCGAGCAAACACTTCCAGGTGCCTTTGTCCAGCCCTTCGGGGCCGAGAATTTCCAGCCCACACTCGTTGCGCTCGAAGCCGGCCCCGATGTAACCGTAGCGCGGCGTGCCAATGCCCGGTACGACGTTCAGCCCGAGCCCGTCCGCGAGTCGTACGAAGCGACAGAACTTTAGCGTCAGCTTGGTGTAGCGCAGCGTGCAGGAGAGCACGTGGTAGTCGAGCTCTTTGTCAACCGCAGTGACGATTTGTTCCTCTAAGGAAAGAAAGAGAACGCGAAACAATGGTGTTAACAGTGGCGCGTGGAGATAAATCATTATCGACCACCTTCGAAACTATGGGTGATAAAACGCACGTGCCCCAACCACACCGGCCATTGTTGCTCCCTATACCTTTATTCTCGATGTGTATTCCGTAGCTCATCTCGCGCATCTGTCCCTGCACGCCGGCAATGACACTCCACACCCCGGCCCCGGTTGGGTCGGTTTCGCTCAGCGGCAGATGGCACCGTTCGTACATTGGCACCACCACACCATCGCCACCGCCCTCCATACTGCTCTGTCGCTGCACGAAACAGTACTCGGTACGCTGCGGACTGATCTCATCGAACGAGCTGACGGACGCACTGCCGCCAGCACCAATTTCCGGCACGGCCGGACGCTCAATCACATCCACCATCGTGACGCCCCGGATACGCTCCGTTCCGCGCACAAGCGTCAATCGCCAAAACCCGCCATCACGCCGATGCACCGGATTAACCCGTATGCTGCACTCTGCGTCACCGAAACGGAGCAATTTGTTGGTCCTTCTTCTGGTCGAGTCATTGTCTCCTCCATGCACATCGATGTCGGTAGGTGAGCCGGGCTCACGGTACAGGCACCGATCACCCTCCTGCATCGGGACGAGCAGGCGCAGATGCATCACTTCCCCTTCCGCCACCGTTACGGCCGGCGGGTAGATGTAGCCATGCTGCACCTCGAAGCTTGTGAGCAGATTTTCTGCCCCGACCAGTGGGCGAAACAGTTGAGCGGCGAGCCAGCAAAGGCAGACCAGAAACGCCCGGTGACACCACAAATGACAGGAGAAGGCCATACGCAACTACGGAACACACACCGCGCTTGAAACTTCTTTGTGGTTGCGCGAACGGTAAGACGCCGATTAACGACTTCAACGACATTGTACATCGGTGTACCAGCGTGTAGGGGGCGGACCGATAATACAATGGAGATTACAGCTTAATATTAATGATGGCGGTGGCGGTGGTGATTATTGTTCCGGATACTGATCATCGTACGCGCAAAGGAGCAGCAGCAGCAACAGCAAAAAAGACATTAATCATTTATATTTATTTTTGCTCGGTTCAATATATTTGATATCAAATAAAGTCAATCGTAGTAGAGAGTGGTGGTGTGTACCCCTTTTTGTGCGCGCAAACTTTCTGTCCACTCATTCCCGAAACGAGGAATTTTGCCCCCTCCTGGAATCGCTTTGTTGCGCGAAACACAAAACAAAGTATACGCACACACGCAGCACGCTGTTTGCGCATTCCATCCACGTGTTACTTGCGAGCGCCTGCTTTGATTTGTGCGCGCGTTTTCTTTTTTTAAGCGTTTTTCCTCCCGTTAATTGTCCCTGTTTCCTCTCTCTCTCTCTCTCTCTCTCGCCTTTTTGGGGCTTCTTTCTCTATCTCTTTGATTTTTTCTTAAATAACGCTACGCTTGTCAAGGATTCCCTTTCTTCAACTGCTGTTTTAAAAATTAAAACTCTCTTCTAATGCGCTTCTTCTCCCTTCACACACTGTTGTTGCCTCACACAGTTCACAAAAGTGAACACACCTTTTCATCAAGGGTTTTTTTTGCGATTTAAATATTCGATGTTAGTATATCATTTCCTTTGTATTGTGTGTTGTGTTGTGTGCGCTTGCGTCTGTCCTTGCGTGACTCATCACGCTTTCACGCTTTCAGAGTTTACTTCTCCCTCAGCTGATCCTTTTCCTCAAGTACATGTGTGTTGTGTTCTTGTGTCTGTGTGTGTGTATATGTGTGTTTTTTTCTCATTTAACAAACATTCATACATTGATTTATATTTATATATATAGAATATATATGCATAGAAACGTATAATATGTATACACTTACGCATTTTAGCACTTTTTGTTTAGCAGCCAATAAAATCCCTCCTTCCCATTTTATCCGTCAGTTCGTTTCTTCCTTCTCATTTTGTTTCTCTACTGCTCTACTGTTCTATTTCTCTCTCTCTCTCTCTCCCATTTTGTGCGGTGGTTTTCGTTTGCTTTTTTTTCCAGTTCGCGTGTGTTAATGTTTTTTGCTTTTTCTTGTATAAATATATATGCTCGTATAAAAATGGATTCGCGCACCAACAACAATTTCTGCAAATTTACTGGAAAAAAAGGCTAACACAAAGATAGTTGAGGATATTTGTATGATTGTTTTTGTTTGTGCTGTTTACATCACTTTCCTTTTCTGTATTAAACAAATATACCAAAGCTGCCCACACACAAAAATTAGCTTGGCATGGAGAAGGAGGAGGAGGAGGATGATATTTTTTGAGGCAACATTTGTAGGATAAAAAACAGGAAGAATTTGAACATTTATACTCTCTCCTTTCCATCTCTCATTTTCTCTCGCTCTCTCTCTCCCTCTCTCTCTCTCTCTCTCTCTCTCTCGCTCTCTCTTTCTCTCTTTCTTTGTAAAGACTATTATTGGCCTATATAACACCCGTTGATAAAAAGTAGTTGAATAACAACAACAGTTTCCTTGCTCTCGCTCCAATAAGCTTATCAATTTTCCAATTCGATCGCCTAACAAATTGCCCTCTCTTTAAACGAGCTAAAAACAAATTCTTTTCAAACCGCTTTCGTTTGCTGTCGTCGTCGTCGTCGTCGTATCAATATGATTTTCTTTTATACAAAAATATACTTTATATTCATATGTGTACGTTTGTTTGTGGAGAATAAATTCTTCTATCATCTGGTTGAGATGTTTTGTTTTTTTGTTTTGTTTTCGTTTGTTTGTTTGTCTGTCGGGGTCCGTGTAAAAAACATTTCATTTGTGCGTTTGTTTTGTTTGTTTTGTGGGTATGCTTGCAACAACTAACTACGGCCTTCTACTACCCCCAACAACACATCTCCTTTCCCGGTCTGTAGCAGTAAAAATACATTTTTGATGGAAAATACAAGAAACAATGTTCTCATTCGTCATTTTCACTACATTTAACAGCTTATTTGCTAACAAAACTCGTACCCCCCCACTCGGTGGTGCAGCCGGTAACAACAACAGCACACACACGACGATCGATCTTTCACACATTTCACTATACACAGAATGATCAACGAATCACAACTCGCATCGAAAAGGTACGCGGAGGAGAGGCAATCAATGTTGCGCGCTTCGCAGGATAAAGCAAAGCGGATAATACCGTGCAGTAGAGTGTTTATCATTTTCGGAATTTTTAGAAGCTCTTACGTGTGTGATTTCTTTTCATTTTTCTTTAAAACACACAGACACACACACACACCAGTGCCACAGAGACACACGCAACGAGCAGCAGTAATGGATAGTTTTAGCTAAACTTATACCCTTTGAAAGAGAGACATTGTTGTTTTTGTTTCGTTTTCCAGAAAGTCCATGTTAAATACGAGAAAATTAGTATAAAGGAACGAAACGAAACGAAAGGCCACTCCCGCGATTGGGTTTACACACCCCCTACCTAGATGGCGCGTGAGCTTGCGCTGATGGAATGGCAAAGAAATTGGCATTTTTATAGCGCTGGCTTAATAATTTAGATAATTATCCAAAAAAAAGGGAAAATGCAGCAAAAAACCACACGCTCTCACACGTTGTTCCGCCCTGTTCATTTAAGAGTAGCAGAATGTTGTGTTGCTTAACGTTTAACGTGTGCTTGTTCTGTTCGAAATGAATTTTTGGACGAAATTGGAAATCCAACAGAAAGGAGGAGTACCTGCACAAACATTACCGCTATCGATAGCTAAAAAAGGTAGCTAATTCTCTCTGGGCTTGTCGTATCGACTCATTTCTGTTTCATTGTGAAAGAAAAAAAAATTGTTAATTAATGTCACCTTTTCTGTGTGTTTTGAAGATGTACGCGCCTGCAAGCGTCTTGGCGTACCACAAAAACACAATCGTACTTCCCCAACGAACGTTTCTATTACAAACGTCCCACCATTTCCATTTCGTCTTCCATAGTCCTTAACCTAGTTTTGCCTACAGTAACCTATTCTTTTCTTTTTTGTTTAATATACGGAAGGATTAAAACAATATGGAAAACACACACACACACACAGAACCGTTCTCGTGCGTGTTTGGCTTAGATAAATACAAAAGGCTTAGACACACGAGTTAAGAAGTAGGGTTATTGATTGAGGGAATATCTGCACTTCTGTCGAAGACGGTGAAATGAAAAAGGCAAATCAAAGGATGATGGATATGAATTAAATTATCGTCTAAAAAAGGCGCCCGTGTGGTCGATCGCGTCCCCCAATCGTCAAATTAATGCTGTATTCCGTCTGTATAAGCACCAATTACACACGGCACAGGTGAACAAAACAGAAAAGAGAGAGGAGATTGTGCTCTATTGAACGTTTCTTTTTGCGCTTAGTAAAGTAATCTACCACGGGTGAAGAACGGGGCAACGGGGACGCGATCTGGGGGTTCGGGTGGTAGGGTGTAACTAAACATAATAATAGCACTCCCTAACGATATAAGTAGGTAAAAAAGAAAAACGCCGCACAAAAGGCAGAGGCCAAATGTCTGCTTTGTTGTCGGCCTTTTCGTCAATGTCCGGACGCGTCCGGGCACTGTGTCGTCGCTTTCTCTGTACCGTAGGAGCTGCCGGTCATTGCAAGTCCATATTACTACTAGCTACTACTACTACTGCCACTGTACTACGCTGCAAAACAAACCAAACAAAAGAAGCAGCCCCCCTTCGTCTGCTTAGAACAGCCCACAGTCCTTAAGATTATTCTTGATGATCACATCCGAGACGGCGTCGAACACGAACTGAATGTTGCTGGTGTCGGTGGCGCACGTTAGGTGGGTGTAGATTTCCTTCTGATCTTTTCGTCTGTTCAGGTTCTCGAACTTCATCCGGATGTAGCTGGACGCTTCCTCGTACGTGTTGGAACCTGGAGCAGTTAGAAAAGAAGAAAAGGGATTCGCGGGATTAGTTTTACATCGTAAGTCGCGTTGAATTGGCGCTCGCGCTTACCGGTATACTCTGGGAAGCAGATTGTCAGCGGCGATCGGACGATCTTCTCCTCGAACAGATCCTTCTTGTTGAGGAACAGGATGATGGACGTTTCGACGAACCACTTGGAGTTGCATATCGAGTCGAACAGCTTCATCGATTCGATCATGCGATTCATTTCCTCGTCCTCGGCCAGCACTAGATCGTATCCTAAAAAAGAGTAGCAAAAGGTAAGTAGAAACGGGGAAATTAATAAAAAAAGGGCAGTGGTGGTGATAGACAAACACACTTACCCGAGAGTGCGACACAGAAGATGATGGCCGTGACACCTTCGAAGCAGTGTATCCACTTCTTTCGCTCCGATCGCTGACCGCCGACATCAAACATTCTAAAAAGGACATTAATTTGCTTAATTTAACTCTGCTCTTCCAATAAACCCGCACACACTTACTTGAAATGTATCGACTTAAAGCTAAAGTGCGTCTCGACGATGCCGGTCGTCTTGACGCGCGTCCGCAGCACGTCCTGCTGCGTCGGGATGTACGCCGGCTGCGAGATGCGATCGAGCGAGTTCAGATAGTAGGCGGCCGAATCGTTGAGCTGATACTCGCGCGAGCGCGCAAAGCACTGCTGGACGCCCGGGTCCGTCCACAGCTTCTTCATCAGCGCGACGAGCTCGGGCGTCAGCTCGCCCTCCTCGGTGGCCGACGCGTACGTGAAGAACTGGCGCGCAATGTCCGTTTTGCTCGGGTCGGCAAAGTCGATCCGCAGCTGGCCCATCGCCCGGATGATCGCCATCAGGCTCTGTATGGTGTTGCTGTACACGACCGGCCGGTACTGTTCGCACTCCTCCTGTGAGTAGCCCGTCTCGTGGATGATCTTCATCTGTTTTACGATGGTCGATTTGCCCGATTCGCCCGCACCTATGTGTGTGTGTGTGTTTGAGAAGGAAAGGAGGAAACAAAGCATTAGTAAGGCATTTGTGAGTGAGAGAAAGTGAGTTTTCATACATTTCTGTTTCTTTACAATCGATCCTCAAAATATCTAGCATAGAAAAACAAGTTTACGATGGGAGTAATTGAAGTCGAGAGCAGCAGACAACACCGTCCACCGAGCGACAGTAAATGAATTTGATCTCTAGTCGGGCGGGGTTGGGTCACCGTGGTCAATCTTGTAAGATTGGCAGCAGGGGCAGCCCCACCCAGCCGTGTAGATCGGACTATTGACAAGAATCTGATGATTCACGCCTTTCGCCGTCGGTAAAGTAAATCAAGAAATTCAACGTGAAGTTAAACAGAGAGAGAGATAGAGAGAGAGGGTGGTGATCTTTGGTGCACGATAGAGCCAAGTAACAATTGACTTCTCGCCATGGTCCAAGTGATGTCCAAGGACGGGAACTCAGGGGGGGAACTAGAAGTATTGCTGTCTGTCTGTTAGTGTCCCGACATGATGCAACGCACATTTTGCGCTGTTTACAATCATACAAAACGAATATGAAGCCAGCCAGGGGTTTGATTGACACAACCTGATAAGCTTTTTTGAGACTTTCGTATACAAGACGAATAGAAGAAAGTGAAGTTCGGACAAAAGACCTTCAGTAGAATATACTTTTTTTCTACTCCCCAATGAGCTGCCACTTACCGAAATGGCCAACTCAAAGAAAGTAACAAATAAGAACAGCATTTCCTTTTTTTTTGATTAATTAAGACAAAACTGCGACATATGGGACACGATTAGACTGGCCAGAGAGCCGGCAGCAATGCAGCACAGTAATTAATGTGGTTAATGTATCGCTACAATAGGAAGTTTATATATTCAAAACCACGCCCGTCCAAACAAACAGCTCCGATTCGATCGGGCACACACTTTTGATAAGAAAGTTGATAATCTCATGTGTGTGTGGTGAAATAAGGATTTCTCAGCACAGAGTAAAAGATTTATTGCCTTCACTGCTCTCTCGTACTCTGGCCGCAAAAAGTTCGTCACTGAAAGTTCTCGTTCAGTGTTGGCGTTGGCCATTTTTTGTGTGTGCACTACTTCCTCTCGCGCTCGATCGACCGAAAGCAGGGGCAGCGACACACAGTACTCTTGACGCTTTTTGACTGCTTTTAATGTTCAACATAGTCAAGCGCGAACAGACGCAGCAGTGTTGGCGGATCATTGGGCACGTGAGGGGAATTAAAAAGTCTGCCCTTTTCAGCCCATTAGATGGTGGTAGACAGAAACAAAAAAGTCCATTTCTAGCTACGATTTTTTCCTTCCCAAATTTGCATACAACTTCTTCTTCCGTTTGGGAATTGCATTAATTCGCGCAAAATGTCCTATTGTGACTGGTTGTGGTTACTACTGTAGCTCTAGAGGGGAGCAGGGTGAATGGTATTATTATCTTTAATCGTACTTTACTGCAATGGGAAGTGGCTGAGGCTTCCAAATGTGATAGCGCGAGCGAGCGACCGTCCAAAACGCCAGTAGCTGATTAATTTATTGCCTTTATTTTGGGCGCTGGGTTCGATTGTAGAATGATATGATTTAACACTGTTTTCAGTAAGTTGCATTCGACTAGAGAGACACTTTTGGGGATCAAACAGTTTATAACTCTGCACAAAAATCTACTCGTGGAAGAGTCATAGGAGTGACGAAAACTCTTTCTTAATGAGTTAAATCCTCATGTTGCGTTCACTGGCACGCATTTTCATTCATCTACCCCTACTCTACAACATCCAATTAGTGTTCGAGTGTGAAAGTGAAGGTACAATATTGTGTTTGATAAATCTGTTGACATATAAAATGTCACAATTCGCTAAAACAAGTATTAAATTAAAAAAAAATTAAAACTAAAAATATCACGATCACGTTCATTCGAACACTAAGTGCACATTTAAGATGCATACAGAGGTAGTGTGAAGTTGGTGTTTTTGAATTTTTTAATTATATTTCCATAAAAAACGGCTAAAATCTTAAATTTTCTACATCTAAGGAATTGGACAAAGGATACACACATAATTTCCAAAAATATTAACCTTTTTTATAGCAATTTTAATCCTTCATCTATGATTTAATGCCAATGATAGATGAAAAATGAGCAAATAGAAATAGGCATAAATAAAGAAATATATAAAAGGTCTAAAAATTGATTGAAAATAATCTTATTTTTAGAAGTATAACTAAAAACCCCAGAATTTCACATTACTAATCAAGCTATCTCAAATAACTCCTTCACACAAGGTGACATTTACATCTGTAATTGCTTTTGCTAGCTTGTTTAGACACTAACAAGAAGTATGTTCTTAAACATTTTGGTACACTTTATAGGGTTTTCCAGGAGTTTTCATGGCTGTGGGACACTTCATGGACTCCTTCTTACGTGAAATGAACTTAATGTAAAGGGAATTGGACTCTATAGCACCCTTGTTGGACAAAATCCAATAGGAATTTCCAAGAAGCCCGTCCATCAAGAGGGTCATAGACTAAAATTTCCGTCATATGAAGCTCACTTCCCAGTGGAAAGAGTCAAGGAAGTGTCTCACAACTATGAGAATCCCTGGAAATCGTTGGAATGGCCGTGTTGAATAACTAGTGAAATAAACCAGCCCATATTTCACTTTTCTAACAACGGTTTCGTGGTGAAACAGGCATTCAATAAAGCTACACGTCCACTAAAACAACGTTAACAAATTAAAAGACCATTTATCGTGTCCAGGAGCGATAATCGAACATCAACTGCTGCTGTCGCTCGTTCGTTCGTTCGCTCGTTCGTTCGCCTTGTGTGTGTGTATGATGTTCGACCACTCTCGTGTATGTCCTACAAGACAGCGATACACAGTTGCTAAATTATATCGCCAATCATGATCACACGCCATCACCATCATCATCGTCATCATCGTCGTCGTGTGCCACTATCTTGCGCTTGCAACACACCGTTGTATATTTTCCCCCACCGATATAATTTTGTTGCGCTAACCGATTTCCTTCCTTATCAAACCCCACACAACACACACACACACAATCAGTGTTCAAGCGCAGAAAGAGGAAAGAGATTTGGCGTTTTTGCTTCGTTTTTTTGCTAACCGTAAAAAAATTGTTAGCTGTTTCCAATGGAAGACATTTTTGGGGCGTTTGTTTACACGTGCGCCACTGCAGAGCGACGGATAGGACATGTTGTGTGTGTGGGTGTGTGTGTGCTTGTTCCCCTCCCCCAATGTCTTGCACACATTACCGGGCACATACACACATGTTGCGTGTGGTTGGTTTGGGATATGTTGGTAAACCTGCTCTCATCGCCCCTCCCCAAAACACCCCTTACTTCTCTTCCATTTGATTTGTTTCATTAATCCACTATTATATCCACGACTTTCTGTTCCGTTTTACCCCTCTCCTCTTGCCTGCTTGAGTTCATATCGAACACGAAACAAAACTCGATAAAGATTGACTGCAAGATTGACAAGGCGTTGACAAGGCGATGCGT
Source organism: Anopheles coluzzii (assembly GCF_943734685.1). Classification (NCBI taxonomy): domain Eukaryota; kingdom Metazoa; phylum Arthropoda; class Insecta; order Diptera; family Culicidae; genus Anopheles; species Anopheles coluzzii. Next base: position 100,445,983 of record NC_064670.1, on the reverse strand, counting down.
GATTGCGCTGTCTAATGGTCGGGAAGGCGGGGAGAAGAAAACTAGATCAACCCGCGCGGAGCGGGGCGGCGGACCGGACGTACCTCGGCGGATGACAGTTACAACCTTCCTTGTGTGTTTTTACGTTGCTTTTTTCTGTCTCTCTCGCTCTTACTCTTTCTCTCTACAGCAAAGCAACGGATGCAAAATGATCGCCCCAATGTGTATGTGTGCGCAGTTCATGATTTATTTATGTGATAATACGTTCAATCCCTGTGTGTCTCGGTGCCCCTCAAGTTGGCCAACGCTTTTTTCCCTGACGGAGAGCTATATGAAGCACATCGAATGGCACGGATTGTATTGAAACAGTTAAATAGAGTGTTTTATGGTGCACACTTTGGATGGATTTCTCGACGCCAGTGCAACCTCCCTCCTTCTTTTCCCTTCATTTCCTGGGGGGGGGGGGGGGTCTTTTTATACATTTAATTGCACCAATCCGTCATCAATGATCCGACCGCATCGAAATCGTGCTGTAACACTCTTGTTGTGCTATTTTTCAACACGATCGTTTTAGTGCAAAAAAAAACAAACATGCACTTAATGAAATGACCAACACCAACTCAATAGTTATGGGTAAAGTTGGCATAGATCCGGAGTCGACTCCGAACCGACTCCGATAAATTCGGAATCAACTCCGGAAGGTAGGTCCGCCCTGCATCATCCGGAGTCGTTCGGAATCGCCCGGAGTCGTCCGGAGTCGTTCGGAGTCGTTCGGAGTCGTCCGGAGTCGTTCGGAATCTTTTGAAGTCATCCGGAGTCGTCCGGAGTCGTCCGGAGTCGTTCGGAGTCGTAGTCGTTCGGAGTCCTTCGGAGTCGTCCGGAGTCGTTCGGAATCTTCGGAGTCGGAGTCCTTCGGAGTCGGAGTCGTTCGGAGTCGTCCGGAGTCGTTCGGAGTCGTTCAGAGTCGGAGTCGTTCGGAGTCGTCCGGAGTCGTTCGGAGTCGTCCGGAGTCGTTCGGAGTCGTCCGGATTCGTTCGGAATCTTCGGAGTCGGAGTCGTTCGGAGTAGTACGGAGTCGTTCGGAGTCGTTCAGAGTCGGAGTCGTTCGGAGTCGTCCGGAGTCGTTCGGAGTCGTCCGGAATCGTTCGAAGTCGTTCGGAGTCGTTCGAAGTCGTTCGGAGTCGTCTGGAGTCGTTCGGAGTCATCCGGAGTCATCTGGAGTCGGCCGAGGTCGACCTTCGAAACAAAGGGGTGTATAAGTGCACGCGTAAAGTGAAAGACACAACTAAAGGAAAAGTCTGATCACAAGCACAAATGCTACGGTTGACTCTGACCAACTCCGATTCCGGTCGACTCTGGACGACTCCGGATGACTCCGGACGACTCCGAACAACTCCGGACGACTTCGGACGGCTCCGAACGACTCCGGATGACTTCGGACGACTCCGACGACTTCGGACGACTCCGAACGACTCCGGACGACTCCGAACGACTCCGACTCCGAACGATTCTTGACGACTCCGAACGACTCCGGACGACTCCGAACGACTCTGGACGACTCCGAAGGACTCCGGAAGGTTCCGGACAGATCTAGTGGTTCCATTTTGCCGGTGTCGGAATCGGACTAACAATAGTTGAAGTCGGATCGGAGTCGTGGGTGCGCTTCAGAGAGCACATCACTACAACTCAACTCACACGTGTGTGTACTGTCGCTGGCCTTTCATTTGCAAAATGTGTGTGTGTTTTTGGACGATTTTTTTCTCCCTTCTATCTCGATTACGGAGCCGGTGAAGGAAAAACGGACTGAACGGGGAAATGGGAGCATTAAGTAATATTGATGGGCCGGCCGACCATTCCCAAGTCTCCACTGAATTGACGACCAACACAGCAAAGCAGGGGGCATCAACATTAGGTTGGGTTTTTGTGACTCGCACAATTTCCATTGGTCACGCACTTTGCACGTCCACCACCGTATTGCGTATTCACGTCTGTGGCAGCAAAATAAATTACAGCTTAGTAAGGTAAATTGAATGAAAATAGGCTTCAAATGGCTGCAATCGAACAAAACTGTCTAACAAACATAAGCATAACATTAACGATCAGAAACGAATAGAAGAAGCAATTGCAATTTTACGCGCAACACATTGGTTAAGGAGGCCATAAAAAGGTAATGCCTCTGGGTAGATTCCCACCAAGTCCCTTTGCACTTCACCATCCTTCCCCTTTTTTTTTTAGATTGATCACAACGACGGCGACGACGGCGGCAATCGCCAAAGGAAGTTCATTTGGTTTGTCTAGGTAATAAAATGTACTTCCAACACTCATTTGAGCAGCAGCAGCAGCAGTAACAACAACTCAACAATCGCGCTGCCCTCTTGTGCCGATAACGTTCTTCTTGCTCGTGGATTTCGTTGGCTTTTTATACACTCCAAAAAGGCAACACAAGCAGAACAGCTTTGCGCTGTTTGTGCCTCATTCGAGTAAAGCATTTTGGAAAACGAATCCAAGCGATTTATTATGAAATATAATGTTCGAAAGCAATGCTCAATAATTTGTTTTAAACCCAATTGTTAGAATGGATTTTGCTGCTCCAAATCATTCTCTTCTCTATGACACACAATCTTAGCTCATTCAGAGTGCTTCAGACCACTCAAAGAATGCACTCTCCACATAGTACGCTCCGAGCTCGAAAGGAAGAACCGACACAGCCAGAGGCCGCCCCTGGCCCTGGCAGTGTGTGTGTTGGTCATGAAGTCATGAATTGATACGATTATCGGACCCCGTTCGCCGCATTCCCAATGCGCTGCTGACGCGACAGTGGCGGTGATGATGGCGATGATGTCATTGAATGCGATGTGACAAAGTGCCTTCTCACACCCTCCCTTGCCATTAACTAGCTCCGTCTCCCTATCAATAGTACTTCTAACCCCCGAAGCACAGTTGGAAAAATTAAATGCTTTACACGCTGTTCCTACCCTTGCTAGGGGTAAAAACAATGTTTGTCATTTGTTTTTTTGTTTTTTTTTTACTGCAATAACACGATTGTTTATGCACGATTTGCTATCGGCGACCAGCAGGTTCATTATTGTGCTGTATGGGGGGGGGGGGGGGATATATTTACAAAACCTTGAGCTTTTAAGGTTTGCAGTTTGATCGTTCAATGTGATCGTTTTCCGTTAAACGTTTCACTGGTTAATCAAAAGGACAGGGTTTCTCTGGTCGTCCTTTGATGGCCTTCCTCTTGCCTATCCAAATCTCAGTGAGGAGAGGTCGTTGAGCTTAACAATAATGCACAAGAGAGTGATGTTTCACCAGAACAACCTTCTCCTCATCCACAAATGACCGCACCACCACCACCACCACACGACGGTTGACATTCCAGCACGCTCCTTAATTTGCCTGCCAGATAAGAAATCATGTTCATATACCACGTCCGCGTTTGTCTTTTTTTTTCGCCAGCGAAATTCCACACATATCAAACACACACTCCCCCCCTCCGTCTTCTTGGGCAGACACACGCGGCTTTGCTTGCCGAATTAGTCATGCGGCTGCTGCTAATTGAGCCCACAAATTACGACAAGGGTGTCACAAACAGGCACCCCCCCACCATCATCCCCTGCTCTTCTGCTCACTTCAACAAACTCCGACTCATCAACATTGCTAGAAGAAGCCGTCGTTTTGTTGAATGAACGAGCGAGCATCCCCGACGATCCAGAGGGTGAGTGTGTGTATGAATGAATTTTTCCTCTTTATTTGCCTAACAATTGGTTAAGCAAACACAACACGGACAGTAGGCAGCAGGCTGCTGCTGCTGCTGCTCGTTTCACGATGACCCCGGGGACTTTACAGAGAGAGAGTGTGTGTGTGTGTGTGGTTGCACTTTTTACACTGCTTCTATTTGCTTCTGTGTTGTAAAGAGGCCGGGGACCCGATCTACTGGCCCGCGCGGGCGGGTTACATCTTTGGAAGCTGACTCATCGTAACAGGAAGCGAGGGCGCCGCTCAGTGTAAACGTGAGCGTAGTACCAGTAGTTGTAGGAGTAGTAGTGTCCGTACACTTGTGTTCTAGAGGCGCCACACTCGAAGACGACTCATCGGCGGTAATTAGCTGCGTAAAGCAAACAAACACGTACAACGCTTTGGCTTACAAGCACACGGAAAGGGCGTAGGAACAGTCAGGGACTAGAGCAGCTCTTACGCAGTGTATTGTCACATAATTAGTGGGAATAACCCCAGCGAAGTGTTTGTTAATAACCATTTTTGGTCTTAAAATGACAACACTTTCTTGCGTTTTGGTAAATGACTGGCTCTGTTCTTCGTAACGAAAGCAATGGCATTGGAATATAATAGAATTTTAGAACCATTTTTTTTACTTTTCCGTAGTCTTTTGTATTGCTATTTTTGGTGTTTTAGTTTTCCTCAAAGTAGGTTTTTTATTAGTTTATAAAAGTTTATAAATTTTATAATTTTTGTTTTAGATATTTGCTTTAGTTGTTGAATGATGAACCAAAGCTCTCGGTATCTACAGTTATATTGGCGAAATAACTCTGCAATGACAAGATCATCAGATGGTGTTGTGTCAAGTGATTCATCTACTGCAACGAAGGACGTGGGATCGATTCTAATTCAAAGTTGTGTTGTGTCAATCCACGAAATCAAAATCAAGCAGTCGCCAACGGGCTTAATTAAATATCTAATACCTTCCTTCCAAATCACTCATCTCTTCTCTCTACTTCTTCTCTCTGACCTGGGCATATTTATTCCGCAACAAATGAAAATAAAACAAATTTGATCGTTACAACAAAAAATTAATGCTAACTGCACCCACGAGCTCTCAGCACTTTCCCCAAAGTCTGCACTGAACCAATGAACGAAACGACGACGTCGTCGGGCTACCTTTCTTTCGCAATGTGCAAAATTAATTGTAGCAAAAATACAAAAAAATACTTCATTGAAATGCAATTCGATCAACAGACCATCAACTAACCGAACGCGCGCGTACCTTCTCCTCCTTCCCCAGCAAACTCTTTTGGCCACCGATCTTTCCGAATTATCCGAGCTGACGGATGGACGACGTCGGTACGAAAATAGACCCATCTTTTCCACACAACAGCGGATTGGCAGGTTCCTTTTTTTTGCTACTCGCTCCATTCCATTCCACCCACCAATGGTGATTAGAAAAGATGCGCTTTTCGAGTGCGAAATTTGCGAAACCAAATAAAATGAAATGGTTGAGGGTGTGCAAGGGCGAGGAGGGCGAAGAAGCGCAGAAGGGGTTACGATTAATGTTGATCTTTCCATACCGGAACCACACCACACCATGCTCTTCTCTTTTGAGCTTGCTGTATCTCTCGAGGGAGAGGTTTTTTTTTCACCCCAGTCCGGCTTGCCATAGACAATTAAAGGCCAATCGGTTTCCCTGTTCCGTTCACCACTTTCTCTATCTCTCTCTCTCTCTCTCTCTCGGTCTCGCATCAACTTCGCTAATGACCAATCAATCTCTTGCGATCGTCGTGTGATCGCCTCGTCTCGATCGGTTCTCACCCCTGGTGGTTGCCCGTCGTGATTGCTTCTTGATTCTTGGGCGACTTTTTTCGACGGTTTGGGCGTTAGTTTTTGTGACCTCGCAGGGCCGCCAATATGCGCTTCTCGGTATAGATTAAAGACGCTTCACCACTGAGAGCACATGGTACGTGTGTACGTGTGTTGATGATGTTGGTTCCGCCTCTGCAGTCCAAAAAACAGTGTACAATACTTCTTGCATCTTTCATCTTTGCAGGAAGCGTTCATGTTTGTTTCCCTTTTCTGGTAGTGGTTACAAAAAAAAAAAACCCACACGAGTGCACACACACAGCAGGGCAAAGAATGGACGTTATTCATTTGGGGTGATTTGTAGCCCACGCGAATTACAGTCGATTTATACCGCGCTGCCGCCGCCGCCGGTTCGCTATCCGTGTGTGTGTGTTTGTTGTCAGGGTTTTTACTCCCGCCTGTGTTGAGCTGTGTCTTCCATGTTTAATATACCAATATATGCTCCTGTTAGGGGATGTTACCTTCTGCGCACCCCATTATCTACAATAGGAACCGAGAGTAGAAGAAAGAATCCCATATTCCTTTTTTTCGCTTTCCGCCGCTTCATTACTCACACGCGATGCCGGGAATTTGTGGCCACCGGTTTATCGGTACCATTCATCATCCCCCACCCACAGCCTCTTCAAAACCGGCCGCAGCACACACATACACACAGCCATATAGTGTGAATGTGTGATGATCATCATCGCCACTGTGTGTTGCTGCTGCTGATCATCTTCGCCGAGCGCGGGCCGAGATGATCTTCTCGCCATTTCTGGGCGCATAATCGAACCGATTGTTTGACCGGATGTTGGGTGCCAGCGGAGCATAGCAACAAACACGGCAACAAATGCACTTTTCTCCGAACAGGGGAACCAGGGGAAAGACGTTACACGGAGTCGCCCTCAATCGATACCATCAGCGCATCATCGCTTTTGCCTCAGTGACCTCGGTGACGGAGGCAAAGATGGCATTTGGCATCAAGATGTTACAAGACCCTAGAGACGCACATACACACGAGCGGAACAGTGCATATATATGTGTACAAGTTCTCGTTGTGCATTGCATTTAATAATGAATTTGTAACGAGCGCATCTTTTTTCTTCCATTTTTTACGATCGAGACACTAACGGCAGCTATTTCCGTCCATGAAAAAACCGGGCAAATGTAAACACTGTCTGGCTGTGTGTGCCCCGTTCCGTTCGGAGGGAAATGGGAAAGGTATAAGCGCACGCCCTGCATCACCGCCACCACACACGCTAAAGATCTTGCTGATGGACGCAATGTTTGTGTAAATGTGTGTCTGGGCTGGCGGTGAAGGGATTGAAGGGTGTTTTATGGCGATTTATGTTGAGCGAGCAGCTTTTTTTTAGTTGATCGTTTTTCGATCCATTGAACGAAATGGGAACGATCAAATGGGTAATGATTGCTGTCTGGTGTTGGTCTGTGGCAACTCGCAGCTCAGCAGAGCAATCATGATCACGGTTTAATATTTATAATTATTTTAAAATATTCCATTGTGTCGTGGGTTCGTTTAAAGCTCATGAAGGTTAAGCCCTCCACATGCTATTAACTGTAATGGTTAACCAATAAGTCGAAGATTTGTTTCTATTTTTGATTATGTTAGTAATTATAATTAAATTTTAAATTCAAACATTCTTTCTGGACACAATCATGGAATTTCATTGTATTCGATGGAGTTAGAGACCCATTTTTTTCTTTATGGCAATATGTTGGTCGCCTTAGGCGTTCGTTTGACTCGGTAGATTCTTTTGAATGGCGTCTGATGCAAATTTGCGTCCGAATTAGCAAAGTGCCAATTATAATCGTATCGAGTTTCAACACCCAACCAACGGTATGCAATCGTAGTACAGTCGGCAGCGCTACCGTTGTGCGTGTAATACGCCGGGCCCAACCCAGGATCAATACTCGAAAAAAGGATCGTGAGTTTTTCATTTACTGTTAAGCGTCGAGCCCTGTTATTCTGTAATATTTCGTATATATAATCACCTATATTCTCATATTACGGAGTTTTTTTTGTACCACAATGCCGATACTATGGCCAAAACCGATGTCGGCGCGAACACCATTCGAGAATTGTATTTACATTTCCAGCCATACTCCGTTAAAAGGACAAAGAGAGAGATACAGGAGGCCAAAGTGTATAAAAATAACCGATTATTGCAAAACTTCCTCCATTCTAGTGTGTGCGGGGGAGAGAGCGCTCTTGTGTGTTTGAAATTGGATCCATCAAAACCGGTGTGCAGATGCGCGCGGGGGGAGGGTTGGGTAGTGTTCTCGTTTTGCGCGCGCGTTCGTTAACAAATTCTCGCTCTTTTAACCTTCGACGGGCTCCCCGGGGATCAGATCACCAGCACCGCTCGCACCGGAGGAGGATGCTGATGTTTTGTCGAAGCCGGAGTGCAACTTTAACCATCATCAAAGAGAAGTGGCTGTAGTATGCATAGAGACAGACAAAAGTTTCCTCTGCTTGGCTGGCACCAGTGGGTCGGGGACGCGCGACGGAAAGATGGAAGCAAAGACACAATCCGTGGGATGAAGCTCGCTGATGACCGACCATCGGGCGCTTTCGACACACATCCGCAGCAGCAGCAACAGCCGGCGATGGTGGTGGCGTACACAATAAAAAAGCACCCTTTTTGCTTCTTCTACTTCTTCTTCGCACGCACATACAGAGAAGCGTGTGCTTCCGCACGCAGCAGTGTAGAAGAAGGTGGCACATTTTCCCTTCCCCGTAAGCGGGGCCATAGCACAGCAACGGAAAGCCCAAAAGCCCACCGTCACCGAAAGCATATGCATCATGCTTACTTGGATGGCGATGGAGAGGGTTGATGGTATTGGTGGTGTGTGCGCGATCGACTCCCAGGCATACAGGGGTTGCCACCGGTCGTTACACGCACACACAAACACAGACACACACGCACACATCAAGCGCCGTACGCGTCCCGATGATGCTTTTTGCCGTAGAACATAATATGGTTGGGGGAAAAGTTCCAGAGCATCTCTCTTGGGTTGCGCGTTTTACGGGCGTGTGATTGCGTGTGGCTCTCGTTTGTCTCTGTGTGCGTATCGCGCGCTGCGTGCGTTTATTGTTCGGGAGAAGGCAAACCGTCTTCTTCTCTCTCTTCCTCTCTCTTTCTGCTTGCTTCAAGCGCTCATATGTTGCCGATTCGGTCGCTGGTGGAGTTGTTTGGAATCCTTACGGAAACCCTTTTTACCCTGTACAGTGTTTGGGAATCCATGACGAGCTTTGGTAGATGGTGGTTTAAAAAACAGCTTTTCTAAAATTGAGTGAATATTGCTTGTCGAATTTTGAGGATGAAAAAAAGAAACGAAAAACGGATATGCCCCGCAAAGCCTCGCCCGGAGTGAAGGGATTCCACCAGGGCCGGACCTGCTTGGGGTTGACATTTACCTAGCAGCAGCAGCTTCACCTCGCTGGCCGCCCGCTCACCGTCGGCACGTAGGGCACGGTCAATGTTTTTCGACCGCTCGATGGCTTCCTTATCTCTACTCACTGCACAACCCATTTTGATTTGATTTCAACAGACGAAAAAAACAACAAAAAGCACGCACACACACACACGAAGAAGCCGCGCGCGTCTCGCCACACCAACACCAACGGCACGCACACACTACGATCTCAGTTGGTATGACGGTTTTTTTTTCGCTACCTCTCTGTCGCTCTATTTCTCTACAGTGCTGTCGTTCGCACTTTCTCGCTCTCTCGCTTGCTCACACTCTTTGCTTTTTCCACAATAGGCGGCTTTTTTTCCTTGGTTACACACGGAAACCGAAGGGGGTGTGTTTTCCTACTGCTGCTTCTTTTTCGTTACTGCTGCCACTCTTCTGCTATGTTGCACCACCACTTCTCACTGGCGTTTTTCACTTCACTTTGTGGGGCGGGCGTGGGGAGAGCTCCGTTTTTCATGCGTTTGATATTTTTTGTTTTGTTTGTTGCTTTTCTCTGCTGTTGGATCAGCGCCGAAACGACGGAATTTGCTCTCGAAAATTCATCCAACGCCGCGACTACTGCTGCCCCTTGCTGCTGCACATTATACACCGAGGCTCCCACCGTTTTGCTTTTCCCTTCTTTGGGCGTCTCAAACACAACGCTCTCTCGCATCCACCCGCACAAGATGTGATGATTTCACTTTTTTTTCTTTCTTTACTTTTTCTCCAGCCCGCTCCTTTTCCTCCTTCTTTCGACCGCGCTTGATCACACGGGGTCGCAACGTTTTCGGACGGACGATGACGATGAGACCAAGAGACCCGAAAATTAAGCACTTTCTTTCGCAGCCTGCTTTTCGACCGCACACCGTGGCTTCTACACAGGTCACCACCACCACCGGGTGTGTATCGAGAAAATTATTGGCACGAAAATCGGTGCGAAAATTAACCACACTAATAGCAGACACCGATGCACACACCACACCGTCTGCAATTGATAGACGCTCTCCTTCTCCTTCCGGCCACTTGTTGCACACACCAAACACACACACTCACTCACACACACCGTACGCGCGCACCACCGCCGCCGCCACCTTCTGCCTGGAGGAATGCCAGATAACGACGCGGCGCTCTGCGGCACCCTCAGCGGATCGGACGATTGGGCGTCGTTCCTATGGGCTTGAATTCCGCGAAAGTGTATCACTTCCGCACACACTCACGCACACGCACACACACATGCACGTACGCACAAGGGCGCTTCCCGGGCGGTTAGTTTCGTTTTGGGCAACCCAAAATGCCACTGCTTCACCACTGCTTTCCGGGCCACCAAAAAAGGTGAGCCAATACACTTTTCCACGGTGTAAAGCGAATTGAGATGCGTTTTGGGCGAGAAGCGTTGAATCACTCACACACCAATCCGAAGCGCGTCACTGGACGGAACACAATTTCTCGGACCCTAGCGAGGCTGCTTTGTGCTTTGGTAGCCCTCGCAAAGGAGTAAACCCCGATTTTTTAAATGCTTTTTGTTTCTTCTTTTCTGCTCTTGGGGGTTTCAGTGACACGGAAATTAAGTTTCCGGCACGGCACGGCAATTTCCCGTTTTGCTGGCGACAGACGAATGGACGCGGCTCGATGAAACACACGCTGCACGCACATCGGTTGGATTGGAAATACGGCTGCAGCAGCGGCCCGTGGACTGTGTCAAAGTTCGGAAAGCTTCGGCACGAGCGCGAACTGTCAGTTGCAACTGGTGCCCCGGTGAAAATGATGTGCGAATGCTTGATTTGATCGTTAACGGCAGCTTTTTTTAAATTGTTCAAGTATTTTATGCGTTTAAAAGTAAAATGATGTGAAAACATATTTTGCAAATCATCAAAAAAGTTTTTCAGTGTGCCATCATTCAAAATATGCTTATGAATAAGTTTTTAGAAGAGACTAAACTGTTGAAACGTTCCGGATAAATTTGAATACTGAGTTCGGCTAGCGCCCGCTAGTGGCGCGCCTATTCGATTGTGTTTGAATTGGTCGTTTTCCACATTATATGCGTGAATAAACAGATCCTCGTTGTAAACGACACGTAATTAACCATTTGCGAATAGAAAACAATGACAAAAGGATAATATGAGTGAGATTTTATGAAATGAAATGCAACCCGGCGTAGTTTTTTTTTTATAGAAAAGAGAGTATCATTGTTCATTGTCAAAGAACAATTTTCCTGGAAAAATGTCGACCTCTAGGAAAATGAAAACATCAGCAATGAATGGATTATGTTTGAGGTTCGTTTATTTATTCTTTGTATAGAACTAGCTCAACATTTATCTAACGGTCGTAAGGGCACACTTTCCGGGTTGGTCACTCTTCTACCATATGTCAGTGAAGCAGCAGCTTTCGACCATCCACAAAACCTGTCTTCATCCCGCTCTTACCAGCTTTTAAGGGGCAGTTTACCTCCTTCTTTTTTCGTTTGGTTGCATTTTTTATTATCCCATGTTGAGCTGCATCATGCGACGCGGGCATTAAACGCTGCATGAAATAATAATAAAAAAACGGGCCGCATTTGCGTACGATGCAACGAATGCGCATTATTTATTATTTCGACAAAACGCGGCTACAGTGTTCGGATGGAGGCGGGACGTGGGACAGGGAGGTCTAGCCAACGAATTTTTGTTGACCAACGCACTGCAACGCATCGCTCGATACGGCCACAGATGATTGTATCGCACAGTGCAGTGAAAATAAACACTCCGATCGATCGTACGCACGCGATCGTGGGACGCACGGCGGGCCGAAGGCGTCCGGGGCAAAAACGGGAGAGCGGAAAAAGCAAATAATCTCAATGTTGATCCTTCTCGATTTGTTGAAAAAAACAACAAAAGTGGTCAACCTTATGGAGTTGTATCATGTTTTTTTGTTTGGTGGCGAGTGTATGGTTCTTATGTTGGCTCGATCGCCATTTTTTCTTGAGCTCGGGAAAGCATATCGCGTGATGCATCGAATGCAGCCTGCTATGGCAATGACAGCAAAAGGAAATTTGTGCATCGATCTCACGCCACGCCAAGCGTCTGAAGCTGTTTTTTATAAATCAATCTTCACCTTCTCCAGACTGGAGCCTTCGTTAAGCGGATTCCCATCTATTCTGTGCTCACCAGCGCCTACTGTAACCCCGGAAACCACAGGCGCACCGTCGAACTCTACGCAAACCCTCCGGCACACCGATCCAGAAATCGATCGAGATGCACCCGAACCCAGTGGCTAAGGTTCGGGACTCCACGTGCACGGTTAGGCTTTAGTGTAAATATTTACACTAAATGGCTGCACATGAGGACGTGATCCTCCCGTAACTCATAACCTCAAACGGGGGGACTATGCTCCCGGTACGAATTGATGCCTTCCATGCCGTTCCCTTATCAGCGTGAAGAATCACTTGACAATGTATGTACATCCTCGTATTTTGTGTGTGTGGAAAATCCAAAGCTTCACTACACTATCTCCTTCCACTTGAGCTACTTCGGTAGCTCACAGGCCCAACAAAACCTGTGCACGGGCCACAAAAATGCATTTACATCCGTCAATCGATCGGGCGGGCTCGGGCGGGTGATGATGGCCTTCGAAACTTCACGCGGTTGTACTTTTGGTATGGCAGGGTTAGATGTAAACAACAAAAAAATACGATGCCCAAGTCCGGCTCGGAGGAGCGAGGAAACATGAAGCAAAACACATGTTACTCACGGCTGCATGGCGGGGACTCTGTGTGCGTGCGTTTTATTTTAGCTTTTTTTTGTTAAGGTTCATTTCTCGGTGGCCTTTTTCGGAAGGCCATTCGGTGTGTCTCTGCGGAACACACGGCTTCTTGATCATGTTTTATTGCCCGAACCCGGGTTTCCTCCCCGCCGTCCTGGGTCGTTCCTGGTCCAATCATTGTTGAAATGTTCCGCTGCAACGAAGAAGAAAGGTACCGGAGGATGGGTTGATGGTACACCAGTTCAGATTACACACAGAAAGGCCGATTCTATCGATCGAATGGTCGGTGCCTGTTGTTAAATATGTTAAAAACAGCTTGAATGTTAATTACTCAAAAAAAGTTTAAGATCGTGATCAGATTTTCTACAACAAACTTGTCAAACCACGACCTTTGTTCAAAGACATTTTAAACATCCAGAATTCAACATTGAGCATTTCAACTTCTCCAATTCAATATCATACAAATATTAACATTCAACATCCCCATGAAGTGATCTTCGAATGCACACATCGGACTTTTCTTACGGAAGAACGCAAAAAAGGCTTTCCATCGAGCGGGCGCCAACCGACCCAATTCGGACCAGTTCGTCGTCTCTAAGCCTCAGTTGGTGGCAAAATCAGGCCCACACCACAAATAGGTTGGCGTCAATTTGTCACATGGTGTGTCGGGTGTTTTGCAGGCCCTCGAAAGTCCCTGAGTGTGTCGCATCCCGTCCCGTAGTACGGTCATGTGTAATCGATCTTTGTTTTCGGTCCATCTGTTCGGCACCACAGATCGGTTTGTGCACTTGTCACTGCATTTGGGAATGCAGTGCAGCTCGGGGGACAGACCGTACCCGTGTTTGGTCCACTTGATGTCGCCGGTGCGCTTGAACGTGCGGTCCGGGTGCGGTACTGGTTGGGTGGTCAGCTTGCGACTGGACAGAAGTCGTGTCGTCAAGTCAAGCAGATAATAAATGGTAATTAGTCAATGGGAGCAGAACGCTTTCCGTCACAACATCATCCCGCTGAGGGATGATGGAGGTTCAAGAAGGAGGTTTGAAGTTGGTTTTTGCGCTTCGAAGTCTTGGCTTTTTTCTGCTCCCACTTCTTCTTAAAAGCGTATTGCAGCATCGTTCTTTAAATCGATACTGCAGACATGGCGCCTGGAGAAGATTGATGAAGATTGATCCATTACCCGCAAAGGCTTGAAATCTTCAGAACACATTTAGAGAAGGAAAACTCATTCAGATCGATCGTCTGAGCACGCACGATGTGTGGTTAGAATGTGCGCAAGAGCTGAAAGAAAGCTTCACGGAAACAACAACAACTACAACGAAAAACTCGATCACGTGGCGCCTGTTCAGGAAAAACGGCGTGAGTTTTGTACAAATAAATAATCCGGCTCATTTACCCTTCGCCTTACCTCTTAACTCGCTCGCAGCATCTCGTCTTTCCTCAAACTTATAGGATTGAAATAGTTCGAAACGGTTTAGGATGGACGGTGAGGAAAATCTGACATTCAAATGTTACGTTCTCCTTTCCCAACCATCTCGAAGGGAAAAAATAGTAATGGCACCACCATGCCAGAGCTAAGCCGATTGCCCCTCTTTTTTGGAAGTCCTTCCAGACCAACGGATCGCGCAATATACGTGCGTGCCGGTGCCGGTGTCTGTGCCGTCCAAGATCCATCCATCTATCCATTTCAATCCATTTGCCGCATGAGACGCGCACACGCAACATGTGAGAATATTGACGGCTTTCATGCGACGATCCTTTCATCTTTGACCGACCGGCTGGGGCGCGCGGAAAGATCATCGTTTGACAGCCGCCAAAACGAGATCGTCTTTCACGGCGGTTATGGCGGGTGAGTTTGAAATGTTGTCCGCGTCAGGAGAAAAACTAAACTCAGCACTCACATCCAGCGGAATGCGGGTGGTCGGTGCAAGTGATCCCGCACGCTGACGATCGTTTCAAAATTAGCAATATTGGATCGAAAGAAGCTGGTCGCCACCAGTACTAATAATCGTTGTCTCGGTGGAGAGCGTTTACCAACCTATAGCGCAATTCAATGCCGGCTCGGCAGGAAACGTACGTACGTACTTGGCGTCCTGTGCAGCTCGATTCGTTACAGATACGTCAGCATAAATCTACCCGCATCCCGGCGGGTGGGAAGTGTCTGAACCTGGAGGTCGCAGAAATAGAGCAAAGACCGGAGCGATTAAGACTCTATCGATCGTGCTATTGCACGTCGTGCCGGGTGTGTGTGCGTGTGTGTTTTTGTGCCAGTCGGGGGCTGGTGAATTCGCGGCTAGACCACCCGTCCACCGATAATCGATCGGCTGGCTGTGTGATATAAAGCAGATATCGCGATGAACCGAAGAACAGGCAAAACTGCTTGCTTTTGGGAGGGAGGGTGCGAAGGAAACCTGGGAAAGTGTAAAACGGACAATGGAAAATGAATGATATTTGTGGAAAGAGATCTTCGAGCGGTGGTGAAGTTAGAGCCCCAACAATTGCCACACAAAAAAACACAAGTGTGCACCGGACAAGTTGAGCGTTATTTTTAACGCGTGGCAAATATTCGTTCATTCGTAGCGCGAAGTACAGCTCGATCGTCTTGGTCCAATGGAATTGCACTCGAAGGTGTGAACGAGCGCAAGTTGCTGGGGGTAACTAAACCGATCAAACGGTGACTATTTTTAGCCTATTTCTAAGGAGCTGTTTTGTACCTGGTGTTTTGTAGGAAAAGGTATGAATTTTCCACCACCGAAAGCGTTTTAAAGAAGTGCATGAAGTAGGAACATAGAATAGTAATAGACACACACATGTTTTGGTAAGCAAAACCTCTATCGTTCTGTCGATCGTTGGATGACGGATATGTTTCGGTAAAATCCGTTAAAACTCTTTCTTGTTCGGCTTCCGATGAAAAGTTGGCCCTCAAACGATGAGCGTGAACCTGTTCCCTTCCATAAGGTTTTCATATATATGTATTTTTTATGGTGGCATTTTCCCGGGAAATTCAGCATCCACACTAGCTGACATGGTCTAGCCTCGGCTCGGTTCCGTGTTTACGTTCGGGACGGTTTTGCTCGGCCCGCGCGCTGTAAACAAAGCGTATAATTAGTACACTGATGTAAACAATCGCTCGGCTCGGGCGGGCCGGAATTATGACATTTTAATGTTTTTTACACTAATTAATTTATAAATCGCGCCAGGGTTTTTTTCCCCGCCTGGGGCCTGACGACGCACGGTGATGGTGCATTCCTTCCAACCGAACCGAAGAGGGTTTTAAGCTGCAGTTGAAATTGCAGCATTGCGATGGTGATGGATGCCATTCCGGGGCTGGAATGGATTGACGTGCTTGGTTCCGACTCTCGAATGCAATTCTTGTGGGTGGAAAGCGATCCGTGCGGCTCGTGATCGATGACGTAGACTGCGACGATCGCCTTTGGGAGGGATTGGGATGATTTTAGTGGAATTAAATGTGTGTGCCCATCTTTAAAAGACGATCGACGATCCTCGGCACGGGTTGGATCCGGGATCGTGGCATTACGGAGGCACAAAAATAGAACCGCTGCCCAGAGTTTGAGTCGTCCGACACACACACACACACACATGCACTGCGGGGGTGTAAAAAAGGCCGTGCGCACACGTCAGCCGCAATAAAAGCCGAGGGGTTGTAACGATCGATTTGGCTCCGGGATCGATAATCATTCAACACATCCGATGCGCGCAACACTTCCGATGATGTTCTAATTACCTTCACCACGGACATACACACAGACAGCGAGAGAGACAGACAGAGAAACACACAGAGACCGAGGCACACGGTGGAAAGCATATGGTGTTCGAAGTTTAATGGCCGGTTCGGGAAAATGCCGCCCCCGGGTGGGGGATGCTCTGGTTTTTGACTTCCCGCACCTTCGGTCATCATGAGGTGCTAATAATCGGAACCGGGCAAACAGGGCGGGCCGCAATACGAAAAGGTATACACGTTGGAGAGAAGAGAGGATCGCCCGAGGACCCGAGGGTTAATGGATTTCTGAAACAGGGGGTGCAGGGACAGCAAGCAAGCTGCAAGCAAATGGCTGCGTGATCTTTAACTGCGTGGTGCTCGTTGCGAGATGGGGTTCCATGGTTCGGCCCTGTGGTTTTTCTCTCCCTTTCTCCTCCATTCCAAACGGGGCCACACAACCCGAGGGAGAGAAGGAAGAGGGGGGAAAGATCAAAGCACGCTCTCGCTCGGTGGATGATGATTTATTTTCCATTTGGCTGCCAGTGTCCAATTTTTCTCGCACACTCCACTAAACGAGTGCGGGAGCGCACACTAAGGTGCGGCGTGTAACGCAAACTGCGGCTTGCCACCATTACTAAAGACGAAAGGGTTGGGGGCAGAACAGGGCAAGGGTGATGAAAGCCATTGGGTGCTGATGCTGATCGGAAATTGGGACCGGAATTTGGGTATCATCGAAGTTTTGACGCCTTTCATGTCGCTGTCGTGACCTCGCGTTGCTTGACTTTACGCTTCCGAACGCTCCGGTCGGGATCTGGCGGGTCGAAGCAACGAAATAGGTACAGAGGATCGTTTGATCTCTAAATGCTAGTGCATCAAATTCCAATAAACAGGGTGAACGGGTGTGTTGGACGATTCGATTCTGTGAAAGGGACCACTGTTTACGTTATTAAAGAAGGCTAATAGCTAATTAGAAAGCGAGGCGGCATTATAGTGTCATGTAAACCGTCTAGAGCTTGCGTCACAAAGGTTGTATGTTCAAATCTCGTGCGGGGGATAGTAGTGGCACATAATTGGGAGAGTTGTAATGCAATTCTAAGGAGAAACATGTTCTCAATACCTTTTCTACTATACTTTAATGCAATTAAAAACCCAAATGAAGACAATAACAAATATATCTATCAGGAGTGTGCAATAAAATAACAAATTATAGAATGCGGTTTACTAATTACAATTGCCCTTGCCTCTTATTTGGGATGACATTTTCTACTTTTTATTGTTACCTAAAGTGGTGTAACTCAGTAAGATGGATCGCTGCTGCCAGACGACCCAAAAGACTCGCCATAAATAGATCCTGAGCGACAATCCTCGCACAATTTCCTGGGAGCTATTTGTGTAAAAAACAGATTCTTCATCTCAAAACACCAAAAAAGGAAATGTAATTTATATATATACCACTCCGAGTGTTGATAGTCACTGACCGTACTAAACCTTCCCCGAACTGCATAGACTGTTAGGTTGTCTAGAAAAAAGGACTCGTCTAGCTGAATCATTAAATGATCCCAGACATATTTCAATCTGAGGTCAAAGATGACCAAAATACAGCATATGGTTTCTATGATGTTCCACAGCAACACATTTAGTAAGTCTCCCTAAGATGGATGTCGCTGTAAACTGAAGATCACTTTGAGGATCATCTTAGAGAGGCTTCACTTGTTGTTAAGTCGAGTGTTTAACGGTTCTAAATAACGTTTAACGTTTAAATATCGCAAAAATTATATCGTTTATTCCTCCCATGTTTCTTCCACCGTTTCGCAAACGTCTCACAAAAAGCGTTCCTTGTACCAAAAACCCACCTGTTCTGCTAGCCAATTTATTCACCAACCATGCTCAAAGTTTACACCAACAGAGTAAACTTCATTCATACTACCAACCGGCTCACGTTCTGTTTACTACACCAACATAACCCAACGTTTATTTATTGACATGCAATGTAACGATCTTCCCAAAAAGTTCAAACAAGTTGACAACACTTCCGCTTCGAAGCAAACCGACCCAAACACTCCCGGCGATTGCTGTTGATGTCAGTAAAGGTCAGTGTCTGATTTAAAGTTCATTAAAACGGAGCAATTTAAACAACGATCACGGGGTCACGTGTCCGATCCTTTGCTCACTTTCGTTGGTATTGTGATTCACCGGATAATTCACCAAACAAACTCTTCCGATCCTCCCTCCATGCAGTCCATGGGGATTGATCCTCACCCGGAACTTTGATGGGTTTGTGTGTGATAAACAGCGCTGTTCTGTGTAAACTAGGTACCAGAACCTGCCCCTACGGAATGGAAGAGAAAGTTTGGATATGTTTTGAAATTTTACAATTTACCATGGTTGCAAGTGTGCCACGTGTTTACAAACAAATTTTAGCGTGTATTGTATTTTGGCGCCTCTGTTTACAGTTGGAACAAGGGTGGCAGTGGAAAAAGGTTCACCGCTTTCACTCACTCACAAACAACAACACGCGAATGATTGGACTCTGATCGCTCTTTCTCTTTCTGTTTTGCTCTTCATCCCCGAATGTTAGGGGTCAGAGTGGTCCGAGTAGTCTATGAAGCATCTACGAAGAGGGTGTTGCAAACAAACAACAAAACCCTGGAGACGCCCAAACAAATCCTCCAATTGATCCTCGTGCAAAGTTAAGGTTAGGGATACTTAAGACACTTCCACTTCCTAGTTTGCTTGCTCGATCGTGTGCCGGTCAGTCTAGGAGCCAACAGCAATAGCAGCAACAACACAAGCAAAACAAAAAAACTGCATATAAACACACCCTCCCCTTGTTGGTACACTGTTGATGGTGAGGGTGAGGTTTGGGCGTGGTTCTCGTGGAAGGGATGATTTTATATAAACAGTTTGTATTTTGTTATAAATTATAAAACACTGTTTATCAAACACTGTCCGCTCGGGGGAGGGCAGGTCATGGGTTCAGATGGTCTGCAGACTTGCAACTTGCAAACCAACCCTTCCCCCCATCACACGGCAGTTGGGGCAGCAGGGCTCTTCTTCCTGCTGCTGCTGCTGTTGCTGGAGTTTCCGGGCGGGTGGGTTTGCCTTTGCTATCATAAACATTTACAGCGAATGCCGCGATATACAACATATTTTAGTGAATGGGGATGATTGTAGCTTGGACGTGAGGGGGAAGACCCGAGGGAAGACGCGTCCAGTTGATTATATTCTAGGCTGACCAGCCAGGTTGGCGCCTTATTACAGCGCTTGACCTTCTCCTACTGCGTCCAACCAGGCCCAGGGATGGTTTACACTGACCTGGGGAGGGGATGCGGGCAGAGCAACGGAGTGGAGTAGAGTGTGATTAAACTATGCAAAATGTAAGCAATGGTGGGAAGAACTGGCCCGAGCCAGAATGGAAAGTGTGTGTGTGCCTGGTACTATTTGTTTACCCGAAAAGTCGAAAGAAAACGAAACGAAATAGTAAACTTCCAGCGGCAAACGCAAACACAAACCTCGCACACACACACTCGGGCGGGCACTTTTGAAGCACTTTTACATTTTTATTATGATCCGTGGGGGCGGAAATGATCCATCGAGGGCATAATAATTGCGGCTTTTTTTTGGCGATATTATTGTGAGTCGACTGAATGTTTACTCTATTGGTGGGGCCCATTCATGCGCGGTTGATTGCGAGGTGGATAGGTTTGGATGTGTTCTAATTATGTTTTCTTATATCCTGTGATATAGGAAATGATTGAAATTTGCTTTTGGTTGTAAAAGATTGAACAAGTTTACACCAAAAATTGTTGAAAAAACAATTTGAGTAATGTTCATAAAGTAATTTTTGACGAGTTCTTTGAAGTGGGTTCTGTTTACCAATTGATCGAGAAAAGCACTTTAATATAATCGAATCATTCCTCGATGGCATTTGGAGGTTACATTTTTCATCTCTTTATTGATGGCAGGCAAATTCCAAGGCTTCAATTTCGCTTACGTGACATTAAAATACAACTAAGCTGACTCTCTCACACACGATCGCTTATAATAAACAATCGGGATCGCATTATGAATTCCTCTTGGGGAAGAAATTGAGACCCTCAAATTTAAGTTGAATTTTGGTTCACGCAGAACCAGCAATTATAAGGCTTGTGGCTTGATACGTTTCCTCAAGTGACATTAAAAATGGAAACTTAGCCTTCCAAGGCATATATTGTGATCGATTGTTAGCAAATTTTGAGCGCATTGAAATGAAGCACTGAATTTGTGCCCCCCATGTATAGAATGGAATTTGAAATTACGGTAAGATCTGTGCCTAAGGACCCCCTTAGGAGACGGTAAAGTAAAGATCGAACACTCCACCATGATGATCCGCCAATGCGCTCTCGATTGGTTCGCCCATACGATGGCGCGCCACGGCCTACGTTGATTGATTTGCCTTTTGCTTGCCTCAGCAATCCGCTTGTACACAGCACAGCAAGCGCACCTTTCACGCTTATTCGTTCCAATACAACCGCTTCGCCGAAGAACAAACACCAAAAAGGGGGGAAAACGCTGTGATGGCGGCCGCGGCAAGAACCTGCAAGAAGTACCGCGCTGCTGTAAAATAAGGGGAGAACGTGGGCGACGGCTCGAACCATGCTGGTTCGAGCCGTAGCTCCGCCTTTTTCGGCGACCGTTACGGCACCGGCGCAGTCCTCACACACGCAGCACCACTGTCTCTAGCGCGTGTGAGGAGCATCTTCATCTCGTCCATCGCGATGGGAGGACACGGTCCAGCTTGCGATGGTGGCGATCGAAGTTGGCCCTGTGTGTGTGTGTGGTTGCGGTGTCTCACTATCACAATACGGTCAATGATTTACTGCCAGCTTTCACACAGCACACACCTTACAGCAACGCTTTTTTTCGCTCAATCCCCACAAAATGATCACACAACAGTGCCCGCCTATGCCATCCATTAAATCTAGCCATTTGTCTTTACCACGATCACAGCTCGGCACGGCCCCCGGTCGCTGGTTCTGCAAACGTATGGGAATTATTTCCGCTCCTCCTTTGCACCCTGCAGTAAAGGAGGGATAAAGAAGATAAATTAAGCTCGATCATGATCGCACACACGGGAATCGATGTGTTTGCCGGGCAAACGCGCACACATACGCAGCAGCGGCACATCGCCGCTCTCACGCCACGGGACAGAGAAATTGCCAACGCAGCAACCATGGTAGAAGGCAGTGGGGTTTAGAGACGAATAAAAATGGCAGGCAGCAAGCTGTGCAGCGTTGGAAACGGCCGATCGAAAAGGGTTGATCGATTTAACCCTTGCACGGACATGGAGATCAATTATGTGATTTTGCTGAAAAGTTTAATGAATTTGATGTAGAAATTTACAACAAAAAGGTTGTATGATTTCAACTTTTATAGTTTATATAAATATTTTCGGGCTATTTACAAAAAAAAAAATCTTCTTTTTCTACTCTTTCAAAACCAAATGACGTCCAACACTCCAATCGCACAGTCGTCAGTGCAATAAAAGAGTGTAGCGTTTCATTTATGGGTTTGAAAACGATGCGTGAAGCAAAGCACCCGCGGCACGTTAGCTGTGCCTTAGCCATCCCCCGCAGGCGAACCCGTTCTGGAGAGGGTGGGAGAGGGTGTTGGCAACGACGGGATCATCGGGTTTGCTCGAACGGCAAGAATGAAGATCGAAGAAGCGGCGAACCGTCGTGCTGGTTGCGTTCGCGGATCTGCGTTCCTTTTTTTAAGCGTCCATGCGTCCACGATGAGAGGGGCTGTGGGTGCTCAACAGCGGGCAAGAAGCGGGTTAAGCCGAGCGTTCTCGATTCGTCGGCTGTTCGGCGTCCGGGGCCCCGGGCGTCCGGGTTGTTTACATTTCGGTGTGGTATTTTGTTTTTTCGGAAGGATTTCTCAAATTAGTCGATCATTACGCTTCGTCAAGTGCGGAGCCCGGGTCTGGTACGGTCGTGCGCGTTCGTCTGCCTTTACTGGATACTGGTTTGTTCGGTGCGGCGCCCCTGCTTCAAGTGTGCTCAGTAGCGATCAAGTGTTTGGTGCGGTTCGATCGTTCATTTTCCGAACAGCCAATATTGTGCTTTGTGTGTGTGTATGTATGTGTGTTAGCAACAGTAAGAGAAGTTGTGGTGAAAATTATCGGTTTTAAAGCTTGCGCATACTATGAGATGCGAGCTGGGCGCTTGGAAGGAGTCAGAGATGGTGTATGAAAAGTGTGTAGAAAAAGTGAAGAAAATTGTATAATTAGTATAACATATCAGTGTAAGTGAACTGTGTATTGTGCCATTGTATTTTGAAGTGACAAGTAATTGTTGGTAAAACGGCTACAAGCATGATCAAAACGGAAGAGCACATGGAGACCGCTTCTTCCATGGTAGATGCCAGTGAGGATCAGGGCATTATTGTCGGCAGTGGTGGAGGTGGTGGCGATAGTAACCCTTCCAGTGGCTACCATTATAGACCGCTTTCGTCCAACATCGTGATGGCCTCTGCGCACATTATAGAAAATCCTGCTCTACAACAGCAGCAGCAACAGCAGCAGCAACAGCAGCACCAGCAACAGCAGGATGATGGAAGGAACTGTGGCCCAATGATGGCGCACCCTTACCATCATCATCCTTCCTTCCATCCCCAGTCTGTTTCGCACCATCACGGACAGGCTCACGGACACTTTCAGCCTCACCATCACCATCATCACCATCATCACCTGCAGCATCATCATCATCACCAGCAGCAACAGCACGGCATTGATGTGAAGGATGAGATGGATGATCGTAACGTTTCGCCGCCGGGCATTGGCGCTGGGATTGCCACGTATCCGACCAATATTGAGCTGAAGCTGGAAGGTGACAGTGGCAAGATCTCGTCCATGTATCACCATCATCACGCGCACCATGCGTTCGAGAAGCTGCCACCGTACTACATCAACCACCGGTCGCCGTACCTGATCTCGCAGATAAACGATCCCGAAGTGTCGCCGGCCGATGCGTCCCCGATGGGGGCGGAATGTTTGCGCGGACAGCCGGGTGCTGCTTACCTGCTGGAAAGCTCCATAAACACGCTCAAGCTGTCCGGTGAGTCGATGGGCTCCCCGTCGGTAATGATGAGTTATGGTGGGGAGTTGGCGATTGGTGCACTGGTCGGGCAGCAGCGATCACGCAGCAACGGGAGCAGTAGTGCTAGCGCGGGCAATGTGTCGCCGAGCTCGTCCACGATCGTCACTAACCCGTTCGCTGTGCAGCAACAGCAGCAGCAACAGCAGCAACAAGATCAACAGCATCAGCACGCCCCGCACTACCAACTCCATCCGCATCAGCTACAGGACGCAACGGGACTGAGCGATTCCATCGGGATGGGTGTCGGTCAGCAGCAGCAGCAGCAGCAGCAACACTCAATGCAAGCGACAAGTACAAGCGGTGGACATCTGATCGAAGCATCGCTACATCTTCCTAAATCAACGTCCGCGTCCCCCGTCTCACAGCTTGGCTCACCGTGCTCGACTTCACCGACACCGCCCGTATCTGGGGCGAGCTCCACTACCGGTGCTGTGGCGGCGGCTCGGAAGACGACACCGACCGCTAACAGTGGCGGAGGAGAGCAGCAGCTCAGCAGCACGACGGGAAGTGGAGCTGGCAGTGGCGAAGGACCGAAGAAACCGAACGGTGGCCGACGGCAGGAAAAACCCCAGCTCAGCTACATCAACATGATCGTGATGGCGATCAAGGACTCGCCGCATCGGCGCCGTACGCTGAGTGAGATCTACAAGTATCTGCAATCGAAGTGAGTATTGAAAGGGAAGCGAGAGGCGAAGGAGAAAGTAGGAGGAGAGAGAAAATCCATTCCCGCAGCTATCTATATGACATCATCTGAGAGCTTGGGGTGGGCAGGCAGAACATTGACAGCTATTTTTGGGTTCCACTCCAGTCATTGGCGCCAATGGGCTTTGAGACACACATTTGGGTTTTTTGCGTGTGTGTTACGATTCAAAGTGCGACCGGGTGGTCTCTGTTTCATTTTATTGGTGGGAACATTTGCAGTAAAATTTATTTCGCACTTTATTGGGGTCTAACGCATTCTCCTTAAAAACGCTACAAAAACGCACTCTCTTTCTTCTACTTTGCAGGTATGAATTCTTCAACGGAGAGTACAACGGCTGGAAGAACTCGGTCCGGCATAACCTCAGCCTGAACGAGTGCTTTAAGAAGCTGCCGAAAGAGTGCGGCAAGCCGGGCAAGGGCCACTACTGGACGATCGATGCATCGGCGGAGTACATGTTCGAGGATGAGGGCAGTCTGAGGCGTCGGCCTCGGGGCTTCCGGCGAAAGCAGCAGATGAAAGGATACGGTGGTGGCAGTGCGTTTTATCCGGCTGGTAATACTGGATACGAGATAACGGAGCTGTCTGGAGGGTATCTATCGCAACCGTACGGTGGATATGCGGACTACGCCAGCCTTCCAGCACCGTCGGCTGTGTTGGGACAGGGTGGACCGACGGCTACTGGTGGTGGTGGTGGTGGACCGGGACATCAATCCGGTGGATATTCGGATGGACATCCTTCGTCTACCGGTGCTTCTAGCTGGCCCTATGCGGGGGTGGACACTTTGAGCCCGTACTCGAAGATCACGCACACGTCCCTGCACGAACCGCTACAGGCACCGGGATCGCCCGGGCAGCAAACAGCGGGCGGAGGAGTGCTGGACTATGGCAACTATACGTTCGGCAATGCGGCAGCGTCACCGTACGGGATTGATACTAGTGAGTATGATGGTAATAAGTGTTAATGAAAGACATGTGCGATCACTGAAGATCACTTAAAGTTAGGTCCTGAAGATGATTTAAATCGTCAGTAAGACTTCCAAGGCACTGCAAACATAAGATACAAAGGCCAAGATATCGATCACGACCAAGAGAGGATCTCATGAATTTTCAAATAGTTTCAAAGACAAATAGTTACTTTTCACCTCGGATGGATACGAAACGTTAAGCAAAGGGATAGTTTATCGAGGTTCATGATCATCTTTAAAATGAGTAACTTACAGTAACTTAAAGATCCATTTAGTGATCGAGTGACACTAAAGGTGAAAGTCTGAATATTTCGTTTTGTATGTTGTTTTGTGAAGATTTCAGTGATTTTCTCCTGAAAGTAAGAAAATAATACATGTAGTAGCTCACGATTACTTTGCTTACGTGATTCTGCAAAGCATGAGCTAGCTACATTGACATTGCTATCTGCAACTATTTACACTAAATTAAATGCAATGCATAACAGCTGTGTTGGGCGTATGGTTAAAAAAAAAGCTTAAAAAGCATTAACTTGGTGTTAATTCTTACCCCTAATCATGACTAATTAAAAGATTTTTTAAATTCGTGTCTCAATGCGTAGAGCTCGATCATTGTGGAAGAACATAATCATCGAACAATGTATGTTCATTCAGCGCTTTCAACAATAGTTTCACCCACCAGCTGCTTGGCTGATACTTACACTTGCCTTACGATCTTCGATCCTTACCCTCTTCCCATTAACCCCAAGAAAGGTGTCATATTTCCGATCGCTTATTGTTTGAGTGTCGATAACTCGGCCCAACTTGGCTGGGGCAAGAAGTTCAGTAAGATCGTTACAAGCCACCAGATTCATTCCACATCCACCCAAACCCAATGATCTTATCGTTTGGCTTGCAATCTTCGCTTACGGATAATAAATCTTACATTGCTGCTCTCCTCGCTACCACCAGCTCCCTTTAAGCAGAGCTAAAGCTGAAGAAAACTGAAGGGATAGAATTACTCTGCCCTCAACTCTCTTGCGAGAGCAGCAGGCCCGATCGTGGAGCGATGCCAGGAAACAATAATTTCTGGTTGTATTTCACCCGTTCATCACCCGGCAGGGGGGACAGCCGGATGGGAGGACCTTTGGGCCTCCACGGCATTAATTGGCCACTTGAAGATCGGAGTCGCTGCTGCAAGGAAAGCATCACGTACAAGTGCGTACGCACGCCCGCTCTCCTTCGCTCACAGCTAAGCCGCCGGTCGTGACACGTGTTGGGGAAGCGATTTGTCGACGCAAGGCTAGGTGCCGTGTGGCCGTATGGAGTGTTAAGGGAGCTGTTGAAAGTATCGTTTTAGCAGCGATTAAGATTATTGATTTATGATGCTCGCTAGACAAAAAAAAATGCTGCGTTGTCCCAGTGCGCATGTTGGATGTGTGTGCACTGTACAATGAGTGCTTGTGTGTGTGCAGCATTAGTTCTTATGTCGACATGCTGTATGTGTTTTTAGGGGGGGATTCTGTGTGGATACGTGATACGTTTTGGGCAATAGGGAAGCATGAGAAGAATGAAAAAGTGACGAGGAACAAATAAAAAGGCAAACCGTTCTAAAACGATTGAGGACAAGTGACACAGAAAAGAAACGTCGTAGGGCACGATCGAGTGTTGAATGAGAAATGGAACTTGAGCAGCAGCAGCAGCAGCAGCAGCAGCAAGACTTTGTGACTCCCTTTTCTTCTAATCGTGTCATCGTGTAACAACTTGTTGAAATTGTTTTAAAATAGATCTTTTAAAACAAGATATTGATCGAACCAAAAATAACTCCAAAACCTTCCTCCGTTCTCCTCCTCAGGCTTAAAAATACCTTCCATCTCGCAAATGGTACCACCACCTGTCTCCATCTCGACCTCCTCCACATCAGCCGGATCGTCAACACCCGGCGCCGTGTCCAGTCACATCGCCACTACCACTACCACCACTACCGGAGGCTCTCCGACGCTTGGTTCAATGGGGCTCGGATCAAGCTCGGCCGGTGGAAGCGCCGATACGCAACCGAGCGTAGTGATCGTCGGAAGTGGCGTGACGGGCGAAGGTGAAGGTGCCACGTTGGACTGTAAAGCGGACGTGTATGGACACTCAATGCTGTCCAACGGTGGAACGTCATCTCCCGGCACAGGACAGCTGCATCAGCACACACTGAACGGTGGTGGTCACCATCACCATCATCATCATGCAGCTCACCTGCAGGCGCACCATCATTCCGGGCATCATGCGCATCATAGTCCACACCATCTGCATCACCATCATCATAGCAACCATTTGAATCTGGCCGCACCGTACTGAAACACCGCGGTGACGATCGCCATCGCAGCGGACCCAGGTGAGACCGGCAGCCATCTTGAAAGGTGACACGAATGGACGTGAGAAGGTAATAAACGAGCGAAGAGGAATGTGTTGAGAGAGCTGTGGCGAGAAAGAGAGCGAGACAAATATGGAAGACATACTGAAGGGAAGGGGAGAAAGACGTGATGTAATAAAAAAAATATGGCTACTTGCTGTGTAGTTTCAGAGTGTTGAAATATTTCAAGAAATACAATTAAGCTAAGAAATGATAAAACAAATGTGTTCAATTTGGTTTCATTGGAATTATGCGAAAGAAATTCATCCGGAGAGATAGATGAAGAAAGGGAAAGAAAGAGAGAAAAAGAGAGAGTGAGAGAGAAAGAGAGAGTAAGAGGGAGAGAAAGGGAGAGCGAGATAGATAGAAAGAGAGAGAGAAAGAGAGAGAGAAAGAAATATATATATAGAGAGAGAGAGAGAGAGAGAGAGAGACTAAGGCCTAATTTAAAAAAGTCCCTTCGCCATGAATGAGCCGTTAGTTGTCAAGGTTATAATGTTCTAAGTCAGATATTCAAGAAATTGATTTGAGAAAAATAAAAATTACTCAATGCGTCATTTCTCCCCCTATTCCATTGTTTCTCTCTTACCCAGGTTTCGCTGCATTTTGCTTCAAACCGCCGGCTGCGTGCGGTTGGCTGCGTACGGAAATCACATTTCATTGAAATATTTCAAACACAGTTTCAAACAATGTTGCATACAGCTAACATTTTTCAAATCGGCTTGAAATTTCAAAGCTTCTCAAGCTTCAACGTGCAGCTTTCCAGAAAGTTCTTCTTAAAAAGCGGGTTCTTGCTTCCAGCAACTTTCATTTAGAAGAAACACTGTTATACAAACATTAAACAAGAATAGGAAAGTCCTGTTCCAGTGCGACTGACTTCAGTTGTAAGCGAAAAACTCATACAAAATGATTCAATCATTTAAAATTTGACATTTCATTGTGAAACGTGCCCACAGCGTACTCGTTTGCATTTCTTTTGCCCTCACAGCCCTTCGCTTGAGCCGCGTGAGACGTGACCGAATGAGACACACAGGCAACAACTCCCTCCAAACCCCCAGGGGAACGGATGAATTGTCCGATAATCGATGGGCAGAAGAGTTGTTGGCGAAACAGAGGGATTAAGGATGAACCAGTGCGTTTACGACGCAGCACGGAGACAGGGGAGTTTCCGATGTGGCTGTGTGGGTAACCGGACAGAACTGGACAGTATTAAGACATTTTGGGCATTTCCCGCTGCTCATCCTTCCTCTCGGGTGCTGCTGCTAATCCGGAACGTGGCTCCTGCGCATCCTGTTGCGCTAAGGATAATGAGCTGCTGTGGGACAAAAAGGACAGAGCGTGGTGTGTGTGTGAGAGGGAGAGAGGGAGCTCTTGGTTAGGTAGAGAAAGTCCGCAAAACCGCATAGAACCCCAGGATTAACACTTTGACTTTGCGGTTTTTCGTGTCCTGCTTTCGCTGTCAGACGGTCGCTCGGACGCAGGACTTTCCCAGGGGTATTAAAAAGTCGGCTAATGATTCGGGCGTGTACTGGAATGCGTGGGCTACATACAGCACTCGTCGATTGATTAGAGTGACAGCCCAAAGGCACAAATGATGTTGCAATGAGAACATTTACGGTGTAATAATTAGAAAACACTCACAAATCAGTTTTTCATCGCCTTCACGTTTGCATTCATAGCTCCGAACACGGAATCAATGAATAATGTCCAGTTGTGAGGCACAGTTTCGTTGGACAATAAATAACAACAGCACACCGTGGCCGTTCCATTGCGCTGGATTTCTCCTGCTTCACAATGCTTCAAGCATCCTCCAGCGAGGGAAGCAATTAATTAGATTTTATTTACACGAAAACAGGTGGAAACCCCCCATGGGTGCGTGTGTGTGTGTGTTTGTGTGGGACAGGGTAATATGCGAAAAAAGAAGGAAAACGCTCTCCATTGTTGAGTGAGAAAAACACAGCAGTGCACACACCACAGAGCTTGCCTCAATTGCATCCCACATCCGTAGTAGGCTGTTGCACCTTCCAGCACCAAGGTGAATGGAGGGAGAGATGGACCGCACTCGATCGAACGCACTGCTCGAATCCGCTGCTCGACAGGTCCATCACAGAGTGTGTTTTTCCTTCATTTCCTTGTGTTGCATTTACGGAATCAGTCAATTTTCTCGCACACTTTTGCGCGCGCTCTCTCTCGCTCTCCCTTTTCTTCGTTGCACACTATTTTCCGAGTCATTTTTCACCTCAAACACCCAAACGATGTGTGTGTGTGTGTATTTATCTCGATTGGTATCACTCCTATGGCTACCTTCCACTCCCGAAAAAGAAACCGCACCGCACATCTCGCCCGAGTAAAAATGGGCAAAATGTAATTATTGTTGGTGAGTATCGAGTTTTTAATCCAAATATTTATCCACCCCGCACCCGCAGCACACCCGGCCACAACAACAACAGCAGCAATGGTACCGTTTTCCCACACACACGCGCGCCGTGTGGCCCATACGCACAGCAAACAGGTGTATAATTTTCAATTTTATTGTTTTTCCTCGGATATTCGTGGGGAGATGGAGGAGGAGGAGATGAAACAGCTACTACAAAGGCACTGTTGTTGCCCACAATTGCCCACATTGTGGCTCTACCTTTCACCGTGCTGCTGCTGCTGCTGCAAACCGATCTGGGTGTCCACTGGGTGTCTGTGTCTACTAGCACATACACACAAAGCCGTGGACTTGCTCGCATGATAAAAAGCGATAATCATTAACAAGAAGAGAGAAAAAAAAGAAGAGAAGCGAAATGAAAACAGAAACAAATCGATTTTAATTTGAAACATTGCCCGAGACTGTGTGTTGTTATGCTTTCGATGTCCTCTCTCGTGTGTGTGTGTGTGTGGGTGTGAGGGGGTGTTTGAGGGATGCTGTTGTAGGGCCATCCGTGTTTGTGGTTGACATTAGCGAATTGGGATTGATTTTGAAGCGTGATGTATGATCGAAGAAAAAAATAAAACAAACCTGACTTTAGTTCATGGTAGAAATAGGAGCTGTTGCATGCTTATTTAGCATGTTTTTTCCTCTCTTTTGTTTTGGTGAAATTTTGTGTTTTATTTAAAATCTGATAGAAAACAATCAAAGCTTCAAACCCTTCTCCCCATTTAGTGTGCGACTGTGGTTGAGTGTATTCTGTATTTATGGAAACAATATTGATCCCACAAAACAGAAGCATTTACATAGCATATTTCGAAAAGCAACATAAATAAACTATAACATACCAAAAACTCTGTCATCCTTCAAACAACAACCCCGAAAGCAAAAATGCCTCAAAATCGAGGATCACGCAACACGTCCTTCACATTCCAGCCGTGAATTAGTGGTGCCGGTGGTGGGAATGTCAACACAGTACAGCTTCCCGGAACAACCTGTGCGGGAGGTGGATGTGTTTTTGTTCTTCTTCTTTCTCCGCTTGAACGTTGATCCTCACGCACTTTTGAAGTGTGCACCCCTGATAGGAAAGATCCAGCTGACAATTATTGACTTATTGCAGTTGGAGTGCACTAGACTGAGGGGAAGTGGGCTTTTTTTGTGATCATCCTAAGCAAACGTTGAGCATACTGAAATGCATCCAAAAACTCCTCGGCACACAACCGGGAAGGACGAGCGAAAGAAGACAACAACAACGAAAAAAAAACGAGGAAGAAATCAGTTTCGGTTTGTTTGCAGGATCACATTTCGGCCCCGCTAGTGGCTGTGAACGCAAATATTGAACAACAAACGAGCGTCTAACTGATGACAACGGGGCACAGGCAAACGGCGACACACTGTCTGGCGTGGCGTGGCATGCAACGTGATGCAACGTGCGGTACGGACGCGGAGGCAGGACCTTAGCCTAGGTCCCTGTCACATCAATTTCCGTACGATCGCGCGTACAAACCCAACCAGACTGAACGGCGGCAACGTTGCCGGTCCATAAAATGGGTGCTTCCGGTTGCGTTCACGTTGCAAAAGGATCGTGTTTTGATTGTCACGGCCGTTTGAGGGAATGCGTGTTGAATCGTTAGCCAATGCGGTGCTGTTTTGAAGAGGCTTTTTTGATGGGTTGCGCGGGAACTATTTAGTTGGCAGCTGTAGTTCAGCTCCTTAATTGGTGTGTATTAGTTATAGGGCGAAACAACAGACACTCCATTTTACATGCAAGATCGCCTATTAACGGTACTCGATCGATTGGATGCTAAGGAGGAGTAACATGACTTGACTCCCACAAACTTCCAAATGACTTCGCCCGGTGCTGAAGAATGGGAAAATTAAGGGAAAATATTTTCCTTGCCCACTGGAAACGGCCCGGAACAATGTTCTCCCCCTTTGTGGTTGGTATGCAAAGTACCTGTGGGAATCGGTACGCGAAATGCTACAATAAAAAGCCTCCACCAAAAACCCCTTTTACTCGAGAAGTCAGACACGCACACACCCTCCACGTCTGGGGCAGTGCAGAGGAATTAAATAGTAAGTGTGGGAAAATATTTCTCCCCATCGCTGGGCCACAAAGTTTCGCCCTCGGCGCAAACGAACTCGTTGATTTCTGATTGTTCCGTTCCAATGGAGAGCTACTTTCGCCTGTGAAGGAGTAGATTTTTTCTTCCCCCCCCCCCCCCCCCCTTCGCTTCAAGTTGTATAGTAGAGCCGGGCCCCAAGATGATGATCACGATCGTCTGTGATCTTGAAAGCGCGTCTCAGCGCGCACTGGAAGAAGCGCAAAGTCTGGAGTCGCGAGAAGGATGGTGAGATTGAATAGGTTTGGGGCTCTATTCTTTTCCGCCTCCAGGAGAGCGGCTTCATTCATCGAGTGGCGAGAGTGTGAATCATCGTGTGAGCCCTTTCCGAAAACCAGTTGGTCAGTTTGGGCTGACGATGGGAATCGGAAGCTTGGGAGCATCTACATCCTGAGTTGCGAAGAATGTTCTCTGAGAACGAGACAAACAGAGAGAGAGAGAGAGAGAGTTCCCTTTTAAGTTTAAGATCTTACAAAGTAGAGAACTCTCAATCATCATCATCATCGCCATCATGATCAACGCGCATGGAAACGGCGTTTCAAAACGCGGCCTTTTGATCTCGATCGCGTCGCCCGCCCGGTTGACTTCATTCCCATTTTCCCAAATAAAAAAAAAACCCTTTGATGGCGCTCAGTAGAAAGAGCGGCAACGGGATGCAAAATGCATCCAACGGTGCGTGGCAGAACGCGGCGGTCCAGCGACGCCCCTCCGAAGGTGATGAAAAATGTGCCAAACTGCCAAATGAGCTGTGAGCGCAAAAAGTGCAGTTGCAGCGAGGTGCATCGTGCGGGTTTCTACCGCGCAACCTCAATCGGGCAGCGTGTGCGCCAGAACACACACTTCCACTGGAAGCTCCGTATTTATTCCTTCAGAAGTGGCCCCCTGTAGGGGAGGAGCAGGGGCAAGTGCAAACCCCGAGAAAGGGTTGTGTAAAAACAGAAATCTGCGCACCACTGGAACGAAGGCAGGGGAGCAAGTCTTTGGCTGCATGTGGGGTGTGCTGTGGGAAGAGGCCGTTGTTTACCCGAGATTGTGCATTGTATAATAATTTTGTAAACACCGTCGTTGGAACTGGACTTTTGGAGAGTTTTACGCGTAAACAGTCCCGGGCTCTGCTAGCCAGCGGGTGGAGTGAGGGTGGACTGATTCACCCATCCCATCCGCAACTCGAACCTGATGCACGTGTTGCGGTGTGTGAACTATTTCATCTTCTTACGGTGCAATTAATCGTTTGACCGGGGAATTGCGCTTTGTTTTAGTTGTATCCCTGTTTCTTTTTTGTTTCTTCTTCTTCTTCCCCTGGCGTTGATACTTTGGGGCCAGCAAACTGGTGGCGCCGTACGCCTTGGTGGGAGGACTACGGTGGGAAGGGAATACGTTTGATGTCTCAATGGATTGCAGATGGTTCTCGGAGGAGCCGGAGACTGTGTGACGAGCCGGAGAAGGGGAGGGGGGAGGGGGAAGAGGGAATGGGTTAGTTCTTTCACGTTCTTGGTTTGCCGCAGGGCCGCAATATAAATACGGGGGAAAACGCATTAAAGCTGTTTATTTTAAAAGGAATGGTTGGAAAAGTCGTAGTACTGCAGCACATTGTAATCGTAGGGACAGTCGGGGTAGGGACAATCCAGCACTGTTACATTATATTTAATGGTGCATTTACTATACTGTAAAATGAGTCCTTCTTTTTGAAGCTTCGTTAGATTGTTCTTGATGTTCTGGGCAGTGTTCCTTTTAGTGTAGTTGGAAGGATTGTTTTTCTAGGACTTGATTGTTGATTGTTGGTTTAGCTTAATAATTGTACATAAAACCACTGACTTTAATCCAAATTATCCATAATTAATACGTATTTCAAAAATACAGGAGTTCTAATGCTTTTTTTGCACGATTTATTGAGCGTTTGCCAGATTTTTTTGAACGTAATATGGAAAATATACGTAAAATGATCAACTGTTTGTGAACCAACCTAAAATAATTATGGAAAATACCCAAAAATCCTTGGAATATCCTATACACGACAAACAAACTATAGAGTCACTGTATGAACGGTGCAAATAGAGGCAGCATTTAAAGCAATATTTTAGTTCTTGGTTCTTGAATTCTCCAAATGATTAATATAATTTCCTGTACAAAATAAACCCCAACTACTGGAAAAATGTTTCAATAATGACCTTATCGAATGTACTTGGTTAGAGATTATATTTATCCACTCAATAATGCGTCTGATGAATCGTTTGGTTCATAAAACTTCACTGACACGCTACTTCTTGCACTACTTAACTCAGGAACCGACTGTAATTCAATCAAAGTATTGTAAGCATTGCGGTCCCGTGGTACAGTCGTCAACTCGAACTCGACTCAATATCATGCCCGTCATGGGTTCGAGCCCAGAATGGACCGTCCCCTCGTGATAAGGATTGACTATTCCGCTGCGTGGTAATGAATTAAGTCTCTAAAGCCTATAAAGGCCGGCATGTCCGCGTAGGACGTTACGCCAAACAGAAGAAGAATGTAAGCATTGCACAACATTGACTTTATTGAGAATCCAGAGCACCCTTAACAGTGTTGGCAAGCTGCTCGAGTGTTAAATATTGTTTCTTGAGCATTTTAAGAGATGATTGAAATGAAGCAACGGGCATAAACGATGACTGAGAAGAATTGTTTTAGAAAATTAGACCTTTTCGTTCCAATCTAAATGATTTTGCGGCTAAATTATGCAACGCTTACGGCTATAATTAGAAAAGCAAGATCATACTTAACACAAAAAATATGAAAATTTCGTCTTCATTAAACAAAAGAATGATGATATTCTCTCAAACCTGACATCTGATACAATAATTTTGCGTTGAAAGGTACATGTACTTAATTCCGTTATTGCTGCCTGTTATTTATTGCTTTTTAATTTATGCTTCCTGTGTCCTCCTTGGCAGTGAAGGACATAAATATCCACCTAACTGCCCAACGTCCAACAACAAGTGTTAAACTGTGTTCCTTCTGGTCGTAGGAAGCAACCCGAACGACGGACCATATTCCTCAAGCAATCCACTGTAGAAAAAAGGGACCAAAAGCCATCATCAGTTCATCACAAGCACCCGAAAGAGAGAGAGAGAGAGAGAGAGAGAGAGAGAGAGACACTTTTAAGCACACTTTGTATGCAAACAAGATAGGCCCTTCCGGTGAATGCGTAGGCTCATAGTCAAAAGGCAACTTTAGAAGAAAAAAAAAAGAAAAAACGGTACGAAACACGTGTTCCGGATTAGGCCGACGATGCGGAACAGTTTTGCGGAAAAGTGGTCAGCCGTGCCGCGAGAGGGTGTCCGGAAGCGGGGTGTCGATTTTCCAGGGCCCGCGCACACCGAGGGTGTAAAGATGCTGTAAATATTTCCTCTGCCGGATGGAATTTTTGTTTCCATTTTTCTGCCACGGTTTTCCCGCTGATGCGTAACCGGCTAATCGATAGCGCGCGTGTAACCGTGCCCGTTAGCGGATAATTAGGCCCGAGGCCCGATGGCGGACGGGCGGCTGCGGGTTTCTCACTTAACGAGGTGTTGATAGGGAGACAAACAGCGGTTTGAGGAGGACGGGCACGGGCATATTCGGTTGAGGGAATTGTGGCTTTAAGTGAATTAATTACCACTTGCAACCATAAATTAAAAACACATTCTTGTGCTGTGAGTGTGCCTGTGATAAGAAGAAGTTATTTCACAACAGCATTATATACGGTCAAATAAATCCGTGTTTGTTTGTTGTTTTGGGAAGCAAAATGTTGCCGTCTCACTGCTTTCCTTCAAAGGTCACGTATTTAAATGATTATTCGGGATCCATTATTTGACCGAAGGATTAGAGCTTCCTGCTCTTCTTCTTCTTCGAGGCAGCGGCATACCTCCGAGAGCGCATCGATCAGGTGTACGTGAGAAAATGATTCAAGGTGTGAGCATTAACCGATCGTTCATCAGCGCAAGTTGCCAGCTTTGGTGAGGGTTTTAAAGGCACATTGTTCCGGTAATCGGACAACTCAGACTCAGAGCGCCGATTTACAGAGAAAAATGGTGCAAAAACTGTTTGTCATCTGGGAATATAGGTGTCCCCTGGGGAGGAGGCACGACTTATTTCCCTTCTTCAACTCCTACACATTGCCTCACTATTCGCTCTCACTTGTTACAACGAATAAATATGCCCTTTGTGGGGCAGTAATTCTCCGCTTGACAGGTTTGATTGATAGACAGAGCGTGGAGCGTGGTTGGTTGCAGCTTGGGCCCGCATTACCTCACGTACGGAAGCTTCTTTCGGCGAGGTGCGAACTGCCTCGTTTGCTTACCGTGCTGCAGTGTGGTAATTGGATTTCATTAGGAGTGAAACTAGTGCCACAAAGCCGCAGGGGAGTAAACAGGAGCTTTTTCCCCTCCCTTACGATGACTTCACGGTCGTTAGCGTCAATGACCCATTAGAAATGGTGCCATAACTGTGGTGGAAGCGATATTTCGGCAATTTAATGTAATAATTGTAAGGCCTGTGATGTGAGACAAATGTCTTCCACGAATGAATGAATATCTTTCTGGGTTGGTGATCGAATATTCAATCGATAAGTCTAATTTCTTCGTTGGTGTTCCTACTTCAAGAGCTCTCACCGTGCCCGGATCATCTCCTACACTGGCAATAATTTGTTCCATTCACAAGAAAGTACTCCTAGCCACCAATCCATCCAATGGCACTTATCACCACGTCATCGTTGCAGCAGCGTAGCAGCCCGATTGTCTGGGTTCGAGGTTTTTGTGGGTCACCTTCCGGATCGATCCTCGTGTGCATTCGTGAACTTCTTCAACAGATTATTCCACACAGTCCATGCTGTAAGTGGTCGAGCGTGTGAGGCTGGTGGTGGTGGTCATTGAACGTTTCCTGCTTATCCTCCTTCAAAACGAAACAGAACCTATGTAAAGATCACGATCGCGCAACTTAGGATGCAACACACATACAGAATGCGTCCCAAGTGCGTTTCCCAACGCAATGGAAAGGATGTCCTTTTGTGATCTTCTCGACCGCTCGACTGTTCGTTTAAGGACGGTACGCTTTTTTTTGTTGTTGTCCCATCCCAAGCCACTTTTTTGCATAATTCTTACCACTCGAAGGCTACTTCGTGCTTCTTCGCTCTCGTTTTTCGCTCCGCTGACCGCACTCGGCGGCTCGGGCTCGGGTACGATTTTGGGTCCCCGGGAGTATTGGAAGGGTGCACTTAAATTTGATATTTATTGTTAAGTGATGCCCTCTCCACGTTGAATCAAGAATTTCATTTCCCAGCCAGTCGTTTCAATCACATAGATCGAAAGAGAGAGAGAGAGAGAGTAAGACAGAGATAGAGCGAAAAAAAAGTCCAGGGTACGGGGGATAAAAAGATCGTTGAAAATTTGTCGAATCACTGTCCGTGTTGGGCTGTTGTTCAATTGCGCTCCGTCCGTTGTGGAATTTGTTTGCATTCTTAGCAGCCGGACAAGTTTGAGCAAAGACGAAGGAGGAGTAGCTGGAGGTGTTTGCAGGTTCGTGTCACTGCGCCGTAGACACGATCGAGTTGGAGATCGTCCTGCTCGGTGGTTTGAATGTGGTCAGCATTTCCTCCGGTGTGAAGTGGGTATCTCATTTCTAAGTTCCCTAAGGAGGCGATGAGGTTGAGTGGAGTCGATCACTTACACAGGTGGCAATGGTGGGCAATTGCGGGTCGTAGGGTAAGTTGATCTTGGGCAGCCGGGCGTTGACAGAGCCGTAGATGCTGATGCTGATCAAATCGTGGCGTCGTTGGCGAAGCAATGTGGAGATCTGTCGAGAATCTGTCAGGAAAAGTCGTGAAACGATTCATCTCTTTAATGACCTGGGCGACAGATAGACGATATATCTAGGACGTGTGTGACGGCGTACGAATTGAAAAGTGCTGGATGTGAAGAAATTGCACCGTTTTTTGTTTAGGAGCCAAACCTTTCTAAGTATGCCATGCACGCGCACACCTGCCACAAATGACAGTTGTGTACCGCGCACATTGACATTTCAACCGTATGTAATCACCTACGCACTGAGTTCAAGATTTTGATGAACTTTTCATCCAACAGCTTCCCTCAGCACCTCGGGGTGGATTCTCACTTGACGTCCGTGAAGTGTACGGTAAGCTCCCATCAGCAATGAGATGAGTCTCGTTATGGACCTCTTTTTACCCATTCCAGTCGCGCGATGAAGAGTTCAAG
Source organism: Anopheles coluzzii (assembly GCF_943734685.1). Classification (NCBI taxonomy): domain Eukaryota; kingdom Metazoa; phylum Arthropoda; class Insecta; order Diptera; family Culicidae; genus Anopheles; species Anopheles coluzzii. The sequence goes on along the minus strand of NC_064670.1, from coordinate 100,407,559 downwards.
AGTTGGTTGAAGTATCTGCTTGGCCCGCGTCGCTTCGGGCGGACCGCAACGATTTCGCGGCTTTTACTGTTCCCCTCCGACCGGCACCTTGGCCACCAGATGGCTTGGAAACGAACGCTTGAGCACCGTTAGGAGATGATATTTCGACGCTGTTGACACGGGCAAGTGACACCCCAGCTGGAACTACGGGCTAGGTAAGCTCTGGCCTAGCGACACCTTACACGAAAGGGGGGATAGTCTCCGAGGTGTACGAGACAGCGGAAACAAAAAAAAACGAGTAAAGATGTGAAAGAACTTCCAAAATTTCATTGACAGGTTCTTCGCTCACCCTCCGGTGAAGTTGCGTGAAGCGCTAATCAATGAATGTGGGAATGCCGGATGCGTTGGAGTGCGTTTGTTATTTTCTCGAGAATTCCTGTCAAGAACTGGTTTAGTTTATAAATTTCGTCCCACTCGCCGGGCTCCAAAGTGTTCGAAAAACAACGAAAGAAGCATCTTACCGACTTCATAAAAATCGGTAGTACATACCAACACGGAGAGACAGCCAGAGGAGACTGTCCTGCCATTTCGGGGCATTAGTTCTCGGGCCCCACGTAGGCCGTTTGAAGTTGCTAAGATCTTAGGATTTCTCCATTCATAGTGAGCTTCCCTTGGGAGGGAATAGAAGAGGTACAGCACGGGTATGTGTATGGCGGGAATGGGGTTGAAGAGGTCGTTTATGACTTCAAATGAATTTTGCTTCAATGCGCGCGTGCCGCCGGAACGGCCGGTTTTCCCTTTCGCGGACGCAATGTTTATCATAAATCGAGACGAATGAGCTCCACACCGGAGGAAGCTACCAATGATGATGATGATGATGATGAAGGCGATACTGATGATGGGTGAGGAAAACGAGATGCTTAATGCAACTGGAAACAGTCGAGAATGTTTGTCTTGCATGTGACTCTTTTTACACCCTCACTGGACTCAGTAAAACAGTACCGCTCGGTGTGTCTATGTGTGGAAGGTAATCATCAAGCACGCTTCTTTAAGGTTAGCTGGAGATAGTAAAAAAGTGATACTGCCGTTGCGTCTCTGTACTACCGGTGCCGGTCGTGTGGTATGGTTTCCGCGTGCGTTTTTTACGATGTACACAAGCAGGCGATGTTCGCGCACCACTTCAAAGCAAAACGGTTGCGTGGAGCAGGGCAGCAGGGTATTGTAGTGGAGCATATGAGGGTGCTATATTTAAAATGATTGAACATTTCATTCATTGGGGGGGAGTGTTTGGTTCCGCCGAGACCGGAAAAGACAAAGCCAGAAACAGGTAGTTCCTGCGGGCCGCAATGAGACGAAAAGTCGAGACGGTCTAGCTCAACGCAACGTTCACAAGCAGCTGTGGAAGGAAATCGACTATTTTGACACTGTCACTATGGTAACGACCGAACGAACGGCGGCTTTGCACCGAAATCCATGCACCAGCCACTGCCGTTTGCCTTCCAAACTGATTGTTTTCCAACTGTCCATGGTTCCGGGTTCCTGGTAGCTCGCGCACTGCCCTGCGGCACTGTGAACGGGGAAGATGCGTATAATTAAAGCCTGGGGATCACTTTTTCACACCTTCCAATGCTGTCCATTCGCTCGTCCCTCGGGGCTCCTGAGGGATCCGCCCGCGTGCCGGAGAATACATTTTCCCTGTCCGCGGCGAGCAACGCCTCCGGGCGCGTTTGCTGTGGCCGACGGTTGCATGGGAGAATTCGAAGTGGCACGCATACGGGTATTGATGGATGGAATGGCCCCCGCGGCAATGCGATAAGTGTTGCGGTTGCAATTGAAAATAGCGCGTCACAAGACGGAGGGGGGGGGGGGGAAGACATGCCCCACACGCACAGACATACAGATGGCGTTTGTGCGCGGTAAGGCATGCGAGAAATTAGCTATTTATATGCGAGCATAATCAACCGCTTTGCTTGGCTCTGTTTTGATAGCACTGGAACTGAGATGTGTCTAGCGGGAAGGGACACACGCAGACGTCCGTTTAAGGAACGATGGGATTGGGAGTGATTTTCGGCAGTACATTATCCACCTGCGCTCGTTGGACACATTGACACAGGGCGACAAATCGTTCGCTACTGTCGTGTGATGGTGACCGCTAAAATCGTTCCTTCTGTGTGTCTGGAATGTGTGAGTTGAGGTTAACGTGGGTCCGACATCTACCGGTGTCAGAGGCCAGCTGGTAAACACCAAGAGGACAGAGGGTGTCTTAATCTTACGCTCGGTGACATTCGACCGTGACGTGTGCCATCCGTAAATCGTGCCGAAAGGGAAAAGCGGGAAAATCGGTACCGATCCTTACGGTGCGGAGTGGATTCAAGGTGACGGCGATCGTAAAATCGGAAGGGGAAAATTCAACACAAAGTTGTCTCTCTAATTTCCACTTCCCTCCCCACCAAGTGAACGGAACCTCGTGTACCGATTGCAATAATGCGGGAATGATTTCCAACATAAAACGGGTTCAACCATAATCGTCTTCAACTCTTCACCGCAATAACCGTACAGCACTGTAATCACGCTTGGGTGTCGCTTGGTATGCTACTTCTGTTTCTGCTCTTCTTCTTCTACTTCTTTTTCTTTATCCCATCCACCACACGATCACTCGATCTTGCGGGTGTTGCTCTCGGCACCATTCTCTTGACAGCTCATTAAATCCACCGTCACGCGCTTGCACGCCCCATTCCTTCGGTGCAGCAGCAGCAGCAGCACTGGCACGCCCCAGGGGATGGCGCCGGAGCTTCCTGCTGTGGGTGCAGAGAGTGCAGCAGGGTGTGCTGCATTTCACGGCCCAGCGGTTGCAATTGAGCGTGTACTGTGGCGAAGAGGGGGGCACGAACTGCTGCTGCTGCTGGAAAAATGGCTCACCCCAAGTCCTAGCGGGGTCCCGGATCTGTCCCATTTGTCAACCCGCCAGCGCTCGTTGGACATGCCGAACCGTTGACAGTCGTCTTAAGTCGTCGGGTTAGCACGCTCGTGAACACTGCGGGGTGAAGTAATGTCACAGTCGGAGGGAGGATGGAAAAAAGGATTATCTCGAATGGTCTTTATAGGTGTAGTAGCATGTTCCAGTGGAGAATGTGTTGGGTATAAATTAACTTTAATGCTCCTCTTAATGCCCGCAAACACCTTCGCTCTCGCTCGATGAGAAAGTGAGAAATGGGCGATCACGCTCACAACAACAACAAGAAGATCGTTTTCGGTCTTGTGTTTAGCGCTCTGAGCCACCTCAATACCGCCACTTAATTGGTTGTTATCAAAATAATTATTACTTTCCAAGTGAAAATAAAGATTGGGAATCAAAATAAATAAGCCCCGCTTCGATCGTGCGGCGATCAGTGCGGCGTTGTTTTCCAAACGTTTTCCCCTACCTTTACCTGCCACCTGGCATTGTTTGTGGCATTCGGACAAGTATTCGAACAACAAAAAATAAGCAATTAACATGCTTATTGTAGCTACAAAAAAGGCTAGATCACTTTACACTGTTCCGCGGGCCAATTATTACTTGGCGGCGACGACGACGACTACGACGATCAACGGCTATAAAACCTTCCGAGCAATAAACACTGGCGCCTCCATTCCCCTTAACAAACGCTTAATAAAGAAGGGGCTGTATTAGAAGGGGCCCAGCAACATCAAAGGCCCCCGTCTCACGCATGTGTCTTCCCCCGGTGGCGGGGGAAGTTTTGCGTATCCTTTTCCCTGCTCCCCAAAAGCAAAAGGGGAATCGAATTGAATATGCAAAAACAAAAGGCGAAAAATTACAACAAGGTAAGGCCACAAGACAGATACATGCGGTTAACACACACGCACACACACATCCGCGGAGCTGGCCACCACCCGAACCCATTCCACCCATCCCACCCCAAGGTTGTTAAACTGTTTTCAAACACAACAATAACAGCAGCATCGTGCCGCAAACGGCAGTAGGAGCAGCAGCAGCCTGGGCCATTGTTTGTCTATTTACATTTTTCTTCTCACTTCTCATTCGCGTTGTTTTTTATCACAACACAGACAACACTATTTCAGCGGCCAAATTTGACAAGCAGTGAGGTCCGCTGGGCTGCTTTCAAAGGAAAGTTTTTGGCGGTATTTCATGAAGGCACGGGCAGGGAGATTGCATGGGATGAGCTCCGGCATGGTGTTAGTGTTTCTTGTGATAGGTAGGGTGTGGAATGGGTTCGGTTTTAGGGCAGGATGGGCAGGCTTGTTAAAAAGTAATTTTTCATCCCCAATTTTGGTCGTTCTTGGAGACAGTGAGTGAGTTGGAGCATTTCAGTTGTGAAGTTTTGTGACAAGTGATGATTAATTTTTCAATCACACCACGCATTTATTTGTTTTTCGCATTCCAACAACACCTTTGGGAGCACTTGAGATCCCCGGCAGATCCTATTGCTGCTGTCAAGTAAGCATAATTACAGTTCCTTCTTGTGTGCCGGTGTTACCCAGCACGTCAAACGCACAACCAAGCACAACCCAGCGAGTCCATTCCAAAAGCGTGCGAGGTGAGGGAACAGCAACGAGCCAAACAAAAATCCTCGCACGAGTTTGCATACCACCCCACAGGTCCACAGGTCGGTTGGTCCGTGTGTGTGTGTCTGTCTGGTGAGGAGAAGAAGCTGCGTGCGCGAACCCTGCGGCGGGTGATAAATATTGGTGTTCATTATTTTATATTTTCACTTCAAATATTTACTATTGACATTGTAAGTGAGCAACCACAACAACACGGGCGGCACGACACGTACCCACACGGGCGTGTGCGCGAAGGTGGCCTCAGTCCGTGTGTGTGTGTGTTGGTCAGGGAGGCATCAGCCGCGGAACGTCACGGAACAACCGGAATCGGACGATGACGTTTGCGGCGCAAATGTTGCAAAGTTCCGCTCAAAATAAGCGCATGAGTCGCGCAGGATGAAGTCGCGCGTTGTGGATTGAAGCATTGAAGCATATTTTTGGGCAATGGTTGGACATCGAAAATACGAAGCGCTAGAAGCGCTCGTATTTGCTGAGAAAACAATGCGATTCGCGTTCGCGTTCCGTTGCACTAATCGGGACACAAGGGATTTGGGACACTCACACTGCATGGGAAACAAGTTGCATCATCATCGCGTCTTCGGAGCTCGGAATGTTTTGATCGAAAACAGCCGGACCGATTCCGTCAGCCGATTGTCGATCAATCGGAACCACTCGGCAGGCATAGCACGTGGTGTTTTGGTGTTTTCGGATCTGTAGGCGCATTGTTTTGATCTGCAACAGTGCTCACAACAGTGATCAGGCGTTTCCCTCCCCCCCCCCGGAATCTGTGATAGTGATATGTTTCGGCTGGAACTTTTGCAGCTGAAAAGATGATCCGCAAGTTGAACGTGTTGGCAGGCTTGATCGAGCAGAAAGCAACACAAAACACAGCAACCGGGAACAAAGAACCGAATATCTAGGTCTTGCGGAGATCTTAATGTGGTGCCGGTGATGGCTGATGGTTCAAACAAAGGGTGCGAAAAGTGATGTTTCACGTGGCAGATAGTAATTGAAACGGCCGCCCGAATACTGCCCGTACGGCGCTGACGGTGTACACGCACGGTGATGCTCCGTGGGAACTCCTGTGTCCATGTCCTAGGCGACCTTATTTGATGCAACCGATGACGCGAACCAGTACCACAAGCAGCACAATACCAGCCCGTTTTCCGTGTTTCGCGTAAATTATGAATATTTAATTTAGTAACGATTTGTTATTCTAACCCTGGGCCACACGAGACGAGCCCAGACGAGACGAGAGCCGTGCACTGCGGCCAACCGGGCAGTGCATTTACGTATGCATTCTTCCCGTACCGGGGAGAGACACACACACACACTCCAATAAAGGGGGTAAGAAGGGGGGTGAGAAGGGTGACTCACTCAGCCAGACGACGGCACCAGTACCAGTTGGTGCAACATCTGATCGTCATCAAATCGTTTTATGTTTCGGGTTAAAGCTGTTCCGAGTGTCGTCCAGTGTGTTAACATTGCCACGGAGCCGGGAGAGCCGGAGATACTCTTGGAGGATTACTATTGAGAGGTACGGCTGAGGAAAAGTATTGAGATCGTGGTGATCCTGTACGGTAGTGGGTGTGGAAGATCGCTAGCTCAAGGGAGCTCAGTATGCAAAACCTTGGAATAGGACTGAAGAATTTAAATATAATCCTCCAATCTTATTCAAATATCTTCACACACTCTCATGGGTGGATAGAACAGCTTGAGCCACGGTTTAGTTTGCTCGCTTTTCCTTTTCCCACAAGCAAGTGGCTGGCCCAACCCGTCGTGCTGGCGTGCGCGCGCGGTCGTCGCTCCAAATGTTTTTGTAGGATTTATCAGTTGAATAAATTATAAGAAAATCTCTTCGGGAAAAACCGGAGCGCGCAGATATTAAGACGCATCTTTAGCAACGCAAACAAAGGAAAGGTGTGAGGGAGGGGAAAACGGAGAAAAAGGAAGGAACGTCTCAGGTACGGCTTGCATGGCGTCTCGAGACTCGCTCGCCTTGCGCGATGTCATCTCGATCAACGCGACGCGCCAGGTCGGGTCATGTGCGGCTGGGCAGGGTTTCTATTTTGGATTCTGTTTGCTTAAGCTTTGCTCCAAGAACCGATACAGAGTGGTTGTGGGGAGGGATGGGATGTGAGGAACAATTTAATAAAATCCTCCCGCAGTGGGGCCCAAACGAGCGGGTTGATTCACAGCAGCATCACGATCACGAGTTTCGGAGGCAACGGCGGCGACGGCGGCCAGTCATTGGGAACGATGATTGATGAGGCTCACCCCAGATGAGGCAGGAAGGGTGGGAAGGGAGGTAGCGGAGACCAATATGTACATAATTTCACGGTACACTTGAGCGCCCGACGCTGAATTGAATGGAGCAGCTTGATTGGAAATGCATAAATTTATCGAGAATGGCTGTGAAATGCCGAGCTGTGGAAGTCATTAAGGGGGCGAGACAGCTTAGGGGGAGGTGTGGCTAGTGGAATGGCAGGGGGACATGGAACGCACGGAAAAGGATCATCATCCTTCGATCGTTTTGGTTCGCTTGCGGGTCGGTAGGTCGGTTTTCCGAGTGATTGAAATTAGGTTCGATCGCTGTGCAGGTCGGTGTGATTGATTATGAGCCAACGCGAGCAATTGTGTGTGTCAGGGGGATAGAGAGAGGAGTATGAAGAGGTTTTGCATATAATAATTGAAGTTTTGTTCAAGATTAATTATATGCTTAATTATCAAAGCCTTCTTATCGAAGACATAAAGCAACGGAAAGCTGTAAGCTGCCCTTTCTTCGCCACGCTTTAACTTTCACTTTAATTTCACTCACTCCAAGAGGGGTAGGGTAAGGGTAAGGGGGAGGGGGGGGGGGTGGAAAATGCAAACGACTTTCCCCACTCCTACTCAAGCTCATGTTAATCGCCCGCAAGGATTGGTTGGAGAAATATGTTTCTGACGATAAATTTTCCCGCCATTCCGCCCATCCGCCCATCCCAGCCGCCCAATTCACTCGACAATGTGTTTATGCAAATGAGCAGCAGCACTTTCCCACCACGAATGCCACCCCCTTTATCACCACCACCATCACCACCAATGGGTTTGATGGGAAAAGGCGAAATCCACTTATTAGAGACCGCACCGCAACAATTCGCGCGTTGGTTTCGCCGGAATTTCCCGCGTTATTAGGCCGCTTTGTTCCGGTTTGAAAATCATCACAGCCTACTGTCTGCTCCTGCTCCCCATCGCAGGCCCCCGGCAACAAGCCGCCGGACTACTAGCGACAGCCGACCGCCGGACCGGCCGGAAGCTTTCCAATTCCAATTTATAATTACTTTTCGCGAATCGGGAATTGGAACGTGAAGTACAGTAAAGTGGCGTGGCAGTGGTGAAGTTTTCCCGATACCGGGCGTTACACACGTTGCTTCGATCATCCCAGGGTGTGACATCGAGCGATAGTCAAAGCAACCACTGGGAAAGGAATATGGAGAACGGGGAGGGGGGAGGGGGGGGGAGAGGTGACAACTCAATGTGAATCGCGCTGGCAACCGCTGGCGTTTGCCGGGTTTGACGGCGCTGTACGATAAGAGACTCTACATAAATTAAACCCCCAGAATGGAATTTAATTTGCACAAAGTCCCGATGGCAGTGCGCAGGATTTTCCAATTTGAATATGAATGAACGGTGCAAAGCGGGCGTGTGCTTAGTGTGGTCCTGGTCTTCGGGAGTGTGTGAGACAGAGAGAGAGAGATAGTTTCATGACAGGGAGAACCAATTCAAATCAACTTTACTTACTAACCACAATTTGTACATGTCAAGATTTTCTATTAAAATGTTGAACTGAGCCGATTCCTTCCCGGATGGCTTTAAGAAGTATTAATTCAACAATTACATTGTTCGCTATTTCTTATCAGCTTTACGCGCAAATTTTTCACATTCAACAATATGCCTCTTTTCATTGCGCCCTTTTCTCCGTATCACACCCGTTTGCAGCATAGTTGCACCTTATTATCGTGCGTTACATGTCCTTAATCCGCTCCGGGGCCGTAGGGATCTTCCCTGAAACGGTTCAGCTTGCTTGAATTCGACCTCACAACACACACACACACACACAGACAGAGAGATACACAGACAGACAGCCTCAGATATTGGGTTTGGATTTTCCACTCATCTCCGCTCACAGCCGTGTTCAGTGCCAGTTGATCCCTTTTCCTTTGGCGTTCCCTTTTGCCCGATTGAGGCCCGGTTGACACAGCCGAGCAGATTGAAAACCCCCGAAAGAAGCGGACAGCAGGAGAGGAGCTGAAAACTGGCATATAATCCTTTGTTTGTTCAGATTTTGTTGCAACCGCATGTACCCGAGGATCAAATGAGCAGCAGCAGCAGCAGCAACAATGCAGCGGATTTCGGCGCATTGCAGCGAGTAATTGATTGCGGCAGGGGGCGCTCGCTCGGTGTGCGGCCACGGACCGGCCACGGATGTGTTTTATCAGGCTGCATTGTGCCGCGTGACGGAGTGAGGACATCAGGATTGAAACATCATGCCCGGTTTTTGTCTGTCTCTGTGTGTCTGTGTGTTGTTAGTGATCCTTGATCATCCCTTGCGGGGACGGCCGGCCTGATGGGTTTGTAATGAAGGCTTCAACAGTAATTGAATAATTCGCTACAGTTTCTTCCTTTTTCTTTTTTTGTTGTTGTTGGTTTTGGTATCTGCTGTAAATAGCAAATGACAAGCAGGGCAATTAAATTGAACGTACACAATTTGAAGGTGCAAGGGATGATGTGTAAGACGTACACGTTGCGATCTTCACCTGCATTGCACTGTACATGCCTTCCTCATTTCCGTTTTTCGTGGGGACAGAGCAGACAATCTCAGCACTCAGCACTAAAAACCATGGTAGCGATGGCAAAGCACAATCCTAATGACCCACGCACCGTACCAGCGACTCGGGGCAAAATCTCGAACATATGTTTAAGATACAACGCTCTTGACACTGTCAAAACATTCGGCGGCAAGAAACAAAAAACTATCCATTTGTCAACCGGCCTGGCTCGGAGGGGTGGGAGTGAACAGTAATCGTAGCAGTCGTCGTCGTCGGTGTGGTGTGGAAAACTTTGACTTTACATCTCTACACATGCTCTCATCAGTAGTAGCAGCAGCAGCACCATCAGCACTTTGTCGCACTTTTTGAGCGATGGCTCCCGACGGTCGACGATGACGATCATTTGTCTTTCTTGCGCGCGTTGGGGACCACGACCGCCGGCAGTGGTTTGGCTGGGTCCCCCAAGAGATATAAGAAGGAAGATGTCAAGTGTAGATTCACGTTGGGGTGGAAACTATTCACGCAACATTTACCTTATTGTTACGCTGGTATTGGTTTTGCTGTTGTTGTGTTTGCTTATTAGCTATTGGATTCGGTTTTCATGCTTGTCTTGAATATTGTTAAAATATGACATTAGGAGATCTAACATGCAATTTACAAGTCTAATGATCAATTTGAACATTGCTTACTGTTTTAACTGATTTGAACTAGAGATTGAACGTTAGGGAGAAGTGATTGGAGAGGTCTTTGTATTAACCTTTGACCTCTCCGACATTCAAACGAAGTTTTCTCAAAATACTCTGAGCGATCTGACCTGTACTAATGTATAGGACCTTGTTCGAGTTGAGAAAGACAGCTCGATTGGTCTTTGATATTAATGTGTTGAGTTTTAAACGAAAAGGAAGTATAAAATAGAGAATTTGACTGAGCAAAAAGTTAAAATCTAAATATGCATCAGTCAGGTCAAAGGTCAACTGATTTGTTTTGTCTTATGTTTTTGAGGATTTTCGGTACATTTAATTTGCTTGTAAAATTGCTTTAACTTACTTTTTAGTTAATTCTACAATATAGCAGAAAACATTTTCTCTTTATTCAATGTTTGCGAACCATTTGGTTTGAATCGTTTTGTCAATTCGACCGATCAAGTAGACGATCTATAAACGTATATATCTAGTAGACGATAATGGGGCATATTCGACATATTTCTTGGAATCCTCAAAAAACGCCATTCGAGACATCTCGACATGGTGCGAATAGAATAACCCCGATAAATCATAGAAATGAATAACTTCAATATTAACGGTACCATTTCTGGCGCTTTTCACCCTTCGAGCTGTCCATCTACTTTGCCGCTTTCAACGCACCGTCTAGCACAAATTTGTATCCTTTTCTTTTACACACTAAACACACACACTCACACACACACACACACACACACACACACACACATAAACCCTATGGCGTTACATATTGGGCCTATCTCGGGCCGACTGTTCACCACCACCAGGCTGCAGGCTATCTCGCCATTTTGATTCATCTTCCGTCACGGCAACCGGATACAGAGGCGGACGCGAGGCCAAAACCCAGGCGCATAAAGCATGACAAACCCAGGGACCAGCGAGAGGGGGCAATCGGAGGAAAAGTAAACAAATGTCGAATATTTTGATTGACACTTCGCTTCCCTTCGGCTTCGGCAGTCCTATTAGCAGAGTGCGCCTGGAGTGGCCAAAGCAAAAAGGCCACACAACAGCAGCAACAACCAAAAAAAGGAAGAGGAGAAAAGCGACTCACAGCGCGCCCCTCTCTCTATCGTCGTTGGTCCGAATATTCATACCATCCTGTTTGGCTTTATCACACGGAAAAACCCATTCCAAAGAGGGGGAGGGGGGGGGGGGTTATTGAGTTCGTTTCCCTGAAGAAAAAGGAAGCAATCGGTCCGTTCCATTTGCGCTCTGCTCGATGAGGATTTGCGAGACAAACTCGATCGATCGGGCCACGACGCCATGATGAATTTCGGTGCCTCTCTGTGTGTGTGTGTGTGTGGAAAAACATTCACCGGAAGGAAATACACACAGACACACCCAACGGAGGGTATTTAGCAAGGGAGCAGAGCTCGTGCCTTGTGCTCGTGCCTTGCGCCCTCCGTCTCGTTTCACATGCTAATTAAAAATAATATTTTTATGATTATAATATCGGGTTAAATTGGCAATGTGTTTGGTGAGTAAATAGTCCATTAACGGTTCCAATCAGCATAACACTGCACAGCAAGGAAAGCTCCTGCCACCTTGCTGCAAGCAGTAGATGCGGATCCAGTCTGATCCGGAGTCCGGTCCAAATGTTGATCCAAAAGACCCCACCCTGGGACAGAAAGCTTTCCTCGCCACCGCTTGTGGTGTTCCGCGTGGATAAGACAAAAACACAAACGTATCAAGATGGACGATAAGACGATTGGAATTTTCTTCTTTCCTTATCTCTCTTAGCCCCCCCGCCAGAACCGTTTGCGGGGTTGTTGGCGCGTGGCGTAGAAGCAAAGGAAGTTAGTTTCCAATTCCGACGTTGAATAAATACTCTTTTCTCTGTTTTTTTGTGGCTCTCTCAATCTCCCTTTCTCTGTCTGTGTGGCATTTCTTGGCTATCCTGGCTGGCACGTGCCCAGTGAGGGACGCCGGGCCGAAGGAGAGGGAGCGGGCGGGCGCGCGCGCCTCAAATCGGCCATTGAGACATAATGTTGCTCTGTATTCTCTGCAAACAAAAAGGCTGATGATTATTGAGCCACACGCAAATGCACCACCACCACCACCACCACCACCAAGAAGCAGTGCCGTGTGTTGGCTTTCGATTAAGATTGTAAATATTTTCACTTTAAACATTCGTCCCGAGACGTCAAAACCCAGGCCCCGGCCAACCCGGTGGGATTTGGTATGGGACGGCGTCTTGGCGTCGCCGGGCAAAGACGTCTTGTGCGAATTCCGAGACAAATCCTTCCGACTTTGTGTGTGTGCGTGTGTGTGTGTGTAGATTGGGTGTTTTCTTTCTTTTCTTTTTGCACTTCAGACCCACACACACGCGGGACGGTCGAACTGGTCGTTTAAGAATGCATATTCAACAGCCAAACATATGGCAGATATTGTTGGAATTAGAATAATTATTTTCGAACATAAATTTGAATTGCATAAAACAAAGCGTTAGGAAACTAAGATTAGGTTATAAACTACTCGACGTTAGAAACTGCTCGATCTGCATGAACTATGAACTGCATGAATTATTATATACAAAAAAGGACAAACGAATATACAGTTGCAAACCGACCAGCGATAAAGGTGTACACTTTCCTATTCAAATTTCCTCCAAATATCACAGCCAGCCCCTTTTCGTGAATATATTTCACATTTTTGGTCCTTCGAACCGGATCGTGATATACGGAGAAGAAATAAGTTTCATTCTGCATCAAGAGTGGAATTCGGTATTCGTCGTCAAGTGTGCAAGTCATTCCGTGACAATTCCCGCCATCGCATATCGCCCCGCATCAAGGGCAACGGTCGGTTACACGCCATCATTTTGAATTTCGCGCCATCGCTTTGTTCGTTATTTTCGTGTGATATCGCAGTATTTTCTTTGTGCAATGGATAAGAAAATTAAAGCAGTGCAACTGAAAAAGAGGATCGCCCTGGAGAACATAAAATCGCTGGAACGGTTCCAGGCGAAATATTCGAGTGATGATGCCAAGCAGATTCCGGAGGTGTTAGAAGATCTGGCGAAACATAAGGAAGAGTTTTTCACCGCAGTTTCGAAACTGGAAGAGCTTGAAGATAAAGACGAAGCGGTCGAAGCCAGCATAATGGAACGGATCGACATTGAAGAACGCTGTCGCAAGCTAAAATCATTTCTACGGGAAAGACAGCCAAAGGAAGAAGGTTCGCTCAACGATACAACGGGCTTGGCTTCCTCAACGCTTGCATTCGGTCGACCCCACGCGCCAAATTTACGTTTGCCCAAAATCGAACTTCCAACATTTGACGGAGATCACACAAAATGGCTTTCTTTCCGAGATCGCTTCATCGCAATGATCGACGCTTCAGCCGAGCTTCCATCTATCGCGAAGCTACAATACTTACTGTCATCGTTGAAGGGGGACGCGGCGGTACCCTTCGAGCATACACCTTTAACGGCGGACAACTATTCGGTTACCTGGGCGGCGCTTCTTAAACGGTACGACAATTCTCGTCTTTTGATTCGCGAATACTATCGCAAATTGCACTACCTTCCGGGAGTGCAATTGGTGTGCGTTGACAAGCTCACGCACCTGGTGGATGAATTCACCCGCTTCGTCAACGGGTTGAAAAAGCTGAACGAACCGGTTGACTCGTGGGACACACCCCTCTCAAACATGCTGCTGATGAAGTTGGATCGAGAGACATTGTTGGCTTGGGAGAAACATTCCGTGCACTTCACGACGGACAAATATAAGGATGTGATCGACTTCGTGCAAGATCGTATCCAAATCTTGAAATCGACCAACAACTTCGTGAAGGATCAAGCAGCTAGTGGTATCAAGGTGGCCGGTCTCATTCGTCAACCAGGGCAACGGAGATTCATCGCGAATGCAGCTACATCTCGCTCGGCTCCTGCTGCGTCGACTGCGCACACCCAACAGCCAAAGTGTCCATTGGAGTGTTCCGAAGACCACACACTGCGCAACTGTCCAGTGTTCATCGCCAAGGAGGTCCAACAGCGACGGGACGTCGTCGCATCGAAGCGGCTGTGCTGGAACTGTTTGAGCAGCAATCATCAGGTTAGAGCGTGCAAGTCGGATTATTCGTGTCGCACGTGTCGTGAGCGTCATCACACACTTCTACATCATTCACCACCCTATGCTCCACCCGCAACGGTAACATTGTCAGCTCAGTCGAATGAAGACAATGTGTTTCTGGCGACGGCAAACATCCAGATCAAGGATGACTACGGGAACACCCATGAAGCAAGGGCGTTGTTGGATTCGGGATCCATGTCGAATTTCATCGCTGAGGAGTTCGCACGGAAACTGCTGACGAGTCGCAAAAGGGTCAACGTCGCTGTATCGGGCATCGGCAATGCAGTACAGCAGATCAAGGGTTCCATCGTCGCTACCGTTCAGTCCAAGACACAACCCTTCGCAACGGAGATGACTTTCTTGGTTCTGGACACGCCATCCGCAAACATCCCTACATCACCAACGGACGTCTCTTCATGGAAAATGCCGGACGTGGCATTGGCGGACAGCACCTTTAACAGTCCGGGGCAAATCGACATCGTCATCGGAGGCGATACGTTCTGGGAGCTCCACACCGGTCGCAAGCGCTCTATCGGTAGAGGCAAACCGTGGCTGGTCGAAACCCACTTTGGTTGGGTTGTCACCGGCAACACTCATCATTCGTCAGTCGGTCCGCGGCTGTGCCATCTATCTGCATACGACACCCCACTGGAGGAGACCATGCAGCGGTTCTGGGAGAGTGAAACCATAGCCGAGGATCCTGTGCTATCGGTTGAGGAGAATGCTTGCGAGAAGCATTTCGCAGCAACAACTGTTCGCAACTCAAGTGGAAGGTATGTCGTTAGTTTGCCATTTAACTCCAACCCTAATATCGTTTTAGGAGAGTCGAAGGAAATAGCCGATCGCAGACTGCGTTCTATCGAACGGCGGTTGAACACCAATGCTAAAATGAAAGAAGAGTATGTGAAATTTATGAAAGAATATGAGCATTTGGGGCATATGAAGCGGCTTACCAGTCCTGCAAACGATTCGGTAGAGCATTACTACCTCCCACATCACGCTGTCGTTAAAGAGTCAAGCACAACCACGAAGGTGCGTGTCGTGTTCGATGCATCCTGTAAGACTTCGAGTGGTTACTCATTGAACGATAAACTCTTAGTGGGACCAGTCGTTCAAGAAGATCTTTTATCGATTATCCTTCGGTTTCGTTCTCGTGCCATTGCTCTCACTGCAGACGTAGAGAAGATGTATCGGCAAATTTTACATAGCCCTCATGACCGTAACTATCTACGCATCCGGTACAGAGAACATCCTGCAGATCCTATATCGACCTTTGAGCTACAGACGGTTACGTACGGCACAGCCTCTGCTCCATTTTTAGCAACCAGGACCCTAAAACAGATTGCTCTTGACCACAAGGAAGAGTATCCTTTGGCAATGAACGCGGTCATGAACGATTTTTACGTAGATGATTTGCTAACGGGTACCGATGATTTGTCCGAAGTAATCGTTATACAAAGGCAAATCTCAGACATGCTAAATTCAGCTGGCTTCACGCTGAAGAAATGGGCATCGAACCGCTCCGAAGCATTGAAGAACGTTCCTTCAGAAGATGTGGCGGTACAACTCTCGCACGAGTGGAAGAGCTCGAAACAAGTATCCACACTAGGCATCGTTTGGGAACCGGCAACTGATACACTACGGTTTCGTATTGAGATACCACCTACAACACCCAGCATGACGAAAAGGTTAATTTTGTCATATATCGCCAAGATATTTGATCCCCTCGGGCTACTGGGCCCAACGATCATCATCGCAAAGATGTTCATGCAGCAACTATGGGCTCTCAAGATTCATGGAAAGGCATATGACTGGGACAGCGAGCTACCATCGCACTTACAGCATGAATGGTCGAAATTTCACTCTACATTATCTTCACTACGCAATTTGACAGTCCCACGGTACATATCGCAATGCACGGCAACAAGTCTGCAAATTCATA
Source organism: Anopheles coluzzii (assembly GCF_943734685.1). Classification (NCBI taxonomy): domain Eukaryota; kingdom Metazoa; phylum Arthropoda; class Insecta; order Diptera; family Culicidae; genus Anopheles; species Anopheles coluzzii. The sequence goes on along the minus strand of NC_064670.1, from coordinate 100,391,457 downwards.
TCTTTGCTGACGCATCACAACTAGCATATGGTGCTTGTTGCTACATTCGGGCTGAAAGCATGGAAGGAGTCACCGTGCAGCTGCTAACAGCCAAGTCAAAGGTCGTTGCGTTATCCAATTCACATTCCATAGCTCGATTGGAATTATGTGCAGCACGACTAGCCACACTTCTTTACGAGAAAGTCCAGCAATCACTGAAAATTTCTGCTACCACCATCTGTTGGACCGATTCCATGACTGTCCTTCACTGGCTGAATTCAGCACCAAATCGATGGAAGCCCTTCGTCGCAAACAGGGTTGCAAAAATTCAGCACACAGCTGGAATACAATGCTGGAAGCATGTTCCAGGCTCGGACAATCCAGCAGACGACATTTCGCGAGGTTTAACGCCGGAAAAGTTGCTAGTGTGTGAGCGCTGGTGGCACGGGCCACATTGGTTAGCACGCAACTCGGAAGAATGGCCACAGAACACACCATCACCAAGCGAAGATGAGAGCGCAGAAGAAGAAAAACTATCGTCACGGGTGGCAAGCACAGCATTAATCTGCGAATTTCGAAACAGTTTGTTCTCACGATTTTCGATCTACCACAAACTGCAAAGAGTTGTTGCACATTGTTTGCGCTTTATACAAAACGCAAAGCGCCGCGTAGGAAACAAGGTCCATGCTAAGGATATCCCACCGCTCACTGTAGACGAACTCAAGGCGGCAGAACTCAAGTTGTGTTATCTTTCGCAACAAGACACCTTTTCCGAGGAGATACAACACCTGCAGAAGGGCAAAGAGATTCCGAAGAACTCCAAACTGAAATGGATTTCCCCTTTCATAGATACGCAAGGTATTCTGCGCATTGGTGGCCGGCTCAGTAACGCACATCTGTCGGAATCAGAAAAACACCCGGTAATATTATCATCGAAACATCCACTGTCCGCACTACTAGCTGTTTCGATACACTTGAGTAAGCTGCATGCTGCACCACAACTGCTTTTAACAACACTACGCCAAAGCTTTTGGATAATTGGCGGTCGCAATTTATGCAAGTCTGTGTACCACAGTTGCCACGCATGTTTTAAGGCCAAACCCACACTTATTAAGCAAAGTATCGCCGATTTGCCAACATCACGAGTCACACCAACAAGACCATTCTCAGTATGCGGAGTAGACTATTGCGGACCAATCTATATAAAACAAACCATACGCAACAGAAGTCCGATTAAAGCATACATCGCCATATTTGTATGTTTTTCAACAAGAGCGGTACATATCGAACTGGTTGGCGATTTAACATCAACAGCATTTATCAATGCACTTCGTCGTTTGATTGCACGTCGTGGTCAAATCAGTGAACTGCATTCCGACAATGCAACCACCTTTAAGGGAGCGGCACATGAGCTGAATCGCGTCTACAAGATGCTAAAGAGCGACGAACACGATCGAGCTGCTATATTTGATTGGTGCGCGATGAATCATATGAAGTGGAAGTTTATCCCACCAAGAGCACCACATTTTGGAGGTTTATGGGAGGCGGCGGTGAAGGCAGCTAAAAAGCATATAGTCAGAACAATAGGAACAACAAGCATCACACAGGAGAGCATGCTTACCCTACTTGCCCAGGTAGAGCAATGTTTGAATTCGCGACCAATTACACCTCTATCCGATGAGCCGTCGGACTTGGAACCATTGACACCGGGACACTTCCTCGTCGGTGGCAATCTGCAAGCGGTACCAATCATCGATTACACCGAGACACCGAGCAACTATTTGAGGGAATACCAGTTGGTACAAAAACATCTGCAAACCATTTGGGCTCGATGGTATCCGGAGTACCTGCAGCAGTTACAAGCTCGAGCCAAATATTGCAACGGGAAATCAGCGGTTCTGAAAGAAAATACACTGGTGATTATTAAGGAAGACAATGTACATCCTACCTCGTGGCCGATGGGGCGCATCGTTGCAGTACACCCTGGAAAGGACGATGTTGTTCGCGTCGTTACACTGCGCACTGCTTCAGGGAAGCAAATCGTCCGCGCAGCTAATCGTCTGGCAGTTTTGCCTAATCCGGACGTAATTAGCAACTTAGAGCAGAAGGAAACCACTGGCACTGAGTAACGCGCAGCTGCAAGCCACGCGACATTGTTTACATTTCGCACTCATGGCAGAACAAGATACACGCAACACACATTCACACATCTACACACACGAGCAGTATGATAGGAGATAAGCGTCAGGTTCAAGAGTCGAACTGTTTTTGAATTCTTTTTTGAACTCATTTTTGGATTTATATTTTGCATGAAATTTAAAGAAGTTCTTCTTTGGTGGCCGGGAATGTTGGAATTAGAATAATTATTTTCGAACATAAATTTGAATTGCATAAAACAAAGCGTTAGGAAACTAAGATTAGGTTATAAACTACTCGACGTTAGAAACTGCTCGATCTGCATGAACTATGAACTGCATGAATTATTATATACAAAAAAGGACAAACGAATATACAGTTGCAAACCGACCAGCGATAAAGGTGTACACTTTCCTATTCAAATTTCCTCCAAATATCACAGCCAGCCCCTTTTCGTGAATATATTTCACAGATATGCTGTTTTTTTGTGATGTGCTAGATATGATGTGATAGGATGGAGGTTCAATTCCAGCTCCATACTATCTTAGGACAGTCTTTGGATTCGGAAAGTGAAAATCATCCTCAAAAAGAAAAAAAAGCATAATAAATGCTTCTCCATTTATTACAATACTCTCCGCAAACTTGTTTGGGGTATTTTTGGGGTTATTTTTCCCCAGAAACACTCACGCTCAGCAGCTCGCCTGCTTCGATGGATTTTTGAAGCAGCCACGGTTCACGGGAAAATCAGCGTTTGTTTACGGTTGTGGTTGATTTGGTTCTGCTGTATATATGTGTGTGTGTGTGTGTGAGAAAGGAATACGTGATGATGTGACTTCCGGGACAGGTTCGCTCTCGGACAGGCGAAACTCGACTCGATTATAGACTGTGCTCAGGCCATGTTCCGATCGGCTGCATGCCAGTAAAGGCGCCAGGGGAAAAACGGGGGATACGCACACACACAGAGGGGTATTTATTGGGGATTTTGATCCGAAATTTCGAATTCCGTTCCACCTTTTACGGGTTTTGCGGAGCTGTGGATCTTATGGAAATTTGGATGAAAATCCCAATGAAAACGGGGAGCGGTTCGTTCCGGCTTCTGGCTACGGGGCATGATGATTGCCATCGAAAGATTTGTCCGGTTTTTTTTTTGGAAAACGATTTATTATTTTTTCCTGTCCAATATAGCACTGCTCCGGTCCCGTCATGCTTGACCGTCGGTGGTTTTGGTGAGGAGCAGTTTGGTGTGTGTGTGTGTTTAAGCCCAATATTCTTGGGAAACGTTCTTAACATGTAGTTTTGAATGCGTTTAGTGCAATTAAAAGCATGTAAGATAGCGCGTGGGAAAGCCCTTGTGCGTGAGATTCAATTTAAGACCCGTTGATCAGCCCAATTTCACACCCAATTTCATTGTTCAGGGCCTGCCATACCATGGATGGGCAAAGAAAGAGGCATTTAGCTGCCAAGAGCTGCCAAAAATTGCAGCAATCGAATGGCCACAAAAGGCCCTGGCGTCCTTCTTTCGGGATTCCGAATCCGGAGCTAGCACTGGTACTGCCCCCCGAAGGGCCCGCTTTTGTCCGGAGCGTGCAATTGATGAGCCCACGGGACCCGGGGATTATCTGCACAATCCTTCACATGTGTGCCGAATGCGCCAATGGAAAAGAAAAGCACATACAGGACACACACACGGGCAGGGACAAAAAGGAAAGATATGTTGTTGCAACATTGCCATTGAAGGATTTGCAATGCTGCGCCGCTGCAAATCGGGGCGTCCGAAAAGGAAACAAAAACACAATCGGCACCACACACGCAGCCAAAAAAAAAAAAAAGAGCAATAGGATGGGAACAAACAGTCCGTTTGGCACGCAATTGCAATCGAGCCATAAAAAAGCGGAGCTCACTCAGCTTTATGCGTCTGTCGGATTAAAAAAAAGAAAGCTTCCCCAGGTTCCAGGTCCATCCAGTAAAGGGACTCTTTGGGTTGGTTTGGTTCTTGCGTCAGCAAGCGTTCTCTCCTTCGGCTTTCGCCTGGTTTGCTCTTCGGAGTCGGACGGACAGGTTTCGACAGCTAACCAACCGCCGGGGCCAGCAGCGACGGGTGGCGATGGAAGTATTATCGATTAAATGTTGCAATGTTGTCTTGCTAGAAAAGGATGCTTTTTTTCACACCGACGACACACAATATCATCTCGAATCACCGGAACGGACACCCACCCGGTGGCTCCCTCTCTATCTCTCTCTCTCACTGTCTCGTTTTGAGGCCCATCGGAATCCGGAATGGCTCGGGAGAGGTTTTTTTTCTACGTGAAACTGTCTGTTTGCACAATGTTTACTTTCCGAGCACGCGCAATTGACGAATTTTAATTACTTTTCACAACAAATCGAGCGCACAATCGAACGATGGTCGGCCAACAAACTGCCAGCTGTCGGCCCGTGGGCGTTCCTGGGAGTGTGTGTTGCTGTGAAAGTGAAAAGGGGAGCGTTGAAATGTGGCACGAGAAAAAAACACCTGCCCCGTAATTGAATTTGCGCTGAAAACCGGCGCAGATAAAAGCTGGCATTGTTTAGGCAGGATTTTAATGAATTCTATTGCCTGGGATGTGCCTGTGGAACATCCCTTGGAGATCCTTTGAACTTACAAAACGATCAACTTAAATTTTGAAGCGTTTTATATGAAATGTTAGTCCTCATTTCGATGGATGATGTCTTGCTATCTTTAACAAACTCCCTACACTTCAATAAACGTTCTAGAATGGATCATCTCACAACCCTCACAATCCCTTGGCAGACTAACTTCGAGCCCGGGAGGATTCAAGTAGGGCCCGCGCAGTCCCCTTTTGCCATGTTCCGATGCTTACCGAGGCCGGTTGAAAATTGCCAACTGCCACCGACGGAGACGACACTCTGTGCCTGAGCCCGTGTCCGTCGATCCTGCTGCTGCTGCTACTGCTCCGGCTGCTCCGACAAAAGGACCGGGCTCGGGCCCGCACCCCGACCACCCTGCTTCGTTCCTGCTTTTTTTGGCTGCCTCCTCTTTCGGAACTAAGTTCCTTGCAATAACAAAGCCACACAAAATTTCATCTAAAATAACAGAAACTTTTAAGTAGCAGAAATTGTTTTTACAGACTGCGTGTTATACCCCGAGTCCCGGGCTGTGGGCTCTTGCTCTCTGTGCTGAAACCCACCCATCCGGCTGGTTTGGCTGGCCACCCATCCATCCATTCCAGGGGGCCGATAGAGCGCGTGTGCTTGTGTGTCTGTGTGTGCTCCGGGGCTTTTTTGGCATTTCGTCGGTGGATGGCAGTGGAGAATCCCTCTCGGCAGAGGAGGGTTTTTTTTTTGTGCAGTTTTGTTGCTTGCTTGGTTGTGAGTTTTTGGGTAGCGAGGTTTTTGGCCGGAAAACCTACGCATTTGCTAGCGAGAGTTCAGAAATAGGGAAAGTATTTTTTGTTGTTGCTTGCATTACTTTGTGTTTGCAAGTTCGCTTCCATGCGTCATTTGCAAATTGAGGCAATCGAGCGATTTGCTGCGTTGAACATATTTTAAAAATGCTTCACGATGACGTTAGGAGTTGAAAACGGTTTTGGAAAGCTTTTCAAGATACTCTGGGGGAAATAGAACCTTATATCTACACACATTGGTGGTGCTGTCTTCAACCAATTTGTATTCTGCTGTACGATCGTAGTAAGCTTTTCCAAGATCCAATCATGAAACGTCAACTCGATGACAGAAAATACATGGCGAAGAAGCAGCCAACTCCAGTGTTCCAGTGGTGCGAAGAAGTAATGGAAGCTAGACGTGAACCAGTGCACGAAGGTCAGCCTTTGCAGGGCAGTGTGAGCGTGTGGAAGAGTTTTTGTCAACAGAGGCTGGGAGGCAGGCAGGCAGTCCACTTGACAGATGGCGGAGAAAATCGAAAAATACTCAACCGCCGGTCCTGGGAAGACAACTGGGAAGAGAAGGGCCCAGAGTGCCATCATGAGCGGACCTGATGGCTAGAAAGCACACACATACACACGGACACACACACTTTATCGTCCAGAAACCGACAGGCGGGATGATTGGCAACCGCTCGAAGTTGATTGAAAAGAAAACACTAGAACCATAATTACTGTGGTAGTGTTGCGCTGGGAAGGCGAGAGGTAATCTAAAAGAGAGCAGCAGCAGCAGCAGCACCATCAGTTGTAACGCGCGTGGCACGGTGTGGCTCGTTGAGGCGAGAACATCCCGAAGTGTTCGGTACCGTTCGAGTGGATTAGGACTTTTTCGTTCAATCTCTCGTGCCGAGGTAAGATCATGAACGTAGCTCAATTCCAGTCAGCCGGGTCGCATCGATCCATTTTAAACGCAAAACGCGCAACTTAGTGTATTAGCTTAGATCGTTGGGTTAGATTTGTTGCTCGGGAGTAGCCATTTTTAATATCTTTTGTAGAAGGATTCTGTTTATGTGCCACCACGTCAGCTCCCAATTTGAGAAGGAAATGCATTTGGAAACATTGGGCAAACGAACGGGGACGATTTCGGTGTCGAAGTGTCGCTCGGAGACACCACACTCACCGTAAACAAACAGTAAATTACGTCCAAAAATCCGAACAAGATGTTACAAACGCCAAGTCCCGGGCTCGGGCATTCCATCTCATCGGAGCTCGAGCCGGGCTTCGGAAACATATTCCCAGTTTGACTGATATAAGCTTCCCATCTGTCAAACAAACCACATATTTGTGGTCACGAATCATTCGACCCGTCAACAAAGAATCGGAGGTGGCATGTGTGGTGGTGTATGGATCGTTTTTTTCTCTCTCTTGTGTTGGCATTCCTCCTCACAACCTTGTCCATTGCACGCGGGCACCAGAATGATTGCTGACTAATTTGGCTGTCGTTCTTTTTTTTACCTTCTTGCTTTGCTCTCTTCCCCGGAACGTTTGCATCGTTTTGCCTGCGAAGGGACGTGGAAATTTGAGGTCGATTTTTCCAAAACAGGAAACCCCGTTCACGTTCGCGAGACTGACGGGCGTAATGACAGTGCCGCGCTAATGATCGGAACACCATCGCAGCCGACGCAGAAGCAAGGGAAAATCTCGAAAAACCGTACGCCACACATGGTCCATATTGGGATGGGATGGGGATCGCCTTCGCTTGACGGGCCCGTGACAACCTACCGCAGAGAGTGCATTAAAATGCATCACACAGTCCAAACCGTTAGTCCAACCCTCGGTAGTCGATTAGAGCTGTGCCTTTTGGGGGCAAACGGGCCAACCAACTTCCGACAGAGTACCATCTCCGTTGCCATCGTGTCTGGTACGGACGGGATGCAGGCCCATCACCGGAACCCCTGCCGAGGTTTTAGGTGCACATACAGGACAGGACAGGACGCATACGCTTCTGCTGGGTACGAGCGGTTCGATTTAGAGCCTCGACAGCACGATATCAGTTTCAATTACATCGCGAGGCGTAGGTTAAGTGAAATTTTTATCCGCTACATGAACCATTTGTCGTTTGTCACACGGATTTGGCTTTGCGGGAGGATAAAAATAAACCGTTGCACCAACCGTTTGTGGAGTGGTTGCCAGCACATTTCCAGAGCGTAACGGGAAAACTAATATCGGATCGATCAAATGGCGCAAACCGATGGCGCAAGACAGCGCAAGCGGGTCCCCTTTCCCGCGTATCATTGCGTGTGGCGGCGTCGGCGGCGGCTTTCCCTTGATGGAGCTAACATTTTCCTTCGGCGCGCTCTATTATGACGCTATAAAAATCGCTCATCGAGAGGGGGTGCAATCGAGGAAAACATAAACATCGCTATTTTTCAATACGCTCCGTCGTGCTGCTGCTCCGCGTAGGAATGTTAGCCAGGGTCCACTCTTTTCGGACCGGACAGGCCTGTTCGTCAGAAAAAGCTTTTTCCTGTTGACTGTTGTCGGCTGCACTGAGCGTCCCATTTAACCGTTCGCCGCCAGTTGCCGATTGAATTACACACACACACACACACAGTCGCCAAAATTTGCGTGTGGTCCTGGCCAGAAGAGGTTCCTGATGGTATCGTTTGTTTTCTTCCCCTCACTCTCTCATGCCCACGCTTGCCCATGCCACTTGGTTTGGTGCCGTTTTGCCGAAAAGAATCGATTCAGCCGCGTATCCGCGCCAGCGAGAATGTTACCAGAGAATTGTTTGAAACAATAAAAACTTTGAAAGAAGCAAAAAATAAAAAACAACCGAAAATGCGGGAGGAAAAGATGATAACAAAACAACGCAGCGCAGGGGGGGGGGGGGGGGTTCAAAATGCTGTGCCGTCTGTGGTGGTTCGGGAATGTTTTGTTTGTTTACTCACTCGATTTTCGAACAATTTTATTGCATTCAATAGAACAACATGGCTCTTGCTCTGTTTCTTGTGCGCCTGTGAATGGTTAGCATGGAGGCCCAGAGGGGCCCCAGATGAGACACTCTCTCTCGCTGATCGGTAGAGACATGGCAGACAAATACACAGTATCGCGGATGGGCACAATATGTTGGGTGTTGGACGGTGTAGAAGGATAAGAATGGAAATTGCGAGGCGTTAAATGGGCTTACTGCAGCAGTGAGTGATGGAGATGATAAGTTTTCATAAAAGGTTGACGGATAGGAATTGGAATTTTGTAATTTAATTTGTTTGAATTTTTCGTTACTTTTGTGATGGATTAATACGTCAATCAACTCAAGCGAAGATATATTTATTGGTTAGTTAGTCACTGTTACTATTTGCCTTATGTATTGTATTATTTCTCTCAAACTTTTGTTACTGGAAGGAGTATTTGTTCTTCTTCTTCTTCTTTGGCACAACAACCGCTGTCGGCCAAGGCCTGCCTGTACGCACTAGTGGAAGTGAGCATGGCTTTCAGTGACTTATTGTTACCATAGCAGGATAGTCAGTCCTACATATGGGGGCACGGTCTATTGGGGACTTGAACCCATGACGGGCATGTTGTTACGTCGTACGAGTTGACGACTGTACCACCAGACCGGCCCAAAGGAGTTTTTGTTACTAGATGATATTTCCAAAAACCCAAAACCAAATTGAGAAATAGAAGTAGAATTTGTTAATAGGTTCATTTGATCTCAGTGATGTTAAACTCGATTTCGGTTGCGGCCCAGATTGGAGTTGAAAATGTTGCCGCGGGTTGCAGTTGAGCGGTGTTGGGTGAGAGACTAGAGACTACCAACTTCCAATTGGCCTCATACAATTAAAGCCTTTTTGTAGTGTTTGGTTTTTTCGTGATTTTTAAAGATATCGGCCTGATTTTTGCAGAAGCCAAACTAAAGAGTACCCTCATCAATGACGTGAAGACAGTGGTATTCCGATGGATAGTTTCTGAATTCTCCAGAAAGCCTCAAAATCACAAAATGAGTGAAAAGATGTGAAAATATGATTCCGACTTTGGGGAGCAAACAAGAACTAAAAAACACATGCTTCATGCCATCTTCGGGGATATCTTCTCAAAAACAGCGACTATGAGTAACTTACTTCACACTTCGTTAATCGAACTATTGAGATGGAATGTTGGAGTCTTCTTCCTCAGTAAATAAAAATTTGTACACCCATTTTTCCTGTCTCGTAATCAACAATCTACGGCAGTTTCCTTCAAATAACTGCCAAAGTTTTGCGCGGGCCGGATTTAATGGCTTTGTGGGCCATTGTTGTGATCCTTATCCTAAATTTATATCTTTCACATATCTTTCTATTTTCTCAACTATGATCTGTAAAATTTAATCCGAAGGAGTCATAAAAAGCCTGAATGTTAGAACATATATATTACTCATTAAACTTTTTCCCCATTTTTTCACACTTATCATTGTCATTTTTTCTGCTATCCAATATAAGAATGAATTAGTTAAGAGCTGAAAATAATTATTTATAATTTCTGCTGATGACTTGATATTTGATAGTTGGAAGTCGCGGGATGTATTGATATTTCAAGAATGCAATCAATAAAAATGTAGAGCTGCAACCGCGCATTGACACATCTTGCAAACCGTAGGCTACCGAACGTGTTAGTCCTTGACTTTACACATGACAACAAGTTTTTAAAAAGAGCCAATGGCCGTCAAACAATCAGCAGGTTGAAGACGAATCCCATCGTTAGAGTAAGATTAAAATACCATAAGTGTACAACATTACTTCTGATCTTTCTTTCAAACAAAGAACCTCATTCCCTGACTCCCGAGCAAGCATCCTAATTAGAAAGCGTTAGGTTATGAAATTTGCTGAAATCTATCAGTAGGATAGAGTTGGAAAAAAACAACACAAAACTACAAAAAATGGTAATTTAGAATGCCCAACTCTATGACTAATCGGCACAGAGAAAGGAGATTGCCAGGTACTGACGAACGTATTGCACCATAGGTCATTGCACTACCGGAAGAGTGTAATGACTCTGACTTGCCAATCATTATATGTATGCTCACTTGTCTAGCATGTGCATACCAAACTGCACACTTCATACAATCCCACACTTGTGTTTGAATGTGATTCCAACCTTGTTTTTGTACTGAAAATCAAACAGTTTTCCCTTTCCACTGTTGCATTCCTCCAAATCTGTTTGTACAGGTACGGGGTATGTTTGGTACCGGCAGTACCACAAACTTCCGGTCCGCACATTGCACCGATTTGTTCGTATCGCACCGATAACCTTCCATCATCTAAAAATATGATTGTCTTATTGTTTCAGATACGAGACATGCGAAGAATGCGGACGCAAAGCAACATTGGAGCAACCGTACGCGTACGGTCTAGATGTAACTATTTTTACTAGTCACCAGTGTGACGATCGTACCATGTGTGCAGTGTGCACGTTAGAAAGCAAAAAAATGCATTTGCACACGTGGTCTTCCAATCTTCAAAGGTAAGGCATAGAGGCAATCGGCAGACGAAAACTTCCGCTCGGTTTAATGACCCGGCCCGGCCTGCACGGTTCAATTGATGCTGGTCGTCGATACATCTGGTGGCTAGACAAGTGAACACTATTGAGTATCCTGTGCACTCAGTGGAAGATCTAAAAATTATGCTTCATGTTTCAACAAAACAATTGATCTTGAATGAGATTTGAAGCATAAGTCACATCTCCACAAAACTCACTTCATGATGCACTCTTGCGGAAATGCATTGAGAAGGAAGAAAACAGGGGGCCGCAACTGCACAGTCAATATCAAAGAGAAATCGACGAAAGACTGATTGCCCTGGAGGGGCATACTTTTCGCGCATCGTAAGAGAAATGCTATAAAATTTAACACACTGTCGACAGATCTTTGCCAACTGTCCGCTGTCGGGTGGGTGGTGACTTTTACCTCATAGACACACACACACACACACACAAGCACACGCTTCGCTCACTGTTCACCTCTGGACGTCTTCATTCCGGTGGGCAATGGTCCTATAAATTAAGTGAGGCCTTCGCCTTCCCTTCACACTGGTTCCTGGGTGCCACGACAAAGGTGCAATACGTGTCTGTACACTGCCGTTCCCTCATACTGGCTGGATGCATCTGCAAAATGGCAAATCTAAACAAGACGAATGAGATTATAAACGAAGCTCGTGTTCTTTCTCTCTCTCTCTCTCCTTCCTTGGTTGGTTGGCTCCTTCCTCTCAGTGAGTGAATTGTTGCAAACCGCAAACACGCATCGATCGATCGATTGCATCTGCACTCCAAAGTGTTTGTGTGTGTGTCGATCGATCCTAAAATTGGCATAAAGTGAAGAGGATCGCAGAGAGGCACTGCTGCTTCGGCGATGGTAAAATATATGGGGTGATGGCTTTTTTGCCTTCTTTTGCACGCTGTGTGCTTGTGTTGCGTTGCGTGCATTTCTACAAGGAAGTTACAACTTACAAAACACGGACAAAGGACGGCTGGAAGGAAGGTGAACGTTTTGGCATTGTAAACAAACGATCGATCGTTCAAGCGGCCGACCGATATACAATTCTGCATGGACGCTGTGTGAGTTTGTGGATCTGAGAGTGTACTTCTTGCCCATCGTCGTCGTTTTGTACACTTTGATTGGATTACTTCCAAAAAGTCAGTTCCGGAAAATTGCACATCCATTTGGAGTGCCAGTTTGGGGAAAAACGGAATTTTGGTTTCGATTTTTCGGTTGTAGATTTAAATCAGATAAACTTTTTCGGTTTCGGTTCTGGTACAGATTGGGTTTGGTTTATCTAAGGTTGGAATATTAAAAAAAATGACATGGTTGTTGTTGAGTCGGATGACTCGCCAGCTGAACCCCCGGGATCGAATCCCAAAAACAATTAAATTATTCCTCGAATATTAACTCCCGCAAAGACTTCTTCCCGTTTTCTTTGATGCAGTTCGAACATTCCTTCTCATCACCTCCAATGGTCCACCTTCAAGTGGCCAATGTACAGTGGAAGAGAGATAAAATTTCCTGTTTACAGCAGCGCCAGCACGAGTGCACTGGTGCAGTAAAATAATAAACACCCTTTTCCGAACTCCGGGCACAACATTCATGGGTATCTTGTGGGTCCGTATCACATCGCGCATGGGCCTGCGACTACACACTACACTTTGCACGCTCTCAAGAAGACACTGCTGGTGGTGATCTTCCGTGATCACCGTGATAGAATAGTTGGCTGGGTGGATTTATGACTGCGGCGTTGCATCATCAAGCAACGAGCGATGCAGCGAGCTACCTCGTAAAAGTGGGTTAGGTTTTACGGTTATCACCAAGGATAATAATCAACGCACCTAGAATGTTACACACTGTATCGAGTGACGTATAACGTTGCATTACTTGGAAATAGGGAAATTATGTCCCTATCGAGCGACAAACACAAACCCGGCACCAATTATTAACACCATTCAAGTGCGTTTTCCCCCACCACGTAAAAGCACGCAAACAACTTTATCCTTGCACCGAGCAAACCAACAAACTCGTGCTCGACTCTTTAAAACCGTTTGGCAAACATTTACCCATCCAATTACAACCGAACCGAACCCAATTTCGGTGGCAAACGAAACGAAAAAACGCGCACCACCATTTAAAACGACGCCCCTTACCACGGGGGCTTTGTTTCTATTTGGCAAACAATTTTGCGTCAAACGCTTCTCGCCGCACCACTTCGCTGTGCTGTGGATTAACTTACTTTTCAGCGGCTTTATGAGAAGGGTGGCAGAGAAAAGGCAGGCAAACAAGCACAGGGCTGCTGCTTTGCTGAAGTACTCTCGGGAAAGGGCCCGTTTTCCCGATGCCTGGAACCGTGCACCACACACACACACACAAACTGTCATTCGGTTTGCGGTTCGGGTAAATGGCCGGAAGGCAAATGAGAGGCAAGCAAGATGGCAAAGTGTACTACCACCTGGAGGAAAGTGGAGAGGGGGGGTGTTGTGAGAACATAAACACAACACAGCCAATCTACTCACCACGCCAAGTGGGAGGAGAGGGATGGGGAGGGGGGGGGGGGTTTAGGGTTCGCTTTCCTCTCTTCCGGAATGAGTCGAACTTCATCCTCGGCTGTGCAATTTTCACCCAGAGGAGTGTTGCCATCTTTCTGCTGGCTTTTTTTGCGAAAGATGCGAAGGGGAAAGGTTTCCCTTTCTGGTATCGGTTTTGGCGGTGGTTGTGGTTTTGCTGCGAAGTCAGCCACAACCAGCCATAGTGCCAACCACAGTGCGAGGGGATATCAGGAGGCAAATCGATCGATCGAAAAACGCAGGGCAGGACACAATAAGTAAGTCCTTCCCCTCGTTCCCATCGGGACTCGTGTGCAGAGGAAAACTTCCAACTGAAAGTCAGCCATCGAGCAATGGCAAGTAAGAGATACAGAGAGAGAGAGAGAGAGAGAGAGAGAGAGAGAGAGAGAGAGAGAGAAAGGGAGAAATCGTTTGTGCGAGGGAAATTTACACCGCGGTTGAGGGCCGGGTTTTTTTCCATACCGTGTTTTGGGGTGGTTTCCCTAAAAGGTTTTCCCTTTTTTTCCTTGTTTGGTTTGATGGGCGTTGTTTCGCTTTCGCTTTGGGGAGTTTTTTGTGTGCAGGCGAGTTTGTGGCGAGGGGAATGTGAATGATGTGAACAGGGGAAAAGTCCATTAATAAGTATGGAAGGGGGAATAGTTGCCTCGGAGCCGAACACCGCCGATAAGCACACTTTAAAATGGGAGAATGGAAGCAAAAGTTGTGTGTGTGTGTGTGTGTGTGTGTGAAGGAGAGGAAAAGACGCTTTAAATTGTATCAAATGTAAGAGTTTTTTTTATTCTGCTGAGTTTTCTTGTGTGTACTTTATTACTAACTAAGAGTTACTAAAAGGGATTGGGTCTACCCATAAAAGCGAACCCCACGACAAACGTTGCCAACTGCGCAATGATGGGTTTTTTGCTCGCTAGAAGTGAAGAAGATCTGGAAAAAAATGAGGCTATAAAATGTAACACAAGCACGGAACTGCGGTTGGTTGAGTTTTCACTGTCACTGCAATGTGTAGCTGACTCTGCACTGGGAGGAGGACCTGAAAAAGTCCATCCTTTTCCAGTGTGCGCGCTTCTCATCGCAGTAAATTATGAATTACGGCGCTGAACAGTTGTTTCCCTGAGCTCTCTCTCTCTCTCCCTGTGTGTATGGGGAGGTTGCATCCTTGTACACCCTCGGAGTAGGTTGTCTAACACGCAGCGTGCAAACGATGGCATCATGGCCCAAAATGGCGGCAGCCAACGCTATAGATATGGTTTATAGCCACCGAAAAGCAATTCCCTCAATCATAACGCTGCCGATGAAATGGGGGAAAACAACCTCCAAAACAGCAGACATTTGTGAGCTCGTTGGAAAACAAGACCCATAAACGCGTGTCGTGTCGTGAGTTATGTCGTTCGGTCGGTGTCGGTGAATGACAAAATGCTACCATCGGAACGTGATCTTTTGCGGCTTTGCAGTTACAGTTACAGTCCGCCGTTGTCCTGGTTTGGTGCCGCACTATCATAATACGCGAATACGTGCGGCACCATTTTACCACACTTCGCTTCGATGAATCACTTCGCTGGAGAGAGCATGTAATTTGCATTAAGAAAGCCACTTAAAGCAATAATTAATTACTGTCAGGTGGGTCACACAAGTGCTGGGAGCGGTAATAAGAGTTTGGGTCATTTGTCAGAAATGAGTCACTTAGGGCCATATTGTTCCGATTGGAATGCTTCCTTTGTATCAATATTGGTCTTATATTTTAGGGAAAAGTAAACAGTCAAGTCTAATGCAGCATTTTCTGGGTATCTTATAAGCATTATTGTTGATTCTAATCGCATTAATTGTTTAGAGCAATTTTCGTGGAGTTATGGCGATAGTTTTGAACAATTTGTTTTGCACTTTTCATCATTTTGCCGAAGTATTAAATAATTTGAGTCGTCTCGATATTAATTTGTAAATCCTTGTGTCGTCACGTCAACTGCGCTACAAAGGTTTACCTTTTCTTGTGTTCAACGCACTCGAATTGAATGCTTTTTGAAGTTTGAAGAAGAACAACACACACTACTGTAACTTTAGGGGGAAACGTTGCTTTCCCCCGAACACTACATAGCCCACGCTCTTCAAAGAAAACCTTAAATTTTGCATCCCTTACGTTCACTTTGTGTGTGTGTGTGTGTTTGTTGCGCATCCACAAACCACAGGACAACCGGTAACCTAACCGGCTGCCTCTCTCCCCCGGCTTTGTTGTATCTGCAAGCTTCACTACACTCTAATTCCAACGTAATTAAAATGTCTGGAAATAACTGCAAGGCTTTTCCACTTTCCACTCACTGTCGACGAACGTCGAACTCGGGGAGCAAGCGTTTGTGCTCCCCGGTACTACCTAAAATTTGCTTTCCGGCTAGCAAATTTTCATCCATTCCATCCAACGGAGGAGAACCTGACATCGTGGGACCCCAGCCCAGGACCCAACCAGTAGCCAAGAAAGTAGCAAGCGGGGACACACTGCCGCTGGAGGAGTGGGAAATTAAGCAAACGTCTACGAGCGACGAGGCCCTGCAACCAAACCACATTCTCCCTTGTGCTAATGACGACGACGGGAGCTTCAACGGGAGATGATAATTACACTGCACACACACACACACAGAGAGGAGTGGCCGGAACCAACCAGTACACATACACACAGGCACAGACACTAAAGCGACCTGTCAACTAGCCCGGGAGTTGTGCGAAACAGGGACTTCTGGAGTAGCGCACAGGGACAGGGAGGCGAACAAGGGACGGAGTAAAGAGCAACTCCGCAGATGGTTGGGTTCTCATGGAATAATGTTTTAAAATAACAGTGGCGTCATGTAGTACTTGGAGATAGAAAAAAAGGAGGACAGGAACGGAAAATACAAAAAAAAAAGCTGAAACGATGGCCAGTTTGGGAAAGTTTCGCAGTTCCCTAAGGTTCACTGTTCTAAGCTCCACACTGGCGAAGCTGCCACTAATTGAGTATGCAAGCTGCATGGAAAGTAACATTTCCATTTTTCGCATCCATTTTGTTTATAGCGGCCACAAGCACTGGGAAGAAGGCAAGACACTTTTAAGCGGATCTTCTCCTTGGAAGACGATCCTCCCGAGCCCAGGAAGCGATCCACTTGGTCACATTGTCAGGGTAATTAAATGCGCTTTCTCTCCGGTTACCTCGGTTTCGCGCGAATTGATCGAAGCAGGCAACGGATTCGGGCGAGGGAACGCAAAACCTTCCGGTCGTTCCTAATCGGGCGGTGAAAAGGCGCGTAAAACAACAACCAAACAGCGCCGGTATCTCCTTTTTTTCTCCAGGCCGCAAAATCGACTGATCAGAATCGTTGTTTTTTCTATTACTTCTCTCCGTTTTGCTCCTCCTAAGATCTCGCTTAGTAGTAGTTCAATCGCGTGTTATCGATGGAGCATTAATCGGTGGTCAGTGTTTATATTTTGATTACATTTTCCAAGGATTTTCGTGAGCTCTACTGGTGGGGCTTGGGCGATGGAGCCCGCTGTTCATCGGTTTGTGTAATAAAAACTGATACCATCCTGGTGAGGTCGAGCGATGGATGACATGAGAAGGTCGCGACTATTTTTGCTAATTTTGATGTAAAATATTGTACGAAATATGGGCAAATAACTCTCCCTGTCTCAGTGGAAGTTAGTAGCTAGTCTGCTAGACTACTCACTCCTCGTAAATAAACCGTAAAACGTGATTTCCCCATCACGGGTTTCTTTTTTGGAATCCGTTTGATCGGTACAAGACTTGTTTCCTTCCGTTCCGTAGTCAATTAAAAAAATCTTTTAGTGCATCCGGTGTCTACTGTTTTCTTCCGCTGGGCGTAGACAGTGTTCGGGAAGTGACTTAGCATCCCTGGCAGTAGGAAGAATTATGTACTGAGCGGAACTGAGGCACTAAACGCGGGAAAAAGGGTGCAATGGGTGTGTTTCTGTGTCCCAAGCCAAAGTGACTACACTAACACGAACTAACGATCACTAAAGCGTGGGCTAGGCCTCCGTTTCGGTGGCCAGTGTTTTGGCCTATCGGCCCTCCGTATTGTGCGTCTTAGGTACATTAACGTTCGCCCCCTTCTTCTTTTCGTTCGCTTTCCGATTTGCTTCGCCCGGAGCAGGCGTGCGTTAAGATATTAAAACAATTTCCGGCCTACATAAAACCCCCTTTTCGTGTCCCGTGCTGATGCGGACGGACGGTAAATGTGTTTGCAGTGCCAGAATGGCTGCCACCGTCGGGCGGCAACAGACACCGGGCCACCAAACCGGGTCCGCTGGAATCGGAATCCGCGGAAGACGCAGTGACTCCATCCGTGCGCACTAATGGAGCGCTAACTTATTTATAGTTAATCAATTAGTGCGCAAAGGCGGCCGGGCACGGCAAAGCGGTAGTTTCTACTCTACGCGGGGCCCATCTCGGTACGTCCAGTACATCCGGTAGCTGATGTAATGGGGGTGGGGTGGGGGTGGTGGTTGGCAAGAGGAAGGGAAATAAAATGGAAACCCCAGGCTTTTGCTTCGCCCGGTTCGGGAAACGGGAACGGAAATTTCGTCAATGGGATTTCCTAACGGTGGAAAAGAAATCGATCATACGCTGTAGTTAGTGGTAGTAGCAGCAGCAGCAGCACCAAGATCTTAATGACAAACGTTTGTTTGTTTGAGAAAACGGGCAAAAGGGGAAAAGTGGAAAAGTGGATTAAAATTGAAATGGTTTTAAAATGCTGTGATTACCATTTTGTGTTTCAAATGGCGTACATGTGTACAGAGAAGACGGGGTTTTGAATGGTTTTTTTTAAACCAATTCAAAATCAAAATAATGTTGTTTTTTTAGCTATACATTTACCATTATATTCTATTATTTACATAATTAATCAATCAATTTATTTATTTCTACAAATGTCCTTAACAATGTTTCTTAATTACTAAAGAAAGGATAAGGACGAGGAAGAATGAAGACGAGAAAATTTAATAACGAGATAATTTCATTGGATAGTATTTAATTGTTTGACGTAATTTGGTACATTTGGGCCGGTCTGGTAGTACAGTCGTTAACTCGTACGACATAACAACATGCCCGTCATGGGTGCAAGTCCTGAATACACCGTGCCTCCATACGTAGGACTGACTATCCTGCTATGGTAACAAAAAGTCACTGAAAGCCATGCTCACTTCCACTAGTGGGTACAGGTAGGCCTTGACCGACAGCGGTTGTTGTGGCAAAGAAGAAGAAGAAGAATTTGGTACATTAGGTTATTGGGGTTATTAGTCTCATGGTACAATCATCAACTTGCATGACTTAGTACAGTTGAACATACCCGTCGTGAGTTCAATTCTAGAATGTCTCCCCCGTAGCAATTATACGGCTACTTGGTACTGCATAAGCGTGTTGGTCTTTGAAGCGTGTACATACTTACGCCAAATAGAAGAAGGTTATTGTAGTTCATAATTGCTAACTTTAATATCACTTAGACAATCCGGCAAGCCAGGAGCTTTCGATTATTACATAAAAAGCACAAAATTCGTTACTTTACGTTAAAAAGGTGCAAAGTAGAACTGTACTTTGCAACTTGCAGAACAAATTCAAAGAAAAGTAACCTCAATTTATGTTGATTCGAGGAAAAAAATTAAAAAATAAGAACGTAAATTCAAACAGTTAGGACATTACTCTAAACATTGTCGATTGTCGATTGATCCAGAACGTTTCTGAATATTCCGAACATTTCAAAGTGTTGTTGTTCTAGAGTATTTGGGTTTTGTAGCTTTCAAATGTATTAAATAAGGAACAATAATAATACAATAACGAAATGTACTGCAAATACAGACAATTTCTTTCATTTATACTTCTGGAAGGTACTAGAGCAGGGGTCTCCAAACTACGGCCCGCGGGCCGTATGCGGCCCTCAAGAGCCTTTAATGCGGCCCGCGAGGACTGGGTTAAGGTTAAATTAAATAGCTTTCTTTTCTAACTGATTTTTTTTACTTCTGAAAGATAAAATCAAGATTAAAAAAAAGAAAGCTGCAGAAATCTGATATATTTCATTAGTATTTTCTTATTAAAACGAGATTTGAACTTGCACACATTCTAAAGATAGCGTCAAAATGGCCCTCAACAAGGTTGATTGTTAAGCAATGCGGCCCGCGGACTGAAAAGTTTGGAGACCCCTGTACTAGAGTACTCAGATCTTTACAGGCCGAGGGCCGAATTGAATTACAATAATAAAGTTTTTCATTTTTTAGGTCGTTACGATAGGAAAAAAAAATAATACGGCTTTAAAAATCATATAAGAAACGGGGTGGTCTATGGGAATTCTACGGCAGATATGGCACTAAGCATAAAGCTCCTGCAAGGACTGGAGAGGACCTTTGCTCATCGAAAGATTCATTCTTCAAGAACACTGAATAGACAACGTAGACCAACTAGGAACGGATTACAACGTTGGATATAAATCACAATACTGGCAAAGAGAAGAAAAGAATAATTTAAATTGCAAATTCCGTTACATTCTTTACTATTTATAACTGTAATTTAACAACATTTTTGTATTGCAAAATCCCAAAATTATTTGTTGTAAAATCTTCATTGACCGCTTTGTACATTCCCTCTGCTTTCAAGACATAATCAACGGATGAAAAACTGTCATCATTGTAACCTTCTTGCAAACTTACAACCCAAATAACTGATGCGAACTTCTCAATCCTTTCCCGATTGCCGCCGAGTAAAAAAGTAGAAACAAGTACAACAGGTTTAAATTAGATTACTTCATATAATCACGATTGGGGTTTCTTATTTATTAACTTTCATTATCATATATATTTATATTACGTCTAGATGTTACGATTAGCTCAATCAACACACACTAGCGGCTAGCCGTTGTGCCTTAACTTTACAACAAGCTGACGAGCGTGTGCTGTTGTTGTTGTCGGATAGGACGCTCTACCTTTTACTTTGCCTTTGATTGGGCTGTTTTTTTGCCGAACCAGCTTCAGCCGAATCTTTCGCTTCCTAACGATTACTACTTTACAAAGGGTGAGACGGTCACGGTAAGCCCCACATACCCCCACAAATATGCCTAAAATATGTATATTTATAGCTTCACTATTCCGTTTCGATCCGTTTCGATCGAGTTTTATCTACATTTTGGTTGCTACCTCTCTTTGCGCCTCTGCTTCGCCTTGACATCGACCAACCCTGAACAGTGACTGAAAAGCCTTCTGGTGACGTAAAGGTTGCCGAACGCAAATTGCAAGTCCATTGCTCTTATCGTACAAGTGCACAAAAAAACGGGGAACAGCAGCGACTTCATCCGCGCGTCAAGGTCGAAAGCGTACGCGAGCCCGCCAAGAGAGCCCGACGGGCTGCGGATGCCGCTGAGAAGGCTCTTCTTGAGATCTACCACTTTGGATGAGTTTTTTCGTTCCTTCCCATCTCCCCGTTTTGCGACTCACGATCACTCGCGCTTTCCGCACACGCATTCACGCCTTACGCGCGGCCCAATACCACCGGACCCGTTGCCACTCGTCCCGGAAGTGTCCGCAACTACTATTTACAGCCGACCTTGAATGGGCGACGCTCTACACACCATACTTGAGCCCACAGTCCTGGTAGTAGCCGACGTGCGACCGGTAGTGCCCGAGATGGCCCAGATTGCCGCCCAGGTGGCCGGCGGCAGCAGCAGCGGCGGCCGCCGCCGACGCCGTGTTGACCGGTGGGCTGGCGGACGTAAGGCTATTGCTGCCCGGGCTGCCGGCCGGCTCCATCTGGCAGTTTACAGCGACGGCTGCAGCGGCCGCGGCCGCCGCCGCCGCCTGATTGTGGTCGAACACCATGTCCCGGAAGCCCCCGGCCCCTGGGACACCCATCGAGCCGCCGTTGTGTGTGCCGCCACCGATGCCGCCACCGACGCCGGAACTTGCACCGAGTCCACCGAGCGTACCGTTGCCAAGGCTGCCACCACCGCCACCGCCACCGCCACCACCTCCAAGCCCACCGATCGACCCGATGCCGGAGGTAGGCGTCACGGTGACGGAGGAGGGCAGGGTGGTCGGTGTCGTCGTCGAGCTGCCGGACGTGTTGCCGATCGATTCGGGCGGCGTCTCGGGCGTGTACCAGCCGCCGTGCGGTGGCGGATGGTGGGCGGCCGTACTGTGATGATGGTGCCGCAGCTGCCCGCCGGAAGCCGCCATCGTCAGGTTGTCGTCGTTGAAGTGGTACGGGTAGGAGGTGTGATGTAGCCGCGGGTTGTACACGTTCATGAGCGAGTCCACCGTGAAGCCGTGATCGCCGGCCGCCGACAGGTGGTTCATCTGCGTCGCGAACGTGTCCGCGTGGCAGGTGTTGAGCAGCGACGACGTCAGGCCCTCCTTCACCATGCACTGGGCGGCCAGCTCCAGGCCCGGCTCGCGCTTGAACGTCTGATGATGCCCGAGCGCGCCCTGGTGATGGTGGTGGTGCTTGCCCTCGTACGTGTGATGATGATGGTGATGGTGGTGCCCACCGGCCATTATCTTGATCGGCTTAATGTCGCCCATCTTGTCGTCCAGCAGCAGGCTCTGGCGCTTCATCAGCTCTTCCTTTTCCTTCAGTGCGTCCTTCTTCTTGAAGCGGCGCCGGCGGCGCAGAAACGACCCATTGTCGAACATGTTGTACGAGTCGGGATCGAGCGTCCAGTAGCTGCCCTTGCCCGGCTTCTTGTCATCCCGGGCCACCTTCACGAAGCACTCGTTCAGGCTGAGATTGTGGCGGATCGAGTTCTGCCAGCCCTGCTTGTTGTCCCGGTAGTACGGGAACCGGTCCATAATGTACTGGTAGATGCCGTTCAGCGTGATCTTCTTGTCGGCCGAGTTCTGGATGGCCATCGCGATCAGGGCGATGTAGGAGTAGGGTGGCTTCACCATCTCCTTGTTCTGGTGCGGGGCGGCCAGGGCGTAGGCCGAGCCGGCGTACGCGTACCGGGAGTACTGGTCGTACGTGTAGTGGTGGGCCGACGCCATCGTCGGCCCGTTCGTTGGGTAGCCGGGCTGCCCGTGCCCATAATGGCGCTGGTCCGTCGTAAACAGGGTGTGCATTTCGTCCAAAATCGTGAAGCCGGTTTAACGCTTACAAGACGGAGAAGCAAGCTGCACCTCAGGGTCACACAGCGGATCGATTTGCGGAACAACACAGCACAAGCACAACCGATGTAAATCTGTTCACAGGTGGATACCGTTGTTCGGATACGACTAATAACTCATGGCTTCTCTTATCGAAAGATAGCAATCAAAAACACACTCACAACCAGTCACTGCAATGTCCGCACAAAATGATCGCTCCTTTTGTATCCGTTTCTGTATCCTTTGCTTATTTCTCACTACACTCAAAACCTCTGATATCGTTTATCAAAAATAAAAAAAAACACACACACACACCCTCAAACACCTGCTGTTTGCTGGTGGAGCACTTGTTTTCTTTCACAACACCGATTAAACAACCAACTGGGCCGTGTCCACTGGCCGACTGTGTGCTGCGGGTCCCGACGGGATGCTGCTGCTGCTGCTGCTGGTGATGATGCTTTGTTTATCTGTGCGCTCTTCAGTGTCAGCTCACCACGGATCTTCGAACGAAACTGACTGGTAGGAAAAAACAGGTTCTCTACCGTTCACTGCCGACCCGTTGTGCTGCTGGACAGCCGTGTGTTGTGCGCGCGTGTGTGCCATTTCATTCTGGCCCAATCGCGTCACACAGCGGGCGCGCGTCTGTTTCACTCTCACCACCGTGCGTGATGCGTGCGCTCGCACGCATGCGCATCTTCCATCCTGCTCGTTCCCGTCGCCACCGGAGGTACGCTCTTTTTCCTTCCTTTTGCAATCCCATGCAGAGGGACGGGCATCTTGGACGTGGTAGTAGCCGGCAGTGGGAACGAAACAGCATGATAGAGTGTGTGACAGAGAGAGAAAGGTAGGACAGCATTGCAGGATGCTTTCGTTTGCACCTTTATTTCCGGAAGTAGCAGGCGATGGTGGAAGCAGCAGTGCCTCATCATACAACATGGAGTCGATTAGAGTGGAGCGGCTGGGGAACGTCGTTTCGTCGCCTTGGTAACGATCTGCGCTACCTTATTTTCCGCTATTTGACAGCGGGGTTCTGGGATTTTTGACAGTGTGGCGAAGCGTTTTTTTTTGGTTGTTGCGTTTGTCGCTTCTCCTTTCCCTCTCTCTGTCTCTTGCTGTTGTGTTAACCGTCTGCTATTTATTTCCTCTATAATTACAGAAATAATATTGTTCTACTACGGCCTCTATATTCCCTGGCCGCGGTGCCGCGGTCCCGCGGCATCGTGTTTCGTGTGGTCGCATCGGGAGGAACTATTTTTCCACCGCTCGATTTAACACCTACTTTGACATGATACAAACATGATCAAAATTAATGCCATTCCTGATGATGGCCCCCTACCTACCCACTCTCTCTCTGTCTCTTCCGCCTTGCGCGAGTTTTAGTTTGACAAACAGGAGCGCCGGATTTTGCTACTTCATCTGCATGTGTTTGTGTTTGCTCTACTTCGATTTTTGGTTTACTTTTTTTGTTTTGTTGTTTTGGGGACATTTTTGAGGGGGGAGATTCCTCCTTTTTTTAAGGCGGAGGAATTTTAAATGGCCGACATGGTGCGTTTCTGTTACTCTTTTCGCATAGTTTTACATTCCATTTTCGGTTTGTTTTCCCCCGATTTCATTGTTTCTTCTTCTATCTCCACTGTGTATGATCACTGTGAATTTCCCTAAAAACTAGCCACGCGACCAATGGTGGCGATGTACACCGTGGGGGGTGGATACACTTTATTATTATTATTTTCCCTCAATGCACCTCTTCCCTGTTCCCCACTATTGCGGTTGTGAGTGTATGTGTGCGTTAAAATGTTTGTTTTCCAAATTGGTGCAAGACAAATATTTTCTCATTTAATTAACTTTCGCTGATTGAAAACCACCAGCACCGCCAACGAGAGAAAGCAAATGGAGCAGCACAGCACAGCACACAAGAGCAGGCCAGGTTTGTTTGCTGTTCCGGTTTCGGGATGGGAATGCAGCCCACTAGAGCGGGATCGTTGGGAGAAGGGAACGATGATCGTGGGACATAATTTTATGCGATTGTTATAGATAGTTGCAGTTGTGGTCCCTAGCACAAAGTTGAGGTGTGGAGTGACAATTGGACATTGAAGTGCAAATATAGTCAGAGGCGAATAATATGGGAAGATTGAATGATGAATTTATTTTTGTTAAATTAGCAAATTTCACTAATGTAGTTTTGTCCTCTCACTCTTTTTACTATGCAATGTAAATGTTTTCTCATATTTCTTTGAATTGCTTGTATTAATCTGAATGTCTACAATTTTTTAGAATGTAATTTAGGAGTTTAACAACGGTTCATTGCATTTCAAAATTAACTTGACTTAAGCTATTATGAATTAAAGTGTTTAAATCGAACAAAAATGCTATGTATTTTCTTTAAAAAGGCTAAATTTCATAGATCTTGGATCAGACCTCCATTCTTAGGAGTTTTTTTTTCACTTTTGAGGAACACTAGTTATCCAGATGAAATTGCCGAGTAAACTCAATGACAATTCTGCTCAGCATGCCATGCTTTGGTGAGTTGTTTAGAGAAGTATTCTGTACAACGAAATACTTTGGTCCCAAAATTTGACTTTAAAGCTTTATTTCTTTATGTAATCTTCTTGATCTTTTGAACTGCTATACTTCTTGATGTAATATTACATTTTACTGCTCCTATAGATAAGGTTTATCAAACCAATGTCTCATGATGTAAGACAAAAATTCAAAATTACCTCGAAAATTGCAATTTAAAACAGATTTATTCTTCCTTTTATCCAATTTACTATTTCGAATATGTTTTACGTCCGCTTTACGTATGTTGTTTTAGATTATATTGTACTTGAAGACCTTTGACATAGCAGAAATCCCCTTTCTACCAAGCACTCCTTGAATTTTTGTGCAAAAGAACTCCATCTCCAAAATCTCCTTTCAACATTGTGTCGAACGCACATCGATAAAACGACATCAACCGACATCGACAGAACAGGAATGCTTCGACAGGATCAAATCATCTCCTACCCGCTCTTCCCGATCCGCGTGAGGTGAGGTTGTGCTTTCATCCTTTATCTCAGCCCGCGATCAGAATCCATTAGACAACGGTCCAGGCCACCAATCCTGACGAGCTCGGACGAGTCTTGGAGTCCGCACAACAGCTGCAACGTGTATTCGCGCACGTTTGTTAATTTTTGCGCACTAAAAACCGGCGACAACCAACCGGCCCGACCGACCGGCCAGTGCAGATTTAAGAACAAGGCAAATATTTACTCTCCAAGCCGAAACAACGTCCCGGAATGGCTCCGTTGTGCATTGTGCCTTCATGCACTCGGTTGTAGCTTGCGGGCCGGCGGGGTCCATCGGTGCCGTAGCAAGAGATGGCGAGACCGCTGATACCAAGGTGTGGATCGCGAACTCTACACTGTGCTTGAGGGAGATAATCGGAGCCGGAAACACAAAAACCCCCTTTGGCAAGGTGCAACGATTGCACACGGTTGAGTGTGATGGATTGCGATATGTCCCTTCCAGCGCAACGGAGCACGGACCACGTTGTGCGAATGTTGTGATAATCTTTGACAGGTGAATCAGGCACGTCTTGGCACGTGTGAATCCAAACGGCGCCGACCCGTCAGATCTCCGATTGTAGGAAAACAATCCGTTTTGTGTGCAGCCCGTTTTGGCCGTGCAGTTTGCACAGGAAGGAAGTGCAGCTTTTTGCGTATCAACTTCATTGTTTGGATTGTGATTTCTGAGGACACGATATGTCTCTCAGCTCATAAAAAAATGGAGATTGTTTTATCAAATTTGTCTCACCGTTGTCTCGATCGATCTAACAATCGCAAACTGAAACGATTACCCGGCGTAAATTACCCACATCCGGGCCAAAATGTGACCCCTCGGACAGAACAACCGGAATTCCCCCGAAAAGGGACAGCTTCCTGCGCGAAAGCCCCGGGACGAACAGAGCGTATTACTTCATCAAGCATAAAGGGTGCATTCCATCATCATCATCATCATCATCGTGATTATCATCATCTCCCTGGGGACCTCCCGCTGCTAGCAACAACAAACTTTGCCTCTCCAAAATGCCCCTCTGCCTCTTGCTCTGCGTCTCTTGGTTAATCCTGCCCAAAATGGTCCTTCGTGCATGATCGAAACATGGAGGTTTTAAATTGGGCTGTCGAAGAAAGCGGGGGAAAACCCATAACCCTTTCATATATACGGGAAAGTGCAGCGCCGGGGAAGGGATCTTCTTTTCTTATTTTCTTCTTCCTCAGCTGACCGTGCTTCGGCGCGGGAACGGGAAGCGGATTGACCGCGCGGGGAGGGAAAAACCCAAACCGTCTGACCGAGGGGCGCAATCGACTGCACAAGCCTCTACTACCTCCTGGTGGTGGTGATGTGCCTGTAAAGGATGTAACGTACATGCGAGGCGCGCGTTTCCGTTACCTGCGCGGCTCAGTTCATTCATAAAATTGTAAAGTGGACCAGTTTTCATTCATAAAGGTCCGAAGAAGGAAAAATGGCGCAGGACTACTTCGCGTGCAGCGCACTACTCCTGTAGCGGATGGGGGAGAGGGAAAAAACACGCACGCACGCAGCTAGGTAGAAGAAGTTCCTGTGCAGAGGGAATAGTAGGCCATGGCGTGGATGAGGAGAGAGAGAGAGAGGATTGTTTTTCGAAACTGGGCACTACCCGCCAACTGTGAGTGTGTGTGGTAGAAAGGGTAGATGTGTAAACGGGGTGTATTTTTAAAGGAGTGAGGATCACACACACACACACACGCATACGGCGACACTAATGGCGTCTTGAATGAGGTGGGAATAGGGGAACTTATATTGCCCGTGGGTTTGGTATATGTATAGATTACCGAACGCTGAATGTGTAGCAAAATTAATAAGCAAAACAGGAAATTGGGAAAGTACGGCTTGGGCTGCGGTGGCGGGGTAAAGCGAAGCGAGTGGGAAAAAGGAATGGATCAGCAGGAGCAGGAAGAGCGGGGAGGAGGGGTGCACTTTGCTTTGGGCCTTTGCATGCTTGGATGATAGAATGTGTTCTTAAGGATTGCAGTGGCAACATCGAAGGAGGCGATGTAATGCCAAATTCAAATAAATCGTTATGTATTTTGAAAAAAAACCTTTAATTTTGAATGTTTTAATTAACTTATGTAAAACAACGAAAGTGTAATAATTACCTCAGAAATAGGAGGGAAATTTAAAGATTTAAAATATGTGTATTAAACATCTGATGGTGGCTGATGGTGTATTAAGCGTAAATTTTCATTTATATTGAGCTTCACAGGTTTGTTTCGTTTCTTGAGCAGCTTACAGGGTTTCCCACGATTTATTGGTTGGTGCTCATCAATGTTTGGTTGGTTTCCATATTTTTTTTTGGTGCGTTCCCACGAATTTTTGGCCGTTTGCCAGAACTTGTTGGTCCAATTGTATTGATATCCAATCGGAAAATACCAATAAATTATGGGAACGAACCAAAAATCTATGGGATACGATCATGGAAACTGACCCATACATCGTGGAAACCCTTGTAACTCATTTATTTTCAATATTAAAAATGTATTGTGGAGAGGCAAAGTAGTAGCTAAACTCAGGTTTAACCTTATTTTTGTCTTAATTCTTAGATGAAGGGTCATTTCTCCATAAGATCTTTATAATAAAGGTCATAAAATGTTATAAAGACGACTTATTTCAATCCTGGACTTAAAAATGTAATATTTTGCAGAATTTGAAGAAAAACAATATAAAAGAAAAGTTTAAATGTAAAATTCGTCCTCATGAGTCCAACATAACCTCATTCTTAGTATCATACTCCATTAAGAATGCTTTGGCTCGATTCCTCTACTCGTAAACTTTCACCTTTTGCTTTTATATACGACACTTTAGAGTACATTTAGAGTGTTGAGTCTATCTGCCTTCTAAAAACATGGAATAGACAAAAAAACTCTCCTTTTCCCACTCAGATGAACTCTCTTCCTACACATGTCTTTACATGCTTCCGGCCAGTGCGTCCATTTGCAACATCCTGTCCTAGACACAGGTCCTTGGCGCACCTGCGCCCGACCGTACCGTGTTGTTGTTGATGGTGACGATGCTGATGATGATGATTTTATGACACCCCAGGCACCACCACGAGCGCGCCCAGACGATCCTTTTTTGCCGGATCTTCGCCTCAGGTGTTGCTGGTGCTGTGTGGAAGTGGGGTACACTCACGCGCACTTCTTACCCAAAACTGGAGCAAACTATACCTCTCAAACGGTGTACAACGTGGTCTTTTTTTGGGTTGATTACACCAATATGACACGTTACAGCCTCGTGTTCCTGTTCATTCATGGAATGTGGTTGGTTTTTTTTGGTTGGTGCTGGACCGTATTTTTTGGTTGTTGGACCTTTAGGTACACAGGACGTAGACCCCGGTGGGCATTTCCCGGCGTTAAGAACACCCAAAACGCGCTGCTCGTGGTAGAATATAATGCGTGGCAGTGGCCCTGGATCCTGGCTTTGGATTAATGACTTTTCGTGGGTTTTAAGGGGATTTTCCCTCCGGTGTGTAAGGTAGAGGAAAAGCAGAGATTTTGATAGAAAGCTGAAGGATTATGGGAAATATTGTAGCTATCTCCAAAACTACTAGGCATTGGCCGTTATTATCTTAACTCACAAGCCCAAGCCCAAGCCCAACTGTCGGACGATAACGAATTTTCAATTTTCAATCGCCACTTTATCACGTAATTGAATTTTTCCCATCGCAAAGCTCATCTCGTTTTCTATCTCAATTGCATTTGGCCCGTGTTTTGCTCAACCATTTCCACG
The DNA here is from genome assembly GCF_943734685.1 of Anopheles coluzzii. Taxonomy (NCBI): domain Eukaryota; kingdom Metazoa; phylum Arthropoda; class Insecta; order Diptera; family Culicidae; genus Anopheles; species Anopheles coluzzii. The sequence continues at coordinate 100,361,983 of NC_064670.1, read as the reverse complement.
GAAGCTGTTCGCGTGTCTCTGTGCCCTTGGGTGGCAGCCAGGAAGTGGGCATCAAGATTGAACAAATTAATTTCAATGTTTCGTGGCAAATCGATTTTATCGAATCGGGGGAAAACAAAAAGGGGAAAGCAAAAAGAGAACATTCGCACGAACAAACAACAGCGGATGCCGCCCCCCGGAATTGATAAAAGCACAACATCAGGTTTGGGAGTGCGACGGTAGGCAACACCAAATGTTTTTCACTTTGAGAGCACACACACACACACACACACACGAAAAAAAAAATTGGGAAAGAAAAGCGGAAAAACTCACAAACCATGGCGCTTGTATCTACTGTTCTACACACATCATCAGCATCATCATCATCAACAACAATATCAGAAACAATCAATCTCGAGACCGGCTCAAACAGACGAATTTTCTCCGGCTCATGTCTGTGTGTGTGTGTTTTTTCTTTGGCAAAAAACTCATGTATTTTCCCCCTTCCCAACACACGGGCTCACACTCGTTCCGCCTCTTGGAAAACAACGATGGCGTTCGGTGGTCGGAATGTATTATCATCGAGTGCGACCGTACCCCGTTCGAGATCGGTTTTCCCCGCCACGCACGACACGCACGCAGTATCAAAAGTCATCCAGAAATCGATTTTCATCCATTTTCAATCAACGTTTTTATTAAATGTATGTGCGTGTGTGTGTCTGTGTGGTGTTTGTGTCTTGTTTTCGAACGTGAGTGTGTGTGCGTGTTTCTAGGGGCTTTTGTATGATGATGGCTTATGATTGATGGAAATACCGGAGCCATCCCAATTTGGAGCTGCACAGCGGAAAACAACACGCCACACAATGCTGCTTTTGAAGTTGTTTCACTTTTTTCTCTGACTTATGTGTCGAACCGAACACAAAGCATGCAACTGACGGTGGAAAGTGTAGCAGCAAGGCAAAAGAAAAAGCGCTAAAGATAGAGAGCACTGTTCCACACAATTGCGCTCGAAATGGAACGGAAAAGGGCCATGGTGGAATGAATTGCGAAAAAAGAAACAACTGATGGCTGATAAATTCGACTCAATTTGCTCTATTTTACTGTAAAAGATTATTTTGTTGGTTGAAATTTGCTGCTCACACGGTTGTGCAGTTGCTCTGATTTCTGCTTCTATGCGTAGTATAACAGTTTCTGTCCGACCGTGACGTCCGTATAATGTACTTTCGGTAACGCCCCTTTGCGAGAAAAAAAGGGGCGTTACCTTTACGCTGTGAAGCGGTGCACAGACTGGCGGCTTCAATGGCAATCGCTGGTAGTAGAAATTTTGTTATATAGAAGGTGACCGCTAACTCAGAGGTTAAATTTGAGAGAAAAATGAATTTTTGCTATGAATTTCTCTTTGTAAGATTCCGTTTCATATTTAGACATTTATGAGTTTTTTAGCTGAGAATCACTCCAGTTAGCGAACTTCCAGTTTAAAAAAAACTCCTAACTGAATATTTAATAATCTACACTCTAGTTTTAGAATCGTGTGACGAGCCTTGAACAATAAAAATCATTGGGAAACAATTTGAATTGTCTTTTCACTGATTTTTATCTTTACTTTAAGTTTTATATGATTCCTCAGCTCAACAGTTTATTCAAAATATCGAAAACTAAATTTGGATAGCAATATTTAGGATATTTATGATAAAAATAGAAATATTTGATGGATTGTATGTACACCATTTAAGTCATATTACGGTTTTGTTTTATTCAGATTTTTATAAAGACAATATCATTTCAGCAAGGTTGTACGTGTATGATTTATCTACACTTACTACAATTTATAAAACTCTCTGGAGGTTATTTCCCATTGTAACTGATTTCTGAGGGTAAAACTTGTGGATTACAGGAGATGCTGGGCATAAAGCGACCATTAGCCATTTAATCTTTTTTCCTTTTTTCTATGAAATTACATTAACAAAAACCTGCGTCCCTTCACTGTTTCGTGAGTCAGTTTCCAATGCGAACGGCATTACTCAACGATCGCTAGATTTTTTTCAACAGCTGTCATATATGTTTGACAGTTGGCACTGTGTGTTCACTTTGGAAGCAGACTCAGAAAACAGTGTATATAAGCTCTGATATTCACTATAAAACCATACAATTTAATGTTCAAAATGATGTAGTAACCCTGCCCAACGCTTTCTCTCTCTCACTCTCCCAACAATTGTCACAAAAGCGCAAGCGAGCAGAAAGCCCAGCAAGCGCGTGATGACAGACAGTCAGTAGTGATAGTAGAGGAATGGTGGAAATTGACCCGTTTGCCATATTTGTGGGCGTCCCTTGGCGTTGCTATGTATGATTTACACTGCGCGCTAAAATGTACAACAGCCGCACGAAAGCACTGGAGGGAAAGCGGCCGGAAAAGCTACCACGAAATCACATTTTCCCTCCTCAAACAAAGGACTCTGAGGAGAGATGGGAGCAGAGGGGCATGTACAGACAGAGAGAGAGAGAGAGAGAGAGAGGGAGAGAGAGAGAGAGAGAGAGAGAGAGAGAGAGAGAGAGGGAGAGATTGAGGTGGTAACATGTACATACGTAGATAAACCATCATTGCCATACATTGCCTCACCGGGGGCCTTATCGGAAAGGACACTCCTGGGGGACGCGTTTAATGAAAAAGGAGACAAAAAAACCGCCAGCACCAGTGATGAGCTTTTCCCATCCATGTGTGTGTGTGTTACCAGCCCGATATGAGCACGACCCATACACTGACTGTAAGCAGATTAAAGGTGCAGCGGAATGTGTGTCTGCTTGTTGCGATAAGAGCAACGCCAACTGGGACGCTTACGCTTGAAGGTGGAGGGGCAAAATTATCTGGAACAATATAACGCACAGTTACACACACACACTCACTGTGATATCGCAATCTCGTCAACCACTCGCATCACTCTCTCGCGCTCTCTCTCTCGCCGTGGCAACGATTCAACGGCTGGCAGAGCCATCTTGGTTCGGTTGTGATACTGGAAAGGAAGGATCAGTGCCATTTTTAGACTGGCATTGATAGGAACAGGACAGGAGACGGTACCGACCGGTAGCGAGAGAAGGACAGCGATCCGTTTTATTGATGATGTTCTATCTAATTGAGACAAATCGTTTTGATTTTACTTGGAAAATGGTGGCCCATATGGGATGGGAATCTACGTTATTCGTCTGGTTTGGTGTAACGATTGGGAAACGAAAACGGAAGGAGAATCTTTCGGTTTTTTATGCTAATCCTTTCTACGAGACATTTTCTCCATTAAACAAGTTTTACCTTTAATTTCCTTAGAAATGTAGTAGAATTAAATAAAATCAAATTTAACTTATTGGAAGTGCAACCAATTCGTCAAGGCAATTCCGTACTCGATCTTTCACCCGAACAAGCTCATCCGAAGAAAATGTGACCCAAATTGTAACGTGAAAACCCCACCCCCCGTCGGTCCGGTTTGGCCACACTTCCGAAGCAGCGCGATCGTAAATATTTTCACGCCCAATCATTGCCGAATGATGATCGTTATATCAATCCGTATCTGTGTGTGTGTGTGTGTCCCCTCTCTCCCATTTTCCGCTCCAACCACTAGACCACGGGTGCATGATTTTATTGGAGTCAAATTGGGTTCTCTCCCGACACCCGTGATCCCGGGGATTAGGCGGGCGCCAGCAACCGACTGGGGCGATTATAAATTATGCGCTTCTCCCCATGCACATCGGTCTCGATCGACGGGGCTCATAATTCCCACCCTCCTTGTGAAAGAGCACAGCACAGTGTGGGGTGATGGCTTCCCCCCTTCTACCACGGTTGGGGGGCAAGTTGGTTGGCGCCACGTGCTTGCCGGGGATTGTGATTGTGTGAAGCAGCAGTTCTCGGGTGCAGCATGGTGGGTGGCGTAGCGTTGAATGAAGCTAGGAAGCAATTAGTTTTCATGCTCTATTGATTGAAATGGCTCATTAGAGTGCTATCATTTTTATTTTATTTTCTATTAATTGGTTTAGTAAGATTCATCTTATTTCTACTTATTTTATGTGTAAGCATGCACATTTTTTCCTTGAATTTCACTAACGTTGTCTTTTTTTTCTTGATTTTTTCTTCTTTCTGTTTGGTTTATATTTTTATTTTATTACTTTTCTCTCGTAACTGCTTGGCAATAATTCTGATTTAGAATGTTTTTCTAGTGAATTTTACAAATGCTACAATTCCTACCAACAGTAATTTTGAAATGAAGTTTTACGAATTTGGAGAATGTTTTTATCTTTGTCTTAACTTTTTTAAATTCAAATAGTTATTAGCTTCTTGTGAGAGAGCATACGAGTACCTTTTATTTATTTATTTAATAATTTGTTGTCTTCTATGGTTTTACAAATGTGTTCTTATAATCTAGGGAAACTTATGGGATGAGAAATCACGAAGACGGGAGCGGAATTGCGAAACTGGGACGTTGAAGTCGAATAGGTGATACGTGTTGTTAAATGCAGAAAGAGCGCGCAAGAAAGGGTCATTCTGGCCATGATGAGTTTGGCGGGAAGGAATAAGGAGCGGGGGTCTGTCGCGAAGGCGACGTGAGGGGGCATAGATAGGAATCGAGGATAGGAGGGCGGGAACATCCAAGTCATTGAAAAGGAGGCAGGCAATTAAATATTACTGGATGTGAGAGTTACGCGTTCTCAATGACTCTAGCCCGAGCAAACGGAATCGGATGGGATACGAAGGAATTCGATCCGATCGTCCAAGAAAACGACGGATAGCGACACTAGTGAATTTTCGCTGAATTCGCTCGATCCTATCGATCAGTGTTAGGCCGGCAGGCTACCAAACTACCGACGCATTCTCAAGTATCGGGCGGACCCAACAGCAGTACAGGGACTTTAAACACATAGGATCAGCAATTGCAGAGGACATACGAATAATGAGACCGAGCATTTTATTGGCCTTATTAAGGGTGATTTCAATGTGTTCTTGAAAGAATAGTTTCTTGTCAATCCATACTCCCAAGATCTTTGGTGACAGTAACTCTATTAAGTATACTCTGTACTCTGATAGTAACTCTGCTGCTGGGGTCGACAAACACACCAGAAAAATGTTTGGCAAAAAGTTTACTCGAGTCTTCGGGAGAAAAAGCGAACTCATTATTAAGGGATAGGTTGGAAGGGATGCCATTCTGTTTCTGGCGTGATTTACAGAAACGCCAGAAAGGCCGCGGGTTCGATTTAAATTGGACTTGCAGCCGGGCTACAAATGATGAGTAACACCATCGATTATAAACCAAATAAAGTCTAATGTAAGCCTTGATAAAACGTAATGAACCATATTTTAAACTATTTATTTCTTTTTTTTTATCTAAATCATCAGGATTCTTTCCACAACAAAAATTTCTTGATATTGGCTGATATGGGAAGAATGTTGGACTCTGGAAGGGTCTTCTTCCGGCTTACTCAACAACCAATTTTCATCTCCTCTCTTCTCTTCCCACTCTCTAACCGGCCACCAAAACTGTCCCGCTTCCGTCCACTTGTAGAACAAATGTCCTCAATTGTGCTGTTATTACAATCATTCCGCGCTATTGATCGATTGATTGGTTCTTCTTGGAATTTAAGCATCACCTTCTGCACAGTTCTACCGGTTCGACACATCCTACCTATTCCAAAAATGTCACAAAACCCCCAATCCTAGCTAAATATTTTCTTTCCAACCTACCAAGTGGCCGCTGGAGAAGAAAGCTACGAAAAAGCCTTTAAAGTTTTTTCAAAGAAATAAAAATGAAAAATAAACAAAAAAATGTGACCTCTCCGTGCATCTCTGTGGCTCAGCATTTTCCCTCAACAATTGTTTCACAATTGTGGTGGGTGTTGTTGTTTTTTCCTCCTCCTCCCATTCAAACCGAAAAACAGCCACGCCACCACGCACATGCATCATCGATAGCGGGAAATGTTTTCATTTCATTCCACTCGACCTAACGGCGGGGAGAGGACACTTGAGAATGGTCGCCCAAAACCCTGATCGCCTTTATTAATTGCTGCTTCTTCGCTTTGCTTCCACTGCTTTTGTGGGGCCCACTTCAGAAAAAAAACGGAAACAGTCACAAGAAAATGATTTAATAATTTACGCCCAAGAAGAGACACATTTCTCACACAGCTTTACTTACTTTATCCGATTTTCCAATGTTTATCTTGGTACTGCCTTTTCTTTTTTTTTTGAGGTCCCTTTTTTCCACCATTATCATCAGCGAAAGGATAATGGAATATTTAAAAAGATTGTAAAGTTAATGCGGGAAAGGTGTGGTGCGTATTAACTTTTGCGTGATGAGATTAAAAATGCACTCTCGCTCTCTACATCTCTCATTCTATCTCTCTCTCTCTCGTTTTTTTTTCTCTTGCCAATTTCCCAATCCACAACCTGTCCACGGCGACAATCCTAGCAACCACTGCTTGGTCACGCTAATCAGTCAGAAGATGGGAATAAAAACAAAAGCACGTATCCCTTTTTTGCCTCCCCCTATTTGCATCCTTTTTTTGCAACACGGAGGCACGGAGGCACAGGTACCAGGCCACATCCCACGGTGGAACGACGACGATGCAACGAACGCAAGGAAAAGGATGTGCTGTTCTGCATGCAAAAGCGAAGAAGAAAGGAAAAAAGGGCCCTGCTGCTGCTGCTGCTGCTCGCAACAAAAGTGTGACATAAGTGTTGACACAGCAGCCTTCATTTATGGAAAGAAAACATCATCCAGCACCACCACCTCGCGCTGGTCGAGTGCAGAAGGAAAGAAGAACAAAACAGGTGACTTATCAAAATAGTTGTGTTGTGTCCAGTGCAGGTTTTTTTTTTCTTGTGTTTTTTTTTCGCCCCGGTTCGAGAGGGTGCCAAGAATAACACTCACTGCGTCAGGGTGGCAGTGCAGGAGGGATCAATTTTGGCCGGCTTAAAAGGCGAACGTTTGTGCAAAGATAACAAAATTAACGGCACAACGGATCTCGTGACAGCAGGTTTTAATTCCTCCTCTCTTTTTTGTGTCACCCAAAGGTGTGTTATTGTTTCCGGCCCCCTTGAAAATTGCTTTAAATGTGATTAAAACGTGCAGTTTTGTGGTGTGAGGGTATGTAATTATGAGTTAGCAGTATTGCAAGTTGGTTTGCTTTCCGTTTCTTTTTAGAATGAAGAAAAAAACATATTGGGAGATCATTTTATATTGTTTCAATTGATTTAAGTTGATTAATTATTACACGTTTTTTATTGAAGTCGCTTACTGCTGACTATGAAATTATGATGGTTGTCACATTGCCGTGTTTTGCGAGCATTATTCGCACCAATTCTCTCAAATGCTCCTTACGCTTTAGATTGCGCTCTCCCCTGTTTCTGTTCGTTGCTAGGGTTAATTTTGCATTCTTTCTCTATTGCTGTTTGTAAGCGAAAGGCCATGGGAGTGACAAAATGCTGACAAATTTTTCAAAATGTGAGCTTTTGTCGCTTTTTTGAGCTTTTGTCAAAATTTTGTAACCTGGAGCAGCCAGGAAATAAAGTTGACAAAAGTTGACAAAAAGTGACAAAATTTGACGTTCGCGAAAAAGCGTAAACAAACAGCTATTTGGCGCAGTTGTGACCCATTGCTATGATAATAATGCTAAAATGCATGATTATAATTGATTTATGTACCTAATTCGTGCTTCTTAAACAAAATATCGATGATATTCAGATGTTGGAGCTTTTTGTCGCTCTTGTGTATGTTTTTGGTGCGGCCACGAGAAAAGCTCTTTTTTGCAGTTGACAAGCAATTTTGATAAAGTAGAAAATTTTTTCAACATTTTTTCACCCCCGGGGGCCACGCGCATATCTTTATCTTTCTACGTTGTATTTTGCGCAATGTTCTTGAAATGATCCAAGTAATCATGTTCAGAAACCCATAATTGTTACCGCACGGCCAGACAGGGTGAAATACGGTCCGTACTCATTGGTTGAACTTCGATTCCCTTCAAACTATTGAATATGTGCTTTTTAGTTGGTACGTTTTTCCATACAAAAAAAAATCTGAAATTTTTCTCGGCGTGCCATGAGATTTTTGTGATTTTTTCAAAAACCGGTTTTCCCCATACAAACACATGCTTAATTGAACTGTTTTTTAATTTAACTTTAATTGAGCGTTCAACCAAAAAGCATGCCAACTAAAATGCGTTCAACTATTGAATTCTGACTGTATACAGCGAAATTAACTATTCTGACAGGAGAAATATCTGACTGAAACAGTCAAAGGGTTAGGGGAGATACAACAACCGCTTTCGAAATTCCCTTAAAAAGAATATCTTTTTTAGCAGAACATTCCCTAATTGGAAGAAATGAGGAATTGTTGACTGAGATACCTGATGTTGAAGTTATTTAATGAATTTAGAAGTGATTTTGTACACTTTATTTGTTTACATTGCACATCAGCTGCTTGCTGTGATGCGTTATCTGACAGATATTTCACCTGTCAAATAGTTCATTTCGCTGTATATTTCACCCTGTCTGGTCGATCGGTTACAATGTCATAGACGGACAATGTCTGGTGATACGTATGGCAGGAACAGTCTGGTTAATCAAATATCAAACACAATCATATAAGAAATGCTAAAAAAAAAAATTAAACACATTTTAATGCATTGAAACCAATATACAATTGCTTTGAAAACGTGTTTTAGACATTTTTTATTTTAATTTTTTTTACAGTCTGCAGTTACACACGGAATTCAGGCTTGAACCAAGAACAAACGTGTAATGTAACAGCGTTTCGTATAGTCCTAAACGCTGTTCGATAGAAAGAAAAAAAAACATCCATTTCAGGACTCTTTTTGGTCAGTTTCAGTGCGTTGTAGTCAGGTCAGTGTGCAGTGATAGAATTTTGAGTGTTTGTAACTACAGTGAACCCTCTCTCATTTGACCTCTCTTATTTGAACATGTTCCACAGTCCCTTCATTTCCAGTACATTTTTGTCCCTCTAATTTGGAAAAACTTCTGAAATCTGAAAACCCCTCTTATTCGACAGTCCCATCGCCTCTCAAATAAGAGAGAGTTGACTGTATGCAACAATAGGATTTTATCGTTTTTTTTTTTAACTTTTTAAAGCCATCTCAACCACATGAAAAACGTTGGCTGTTTCCCTTGAGTGTGCAACATTTGACAAATTAGTTTAGCAGTTTTAATAAGTTTTCCTGAATTTTTCACAGCAGGCTGTGGGATTTGTGAGGGTTTTTGGAAAGCTGGGGGTTTCTCGAGGTCCATCCCGTGGTAGTTTTGTTATTTCCTAACTACTTGCATCACTGAATTTTGAGATCGAGATTGTCAAACTCAGTAGCTGAATCGTAGTAAATCGAGCTTTGCAGGATCCTGGACCGCTATAGGACCGCAATCCGCTACATACCAATGTTCCAGTTCCATGGCTAATATGGGTTTGTGCGCAGTTTTAGGACCGGTATGAGTTAAGGATTAGCTTCAGAATCGTTATAGAGCCAGTCAATGAGTCGTAATGCGTTCAGAAATAGTTTCAAGACCGGTGTGGATGAAAGATCAGTGAAAGGGCCGTTACGGGAATTTTGTATATAAGCCTTTTTTGATGAATTCCTTCATTAAATTCCTCCTACAAGTCTTATTCAACGAAACAATACTCCATCAGTTGGACCCACCCACGAACCCACCAAGTGTACACATAACGTCTGCTTACTTAGAATCCTTACCTATCCCAACCTATTCCTGTGTGGATCTTTCTCTGTATCTCTCTCTCTCTCTCTCTCTCTCTCTCTCTCTCTCTCTCTCTCTTCTTCCCAACCAAACAAATCAGCCCAAGGGCAACACACATAAACACAACCTGCACACAACCTCTCCAAAACAATCACCCACAAATAGCCCCCCCATTCCCCTGACCTTCCTCACGGGAAATCGATTGCATAATGTTTCATGTTCAATGGGGGGAAAACACACACAGGCATGCAAGGTCGTAGAAATTATTCTAAATCGTCGAGCCGTGTGTGCGTGTTTTTTGTACTCCCACCCACCTTCCCTTTCAAATACCCCTTCTGCTCAATGGGACAGGCACTAAACAGGACGCGGAAAAACAAATCATTGTTTATTGAGCCCCGGGAGGGAGGGCGAGTTTGTTGAGAAAATAAAACGACTGTACGTATTTATTTTGCTTGACTGTACCAGGCATCCTCATGCAGGGCCTTCGGACATGATACCCCCGTGGTCGCTGAGCAGAAGTGCTTGGGAAAGAAGATTCGTTCTCAAAAACCAAAGCTTCCAAAGTTCTCGAATTACTCTTATCGAAGTTTGGCTATCTTTTTGGCCACACAAGGGCAGGGCTGGACTTGGCGAGAGATAAACACTTAACAATAACAAGCCACAGCAAGTTGCATTGGCACGAGCCATTTGGGGTGCAAACTAGAACATGTATCTGAGGGATTTTTTCGTGCTGTGTGTATTTACCCTTTAAAAACAAAAACAAATTAAACAACATCAAGTGCAAAAGCTGCGTGGGAGCGATGCACCGACCGAACACAAGAATGCATCAGATCAGTAATGCTGCTGCAATAAATTGCACAGCAAAGCACACTTTGATTTTTGTGTTACGCCCTGCGCGTGTGTTTGTGTGTTTATGTTTATGGATCATCGTCCACAGGGACCATAAAGTTAATGAACCCTTTCCAGAGCCTACTTTAACATTATTTTTTTTTGGTTGGTTGGTTCGGTTGGATTTGTTTCCGCTTCGTGTGTGGCTGTGGCTGTATCGGACACAAACTGGCAACCGTCAGCGTCTGCTGGGCATTGGTTAGCATGGGCACTGTGACGGATTGCTGCACTCGCTGCACTTTTGCTAGCGAGAATGAAGTAGTATTGGCTGGCTGGTGGGATAATGCCGTTTGTTTTGGTGATATTGTTGTTTATTGTTTATGTTTATCCAATGCACATTTGCTTCGTATTTCTTTAAGGGTTTTTGTAGGAAAGATGTAAGAGGATGTAAGCAAACGGGTTTTGGATAATTACGGGTCCCCGTGAGAGCCAACTGCTTTTTTGTATGGCTGTGGTGCTGGCCAAATGGCAAAGAAGAAGAAGAGGAAGTCGGAACTGTACTCGATCGTTTCGGAAGTCAAAGCAGTACGTTACGTTTTGAATTCATGTCGATTCTACCTCGTTTTGATTGGAAAGATATGCAGCTATTTCAGGGATGCTGCGACAAAATGAAATGCTACTAGCGCGAACTAAAATTCAAAGTATCGTAACAGGAGATCATCCAAATCAGGAGGAAGCTCTATCGATCTTTCCCATCGATCTTGATCATCCATTTGTCACGCTCTCACTAGTGTAAAAAGATTTTTAGCTTACTCTCTGTTACAGGGTTTCCCACGATTTATTGGTCAGTTCCCATGATTTTTTAATGCGTTCCCAAGATTTTTTAATCGTATCCCATAAATTTTTGGTGCGTTCTCATAATTTATTGGTATTTTCCGATTGGATATCAATACAATTGGACCAAAAAAATCTGGGAAACGGCCAAAAAATCGTGGGAACGCACCAAAAAAATATGGGAACCCATCAAAAATTGATGGGAACCAACCAATAAATCGTGGAAATTCCTGTATTAGCTTATTAAACATAACTTATCCTTTCTCGTAGTTTGGATGTTACGGCCATTATTTGACCTTTGATCATCGGAAGTCCTGCACGATGATGGCGACATCGTCTCCCTATAAGCGTTACGTAGTTTATGGATGATGTCATGATGATGATGGCATGGATGATGGCAATTTCGTTACCACTTACGTAGAACCTGATTATCAGAATCTTGTTTGAATGTGACTGCTGTATGGGACAACTTTGCCTTAAGGCCGGGGGACATTGTCCGTACTCGCTAGTGTAATTTCGATTTTCACTAGCGCATCTGGCGGCGGCTAGTGAAAGCTTTTTTTGGTCATCGAGGGAACGGTCGTGCCGGATATCAAAATTAAGTAGTGCTTTCATCGTTTTTTGATGCGAAAATGGCTGAAAGATTTGCATAACATATTTATCTATCAATTACAAAACTTTTCCAGTCCATTGCAAGTAAAAAATCATAGAAAAATAACATATTGTCTGAAGCAGTAACATATTTGGCAAAATGATTCAGTCAGCCACCACCAGATGCGCTAGTGAAAATCGAATTACACTAGCGAGTACGGCCATTATTTATCCCGGCCTTTATGTAAAATATGATATAATTTTATCTTGTCTCATTTCAAACAAAATTTGAGGGCGGCTTTCTAGTGATGTGCTCTCTGGAGCGCACCCACGACTCCGTTCCGACTCCAACTCCGATTCCGACTCCGGTAAAATGGAACCACTAGATCCGTCCGGAGTTGGAGTCGTTCGAAGTCGTCCGGAGTCGCCCGGAGTCGTCCGGAGACGTCCGGAGTCGTCCGGAGCCTTCTGGAGTCGTCCGGAGTCGTCCGGAGTCGTCCGGAGTCGTCGGAGTCGTTCGGAGTCGGAGTCGTCCGGAGTCATTCGGAGTCGGAGTCGTCCGGAGTCATTCGGAGTCGACCGGAATCGCAGATGGTCGGAGTCAACAGGAGCCTTCGTGCTTGTGATCTGTTATTTCCTTTCGTTGTGTTTTTTTGTCTTTCACTTTGAACGTGCATTTCTTATACAGCCCTTTGTTTCGAAGGCCGACTCCAGACGACTCCGGATGACTCCGTCTGTAGTCGATTCCAGAAGACTTCTACTCCTAACGACTCCGGACGCCTCCGAACGACTCCAGACGACCCCGAACGATTCCGGACGACTCCTACTCCGAACGACTCCGAACAACTCCAGGCGACCCCGAACGATTCCGGACGACTTCTACTACGAACGACTCCGGACGACTCCTACTCTGAACGACTCCGAGCGACTCCGGACGACTCCGAACGATTCCGAACGACTCCCGACGACTCCGACTCTGAACGACTCCGGACGGCTCCGGACGACTCCGGGCGATTCCGGACGACTCCGGGCGATTCCGGACGACTCCGGGCGATTCCGGACGACTCCGGATGATGCAGGGCGGATCTACTTTCCGGAGTCAATTCCAAATTAATCGGAGTCGGATCGGAGTCGACTCCGGATGTTTGCCAACTTTACCCATCACTACGGCTTTCTTCCAACGTTACAGCTTATTACACTAGGGGAAGAGGGTTACGTACTTGATGGATGACGCCTTGCCTTTTTACCTTAAAAACACATTCTAGCCGTACAGTTTCTCATCATTCTCGTACGCTGTTCTAAAAAACGCGCTCCCCATCTTAGCATCGTTTAGCTGTGAGTGTGGTTTTTGCTTTATTGATATCATTAAAAACATACAATTGTTTGCGTGTGTGTATGTGTATCTTATGTTTTTTGTTGTCGTTCTATGTTTTCTTTTTCTCCCTAAATCATCTCAAGGTTACACCGAGGTTTCACAGTTTTTAAAGCACTTTGTTTTTTTTTTCTTAGTATGGACGCATGGTCGCGCCTTCGCCTGCTACTATTCAAATTCCACCACAGCCCTGCACTGCTCTAGAGCTCTAGAGCTACAGCTTGTAAGAGGTTTAAACGGTTTACATGATACAACGGCAACATACACGGTCCCACACGGTCAAATGTATCCATTGCTTAGCAGTTTTTGCGCGCACAATCGCGCAAAGAAGTAGCATCAAACGACGGCATTGCGTATGTGCGAAAGTGATTGAGAAATTGAGAGAAAGTGAGACAGTTAGCGCATATTTACATACTTGGGAAAGAATTATTAACATCCAATCGGTAAATACTACTACCGGGTACCGGGTTCTATCGCCTAGCTAGATACTTTGACGGTACCGGAGGGCCACAGCGACGGAAGGAGAGGTACTCCCTCCTTCGCACCCTCGCCATTATATGTCTAAATAATATATTTTACAACGTTCCAGCACTCCCGCACGCAAACAACAGCGGACGGTATGCGCGAAACTAATCACAATGATGTAAGTAGTAGTAGTAGTAGTAGAAGTAGTAGTAGCTGTAGTAAAAGAAGTAGTAATAGCAGCAGTTGTTGTGGTACGATTGGTAATATTAAATTAGCACGACAAAAAATACATCGATCCAAGGACAGTGGTATTACGCGCTAAGGGGTAAATATGTTTTCTGTGTATGCTTCTTGTTGTGTCTTCTTATCCTTGCTAGCTTAATGGAACAGTTTGTAAAACCCTCCTCCCCCCCCCAAACTATCTCATCGCCATCGTTTGCGATGATTGTCGAGCGAGTTTGTTTAAAAAAGGGATAAAAAGGGGAAAAAGAGCGAAACTAACTTTCTTTTTTTAAATATTAAAAACAAAAACTCCTATGGCCTAACACTAACGCCACCCATCCCTGCCATCGCATAGTCAAATTCTATTTAAAAGCAAAAATAAACGTGTAACACACACGCAACCGTAACGTAAGTGGAGAATCGCGCGACCATCGGGCGCAGTGTGGAGAAGGTTGCGCTTGTCGGTTTTATCGGTTTTTGTTTTCTCGGTGCCCATGTGACACACGTTCGGTTCGCAAAAAGGATCACAAAACAATGGCCTGGCTTTGCCTGCCGTGCAGCAGCACCACCTCCTACCACCCTCCTTAACAACTACTTATTCGAGTGCGATGAGCTCGGTTACATCTTCATGAAAGATTTCACCTTCTTGACGTAGCGATTGATCAGCGGTTTGGGCGCCTTCTTCGGCCCGCCCGATGCGGACGACGTGACGGAGGAGTGCGTCGACTGGACGTCCTCCTCGTCCGGCAGTTCCGGCGTCCCATCGTCGTCCCTCTGCGAGGGACCGGGCGGACCGCCCTGAAACCGGGGCGTACTGTCCACCGTGATCGTTTCCTTCTCGCACAGCTGCTCCTGTGATGTTGGGCGGGACAGCTCCGGTGCCACTGTCTGCTGCTCCTCCTCCTCCGGCGGTACAAACCGTCGGTTTAGGCAGATGTTTCCACCCATCGAACAGGCGACGGGCGGCGGCGTATCGGGCTGTTTATCCGCTGTAACCGGCTCCAGCAGCGTCTCCATGCTTTGCGTACTGTCGAGGAAGTTACAATCCGGCCCGGCCGCTTGCTCGTCGTCGAACAGATCGTCCATACTGCGCGAGCGCCGGTTTTTGCTCTTGATCGACGACGATTCCGAACCGGCCGAGCTGCCCACTCCTCCTCCTCCTCCTCCTCCTCCGTTGGCCGGCTCCGCAAACAGCTTCCTGATCTGGGACGCCACTTTAATCGGTTCCTCCTGATCCTGCTGATCCTCGGCGATCGGCGTCTCCCGATGTCCGTCCACTCGATCCTCATCATTCCCTTCGGTTGCTTTCTTCACCCCCGCACCCTCCGTCCCCTCGCGGCTCCCGGCCTTGCCACGCTGCAACCGAGCCGTATAGTCCAGCAGCCCATCGTAGCTGTGGCTGCGCAGCTCAATCTTCGGCGGCAACGGTGGCCGCTGGGACACCACGTTCAACCCGGCCGCCGAACTGCGCCGCAGCTCGGCAGTCGACGGTCTCGCTGTGTGGTGCAGCGGGCGGGGGAGCGAATTCATCCCACCGGGTACTCCGCGGGCCGGTTTGGTGGCGTACCGGGCGGCACCGCGGGCCGGGCTGGCCGATTTGCGGTACAGCTGCGCCAGCTGCGAGGAATACGACCGCGGTGGATGGTGCGGGGCGGTCGGGGCGGGTGCACCCGCACCGGGGCCGTTCAGCGAGCCGGTGGAACCGCCGCCCGCCGCACCCGGCCCCGGATGGTGGGCAACCGAAGGGGCATCTAGTCATTCGAGGTTACGGCTGTTCTCCTTGTCGCTGCTCTTGCCGGAATCGTTGCTGTGCATGCGCTGGTAGATGGCGGACGTGGGCGTCGCATCGCCCGGCTGCCGGCTGAGCAGCCGGCTGCCATGGTCCAGCAGTCCGCATCCTCCGCGACCATTCATTTCCGCTCGCATGAACCTGGAAAAACCACAAAGCGTTCGATTAGTATAAAGAGTATTAAAAGGATTAAAATGAAACTTAAACCAACAAAATTAAAAGTAAATTAACAGATGAATTCAAATAACAAAAGAGGTTTAGAATGGGTGTAACAAAACTCCAAAAGTCTTGGCAAAGACTCTGTGTTGGGAGTGAGGGACAAAACTCCTCACCGCGAATGAAGTTGTTAATGAACAAAACAAAACTGAAGTACATGCCAGAGCAGGCTCACCTCGTGTCGAGTTGATTCCTTACGGTTGTCTCTGTGTGCCTTTATGTGTCTATGCGTGTGTGTGTGTATGCTATCCTTTTGCAACTGGGTCCACACCATTCCATGCACATTCACCTCCGCCCCAAACGCGGATTCCCCCCCTTTGTTTTTAGCACACGCAACAGGCACTCCAACACATTTAGTTTCAGTTAGGACACATCGCCACTCCCAGAATCCCCAGCAGACCACAAACAAAACAAGCATAACAGATATGTCCACCCTTTTACCCACACGCACGCACACACACGCAACATGTCCTACTATCACACCGCCACCGTTGAGCAGAAACAAAAAAGCACACTGATGAGAGCTGGCCGGTATTGTAGAGAGCCTCTTCCCGTTCCTGTTTGTGCTGAGTTGCTTAATTTAGCTGAGATCAAATTTAGGCGTTCAGGCGTCGGCAGGCAGTACACATACACACGGGTCATACACGTGTGCGAGCAAGCAAAAACAAACAGCAGCACTCCACAGACAGGCAGGCAGGTTATGGCGTTCCGCGTTTCGGGTCTCGATCAGTCTCGCAAAGCACATATTCTTCATTATCACGCACATTCGCACACTAGACACACACACTCTCTCTCTCTCTCTCTCTCTCTCTCTCTTTTCATCTCTCTCTTGCTGCGGTAAGGCTTTTTAGCTAGCTTTATGCGTAGAGTTTGAGCGTTTGTTATGGTTAATGGAATTTCTAAGATACCTGCAGAAACAGGGAAGAAACAACGGAATGACGCCGAAATGAGAAAAGATACACATGGCTGGTGTAGTGAGAAACACTGGAGTGTGGTACTAGTACCGCTACAAATACTACTATTAATTGCAATCTACCAGCAGGACAAGGACCAGCGACACTGAATGAAGGGTTAGCAGAACGGGGAAAATGGACGGCAATTTAAAGCATGCAACAGTTTTAGTCAACCAATCGAGGTGCTGAGGGTGTGCAAAGTGATATGTGCGCAATAGTGGGGAGAGGGGGGGGGGAAAGAACACAAATAACAAAACTTCCTAATAACGTGGTGCGTGCATGGAGTTAAGGGACGTGGGACGAACTTTCCAACAGGAACTACCAACAAACATAGAACAAAAGAGCCCTCAACATACTAGCTTCTTGTGCTGTACTAAAAACTAGCGTGTGCACATACAGGTGGCATGCAGTTAGCCCCATCAGCCGTAAGCCCCTCACCTTTCCACTTTGTCCACACAGGCGTCCTGATAGTCGTGGATCCAGCGTATGCCGTTAAAGTGGCAGACGCCGCGCATATCCTCGGGCAGCTTTTCCGGCTCGGGCCACTGGAAGTTGTCGATGATGGGAATGATGTTACATTCGGAGTTCAGTGCGGCGACAATTTCCTAAAACATAGCAAGGGGATTTTAATTAATATTGAGGTTGTTTGAAAGGAAGATTCCTCTAACTTACCCGATGTACCCAATCCTTGCAATCGACATCATCGATGCACCGGTTCAGCGCATCCGGCGTCAGCACCAGCAGAAAGTGGCGCGCGTGCCGAATGCTCTGCAGCAGATTGTTATCAAACTTGCCCGCCTCCAACCGCTCCACGTCGATGAACACCGAAAATCCGCGCAGCTCCAGGTGCACCTTCAGCAGGCTCGCCAGCTGCGACCCATTGCTGCGCCGGTAGCTCACAAACACGTCCAAATTCTTCTCCGCGCTCTGCTCCGACCGGAACGATGGGATCGACTCGTTCAGCTTAATCACCTGCAGAATCCGCGACCGATGGATCGCATTGGTAATGCCGCACGTCGCCGTCAGCTGATCCTCGTCCAGCGTCCGCAGCGACTCAATGTCCACGCCCGCATTCAGCATCGTGTACGTGTAGATCGTGTACTCCGGCCCGATGCGGCTCAGGAACGCGTGCAGCCCGTCCGTGTCGCGCGAACTGTAGTCCGCCATCTTCTTCAGATTCTGCAGCTCGCGCAGAAACCGTATCCTCAGAATGCCGTTCTTCATCCCGATGTCGTCGCACAGGTTGTGGTCCTGCATCTGCAGCAGCAGATCCCCGTCCACCTTCGAGTCGTAGAAGCTCTGCTCGTACTCGCCGAACCCGATCTGCTTCACCCACTCGCGCACGTCCTCCGTCGACCAGAGCGGCACCTGCTGGGACAGCTTGTGCGGCACCTCCTCCCCGATCAGCCGCAACGCTTGGGCCGCAAACTTGGACGCGATCGCGTTCGGCGAGCTGGCCACCCGGATCAGCGGCTCGATCGCTCCAATCTCCTTGAAGATGTTCGTGTTGCCCTGCTCCTTCTTGATGCCCGCCTCCATGCAGAAATGGAACGCGGCCAGATTGCGCGCCTCCTCGCGCTTCGAGCTCAGCACCGGCACCAGCCGCTGCAGCCAGTGCTTGCTCTGCCCGTGCGCGTGCGCCAGATTCGATTTGGCAAACTCCGACGGGTTGTGCGTCGTCACGAACGGTTCCACGAGATTGAGCGTGCCCGATTTGATCACCTCCGCCTCAATTTCCTTGTTTGCGACCAGCACCACGATCGCCAGACAGGCGTAGTACTTGATGTTTTCGTCGTTGTGGAAGGCGAGCGGGAACAGCCACGACGGAACCTTCCGATTGATCATCGCTTCCTGATTCTCCGACCCACCGTACAGCGACAGGTTGGCCAACGCACCGGCACAGTGTCGCAGCGTTTCCACATCGTTCTTACGGCACTCGAACAGCACCGCATCCAACCCGCCGAGCCGGATCACGTTCGAGCACGTGTCCTCGCTGTGCTTGAACAGATGCTCCAGTATGCCGGTGCCGACGCGCGAATGATCCGTCGCATTGTTGCGCGTACAGACGCACGCCACATTCACCACCTTGTCCAGCCCGTTCTTCACCACGTGCGTTCGGTTTTCGGTCGTCAGGCACTGCTCCAGCAACCGGGCGGACGAGAACTGCACCTCCGAATCGTTATCCACACAGTTGCGCATCAGTATGTCCAGCCCGCCCGTATTGCGCAGCGTGTCGCACAGACTGGCACCGAGCTCGTGACCGTGCGTTGGGACAGCCCACGCCCGCCGAATGATCTCGTTCATGTGATTTAGCAGCGTCGGTGCCTTCTTCAGCTGCTCCGTCTGCTGCAGATTCTGCACATAGTTGGCCAGATGCTTCGAGTACTTCATGATCGTGCTGTCGATCTCCTCGGGCGTGTTTCCCAACCGCTCAAAGTCCTCGAACGAGGGGAAGTCGTCGCCGAGGGCGGCCGACGACGAGGATGACAGTGTGCTCATCTGCGAGGACGAGCTGATCGTGCTCGTGTTCGACATCGTAAAGGTGGACTGGGTCGTGGAGGAGACGTGCTTTTCCTGGTTGAAGATGCCGCTCGCGGACACTGTCTGCTTTTGCTGGGCCTGCGAGATTGCTTTGTTTTCCGCACTGCAAAGGTGTAGAAAGTGGAAAGAATTTAGTAGAAAAGCCCAACGGTGGGAGGGAGTGAAACACAACCGTTACCTAAAGTGGTCACTGTGTACTTTCCGACTGTGAGCTGCAATGTTGTTTGCCTCTGCCTGCTGAAAGTCTCCCATTTTTAACGACCGGGCTTCCTGTTGAAGAGTGAGCAGAGCAGAAACGTTGTGAAAGAACGTTACAATCAGATAAGCTTATCTATATGAATTTAGCTAGAAGAGAGAAAGAGTAGAGAGCAGAGAGAGAGAGCAGAGAGTGCAGAGACCTGCTCGTATCAGTAAAGTGCTGGTAAGCTTTTTGCGTCGCTAATGGTGGCGTGGCGCCCACACAACACTGCGTTCTAAGTAAAGTACCTCACTCACCGCTCACACGTTCTGACACGAGCTATCCCCCTTATACATATATATCGTAATCATTGGGCAGAGAATCAAAACATCGTTAGTCTTCTGCTCGGTACGAATTCATTGCGCACCAAAATCCACTCTATCCACAACTAGATAAAACTGGCTAGGAAAATTGCTACAGCGTTACACGTGACGTGGTGGAAGAGTTGTGTTTCAGGTAATGCCGACAGTACTTGAAACCCCGCACTTCGTTGATTTCCAGTAGCGATAACTACTCGCGGACATTCAACACATTTGAGGACATTTAATTAGACTGGTTGTATATGTAACACTACAGCATGTAGTGTTCAATATGACAGATAACGCAGTGTGTCGAAACTGTTTGAATTATCAGACACTGCTGTGAACAAACTAACGTTGAGGTAGTCATCCTTTAGTTGTTGAATCACAGGACGACAATGAGAGTTAAAGGTACTAATACATCATTGCAATTTTGGTCTAAAAACACAGAGGAGATTCCCATTGCTACTGATATCTTCGGAATGTACTGTGCTGTGTAACTTGAGATATAGACTTCTGGATGCACTCCAATCACTGTGTAAACCCTTTTGATAGGTTCTGGTTAATGTCAAAGCTTTACAAGCCCGTCTGAAGACAGCCTAAATCCACATCAAGATCAATTCAATCCAACAGGTGCCTACCTAAAACCCCCTAACTAATGCTCCTCATACCGGCAAGCTCCAGATCCCGATCACACAATTCACGATCGCATCTCGATCGCATCTCCAACATCCAACAAAGTCATATCTTCAACAGAGCTGCCATTATGTGTGTGTGTGTGTGTAAACATTTCTCATAACAGCCCCCACAGCCAAAAACGCCCCGGTAAATTGCTTCAATCGATCAACCAACTAACGTCATAGCGGCGTTTTTTTCCGTGGTACGAGATGGTTGGAATTTTTCGTTGGAGCAGAGTACGACACGTTGTTCAAAGCTGTTTCAAACGAGAAACTGAAATGCGTTACAACAAGCAAATTGTTGGTGCATTTGTTAGGTTTTTTTCGTTGTAGAATTCTTTTTTCAGTGAGGACAGAACCACACAGACAGACACCACCTAAAGGTAGGTCGTTGGTGGTGTTTTATTCTTTTTTTGCCTTTATTTCATTCGTTTACTTTGTTCATGTGGCACTATTTTTAGTACACAGACGCGCGCGCGTGTTTCAGACATTTGCATAGGTGCGCGGGTGCTAATACTGTTACCGGTGGTGGTGGTGGTGTTGGTGGTGGTGTTGGCGGGCAAAGTGAAACTAAAACACACACGCACACAGGCACACGCGTTGTTCTATTACCAGCCGCCCCCTTACCCACACCCGACAACACCCGGCAATGGAACCGGGGGGAGGCGCTCCATTTTACGCCACGCCGAGCCCGAGGTTAATAATGGCAAGTAGTATAAAATGTTCTATTTGTGGACGCGCGTCCACATCCATTTCGGGATTTTCTATTTCCGAAACTCGCCCATTGTTTACCGACGGTCAAGGACGTACGCGGGACTTCTCACCTCCCGCTCCTCGCTCACCTCAACCCTGAACGTACCGAGAGCGCGACACGGACATGGACCTCACCTGGGCAACGCTTTCGATCGGAATTTCGAACGTCGTCCGCACGCTACCGGCCGGACTGCCGAGCGGACTTTCGACGATCGTGACGCGCGGGCTGCTGCAGTGCGGGCCGGCCACATTCAGCTGAATGCCGTTCCGGTGCGAATGGACCGGACTGCCGGATTTGCTGCTGTTGCTGCTGCTTCCCTGATTGCTGGCCATGTTCGGCCCCAGCGGGGAAGGCGAAGACCCCGGCTGGCTCGGCGGCGGCGGTGACAGTGGGAACTCCACGATCGGGCTGGGCGTCCGGTTCGGCACAAAGTCTGACTGGCCGGTCGATCGGAAGATGCCCTTCCGGACGGGCCACGGTGCCTGGTTGCACATTGTGCCGGCGGCAGTGGTTTGTGTTAGTTTGTTCGATTACTTAATTGATCGATCGTTCGTTTGCTCGTTTTCGATCGCAGATTTCGCAGATTTCGCATGCACTAACGAGGGTAAGAGTGTTACACAACACGCGCGCGCACACGCACACACACTACTGCGAATACGCCACGGGTCTCACTCTGCTGTGCGGTTTGGGAGGGTTGAAATTTCATTCATAAAAGAAAGAAACTATCCTCTCCCGTAGTTCCGCGCTCACTAGTTTGTCGATATTGGAATCACACACCGATTGGAACTACCGATCCAATCGATCGAAGTCTCTGTGGCGGGCCAGGAACGCACCAGAACTTTACGCGAAAATTAAAAGTTGGTTCGTTTCGTTTCGTTTCTTTTTGCTTTGCCGTGTTGCTCTCTGCTTGCGTCGTTACCGCCTGTTCGTTTCGTTTCGAGAACTGTTCGCCGAGTGAGGGCCACAGCACGCGCGCGCTCGTCGCCGTGGATCGTTCGGTCGTTTGTCCGCTCGTCGACTGACGACTGGTCGCGTTGGATGATCGCGCTGAATTAGGAAGGCGCAGGAACAAATTGAGCAAGGGCCGGGCGCGCGTGCTGACGGCGCTCTACCACCACACTACACACGGATACACACAGGGAAAATGTTCGAAAATGTTACCCCACGGTCCGTTCACACAAACACGCAAGCACGCACGTTCGTCGCTGTGTTTGTGTGTGGATTTTCCGCGAAAAACTAAATTTCGCGCAACGACGCCAAATGCACACGTTCGTGTGCGGGATTTTCCGTGTTGTAAACACTGGCGGTGGTTTACAGTGGACAGGCGGGGCAGCATTTTATTAGGTTTATCTGCCCTTTTTCCCACCCCTTACTCCCACCCGGCCGTCCCCCTTCGGCAGAGCTGTCGATTGACGTCTGTGACATAAATCAGGCGTTTCGGGGATGGGGTGTAGAAATATCGGACGATCATCAACCGCTGCCGGTTTTGGCGGGTGCGCGCGCTCGTTTTTAATCGATCCACGATCATAAATGCGCGTTTTGGTGTTTGGACCATGCCCCGACGTACGTCACGCGCCGGTACGATCAAAAGCCGGTCCGTGGACGATCATGCATCATTGTGGTTGTGAGGGGGGGAATGACGGAAGCAGCGGGCGCAGATTGCAACCGGGTTTGATGCGTGCTCGAGAGTACACGCAAGATATGGCGAATGGTTGGTCTGTTGCTGACTCTGGTTGGTTTGCTTACTGGACACATAAATAACTTTCAAGAAGTTGTGCGAAGTATTGTCCGTACGTGTTCCAGCAGTAGGAACTGAAACAGGCAGCATTCCTCCATAAGTTAGAAGGGTGGAAGAGTTACAGTCAGTATGTTCTTAAAACTCAAGTTTTATGCGTTTCACAATTTGTGAAGAAAATATGGTTAAGATCTCATACAAAAGTTCCACAAATGTAGGAAAATTACAGCTCAAAGCGTTAACTTGTCACCAAGAATTCACCGTGTATATCCAAATGTTTGAATACGGTTTAATAATATCGAGTTATCGTCCTCCAAAGACCTGCGTTAGCGAGTTGTCGTCCTCCGAGACAAATATGGCTAGACTTTCTCATTTACTTGAGAAGCACAACTATTTGTATAGTGTTTGTTAAGGATTTGGTCAGTTTTATGTACAAAATATGCCCAAAAAACATCATTAAACGCAACGTTCTCAAAGTTATCATCGTTTTACACATTTAGAAAAATCCTGCTCAATGTTTGGATGCCAAATTGGAGCTGTTAGGTCCAACAGACGCCTCTTCGCTGGTATAGAAAACCAAGGATTGTTCCCTGTCAATCATCGGGACAGTGACGAGTTTGGCACGTAACTCAGTTTAATACGCGATACGGCACTGAGGGTGTTCTTCCCGCAAACAAAGCTATAAACTAAATCGACTAGAACATAAAACAAGGTATGTATAAAAACAGACTACTTACAACTTGTTGGCAAGATTAACAACAATTAAACTATTTCCACAACACTCCGTAAAAAAGGACATTCAGGACATTAATTGAAGGAGCTTACAATTAACTTACACCTCAATATGTTACACTTCCATATGGATTATCTTCTTGTCTAAAAGTTGAAGTAGATTTTCTTTTAGAAAATCATCAAATACCGAGTGTATATTCCCCTTGTTAAGGACATGTGCACTGGTACGACCTTTGTGTCCTTTCAATTTACCATTCTGGTCTGTTATTCACTACTGTTAACCCTCTTGAATGTCACAAAGGACCGAACCGTCAGTCCCGCCTCTAACCAGCTTAATTATCACAAAACAAAACGATCTCATCCTCTCCCTTGGGAGAGACTTCTCACTAACCCCCCCCCCCCCCCCCCCCATAACGAACGGACGAAGTACTAAAATCATATTTCTTTATGACACGTTTCGGACACGCTACTCCATGAAGGTCACACGTGGCATGTTGGTTTGCCAAAGTAAAATCCACTTCAACCCAAAAGCGCGCACACGAAAACACACGAAAACCATATCCCCTTTATTGATGAGTGATGGGAAAACACGG
Organism: Anopheles coluzzii; assembly: GCF_943734685.1. Classification (NCBI taxonomy): domain Eukaryota; kingdom Metazoa; phylum Arthropoda; class Insecta; order Diptera; family Culicidae; genus Anopheles; species Anopheles coluzzii. Next base: position 100,337,435 of record NC_064670.1, on the reverse strand, counting down.
AACCCCGTGCATACATTCCGGCACGAACCAGCCAGCCATGGCAGGGAAACAACCGCAGCCGTAAGGGTCGCTTGGAATGGAAAATCGATACAGCAACGAATGTGCAACTAGTCTTAACTAGTCGAAGAAACGGGACAAACACTTGTTTGTTGTTTGTACGTACCGTGATGCCAGTGCGATGGTTCAATACGCCCACCGTCGCCCAATACGGCCGACTGATTAGCACACTACCGCGGCGGTTGTTTTTCCCCCCGTTGCACCAATGCACTTTAGATGGGTTTAGCAAAGCGATGCGAATTACGTAACGTGTCACAAACATCCCTAAGTACACTATGCCAGCCGTGAAGGGAGGCGAAAGACAGAGAGATAAGGCGCAACAACACAGACCGACACAGCTCACATTCCTTCACTGTCGCTGCACTGTCACGCTGAAAAATGACATGCACACGCTCACACACACAGTGACAAAGGTCTACGAACCCGTGTCCTTGCACTGGATTGAAGGATTAACTATCGCTGTGCATGCACTACATGCTTCTGCAAAGGGCACCCGAACACTACTAATCGCTCGTACCAACGCGCCCAACGCGAACGTTGGCAAGCAAGCGGAGCCTCGGGAACAGGGAAATGCGCATGTCCTGGATTGATTTGCCGTCTGGTTGACATTGACAAGCCTGTGTAGTTGGTCACAACAAATCAGTGTGTGCAGCCGAACAGAAAATGACCTACCCAACACACTAAACACCTGCATCGGCCAAAAGCAAAGAGCAAGCGTGCCAAAGAGCTTCTGTACTAAAATTGTACTAAAAACGACCTTCGTTCGCAGTTTCGCTTCATTAGGGAAGGATCGATGCAAAAAAAAGGCTGATGACTCATCGGGTATCACACACACACACACATAGACGGCAAAGCGCAATAAGAGCACATCTTGGCAAGTGTGCTGATTCACCGCCGCCAGAAAGCAACTCTCTCCTTCGAGGAACCTTGATTATCGCAACTGACCGACTAAGTTCCGCTCGCGCGCGGTCATAAATCACGGCCCCGTTGATGTGTTCCCGTTGTGGCCGGACGCTATCATGTTTCGCTTGATGTAGCTCCCGTGCACCTACCTTCAGTATTGCACCCTTCTCCTCCGCGGTTACACCGTCCACCTCCATCCGGCTGCTCGTGGCGGCGAGGGCGGCCTGCTCCTGGTACTGCAGGTCGCCCGCCTGCAGCTTCTTCGATTCGGCCGAGTTGATAGTGGCCTGCTCGCTGCTGAACCCGTCCGTCGTTACCTTCGTCTTCGACTCGGACGTCATTTTCTTCTGCTCGAACTTGACCGTATCGACGGTCGTGCCGGCGGCGGCGCACCCGTTCATCAGTGCCTGATGGTGGTGATTGGTACCGTTCGGGACGAGGATGCTGCCGCTGCCCCCACCATTCGCACCGAGCGGCTTCAGTGACGAGGCCATGCCGGAGAGGTGATCGTCATCGGTTTCGGAGTCGGGAAACGTTACCAGCGGATCGGCTCCCTGAGGATCGTCGAGGCTGTCCATCGAGGAGCGGAGCCTGTAAGTGGGGAAAGTGAATGAATTAGCTTAGGATTTAGTTACTCTTCTATTGAAGAGAGTGGATTCGTTACCTTGACTTGATATCGTTGATTTTGGACGACATCTTGCGATGGTTCGCAAGGGCGGAAGATTTAATGGACGAGGTCGACGTCGTGGTCGATAGATTCTGGGATGTGCTGCTGCTGCTGCTGCTGGTGCTATGACCCATCATGTTCTTCATCTCGGCGATGGAGTTTTGCATCTCGCCCAGGCCCTGCTTGACGGCGGCCGCCGACGTTGTGCTGCTGGAGGAGGAGGAGGACGACGTTAGGGACGACATACGCTGCGTGGAGGAGGAACTCTTCTCCACATGCTTCGTCGTGGTGCTGGAGGTGGACGACGACAGCTTGGAGCTTTTGCTGCTGCTGCTCCTGCTGTTGAGTAACTGTTGGGAGCGGGAAAAACAGGACGAAATGAATTAATTAATAAGCCAGTGTGCCATAAACAAATCACTCCACAAATGATCTACTATCAGCGGTTGCCTGATTCATATGTACAGGACAGGTTGTAATGCAAATCAAAATCTCCTTCCCAACGCGTGTGAAAAGCGATAACAGTGGGGGGTGTGGGGCTATTATTATCATCATCGCTAATTGATAGTATCGCGCACTCATAATGAATGAGTGAGCACAGCAGCACGCCCTACTGGAATTGTGGGTGACTCCACTATCAGGCAAGCCGTGTCAACTGCTGACACTACACAAGTGAATGGGAGGGAGACGACGGCACCGGTTTGCAAACGGTGCTAATTTTAACGACCGACGATGAGTAATGTCCACCGGAAGTTGTACTTTTGTTTACATCCCTTGTCACCGTAGCGGTGGGCGTAGGTGAGTGTAACACCTCAGCGCGGTGCTCTTATCAGCAATAAAACAATTACAAGATATGTCTGTACCATGTCCCATTGAGGTGCTTGGAGAATGCAATCGAGTGCAAGAGGATCTATTGAAAAAGACGCTCAAGATAACAAGTGTGAATCGAGGGAGTTGGATTCACTCGGGAACGCTTGTTGGTGTTGACACATTGGTCTGGGTTTTGGTAGGAAGCATGAACTACGAATGATCACGTTTTGTAAGTAATTTAACCCAATAAGCACGTCTTTAAAGATCACGTTCCTTTTTTTTTCAAACACATGTGCGATCGTCGTTAGCACGTTTTGGGGGGTGTTTGTGTGCATGAGCTAAATCGATCTCGATCTAGCGACACGTAGCAAACCAATTGGAGATCACAATTAAGAATTAATGCGTTTGGAATAGAAATGTCCAAAAAGGGAATTCAACCGTGCCACATGATTTCACAACCCATTTACGATTAACCATCATTGGAAGCGCACACAGGCACACCATGTTGTGATAACCTTGGCGATTTCTCGGAACTAACTTCTACTTGGGCATTGTTCCAAAATTGTACCCTCTTTGCCTGCTAAACACCAACCACCCACCCATCCGCCCACCACCACCCGGCACACAAAAGATTGCAAATGCTTAGAAATATTATTAACGATCTTCACCAACGACCAACACCACACCACCATTACTCCCCATCCTCCCCAACATTGCACACCGTTTTGGTCCAAAGAGCACAAAACCCGAAGAAGACAGTTGGGTTGGGAAATTATTTTTAACTTCTACTAGCTTTCTCAGTACTGCTGGCGCAGTGTAAGACCGCCGATGAGGCCACTGGTAATCCCCAAAACACACGATCACCATACAGCACCGTTAGATAGTGTTGATTTTTCGCGATGACGTTGTCACACACCTGTAAATGGACGGACGCTCACGGGTTCACAGCAGGCAAAGGGGAATACGCTTTGCCGAGAAAGGCACTTATTTACTCTCTGCCCCGGGTGTACAACACACAAGCCACTAACAGCAGCACCTTCACAAGAAGCTTCACGTTCTGTGGCTGTTCTGTCGTACTCGGTTTGCTCACTTCACTCGTTCCAAAACTTGCACCAAATAGATCTCGTTTCTCGCGAGGCAAGTGATGGTTTCGATCGTTTTATTTTCCTTGTTTGTTTAATAGTTTTGCGTTCGAAATTGTCACTTTTTGTTGCTTATTTGCGTTATGAGGGTGTTGGAGTTTGAAATTCTCCGACTCTTTCAAACGCTTCTCGTTCGCTTGTTCGCTGCAAACAGCACCGGGGGAAAAGATGCTGCGACTGCTGGTTATTGGTTTAGAAGTTCGAAATCCGGTTCGTTTCGTTTTTTTTTTGTTTTCGGTCTGTTACTTTTCGCTCGATCGCTCGTCCGCGACAAGTTCGTGCTGATCGTTCGTTCGTTCTGGCGGTACTGCAGAGAGCACACACGGTGTGCGCGTTGTGTCGCGGCGAACCCACTCGTGCCGGTTTCAAAAAGCGTTCGTCGATGTTGTCGTGTTCGTGCAGGGAGAAGGGAGTAGGTGGTTGAATGTATCTTTATTTGCACACCGCAACCGCGATTTCGCACACTGTCAACGTTTCACGCGGTTAGACGCCCGGTAACCGTTACCAAAACATTCTCAAATCGTATCGGATTCGTATGGTATGGTTGTGGGTTTATGAGATAAGTTTTCTAATAAGAGTTATGTGCGGGTTTTTTTTTTATCCTGTTGAGATCATTGCGTCTCACAAATTCCAACAGATTGTGGCGAGCCTTTCAAGAAGGAAATAAAATTGAAATTTTGAAGTACCACAAAAACTGTCCCAACTTTTCCTCCAACCCAACAGACTACGGGCAATGCTTTTTTTGCATAAAACAACTCTCTCACTCGGATTCCGAGTCTGTCTTCGTGTGTGACAATCATTCTCCAACATATACGAAGAGGATCGGGAGAAGAAACACTCACACGGAAGGTGCTTGATGGCCCTGTCCGTTTTGTCGACGACATCGGGGTATGGGAATGGGGGAGGTTTAAGAATCGGCAAACACCACACGACACACACACGCACAAGAATGGCAGCAGTAGCTAGAGCAGCTGTTTCTGCGAAAATAGATCGCGACCTGCACGCGACAGTTCGTTGAAATCCCTATTTCTCTCTCCCAACCTTGCTTCTGACTCTTCGCAACAAGCTACGATCGTTAATGTTGACAAATGGAACGTCGGTAACGTCAGGAGGTGTTTCCTGCTATATCCAAGATGAAACAAGGTACAGGCCGTGTCAGAGGTAGTTAGCGTTGGCCGGGTTTTCTACCCCTGTTCTCCCCTCGTTTGGATTATGTCAGCTTCAATTTTGCTGGTAATTTGTGGCGCCTTGGCCGCTTGGTGAAGAGTTCTGTAGAAATGGACATTGCGTTAGCAGATTTTCCTGTGAAATTTACCTCAACCTTGCTACTAGGGAAATGATGGCGCACTTTCGAATTTCAAGAACCAACCAACCAACCAGGTTGAAGGCCAGAAGACTAAGTGATGCGTTTTTGGAAACGATTCGGCAGAAATACCCAGGCGATTGTGCGATTTAAACCTCCAACCAATCAACTGTCAACTAGCGTGTTTCTGCTTCTTGATGTCTCAACCATTCTTTCACACACCTCCAAATTGCTTTACAATAAGACACACTGATTGGTTCCAATAGGCTACAAAATACCAATGCTTTGTGTGACGGAGAATCCATCAACAAACCTTTCTTATGTCATTCATCTCACCGAAAAGATCATCTGTGATGGGTGATGAACCCAACCAACATTATCGCGCGACATTTTAAAATTTTGTATGAGAAAAAACGGGCTCAAAACGTTCTCAAATCGTGCTCATTAGCAGCACTAAAGAGCACGTCTCTGCAACGGTGCGACAGCGTGTATCATACATGTGGTTTCTGTATGCTACATTATTGTTCAATTTCTTTCATTCTCTCCTCTCTCCCAAAACAAACACAGACTCTCTTTCATTTTCCCATTCCACACATTCGCTCTTTATTTTACCTCTTTACCTCTACTCACACATACACTTTTCAATACTCACATTTCACACTGCCGAAAACCCGTTGCGGGACACACACGTACCCGTCTTGCCTGCCTTCTCTCCTCGTTCTTCCTTTCATCCAGCGTTGGCTTCGTCGAATGGTGTGCACGCGTTAAAAATTCTTCCTGCTTGCCTCCCCCTCGCTGTTCCCAGATGCTGCGCTAGCGTGCTGGATAATCGTCCCTACCTTCCTGCCGCCTCTCCTCTACCAGGCGCTAGCACGTTGAAGGATCGTTCCTGCCTTCCTGCCGCTTCTCCTTCGTCCGGCGCTAACGCGTTGAATGGTCGTTCCTACCTCTCCTGTCCTTTTGTTTTTGGCACTGCTGGTGAAAGAGCGAAATATTATCTATTTTGAAAACCGCTGTTCCATTTAACGCGAAGCATAATACTTACCAACCAATTGATTATTTCTATCGTGGTCCGTGCTCACTTCCGTTTGTGCGTGTGTTACGATTTGCTATAGAAAACGAAATTGATTTGATATCACCAATTATTAATACCATTCAATTTGATACAGATTGATATAATCCTTTATTAAAAGCTGTACTTACCAAATAGTTTTTTCCGTACTGGTTTCACGAGAGAAAAAACGAGCACGCATCGACGCGTCCTTCTTCTTACAAACTTGATTTTACACTACCACTTTTTCATATGAACGCGAAGCAGCGCCTTCCTCTGGTGGCTATACAGGTATTCCCCGATATACGCCATACACGATATACGCGATTTCGCTATAAGCTTTTTTTCTAAATTTTAAAGTTTTTTGAGCAAATTGTACTAATTTGACACATCGAATATCAAATTCAAAATAAATTCCCTTTTGGTCGAATATTAAAAACCATTTCAAAATGTGTACAATTGTAATATTCAGTTGAAATCATATCAAATAACTAATTTAGCGGCTAAAACCTACCACTTCATGCAAAATTATATGAAAATTAGCTATAATTTGACTGAAAACTCGACATTTGCTAATATTCGAGATACGCTAATGCCTCCGGTCCGCATTAATAGCGTTTATCGGGGAGTACCTGTACAATGATACAAAGAGCGGACGAGAGAAGATCGCTTGCGTGAACGCTTGGTGTAGCAAGCGAAATTGGACAAGTCCCAGAAAAGCGAGACACAAGAGTTTCTCTCGAACGATGGAAAGAGAAGAGCCATATGAAACATGAGGATGGTTGATGTGACACAGCCAAGTTGCGAGCAAAAAGTGACCAACACCCAGAAGAGCAAGACAGAATGAAAATTTTTCTGAATGTTAGAAAGAGAAAAATGATAGATACACATAAAAATCGCGCGATAATGCCGGTTGGGAAAGCCCCCAGGACAATCGCATGGCAATCGGATTGAACGCGCAACATTTTCCATACAATCCGCAGTGTTGCGTTTTCTTCGCGCCAACTTTGCCTGTATTTTCAATGAGCCAAGCGATTTTACCCCCTCCTACACGCGATGTATCCTAAAGCACGCTTGTCGCGGCAACGTTCACCACATACACACACATCTCCACACTCAGCGTACGACATCTTCCCTGTTGCTGTTCTGGACTCAGACAAAATTTGTGTTTCTACACTTATTGTTCAAAAAAGTAGTAGCTCCTAGGATCTGACTTTACAAACAAATATCAAAATTTTATGTTCTGCTAATGATATTGCACTAAATTTAATTGCACTACATTAAGTTTTTACATATCTTTCGTAAAAGTTCGTCAGAGTATGAAAATGTCGACTCAATTTGTCATGAATAACTTGAATTTTAAGATTTTCGCGCATAAAATTATGACGCGCGCCGTCTGTGCGGCGGCGTAAGTCGCTACTCGTATAGCCGTCTCGCTTCTTCTTGTGTGTGCTTTACCGTTGCTCACCGCTTCAAGAACATTGCTGCTCACACACACGTCAGTCTGTGGCAAACAATTGGAGGGGGAGGATGTGTCGGTTTGCTCCAGAAATCGTGTGTGATTTTGGTGATCTGGATTTGGTTCCATCGCTGTTTGTTTTGGTGGAATTGAAAAGGTAAGAATCATCAACCGATGTAAAAGTGTGAGAGTAAGATGATGCTGATGGTGACTGATGCTTTTCTTTGTTTCTTTTCCTGCTTTCATCCACTGATGGCGTCGAGCATCGCCGAGGATGTGATCGAATGCGGAATATTCTAAACGAGGAGCTTCATTCCGGATTTTGTTTGCAATAAGGTAAGTTATGATAACACACAAAGCATACCAAAAAAGAGTGAGTAATCTTATTCTTAACTTTCATTTCTTCAACAGCGCTGAACTCATCCTCCAGCTTACAACGAACGGTCAACGGATGAGGAAGGAGAGGAGGGACGGCAAAGGTACACGCACAAACGTGTACACCTCAGCCTTGTCGGAGAACGAGAACACGGGAGGGGGAGACCGGCAACGTAGGTTCTATACGTTCTTCATTTACGCTCCCTCGTGCGTTCGTGCGTGCGTGCACGCGCGCGTCTGTGTGTGTGTATGTGTGTGCATGCCTGCGTGCGTGGCTGTGTGTGTTTTTGCCGCTTCGCTTAACGAGATCCTACGGGATCACCTTGTGAAAAACACCAAGAGAGGGGGAGGGGTAGGTGTATGTGTATGTGTGTGTATGTGTGCTTGCATGCGTACGTGGTTGTGAGTGTGTTTTTTGCTGTTTCGCGATCTCCTACGGAATCAAAAGGGGGTGGGGGGGGAAACACGAGGGGGGGAGGAGTGAGGTGTGTGTTTGTGTGCTAGCCTGCATGCGTGTGTGTGTGTTTTTGCGTTCGCGTTCTCCTACGGGATCACCTTGCGAAAAACACCATGGGGAGGAGAAGGTGTGTGTGTGTGTTTTCTCTTCTTTGTCGTTTCGCACTCTCCCGTGGGTCTCCTTGTGTGCGTTAGTTTTTTTGTTTTTCAAGAAGAAAAAAAAAATACTTCGAAAAATAGGTGGGGAGGGTGTGTGTATGAATGAAAGAATGTGCTTAGAAAAAGAAAGTAAAAAATAAAAAAAATATTGAACAACGGATTCGTAAGTGTGTTTGAACTCATTGCTATCCGAAAAAAAGCGAGGGGGGGCTCTTGAAATGTAGTACACATGTATGCAACATGTATCGTGTCGCCGCGACGGTGTATCTCGCTCAATCCGTTAAGCCTGAAAAGTGCTTCTATCGGATCGTCTAATCGGGCGCCATTTAATCAATCCGTTAGCGAAAAGTCGCATGGATTTTGGTACCGGGGAGGATTGGACTCAAGTTGTCAGAGACCTTGAAGTACATACCCGATGGGATATTTAAACTTCCCGCGACTTCTTTTGTTATGAAGTTAAGAACACACAACAATGTAGCTTTCATTCTGTATTAACCCAGGACACCTGCTAATCTAATCAAATGGTCATTCACCTAAATTAGAACGGCTAGACCGGCCAATCTAACTCCCACTATCAATGAATCAACGTTTCAACGAGCTCTCGTTAGACTCTGTATTGCGTAACTGTCTCCATTATCACAAAGGGGCGGGAGGGGGGGGGGGAATTAACGGCGTCACGCGTAATGGCATTGTGGATGGTGTTCTGCGAAAAAATGGAACCCATTTTCTCTTGCCCGTTGTGTCACACCGCCCTGACAGTTGATCGTTTTTGGCGCGAGCCGAGAACAGAAGGATGAATCAGCTGTTGAGAGTGGAAAGAGCGTGGAACCAGCACGGGGTGGGTACACTTGAAGTTCTTACTATTACCGACACACGAGGGCCGTTAGAGGAAAGCCAAGGAACGCACTGAAGTGGAAGTTCAGTGTGTTGATGCCGATTTTTTTTTGTATACCACGATCTGAATGGGCCAGTTGCAAGTGCGAAGACCGAGACCATGATTAAGCAGACGAGACGCGACAAACGCTACAGCCGCCAGTCTCACCGCCAGACAGACATTGAACAATTTATGGCGTTTTGGTTCGCGAGGTTCACGAAGAAGACACTGCGCCTGAATCATCACGAAACACACGCATTTGGCACGGGTTTCGTCTGCGGATGTGCCTGATTTAGAGGTCAATCAAAGAGCGCTCAATCGCTGTGCGTTTTTCGTTGTATCCTTTCTACCTTCCACCCTTCTCCTCGCTTCATCGACATAGGATAAATGAGTCAAGTAAATGTGTCGCTTACCTCCTGTGATGTGGTCATCGAGCTGGTAGAGGTTGCGTTGCCCAGTGATCCGGATGTGGTGGACGCAGCCAGCGGCCCACCATTCGAGCTGGCGAACAAATTGTGCCGGCTCGGGAGTGTGGGCGAACCAGTGTCGGCTATATCGGACATCTACAATGGAGCAAAAGAGACAGAGGGAGAGAGAGAGTGATACAGGAATTAGTACAGGTCAGCAAAGGGGATTATAATTCGTTACGACGTAAAGTAAATGCGCTTTTTTTTGTACGGTAGTCAAACATGATCGAAGAGTAGTTTGCAGCTGAAGAATTATGGGATTATAAAAATGATCTTTAGATGTCGAGTTTTGCATTATGAAGGGTTAATATGGAGAAGCAGATGAATGATGCCAGTCCATCAGTGGCCGTAATGACACAAGACATTTAGTGCTATGCAAATGCAGCACCAGCGAGAACGAACGGGGTTCGGGCTGCAATGAGGCGGAAATGTGTATATTTAAATGTTAAGCACAAAACAACACAACGAAACACTACTGCGCCATCATTCCAAATACGTCAATGAACATGATTTTGGAATCAGTGAGCTCCAGGGGTTTGTTGAGTTGAAGCTAATGGATGCACAGTTAAGTCACTCTGAGGTGAAGTTCAGAGGGAGCTGGTGCTTAGAGAGTGATTGATCTTCGGTTACCGCATGATGACACAAAAATTAGCTGCAAATACTGCGAATTATTTGTTCTTAAAAAGCGTCTGGGTTTTTAGAACAAAAGCATAGCAACCTTTATTTAGACGTATTTTTAGATTTTTAGTATTTTTAGTAGCAGTAGTAGTGTAGAATATATAGTACAGTCTATATAGTACAGTCGTCAACTCGTACGACTTAACAACATGCCCGTCATGGGTTCAATCCCCAAATAGACCGTGCCGCCATACGTAGGACTGACTATCCTGCTATGGGGGGAAACCAATTAGTCACTGAAAGCCAAAGCCCACAAGTGGGTACAGGCAGGCCTTGACCGACAACGGTTGTTGAGCCAAAGAAGAAGAAGAAGTAGTGTAGAAAATGTGTTAGAAAGACTAAAAATGAATTCAAAATGACCTGATCGTCAAAATGCTAATAACAGAGAGGTAATTATTGTTGGACTTGGATAACTCCCCGCACCAGAGACATGTGAGGCCTTCTGTCATACAATTTTGCATCTGAAGATCACGAAAGATCATCACGGGCTGCTATTTTCTCAGTGGCAACAGGGATAGAGCCCCTCAGCCTATGCCCTAGACACCCTGGCCCCAAGACTTATCAGGAACAGTGCATAATATTGTTTCACGTTATGCCCTATTAACTTCTCCTTTCAATTAACAAATGAATTGCAAAAAAAAAGGCATCAATCTTGTCAGGATCACACACATGTTTTGCAGTCGTTTAGTTGGCAATATTTTTCTTTTTAAATGGCAGCTTGCTGTCATTAAGCTACACATCTCTGAATAAACCTCACTCAACTTTGTCTTATCTGAACTAGAAATAGAGCTATTTACATGTCAGTCTTGATCGGTGGATCAGCTACTGGGGGTGGGGCATTTAGTTGAACGTTTGCCTAATGAGTAATGAGTTGCGCGCCCGAGCGAGACACCGTAGGAAGCCTTCCCAATGTCCCCCGTGTGTTAACCACCGACACCGACACCGGGGGTGTCGTCGTCGTTGTTTACCAGAAGCCATCTTCTACCACACTTGCCACTTGTCATCTCGGAACCAAAGAATGTACTAAGTAAACAGACACAGTTTGGAATGCAAATGCCACCGGGTGGGGCTGACACGAACAATGCTGGCCCTTTGTTGGTGGCAACTGAGCTACATGGGCCACATTAGTGCGAAGTGTATGAGGTGTGCATGGATGACGGTTTACGTCAATGGTGTAGCGGTATGGGCATGAAGTGACATAATGTAGAAAGAGAGAGAGAGAGAGAGAGAGAGAGAGAGAGGGAGGGGTTGTATGCTGGGGCCAGAAAGCATCTTAGCAGCGAACACACTCACATTGGCGGAAACTTAGCGATCCATCGACCAACGGACGTACACACAGAATGCTGTTAGTTCACAAGTTCATAAAGCGATGTTCGCAAACACAAAGCCAAACACTTTTGTAAGAAAAGTAGTGTAATATTGCAATAAATAGAGACAGAGAGAGAGAGAGAGTGAGAGAAAGAGGGAAGAAAAAACCGATTAAAGGCAGGCACACATATACGCACATACACACGCAAACACACACACACACTAAACAACACAGCAGAGTAGCAGTAGAGTAGAACAAAAAACACGGGGGAAATAACACAGAAACAGGCAAACAAATGTAGTAAACAGGAGGAAAATATTTCAACATGTTTTTCACTGATTGATTGTGGCGAGTAAGAGGTTAATAAGGTAACACACGAACCGATTTGAAAAAATTCTTTCGAGCACTTTCCAACGAGTTTCTGTTCATCTTCGAACCAGCGAGGCCCTTATTAGCTTCACACTGTTCTATGGGGACTATGCGAATATAACGTTTGTTTTGCTCTTTTTTGTTTGTTTAATTCAAATCACTCGCGCAAAACAAAAACCAAAAAAAAAAAACAGAGACACACGCGATTTGAGCTGGGCAATCGAACACAAAACTTGCAGTTTAATTCACTTCAAATTCAAAAAAAAAAGATATAATTGCGTGATTAGTGGTTCTTGGTCAAGGGGTTTGAGGATATTATTACACAAACAGGCACACACTCGCACAAATAAAGCGATTTTACATCCGCGAACCGTGTAATTGGCAATCGTTTTGAATCCATTAACGCTTCTCAAAAAGGGAAATCATCAACAATTAGTCTGTTTCTTGTTTGGGGCGATGAATTCACGCCACTTGCCACCCAAAACCTTCCCATTCGCACAGTAAGATAAGAAAGACTGTTTGAAGGCCTGTGGGCTCTGCCGTGTGGCGGAATGTGTCCGCCTCCAGGCACAGCTCAACACCATAGGGGGAGAGGGGGGGGGGGGGGGGTGGGATGAAATTCAACCCGCCGCGGCTATCTCGCCCAATCATCTTTCAATTACACGCCATTACGAAGCGTTTAAATGCTTTTCGGGACATTCAATCAACCGGGGGGGCAAACGTTCCTTATCTTATCGTAGCCACCAAACCCACCAACACACGCAAAGCGGGGAAGAACCGTGATTGCGTGCCAACAAAAAATAGGTAAAAAAACATACACATACACACGCTAAAACACGCTTAGAACATTCGTAAAACGAAGAAAATGTGTGGAATTTTGATCACGCCACCACCGGTGCCAATGTTTCGTTCGCCTCCAAGATACCAAACCTTTGTGGAGAGCCATCCCCATCACCTTCAATGTGTTTTGATAAGAAAAACAACTCATAATTTGGGAATGTGTGCGATTTTTTGTTGTTGTTGTTGCTTTTAATAATCGAAAACAAAGATAAATGAAAACAAAAAGCGAGAAACAAAAACTCGCGGATGTAACAAACAAAAAAAAACCCTCAAATTCAGTCTGTCGGTGTGTGTGTGCGCGGCTGCCGGTTATTAGCAAACAACAACACAACAGCGTGTGCGGTGACGCGCGTACGCTGAGAGACCGACGCATTCTCCGACTCTCTTATGCTGTTGCATGCCCTTCGCGCAAAATCCCCCCCCCCCCCTCCCCCCGCCTGTCAAAGATGATAACTGCGACGTGACGCGAAATAGAACAGGCAGCAGCAGCAGAAGAAGAAGCCACTATTTGCACACACATGGGGTAGCAAGCTGGGGGTCGAAAATGGGGGTCGAAAATGCTAGACGACGGCGGCGACTACTACGATGGGACGGCCTACACCGGGACACGGGGTAGCTTGATTTTAGCAACTATTTCTCTCGCCCTCTCTCGCACTCTCAAACAAACACTCTCTTTGTGCTTCTTTTTTGCATGCTTGTCACGCTTTGGCGGGTTGAACACAAATCGTTCATGCGTACGTTCATGGCGAGACATTGAATGGGTGTGTGTATGTGTGTGATGCTGCTAGCCAGACATAATTCTGGACTGAAAGGGGGAAATAAAAACGCACACACACACACACACACACACACATAAGATGCGGTACTAACAATGGTTCTAAATGTCAATCCCTCCAGACAGCAACACACTCACTGGCTACTCTAATCTGTCGAAACTAACTACTGGAAGGTGTGTGTGGCCTCATGGGTGTGAGAACCACCCCTTTCTCTCTCCCTCTCATACGCGATACGCGTCACACGGGCAGCAGTGGGGCCACACTTGGGGCCACAACACAAAACATTACATCCGCATGCAACAACGATTGTTCGAGATGGAAGAGCGCTCAAACGAGAGAGCGAGACAGAGGGTGATAGGTAAGAAAACGCTAGAAGAAATTCTTCGGTCTTCACGTCTTTTCGGTGAATAAAAATTAAAACACACACGCACGCACACACGTACACTGCTGCCGGGAGGGGGGGGGGGGAGGGCACTTTGGGCACGGTTTTTGAGGGCCTTTGGGAGGTACACACGCGGAGCAAAAAGTTTGCGCGGAGAGTCTTTTTACACAACACACACCACGCGGGCAGCGTCGTCACTGCTGCTGCTGCCTTTACGACGTTGCCTTTTCGCTGCACCACACGCGAGGGGGTTGAAATCGGAACTGAGCATTGCTGCGGCTCACCCTAGGGCAGTCGGGTATATGGTAGCCCCAAGCCCAAGCGAGAAAACCGCGTCTGTTCGCTCGGGCGGGGAGCGAGAGAGAGAGAGAAGGGATGCCGACTGAGAATGAGAGCCAAATAATAGAGACAGAGAGAGAGAGAGAGAGAGAGAGAGAGCAATGCTTGCGTGTGTGTTTGTGCGTAAAAGAGAAGGCTATGTCAATGCCGGTCAGCAACAAGCGTAGTGCCAACCATTCCGCAAACAAATCAGACGAACATCTCGTTTGCGTAAGTGTGTTTGAAGCATACATGATTTTGATGCTAATGTCATAATGAAACAGTTATAAAGTTAAAGTATTTTCGCTGTCTAAATCTTTCTGAAACATTTTAAACTCTCGCCAGTAAACCAAATCGCGCACCGACACAGGTGACAAGGAAATGCGCACGAAGGAACTGTGTGATGAGCAAACAAATGCCGAGATCGACGCAGCCACAAAGTTCGTAATGGATTTGCTGCCGCTGTTTGAAGCGATGACCACGACGACGAGGCATTGCAGACTGTGTCTCCCCACAAACACACACGGACATGCAAACCTGCCCAAGATTACGCATGAAGGGTACTACTACTGTTGGCAAAGATCCACCTTTTGGGATGAGCTTTGAGATCAGTTTTTTTCTTTTGTTTTGCTTGAACAAACACAGCGCCCGCACGTTTGCCGGTGTGTTGCAAACAGAAGAGCTCTTGCGAGGGCACAGAAACAGAAAGCGGAAAGCGTTCGACCTTGATAGTGTCAATATGACGTAGGATGCCGGCAGTGCGCACTGTGATTCTAGTTGGATTTCGTAAAGCTGGATTTGTTGAACTACTTCCAATTTGGATTTCTAAACCAAAGCTTGCATGATATGGAGATATGTAAAGGAGATTCTTGTTAGACAAGATGAAACGTGTTATTGATGTGAACGAAGCAAATGTACATAAGAAAAAAAAGGGGATAAATCCGGGAGGCACCGGTACGCGACCCGTTGCGTGTAATGTGCTGATGCTGAGGCACGTTGGCGTAGGACGAACGAAAACGGCGAAATAATCGCCATCGAATAAAACCTGTTCGCACACCCACTTGGGAAGGGAGGCGAGAACGCCACTGTGCACCCCAAAGAGACGCCAAGGGAAGATCACTGGCAGCATGTAAAGAAGGAACTGGAATAGTTTTTCGTGACTTTTAGAAGAATTCTTCATACGTTTCTGATGAGTACCTCCAGAGTTCCGGTTACATCAATGTTACAGCAAAACCGACAAAGACCCATTATACCAACAGCATGGTAAATAGGGAGGATGGTGTGTGTTTGTTATGTTTACGCGTTGCCGCAAAACCGTGATGAAATACGCATACTTTTGTTTGGTTCTGGAAACACTTCTCATTCGCAAAACATCGCCCAAATCATTGGGAGAGCGTTTAAGAGAGCGAAACAGAGTAACAAAGGCGCGAGTGCGCGCAAGAGAGAGAGAGACAGAGAGAGGGAGAGAGAGCCATAGAGGGAGAGAGCATGTTCATTTACTCTTTCTTGCCCTTTAACGTGAGCATGAGCACTACAAGATTCAACGGCACCGCATGAAATGAACAGAACAGAACCCGGAAAAATGTAAAAAAAAGAATCTTTTTTGTTTGAAAAATAAAAGCAGAACTCAGTCTCAGTATAACATTTTATACGATTCATCCGAAAAACACTCTCGTTCTTCGTCACGTCAAACAAGCGCGTTAAGGTTCATCATTATTCTGCTTTGGTGTTTTTTGAAAGGAGAGAATTGAACTATGGAGCGCTCGAACATCCCGCAAACAACGGGTGCCATGACGCTACCACATGCTCCATGCTTGCAGTATCCGCGTTAGAAGCATACGAGGGTACAGATGCCTACAACCGATAGATGCGTGTGTCTGCTTGCTCGAATAGAGAGCCTCAGTGAGTGGTACTGATCAGGGTACTGATATCAGTGCAGTCGCATCAAGTTCTTACGCCCGCTTCACGGGGTTAGTTTGTCGATGATTCCCACATAACCCATCATGGGATGAATGAAACCAACACGTCGAGGTTCCTTTTGAAGGATCCCTTGCCGTTGAAAAGCAGGAGTACTGCCAAAAATAAACCTTTGATTTGAAAATGAATACGCAGATCTCAAGACTCTTCTTCATATTTGCGAGTAAGCTGCGCACAATTGTATTGTCTATAAACACAAACCAACAAAGAAAAGCTGGAAGGATATGATGGGACGAGGAGATTACACACAAACAACGTCTTGATTTCACCGCATTAAGATTGGATCAACGACGCTACCACTTGCTCTTTTCTATTGGTACTCTCTGTGCGGCAAACAAGCGTTCACATTGCTACCAGTTGCTTCGTTTGCCGTTCTGTGTGAAAAGAAGAACGAGATTGAGTGACCCTAGCCAGCACTCAGTTTCACACGCAGTGTTTATTAATATAACAACACATTAGGAGGGATAGTATCAACACAACGAATCTTCCGAAGAACGCTTTCAACGTTAGATCAGAGGTTTGAACCATAAAATAGCTTCGTGACGTGCACCATTTAACAAAAGACTTAACGCTGCCACCTGCTCTATTCTATCGGAGCTTTCCTCTGGCACGAATAAGCGTGTGTTCCATTCCGTTTGCAACAAAATTGTGTTACAAGACTGAGTGCCCTAAGGAGCTCTATGGAGTAGACAATTCATATACACGGCTCGCTAAAACTGTAATCAAAATATCATCAAAAAAATGTAAAAATGATCAAGGGGCACATGGTCCATGTGGGATTAGAACTCATGCCTGGCAATTAATTTATTTTACCAATCTTGTTTTTTGATCAGTATTCTAACCGCGATTGTACAAAGAATCAGCGAAAAAACCACAAAAAAACTATGAAAAAGGTATTTGTTGGGCTGTTATCTATATTTGCAGAAATCAGGAACTGGTTTTGAGCTGAGCAACCAGTTCAAAAGAACGTTCAGACAATCTTTCGTAAGAATTGCAATGGGGTACCACTACAATTCTAACGTCTCGAGAGAGAGCAGAGCGTAGGAAACATAATTTTTCTACATTAGAAGATATACCGAGGTTTGAACATGCACAGGCCATGAAAAGCTCCATACCTCTTTGAGAGGCGTAAAGCCATGACGCTGCCATGTGATGCCAGATCTGTTTAAAGAAAAGCGAAGGGCAACAAAAATCATTCTGAGAAACTGAGTAGTTCGACGTCTAATAAAATGGGAAAAATGAAGACTCCATCTCATCTCCTAGGAGCGGCAACACACGTTCAGCTAACACACCCTCCTATCTAACGCCATCACGCTACCATTTGCCCTATTCATGTGGAGCTCGCGCCCGACGCAAACAAGCGTACAGACTCCTACCAGCGTTAGATCAGCAGGCGTGTTTCGTTCGTTCACTTTTCTGCTTACCTTTCTGTTGGGATAGAAGAATTGCGACCGCAGGACCGAGATCGGTGTTGTTGGCTGGTGATTGATGCCCATGATGCTGAACAATCTTTTCGCGCTTTTTTTCTCTTGCTTTCAAACTCACTCGCTATTACTTTTTTCACCTTTTTGCACGCACATTGAACACAACGGGCACTCGGTGTGAGAATAACTGTTGCTAATAATAATAATAATAATAATAAAATAAACCACTCCTCAGCTGTGGGTCTGGTATTTAGGCGACGGAAAATCGATAGGAATATCCAGGAACGTTTATCGATGGGATGGTAATTGTTTCTTATCCTTCTTATTTAAAAAAGAAATGTTATGCCACTAAAACTTTGGTTTGTGTGTTGGTCGTGTCGCTCTGCTGCTTATGCTCACTGGTTTCGATGCCGTTTTGCATTTGGTAAGCGCTGCACCGATGCACCATTTCTTACACACACACACACACACACACACACACACACACACACACACACACACACACACACACACACACACACACACCCTTTTATGACCACGGGACACGGTATGACAAACGCTACCTCCTGGCGTGTCCCGGGGGCGTGTGGTTGTAAAAAAAAAGGGCACGGGCACCATTATTATTAGCCTTCAGGAAGTCGGTCGCCAGATAAGCTACACCGGAGACACAGACCCGTGGAGGACGGGCGCCCTGGCGGGTAGTAGAGTTGTGTGTCGCCACGGTTGGTTGTGTGACTCCCTTGCGTTAAATAAAAATTAAAACCCAAACCTGGTACGGGATTGTCTTTGGTTGAGACACAGCAAAACAAAAGTGATGAAACAACAACACCCAACCAAACAACCGACCCGGATTCCGGAGAATGATGAAAACAAATGGCAAATGTGTGGCACATCACAGCACCATCAAACATTGTATTGCCATAAAAATTCGAATAATGGAAATGGTCAGTAGGTAAAAAGCCTGTCTCCCGCATATGACACAGGCAGAAATCGAAAATTCCATTCGTAATCACACATTCCCTCGCACAAAAACCCGCTGATGCTGAGATGGTGGTGAGCGAACACGTCTTCACGTGCTATTTTGCTTCTGTTGCGTGTGTCCGCTGCTCAAGTGCCAAAACATGCGTGTGCGTCAGAGCGATTCGAATTCACACACAAAATTGGGAGAAGAAGGAAAGCGTTCGGGAAATAAAACACACCTAAACCAAGCTTCCATTTCCTTACCCGTCAGTTACAGCATTTTCCCCTTTTTCATGTGTTTGTGGGCAATGGGCAAGCAAACACAGTCACAATGGCTTGGATTTGAGAACACAATTTTTGATTCGAACGTACAATCTAGCAGCCGTTGGAGTGTTTTGGAATGGGCTTGTTTATTTCCCCCTTGCGCACTTCAGTTCCCACGCGATGGGAGAGCGAAACAGCATCAAAACTAAACACACACACACACACACACGCTCGTTCGTTTAGCGAAACCGCAGGAGGCGGTGCAGGCTTAACGTAAACATGGAAAAGTTGTTCCTCACAAGTTCCTTTGCGATTCTTTTCCCATCTGCCAAACTGGTGAAAGTTAAAAGGACAAAAAAAAAACAAGTTTGTTTACAAACCACCGCGCGCCTGTTCTAGGGCGTGAGAGTTGTTTGTGCGGCGTGTGGACAGTTTTTATGGGTGAATGGGAATTTAGGAAAATTCCGAACATGCTCAATACGATTTTACGAGACCGCTTAAAGTGCACAGAAGAATGTGGGGTTCAGGCATTTTATTACTCACACACCTACACTCCTTTTGTGGAATGTACACACCGGACATTCGCAAACATCAAAACAGATCGTTCTACGAATTATTAAACATTATTTTCATCACTGCCATACGATCTTTTCACTGCCAAACCCTGTCAAAGCCCGTTGCACTGGAATCAGTGGGCGAGTCCTCTTCCTCCTGCCTCTTTGAATCTATTAATTACAAACATTGAAAGCGACAACAACGACAAAAGGGTCGTAAGGGAGACGACGCTGCCGGTTGTGCAATGAACGGAAACGACACAACATTCTTGTGACGTAAGAGTCGGGGCCGGCCGGCCGTCCAGTGCGCGAAAGGCAGATAACCTCATCAAACCGGGACCGGCGGTCCGAGACAGCAGCAACAGGAGGAGAGGAGAGCAACAGCAACACGAAACATTAGTTTGTTGTCGGTAGATGGTGTTAGTGCTGCTACTGTTGGCAGTGTATGAACATCGAATTTGCATCCCTTAAATTGAAACGGATCCACAGCAAGCGGCCCCACCAACACACTCGAGAGTCCTTCCAATTGACACAGGCGCGCGCACCACACACTTGAGCCGCAGGCTGGAAATTCCAACCATAGAAATCCAACTGGAAGGGGGACGATCATCCGCGACGATGATCATCACCAACACATGATGAATCACACACCGATTTGCACAAACGCACACACACACACACGCGCGCACACAAACCAAAGGGAAAACTGTAATGTTGGGCGCCGCCACGCCTCGGGTTGGAGGGGTGATCACGATCATATGCCAACAAGGCGGCGACGGCACGTACAACACACGCGCGCATCCCAGCTTCCCACCAGCCCGGTTTAAAGTAACAAAAACGCACAAAGTGATCACTAAAACTGAGGTGAAAGGAGATGCTTTCTTTTTTTTTAATGTGGAGAAAGGACCACCGCAGGACACAATCTGCTCCACCAAACTGATGTGAATGCGCACTTTCACTTGCAATAATTTCACACACACACACACACAACAACCTGAAATGGTTTGATATGTTTGCTACTCCGCGCGTACCTTTCCTGCTTGGCTTTTGCGCGTCCGCATCGGGCGGTTCTCGGTGAGTGTCTGAGCTCGCGGCGTCGCTCGACCGCTCGTATTATCAAACCGGTGCGGGCCGGTACGCGTGAGTGTGAGCGAGCGCGCGCTCGTTCTTTCCCGTTCGCACCACCGGGAATGGGTCGCCTATTCGCTCGTACACGTGCTCTCTCTCTCTCTTTGCTGTGGGAGAGTATGAAGCCCAGCGAGAGAGACAGCGTGAGAGGCGCTCATTAGAGAAGTGGAACACCGCGCGGTTTACAAGCAAAAGGGCAGCAGCACACGTTTGAAAAGGAACAGTGTAGTGTGCGTGTGTGTGTGGAGGTGAAGTAAAACACCACAACAAGAACCTTACTACACGTGGGCCCCCGGGTTGATAACGGATTGGTTGCGATTTTTAACGATCTTTGCCATTATCGTGCTAGATCAAACAAGTGTGAGGCGCTTGGGAAACGGAAATCATATAATTTTTAATAGTGTAAGGGCAAACATCCTTTCCGTTCCCTTTTTTTTTCGTTGGTGGGATCGAATTCCAGATCGAAAAAAGCAAGGTTTAAACAAGGTCAAGTGGTTGGACTTTGGTTCCTGTCTTCAGGAAAAGTGTTTTAAAGTGAAAGAATGGGTTAGAAGTCAATAGTAATACACTTTGGACGCTTCAAACCTCAGCTTTGACCTCAGAAACCTCGAACAAAGATCTCCAGTTTTCTCTCCCACCGCGCACTCCGCTTTCGATCAGGCTTTGGATGATCGCTGCAAGTCCGGATCGATGACTCATGATGCAGCTTTTATTGGGAGCTCCAAAAATAACGCACCCGAAGGACACGATGCAGAAATAGAATTCCTACTAAAAGCTCACCTATTCCAATAATATCATCTATTTGCCGAGGTTCTCCAAGCGTAGAATTACGCCAACCAGTCAGCTGTGAATGGGCATCCCTGCGACGTGCTACGTCACACTTGGCACGATCACCACACAATCTTATCTGCTGGGACTGCTTACCTTTCCCTTATCAGCAGCTCGAGTGACACATCCATTACGTTTTGCACCAATTTATCGGTGCATTGCACACCCGTGGCCGTGGTGTGTCATACACCCCCGTGGTGTGAGAATGTCCCGGCTTTCCCGGGAATTGCTGCACGCCGGGTGGATCGTTCTCGTTCCTCGGTTGGGGTTTGGAAGTGTGCCGAACTTTGGCCACGGTCACAGTGTTTCATGTACTCTTCCGGCCCCCGGTGGCTCACACACTCATACACGAGAGTTGTGTTGTATACAAACGCACGCGCTGGGTTAGTCATGCTTGTGGGCCAAAAGCAGCATTGTATTTTTGGAGAGCGCACACGGACATGTTATCTGGTATTTGGATCTCCGCCTCTTTTTTGGAAGATTCGTCCAAAGCGTAAAGCAAACAGCAGCCAGCATGATGGAAGCTGCCGAATCTACTGTCCAGTGAGCACAGCAGTAGAAGGACCTAACCTTTCGAGAGACTTCGTACAAGAAGTCAAAAGGCAACAAGTTGGTGGCAACGCGCAATACACTTCGGTAGGAGGCACGAATTCTTGAGCGATGTTTCACCTCTTGGGGTAACACAAGAGGATGATCGCAAACGTGCCCTACAGCTCAAGCCTCTAAATTACATACCGTTGGGTAAGGTGATCAGCAGGGGAAGCAATGGTAGTAGCAGTAGCAAAGAGAGAGAGAGATGGAAGCACAAAACAACATGATCAAACAAAGCGGATTGATGATTAATTCAAAATGAATTTGGTCCACGACGGAATGTTTTGGTGTATCGTTTTACTTCGCCAATGACACGGGGAAGGCTTTATTTTACCGTTGGTGAGGCAAAGTCCAATGGAAAGCGTAAAACTGTACTCATATTGCCCTTCCTATGACCTTCTTTTCGTGTGCCAATAACAAAGTTTCGACGTATTTGCAAAAGTTATTATAGCCTCATAATGTACACAACAAACGATCAGGGCAAATAATTAATCCAATTGTGTAGACAAATGGTTCAGTGGAGAACGGAACATCTTCTTGTCATTATTCAATTCTCCACTTCAAGCTTTACTTTCTCGCTCAAGATACGGTCACAAACTGTGCCGCTAAATCGGTCACATCCGGTGCGAGAAACTAGATGAGCGCGTTCGGTCGCCTCAAGTGGCTCCCACACTTTTCCCACCGCTACTCATACTGCCTCCTGTTGCTGATGAACGCCTCAAGAGGTGTGCATTAACGCATCGAGCGACTGGCTCAAGAAAAGAAGAAGAAGAAAAAACCGCAAGCGCCCGTTGCGTCACCGGACGTCCGGTCGGTGCGCAGTTCCGGACGCGAAATACTACTGCTACAGCGGGGACGGGCGCTTCTTGGAAACCTGCCTGTTGCTTTTACTAAAGGGGTGGAAGCAACGCGCCGAGGGATAGATTGCACTTGATTAGTCAATTTTTGAAACAGACCCCGTAGTAAATAGCACACTCTTAAGGTGAGGGAACGGAGTAGGGCTTGACACGCGACACCGGCGTGATTTGGCGTAAAGTTTATCGCGCACCACTGAGACATGTCGGCGAACCGGCAATTTGGGGGTGGGCTGGGGTTTTCAGGGGGTGGAGTTTGGTTTGTGATGATGATACATTCTTTATGCTTTGGTTGCACCCCTTTTAAAGCAGAGAGGGCTCACCGCCCGTGTCGTTGCAACATTTACCTGGAAGCGTGAAATGAAGCATTTGTGTGTGTTTCCTTTTATTGTAGCGGAAATCAAGGTTACAAAATAAATAAATAAAAAGAGTGAAAGTGAATTGTGCGCAGAAGAATGTTTTGAGCAATCTTCCATTACAGAGCTAATTCCATTGTTCCATTGGAAATATGTTGCATAAAATAATTTACTAGATGCTACGACTTAGAAATAAGAACATTTCAGGCAAAAAACAGGCAATTTGACATCTATTTCTTCACTTGTATCCACATCAAGAACAACGCCGTCTAAAAGCCTTTTAAGAGATTCTAGCAGGAATAATAACAGAACCAATAAGCCAATAGGGAATCTGGCCTCATACGATTTCATACGATTTTCTCAATCAGAAAGCTCAGAATCATGGATGCAGTTCGGAAAGCTTATTGCGCTTTAAATCTCTGCCCTCTGCCACCCATGCCGCATGGTGAGCTGGCACAAAATAAAGCTATTTAATCGACCATAAAATCATCTACTTTAGCATCTCCACCCACAATGCCAATATCTGGCAATTCCAATATCGATTATTTCTTTGCGGGAAACTACTTTTGTATAATTTCGCCATTTTTGCCAATCCCCGTAGACGTGTGTCACTGGTTGGTACACTAAACGCACCATCCGGTGCCACCCACAGTCACCAGACGGAGGGGGGGATGTGCTATAAAAACCATCTCTTTACAGCCGCACACCTCTTCCGTGTCCGAAAGACTCGCGAAAGTGCGATTCATTCATGAAAAAGAGACCGACCGTTTCTCACCCGCTGAAGATGAATTCAAAACACAGCATGAATCATCGCTTTTTGCAGTTCGGATAAAAGTTTGGTTTCTTCAT
Organism: Anopheles coluzzii; assembly: GCF_943734685.1. Taxonomy (NCBI): domain Eukaryota; kingdom Metazoa; phylum Arthropoda; class Insecta; order Diptera; family Culicidae; genus Anopheles; species Anopheles coluzzii. The sequence goes on along the minus strand of NC_064670.1, from coordinate 100,313,258 downwards.
TCAAAATTCGCTCTCTTCGCAGTTGATTAATTGCTACAGTTGGATACGATTGGATGGCGAACTGCCATCCAAACTTTCAGTAGCTTCGAAGTCTCCACCACAAACACCAGGTCAGTCATATGAGCCGGATATAGAAGGGGATTGAAGTTGGAACCACTGTTCAAAGTGCCACCCCATGTTTCGTTTAAGTTTTCGGAACCACCCGAAACTACGTAAAAGGTGTGTGATGATAGTTTTGTGGTCATGTCTTTCTTCTCGTCTCTCTGCGTAACACCACACGTGGCTACACGGAGGCAATTAATCTGTCACGATATGGCGTGGCGACCGGAAAATAGCGTCGTGGACTTGTTGGGAGCCGTATCTCCAAAATTGGCACCCTGTTCGGCAGCCGGTTTGGTGTTCTTTTTAGATAGAGTATGCGCTCAAAGTGAGCGATGTACAGACGTCATCAATTACTTTCGCTCGACACGTTGAGACACGTTTGGTGGAAACTAGTTTATCGCTGAATTTGGGGCGACTCAACTACCGTTGACAGGGTGCAAATTGGAGATATTGAATGGTAAAAGGCAACGATTAATTGGGATATAAGGGGATATGATATGTATCTTTTGCGTAGTTAAATATCATACATTATCCACCGATTCACCCAAAATCCCAAACCATCTTCTAGCACAAAACAATGAAACAAATTTAAAGTATTTTTCAAATAAACCATGCTCAAAAACTGTGCAAGAGCTCTAGTCTTTAGCTGGTATTCCCCAGGTCCAAAAAAAAAAAAACAACGCACAAACTGCACACAGTTGTTGTATCTACCATTGGACGGATCATTGGTTCAACGTTCTTCGTAAGCTGGGGATTTCCCAGCCTTCGTCTCTCCCTTTCTCTCTCTCTCTCTCTCTCTATTTGCCTTCAATTGTCACAGATCCTGCGCTGCAAATGGGGAGTACGATCGACGCAACAGAGCTGCCTGATGAATACAAACGAGCTTCTGCAACTCCACCACCGATCGTGTAGTGGTAACGCTCGGCGTGCAGTATAAAAATAGAATAACTAGATAAAACGAAGACCCTTGTTGGGGAGAGGGCGCGAGCCGCGGTATTTCCCGATCGTGTTATGAATAATCGTCCAGACAGACGTCAAAGCACTCCAGATGGGGGTGACGCTGGAACAAATAAGGGCGGTAGAATCAACATAAACGGGCGCACTGACTAGTACCTTCTTCTATTGACTTGTGAGGTGTGTTGGCATGTGAATTTTCTGGGCTGCTGATAGTGATAAAAACACACACAGCTCCCAGTGACAACAAACGAACACCAAACAATCGAATCAGTCACCCTGGGTAAGGGCGTTCTCGAGAGAGAGAGAGAGAGTGGTGATTGATGATGATTGAAATACATTTTACTGTGGGAATGATAGTGCGGGCGAGATAGGCATGCATGATAAAGGCAGCTGGCAGCCCAATTCATGAATGAGTCGGTACATTCCTGGAGGTATGACATGTAAATTCAAGAAGTTTCCTTCCAATCTTCTTCCCGTAGCTTGAAGATGCAAGAAATTGATGCTTCAACCCATGCGACGCTGTGCGACGAACCCGTCTTCAACCCAAAGAAAACCACTACCACCTACCTTTCTTGGCAGCGTCATCCGTGGGACATCGCGAAACGCACCCTCGGATGCACGGCGCAGCTTGAACCGATTTACCAAACCACCAGCGCCACAGCCACCACCCTCCATGTTCGGTGCATTCACACAACAAACAAACAAAATCACACAAACACACGCGCACGTGAACACGGTTTTAATGGCGATGGTGGTGGTAGGTTGGTTGGTTTGGTTGAGCAGTTGCCGTAACCGTTCAAGGTTAGTGCCGCCTCTCGGGATGTGTATCTCCGGAACCTTGGCCAAGCGGGGTCGGACTCTACTGTGTTTGTGTTTACTTTTGCAGCACGCGGGGATACCACAGCGCACACTACGATCTACGTCTGGAGAGTGCGCGTCGCGTTGTGTAATAATTCACCCTCTGTAACTGTGGTATTGAACTCGCCCGTACACTTTACACACACCGGTCACCGACGCACCCAGAGGATGTACCGAATTACTATTGGGACTAATGAGCAGAATAGTCCCACCAATAAAAAAGATGGCGCCTTTTGGAAACAGTACACACTGAGGACACTGAGAAGCTACACTTGAACGAACACACACGCCCAACCCTTCTGGACACGTTCGAGACAACAATCACAGTGAACTAGATTGCAGTGCTGCCGGGGGGGACATCTCTCCATTCTTCATATCTCGCGTCGAAGTAATTATCCCCTCCACTGTACACTCCGCAACACAGAATGACAGCTGATAGATGATAAACGTCAAAACAATGAAGCAGATAACTTGTGTGCCTCTCTCTCTGTGTGTGTTTGTGTTTGGAACTGCTACCGGTTTTTACTTGTGTATTCCTCACGGTAATGTAGCGAAGCTCGCGCCGCGTGGTCTTCCGTCGGGACGCTCAAGTGGTACTGTTGGGTACCGTCGGCAGCACTTGGATCCTTTCCCCTTTTCAGAAACTTAATATTGTTTTTTTTGCGACTCACTCCCACGGTTTGTGCGAGCAATGCGAGCAGACCATCAGTTTTGGGGATGCTGCTGCTTCTCCGTCCCATGCCATACCCACCAACAAACAGTGCAGTGGGTTTTAACGTAAACAAAGAAGTAAACCGTGCAAGACGAGCGTGAACATGGAGTGAGAAAAAGACTCGGCCCATCCCCAGCACTTCCAGCCCCAATACCGTTTCCAACCAGTCCAGACGCGTACGGGTAATAAAGCTTTTTTTCTTCTTCTTCTGCTTATTATTTAGCATCACCAAAAACTGCCGACTACCCTCCTGTCGGGGTTCAGAACGCAAAAAAAAAGGTTGGTTTCGGTCCCCAGACCAGGGAGTGAGCACGAAACTTTCACACCGGTTTACCGTAAAAGGGTATCATCACCAGACACCCGGGATATTCGCAATTGGAAGAATGAGGTTCGGTTTGGTGTACCAGTTGTGTCCGCTACTTTAGCTGACGGACGATTGGAAATGCTTGAGAATGCTGCTCCTTTTATGGTACAATGTATTTTAGCGAGTTCAAATTGAAGAATCAATACGGTGTCTTCAGCAGCTTTCATTATAAGGAACAGGAACTGTGTGAAGATCGAAGACTGCAACTTGAAGCAAGAATTGTGCAGCTTGTGTTAAAGTAGGTTTATGTATGGCCTACTTTAACCGAGACTGACATACATCTGGGGTTCGAATCTCGTTCTCGCAAAGCCTTCAAGGTCCTAAGACTAGCAATTCTGCTACAGGGGAGTGGTCCAATCATTCTGCAACACTTTGAAGCATCAACATCAAGAAGAAGTCGTCTACCTTTAGACATTTTCTGCACAGAGATACTCTTCTATCGAAATACTTCTAGCAATTAAACTATAAAGAACATGGCCATTCTCGCTTCAGCACCTCCGAATGCCCCATACTCTCCCAGATCACCCTCCCGGTGGCCGTGTAATGTACCCATTTGTCAGCAGGGAGGTGGTACGCGGCAAGATAATCAATCGTCATAGCAGCTAATATACTGCTGCCAGCTTTGCCATCGGTATAGAGAGCCGATATTTGCCAATAATAATTTTCAACCTTTCTTGCTTCTTGCTGGAAGAACTCCAACCGATCTCACGTACTTGAAGTACTTCAAAATCTCGCGTAGGCGTTAGGTGCGAGATGGGGGACAGAGGGGAGAGGACCACAATTACAACGCACCCGCCACACCAGCACGGGCCACCAGTGTCTCTCTCTCTCTCTGTCACGTTGTTCGAGTGCGACTGGCAATACGGTCTGGAAATAGCCGGGCCCAGCCCGACGAGAGCCAGAGGCGCCAACCCCTTTGGTCGGGGGTGTACTTGTTATAGCTTTATTGCGGGGACTCTGTCTGAGCTGCATCACAGACACACCAGACCAGACCTAAAGTTGAACAATATTGCGGTTTCTCAAAACGTGTGGTTGTCTATTAACCATCAACAGCACGGGCAAGACACATTAAGCGCTGCAGCATGATTAAAGTACATTAGCCCGTAAATAGGACCCAAGTTGCGTTAGGTGCGATAGGCTAAACAAGGAGAGAAACCGGTGGATTGAGCGGATTACGATGGATTGTCTTCAATATATTTTTATCGCTCGTTCCCTTCCTTTCTGTCCCATTTAAAGCGGAGGGGGTCTGGGAGGTCTGTCAATCAAACACCCACTCGAAGCAGGGTGGTGGGTGAAGAGGGCTCAATAATAATGAACCGACGGAAGGGGCTTACCAACTTCATCAAACACCCTACGCTTGCATTGCAAACTGCACAGTTGCAGTTGCCTCACGACTTCCCCTTCTGGTGCCTCGGGACGCACCACGGCAAGGGTCATCCATAGGGAAGTGGAGAGGGGGGGGGGGGGCATAGTCAAACAAACATAAAAAACCACCCTCTACGCTCGGAATGACTAAAAATAGCACGGTCACGTTTTACGAGCATCGCAAAACCGTTGCCAACTACTCGTCCGAGAAAGAGAGCGAAACGGAGAGCAAACAGGAAATGAGGTGCATTTTTGTTCGCGCCCTGCTGTGTTGCATGGCGTTGGGTTCTTCACTTGTATTGTATTCTCTTGCGTACAGGAAAGGGGGGGATTCGTGTCGCGGGCTCGTCCATTTATCGGTCCCCATCCATCCTGGGGAATGAAGATGAGCCAATTGCACGCAAAGTGTGTGTGAGTTCGTATGAATGTATGATCACAATTGATTTGTTTTATGATGGCTGTTTCTATCTGTCTCGCTTCTTTCTGCTCCTTGCCATTCACGGATTAGTTGTTTTGTTTGCTCTTTTTGCTCTTTTGTTTTATGCACAATCGGCGGCCGCGCGCGCTCGATCGCGGCGCGTTGTAATTCATCGGCGTGTGTGCAGTCGCATGCGTATCGATCACGTGTGTGTCAGCATGATGAAGGTGGAGGTCTCCCAGAGCGTACATGCCATCCCAGCCAACAAAGCTACCGAGGGAAGGTGGTGGTGGTTTGGTTAACAACAATGACGGCAAAAAAGGCAAAAAGACCGTAGGCTTGTGTTCTTAAATTAAGTAATGTATAGGGGAAGGCGGGGCCAAAGTGGACCCCTTTTCAATCAAGTCAATGGGACTTGAAGGGTTAAAGTATAATCTTTTCAGTTAGAAAATCAGAAATATATTGATTAGGAATGGATAGAAATATAATTTAATGGTCCTCTAATAGCTTTAATTTATATATCATAAATAATTAGACATTTTTGGCTAAATTTTTGTGAAGAAAGTAAGGAATTTGCTGTAGCTCTTTACAAAAACTAACCAAAAATGCGGTAACTTTGCGGTCGAATGATTTAAATTCTATGACAAAGGTTCGATAAAAAAGAGCCATAAATCAAGCATCAAGATATATACAAGTTCTTTGAAATATATGTATAGCAAAAAGCCGACGGATCGCAATTTGCCGATCACAAGGCTATGGTGATTGTATTTATCCATCGAATGGCTCGGGAACGGACGGCCATAGAAGTGCATGCAGCATACTTTCATACAAGAGCATTTGCATGTTAGAAATTTGAGAGGAATTTCAACTTACAAGACGCCATTTGACAAAGCTAATGCGCTAAGCGCTGCTATTGGGAACCATTTTGCCCCCGCAATTCGCTGTCTAGCAATGCTCGAGTAATTTTAAAATATATGATAAGTTTAGAATAATGTACATATACTGTTATTTAGGATTAAAAGTTTAAAAAAAACTATCCATGAACATCCTTTCCATACCCATATTGCCCCTTATCCCCTTACTTCAAATAATAAGCAAACGATAGAGTACGATCACTTCCGATCACTGAATACTGTTCTAAAAAATAATTAGCAAAACGTTCAAGTACGATCATTTCCGATCATTGCTCACTACTTTTAAACAAATAATTGCAACCGTTCAGGCTTTTTTACGATGCACTTTGGCTAATACGCGACCCGCTTACGCGCTTTGCATCAGCTTAAAGGCATTAGCGTTGCGCTGCTATTTCGCTGAAGGTTAGTTAGTTGCACACTGCCCCAGCGTACACTTTAATCAAACGTCAAACGTCCACACTAGCAGTGCAGATAAGTGCAGTTGCATATGCATTCGGTCGTAAAAATTCATTCCGAGCCACTTCGGCGCTCTGTCCATTTCCAATTAGAGCCCTTAAGGGCAGTGTTTAGCACAAAAAGGCGAAGAAGAAAAACAAGGGTACACTACCCTGCATTTTTGCCAACCGCTAACAGCGCTTTATGGCCATCATTTGCCACGCACTAAGCAAACACACCGACTCCCCTACATGGGCAGTGCGAACTTTTGTCCGGTGCCGGTCTGTGGAGAAAATGATACGCCATTTTGCTAACGAAATTAGGCCTAATTTCCATGCCCTATGCTTCAACAAAAAAGGGGTGGCTAATTATCGGAACGGGCCCCGAGTGGCCCCGTTCGCACGCACCGGTTGATCGTGAAAAGAGATAAAATGATCGATCGTGCATCGATTAGGTGGGGGGATGAGGGGCAACCTTCCCCCGCGCGACAGTCGTGACGTGCCGCGACCTCCAAAAGTGCTGGGTGAAGGGGGCGGGGTGCGCGGAGGTCACCGGGTGGCAATTATTTGCACATTTAGAGCGCGCGGGGCGGCGATGGAGAAATTATGTAAATAGTAATTAAAGTGCAATTACTGGTCGACCAGGGCTGGCAGCTGGGCATGCTCTCCTCACCGGAAGCTGTGTTAGGAGTTTTGACATTCTTGTTTTTTCGTATCGTTTGGCACACGGCTGTTGTACGTACCTCGGATGGGAAGGGTGAGATGGTGCCCGAATGATGATGGAGCCCGGGACTGAAGCGCATCAGGCGAGAGATGGAGGATCCGTTGCTTCCCTGGCTGGAGGCCGTTCCGGGGCTAGTCGCTTCCAGTAGCTGCGTCATGATGATCGGTGAGTGGTCTGGTGAGGGAAGAGAAAGGGCCAAAGGGATCTTTATGAAGTGTCAACATTGAAAAGGAAGAATTTAAGGTGATCAAAGGGACTAAGAGTAATTTAATCCATTTCGAAATAATAATGATCAGTATTGATCGAAATTTCATGATGTTCTCCAGTTTTCTCAATCTTTTAGTGTTATAACATTACAACATATAACATCAACCTTAACATTATACATTTGGGAACATTTTTTTGGGAGTACCGACTATTTCGTAGCATGATCGTAGCAAAAGTGGTAATTATGATTTAGAAGACTAACAAGGTTCCAGTAAGCCACGAACATTGGAGAACGGACAACCAGGAGCGATATTACATGAAGATGGGAACGAGCAATGGGAATGATTCGAAAGGTGTGAAGATGATTCTCAAACGTGAATTGAAGCCGAGAGATGATGAACTCCATTGGTTCAGCTCCAGCGAGCAACTGCTCCAACGGCATATTAGCGATTATACAAAAACATTTGTGACTTGTCTCCGGATGACTACGGACGGCTCCAACTCCGGATGCCTCCGACCGACTTCGAATGAATCCGGATGACTACGGAACAACTCCGAACAACTCTGAACGACTGCGGGCTCGGACTCCGAATGATTCAAACTTCGGACGACTACAACTCCGGGCGATTCCAGACTAGTGATGGGTAAAGTTGGCAAAAATCCAGAACTCAACTCCGATCCGAATCTAATAATTTTGGAATCAACTCCGATAACAAGCACATTGCATCAGACTTCGGTCGACTCCGATCAACTCTGGACGACTCCGAATTACTACGACCCGGATGACTACAACTACGGACGACTGCGGAGGGAACTAGTGGCTCCTATTTTTCCGGAGTCAGAATTGGACTAACAATAGTCGGAGTCGAATCGAAGTTGTGAGAGCGCTTTAGAGAGTACATCACTACTCCGGCCGACTCCAACTCCAGATGACTCTGGACGACTCCGAACAACTCCAGACAATTCCGAATTTCTCCGAATAATGCTAGGGGGACCTACCTTCCGGAGTCACTTCGGATATGTTCGGAGTTGGATCGGAGTCGACGCAGGATTTTTGCCAACTTTACCGATCACTGCGGGAAAATGTAAAAATTGGTATGTTTTGATGAATGAACCTGCCATTTTTGTATTGTTTTGAAGTTAATTAACCTGTTTCTTAGTATATGTTGTTATAGCATTAATATATTTACTATTCAAGATATAACTTGACTTGACGCTCAGCTCTAAGCACGACATTTGTGTATTAATACCTGTAAAAAGCTCTACTTACAAGAAAGAGAGCCTTCTTCATTCCAATTGATTCCAAAAGGTGTCAAGAGCAATCGAAGATGACTTTTTAAAAGCGCATGATCGTAAAACATGGCATAATTTGATCACCCATTAGCTTCAACCTTCAAACCGCCTTCATGTATGACGTTTGAAACCAATGCTGAACAGCATGGGGAATCCCTGATCGTGACGAACACAGTTTTGAACAGTTGTAGGCCCTATTTGTACTATAGAAAATGCATTCCCTTATCAACCTCTGACCCAATGTATGCACTCACCCGGGCTCAGCTGCAGCATCGGTGACTCGAGCGTATCAAACTCCGGGAAAGCGCCATGATGATGATGATGATGGTGATGGAACTCGTTCAGATGCGGATTGCTGGCGGCCGCAAACGCGGGCAACTGCCCGCCGAGCACGGGAGCTGTGACCGCCTGCCTGCACCCCGCCGATCCATCCGACGAGCCCGACGAGCCGGAAGAACAACCGCTCGAAAAGGACGCCCTCGGTGCGGGTATGGACAGTTTCAGCGGCGACTGTTGCCGTTTCCCCGGCGGCAGTTCGGAGTTTCGCCGCACGATCGGTGGCGGTGGCAGCATCGTACCGTTCGGTGGTTCCGTTGGCGAAAGGAAGTTGTTGTTGCCACCGTCGGTTGTGTGGGCGGAGAGGCGTATGTTCGAGAACGGGCTAGCCATGCTTTCGGACGGGACAGGGACAGTACGATGATGTAGAATACACACACACACACACGCACAAGGCACTGTTTGTTTCTGAGGTTGTTCCTGCGATTTCGCGTTAAATTCTTCGCACTTTTATGTTTATGTTATCTTACATTCCCGGGAAAAAGAATGTGCGAAGGTGGAGATGAGATTTAGAGCGCAGAAACAACACAATTCAAGACAATAAAACACCAAAATTGAAGATTTCCCCCCAGCTTCCTAATGGACATGTTCCCGTGGCGTGGAAATAAACTGAACCTGTTTACACGTCACGGTCAGGGTTTTTAGTTGAAAAAGAAACAAAACCTTCCGGCAATTAAAACATTTTGGGGCCTCCCTGCCCCCTGATTTTCACTGGAAATGTTGAAAATTACGATTGAAATGATTTTACCATTTAACGGCCAAATTAAACCTGACACGGTCCGGGACACGTTCTTTTCTTGGCACAGTGCGCGGCCCGTGTGTGTGTTTTTGCCCTACTTAAAACCTGCTTACGTCGTGCGACCTCCCCGGGCGGTGTTAAGGAAGCTTAACCTCCGTAACGAAATGATTGACATCATCCCCAGACAAGACCAACCAATGTGTGTGTGTGTGTGTGTGTGTGTGTGTGTGTGTACGTTTTTTCCGCTCTGAAAATGAGAAGAAAAACAGAATCGAAGGGAAAAGCGTTCACTCAACTCCGGTGGCCATTATCAAGGCCAAATTCGGATGAAGGTTAAAAAAATGGGGGGAAATCGGTTGGAGCACCCGGTCCAAAGCAGAAAGGAGTCAAGCGGTCGGTAGTTTTATTTTCGGCAGCACGGCAAACCTTAAACACGTGCGTATGTATGGGGTGGAAAAAAGGGATTTTTTCTTCCGGCCCGTACGTAGAGGCACGCCGACTTAAAGGTCGTGTTCATATCGTGTTGGGTCGCAGGGGTTGAGGGTTTTGGTGGGTTAAAAATAGCCGGGAGAAGAAGCAGAATCAAAACCCCTTTTGCTGGCATTGCCCAGCACTGGGGAGTTGCAATGCACGCCCCAGACACACACACATTGGGTTGTGTATTGTGTGTAGAATGTGTTCAGTTTGTTTGGATAGAGTTCCAACGGGAGTAGAAGTCGTGTGTTGGCGCAAGAGAGTTAACTTTGGGTTTGCGGAATTCTGCAAATTTAAGGCTAAATTTAAGTTAAAATTTAAGTCTGTGGTTGTTAATTAGTACAGCAAACAAAAACACCTTCAGTATTGGTATTTAAGCATAAAATAAAATGTAAATTTAATCCAAAAACACTTGAACTTGAGCGCCCGTTCACATCACATGGTGCACCAACGAAACGCAACAGCATACGCAGTCCGAGCCTTAGCCAGCAAGATCTTATGTCACCAGAAACAGATTGGGAAACACCGTACCGTCTCTTTCCAATGGTACAGACAAACAAAAAACCTTCAACTGTATCAGAAATGGGCTCTCTCAGCATAAAACACCCTTACACTATATGTGTGGGCGCCTTCGAGGCAAAGGAAGCGTCGTGCGCACCGGAAATGTGTGGGATTGCTCGTGTGGCGTAAAGAAACGATCCCAAGCCGCTCTCAGTAGGCACACACATTCGAACCTGTTGCTACTACTGGTGATGCCGTGTCATTGCACGTGAGGCCCCTTGGTGGTGCAAGCATCATCACAAACAAACGCGATCGCACGCAACAGAAACCCGCGTGGTTGCTACAAACGCGTGCGCGATCACGCACGGCAAAGCACACCTTTTGAGACGGGACCGATGGGTGAAGGTCGTCCACTAGCACATACCCACACACACACGCACAAAGACACCCCGCACGCAGTCGTCGACGTCATCGATAATCGGTCCGTGATCGTGACGCAGGGTGTGACACTTTTGCAGCGAGAGCTCCCCGTGCGTGAATCGCTCACAAGTCCCCGCACTGTCACATGTGTGAATCGTGTAGAGAATTTGAATGAACCTTTTTTTTTGCTCAACAAATAGTAACACTTTTTAATGCTTTCACTGTAATGATCTTCAGCAAACAAATGCGTAAACTCGATCGCGCGTAAGCAGAGTCGCGGTTTTTGGTACGATCGTTCCCGTACACGCGCGCGCGCGTGCTCTTCGACACCGACACAAACGTTCTGGCCGGGCGCCGCAAAAACAGCAAACGGCGAGCTCTCTCTCTACACACGATCGACCAAACCCAGCGCAGGGCAGAATGTGTTGCCGAAGCGTTTGTTGTGTAGTATATGGCCACACTATAGTGTCTGTGCTGGTGGTGGTGGTGGTTGTCGTTTCCCTTTCCTCTTCGCACGCGCGCTTGACGATGATTGACGATCGATCAAAGGAAGCGAAGAAAGAGGCAAGCAAATAGTACTACGCAGACACACACGCATGCACATTGCACATGCATAAGGGATCGATTTTATCTACAGAGCCACTGCACACAGCATACCGTGTCCCAACCTCGGGCTGAACGTGATCTACACGAAGGGCGCACGTGTGCGAATGTGGCGCGTTGTAGTGCGCGAGAAAGTACTGGCCCGCGCGCGTGCAACAAAAGAACAAGGCAGAATATAGAGTGCATCGCGGGGGTACAAGATGCACTAGAAAAGCGCATAAAAAATCTATTTAAAAAAACGGGACAAAATGTCCACAATTGGCGATCGGCGATCGCATTTGTTCGTGTTTTCAACACTTTGTTGAACGGCATTTATCAAACGCGCGGGACTAAATTAATATTAAATTTGTCATGACGGGCCGCCCAATACCCGGCCGATGATATATGGCCGATGAGCGTGTGGCCAGCGCGTGTTAGAAGCAGGTTGATTGAATTTCCTTTGACCAGAGGATGCCGCTGCACCAATTGAGAGGATCGTTTGCAGTTGTGCATCGTTTAGTTGGGAAGGAATGCATATAAGAAGATGCAGCGGTACTGGTGGTACTTTGTAGGGGATATGGAGGGTTAGAATTGCATTTTAGTAGACAAATTACGTTATGCAAAATAACTATTTTGAATTTTGAATTTTCTATTTGAAATGAAAACCAAGTCTCCTGGGAGATCGAAGCGGGCATATGATATCGTAAAAGGCGTCAATTCGATAAGTCAATTTTAGATTTTATCCTTTTTTTGTTGAAATTAGTACGAAATGCATGAAGTAACATATTTTTTTTGCAGAAATTGTCATCATTTGACTTCAATACTGCCGAAAAGGATGAGCTTGGACCGTTTTTTTTTTTATTAAACCGATCACGCAAACGAGTTCAACCACTTAATACATTTTTATGGAAGCCTCTTAAGCTGTCTTTAAAGTCTTCAGAGAGTAAACATTACAAAAAAACCCGATTTGTTTGCTTACAGGGTTTTTCAGAGATCTAATGGGGTTTCTGTGGGCTCATTAGAAATTCTTACTGGATTTGTTCTTTATTTTGCCTTATTGGAAAAAGGATACTAATGCCCAACTCATAAGGGTCATTTCCAATTAGAAAGAGTCAAGAAAGTGTCTCACAACTATGAGAACCCCTAAAAACTCCTGAAGCGTTTAAAATGGTTCTAAAACATTCTAACTAACCCCCTCCCCCCCCCCCCCACTTGCTGCCTTCAATTCGTGACAATAAAAACCTAATTTTTCACACTGGAAGCACAGTATGAGGCCATGCTATTATTTAAACGACCGTAAACCACATAAAAGCACGCACAACAAACGCACATAGAAAAGTGTCACATTGAACTGGAGCAATTTGTTTAAATTACACACCCCCTGGCAAAGGTTACCAGTCATACACATAGGGAGTGGGAGGAAAACATGTGTGTTTGGAAAGTATCGAAAGACTCGCCACATCCCCTTTGGATGTAGAAGAGGGGTTGGTTTATGATCCTCTACAACCTAACAGTAGTGACCATTCCAGAGGAAAGAAAAAAAACGGGGGAAGGAAAGGGATGAAAACTATGCATTCCTCATCCATCGCTAGCAGGGCCATAAATATGCATTAGACAGGCGGTTGTGCTAAATTAGTGCCGCCACATGGAAACCACCATGGGGGACACGAGAACTATGACGAATTGATAATTATTATGCTGAGTGTTCCCCGGTGCCGATGCTCTCACTACACACTACATTTCTGCGTGTATTTTTTTTTTTGTGTGTTATTTCTGCATCACGCACTGGAAGCCCCCTCCCCCTACGATGTAACGCATTTACATTTTAATTGCAGTGGCGATCGCGATCGCGAAACATCGATCGGGCTTGCAGAGTATTTTGTTGCTCGAAGTGTAATCAAGTGTAAGGGATCTTTCACACGATGGTGATTACGATATTACGCGAAGGTGACAGAAATGAAATTGATCGATTGTCAATCGCGCACCGATCGAACGGGGTTGCTCTGGTGGGGTTTTTTTAAGAGTGCACACGACATAATAGCATGGCCACCCTGCCGCTGATGACTTATTGGTTTGACAGATTGATTGCGAGCCCGCGTAGAAGGTCGGGGTAGGTTTGTGCGTTACCTTGGCGACGAAGGGACACAGGTCTTTTGTTGGTTTAAATTATAGCGATGAGAATTGGAGTTGTTAAATTAAAAGAATATTGTAGAAAGGATTTTTAAATTCATTTCTTCGTCTACCCAATATCACTATCACCAACACTTACTTAAGTGCATTGAAGCTCGTTTTTGCCAACCACATTGTCACCTAATTTGTGTGCCGAAAAAATGAGGCTACTGCACAGGCCCGCCCGTACCTGCCACCAGTGGCTGGAAACGAGGTCAAAGTTAAATTTAACTCCAATATTGCCTTTGCGGGGAATGCGCGGCCAATGCAACCAGCCAGCCAATTGGTAAAATTTCCTGTGCAGACCGGTTTTTCTTCTGTTGAGTGATTTTCTGTTTGTTTGTTTTCTTAAAGCATACAATTGTTGGCAACAGCCAGCAAAAAGGAAAACACGAACCCGATCATCATGCCTCGGCTTTACTATAATGTTTACGATATGGCGCGGCGGGGCTTTGCTTCCGGGGAACGTAGCGACAGGTTTTTTTTTTGGGACGTTTCACAAGCAAGCAGACCGAGCCTAATGGGTTTGGTTTTTAGGTCATTATCAAAATCATTCAATTATTTGTTTGTTTTCATTTTTTGCTTGCAAATTCATTTTCATTGACGGTTTTGTGCATTATTGTGGGTTTTTAATTTGGAGTGTTTGGAGGGAACGAAACGAACGGAAAAACACTCAACCGGCAAACCATTCGATCAAAGCACTCACGAACAGAAGAGGCACTCACGATTGTTATGTTTATATGCTGCTTTGGGGCCCACTTTCCTCATCTCCCATATGGTCTAGTGGCTAGGATATCTGGCTTTCACCCAGAAGGCCCGGGTTCGATTCCCGGTATGGGAACATGATTCCTTCTTTTTTTATCATTAAAACCGCCTTCTGATAGGTTTTTTACACGATTACTTCTTTTGGAGTTTAACTCTAACACCTCTTTTACGTAAAAGTTTAATAAAATAAAGCACTGTTTCTTGTCATCATGCGCATGGGACAGGGAAGCTGCTCACTCGCTAGGTTTACATTTTGTACAATCACTGTTCAATTTATGTATATATTTTCCATTGTGTGTATATATGTGTTCTGATACATACGAGTGTTGCATTTGCTGCGTTTCATGCCCACCACGGACTGCATGCATTTTGTGTATGCTTGTTTTTGTTATGTTTGTTTTTATGTTTATTGTGTGATTGTGTGCATCTTTTTGCATCATCATTTTTCCAATGTTTCGTGTTTTTGTTGTTGCTTGAAATTTCCCTTCTTTTTCCTTTAATTCATTTCTCTCTTACACACACACACACACACACACACACACACTTTCTCACTATCACTATTTCTCACTATACAAGTATATATACACACACACTGATCCTGGTGTTCCGAGATGCGAGAAGACAAATATGTGTGTTTGTATCTGTTGTGGTCTGGTCTGTCCGTGTGGGTGTGTTATGCATCCAATTCATCCTTTTCCTCCTTTCAATGGGTCCTTTTGCGCCCCAAATGGCGCAAATGCACAATGGGGATTATTTCCACATTTTCTTTTGCAGCTTTTGTTTGTGACTGCTTCTCGTTCCTCTTTTCCATTCAATTTTACAAATCTGAGCGTATAAAATTGCCTTTTCCTAACAGCCTTCTTCTTCTTCTTTTAGCCATTCGCTTTTGAATCGTTTTTTTCTCATTCGTTTTATTCATGTGCCGTTTCAAATTAGCTTTTTGTGTTGTGAACTTTTCCATTTTTTTACTTTTTCACTTTTTACAGAGGTCTCGGGTGCAGTGTGGACAAATATGCGTTGTTTCATTCTTTTCGGTTTGCTTCTTCTTCTAATCGCTTTGTTGCTACAGTTGTTTTTATATTCCAATACATAATGACCAACAATCACAATTTGTTATTTACACAGGTCAGAGCGAGAGTGTTGCCTTTTTTTACCACTTTTTTTTTATCAAATACTATATTCAAAGCCAATCTACCACACACCATGCTTCCATTACAGTTTCCCTAAAAAAACCAAAAGGACACACAAACAAATGGAGTGGAAGATTTCTGAAACTCATCCATTGGGGAGGTTTGGTTGCTTGTTTAGGTAAATGATGCTGCGGGGGGGCAACGAATCACCACCACCACCGCTTGGCCCTTCGCGATCACGCGATCAAGATCGGTTTACTGTCGGTTAATTGGGTTTTTTTTTTACATTTGCTTATAATTATTGCCTCACACTCACACACATACTAATACAATGGTTCGATTATAATGCACTACACCTTTAACACCTGTGTAAACCTTGTTTGTGGCTGGCTGCGCGCTGTTGGCTTTGGTTGTTTTCTGAAACCGAAAGTGTTCCTTGTTTTGCTTCCATTTTCTCCTTTCTTGCAGTTGTGTGTGTATTGTGTTTCCTGCGTTTGTATTTTTGTTTGAAACGGGTTTCACGGTTTTTTTTTAAATGAACGAGTTACTCATAAGTTGTACGTTTAAATCTTTAAGGAATGTATACTATATACTCCTGTTATGCTGTCCGTTCTATAGAGTTTATCGAGTCGAAGAGGTGGCAGTCGGGTTATACATAGTTCTGTTGGATAGATTGTTCATCTGCTGGCTTGCGGTAGAGAAAAAGAAACGTAACACTTTCGAGCCAGTTTTGTTTACGCTTTCAGTATGCCGTATGATGGCATTAACACGTTGCGAGCTGCGACAAGCTCAAGCGAAATCTCTAGCAGGAAGATTAAAGGGAGAGTGTGTGTGTGTGTACAAGAGTTCGTCTGAACTGAGATTAATGCCAATACAGCAACACACTAGTAGGAGTAGTAGTAGTAGTAGTAGGTGGCTCCGATTACAAAAAAGGGGGAGTCGTTTATGCGGCAGGGACTGTATTGTAATCGGATCGAAACATTCCCGGCATGCTATATAGTAAGCCTTTCTTCGTTTGTGTTTGATCCATGTTTTTCTCACTACAATAATATTATTAGTACACTAACCCACACACACAGACACACGCAAAGGATTCTGTTACATTGGCTGCGTGTGTGTGTGCGTGCAGTGTGCAAGAACAATTGTATATGATTTTACTGTTACTGCCGCGCTACCTCGCTGTTTTCGTGTACATCTATCGCGCAATCAAACAAACGCTAAATATCATATCACACAAGCAGACAATGTTTTCCTTATAATGTTTTCTTGTTCAATGTTTCTTGTTTCACAAACACACAAACACACACACTCTCGAAAATGGTTACTAACTGTGTTACGATATTCCCTTTAAATGTACGTCTCGTTGTGTGTTTCTCCCTGGCTAGCTAGCCCTAGTGTGTGTCTTTCCTTCTTCTTTTTTTCCTCACTTAAACTTTAATTATTGTATGTTTCTATAGCCTGGCTTGTGCTACAATTATAGGGACAATGCGTAACACACGGAGAGTTTTGTGGATCATTCTACAGCTTTTCCACCTGCCAAAATGCATTTTCTTCCAGTACAACGAAGATGTGTGTGTGGGTAGGGTAGGTATTCCATTATGCTTGCTTGACGGTCTGTGTAAATGTGATACCCTCTTCTGATACTATATCAAAACGTCTCACCGTCCTGTGGGAAGAAGTGTTCGATCCAATTGTTTTGTCAACATTATTCATTATCGTTCTTTTCCCCCAAAAAGGTGTTTCGCTCCTCATCCAAATGCTGCTCCTTTTACTGAGGTGTGGCGCGTCGACACGAAGACTTCTTAAAATGGCCTGCATTTAGAAGCTGTGCGCTTGTGTCTTTCCATATACAGTTGATTAATGACACGGAAAACTACACTTAAGCCCTACCACACACACACACACATTCACAACAACATGCACATGCATTGCTCTTGGGTGAGGGATTATACTGGCAGGGATTGTTTTGTGCTGTTTTTGCAATAATAATCGTATAGACACGCATTATTCCAGTACACAGTGCACAAACGAAACCATTGCTACAGTGCACACCTTGAGAGAAATGTTATTATGTTTCTTGTAGCTTTTTTCTTGCAGCAGGTGCACCCTATCGCCTAACTGCATAAGTGTGTGTGTTTTACGAGCGTTTTATTTTACACACAGACACAACATATTCTTAGCAGTACGAGCATTGATACCATTCGCCCTTCTTCAATACACAGTATCCTCAAACACTGCCAATTTGCTGCTCTCTACAATCTTTACAAATGTAATTGTTGCTACTACTTGCACTTTAAAGCGTAATGCACGAGGCGTGCTTGTTTCCGTATGTGAGTATAGTGTTGTGTTGCGACCGTTTTTCCTTCGCACGATGCATTAAACCAGCCTTTTCCTCCTTTCTGCCTGCAAATCTGCACTCATCATCACTTTGTCCGTGTTTGGCCTGGCGAAGAACGTCTGCAACGTTTGATTTGTTGGGAGGGAACACACAGTGTGTGTTCAACATAAAATTGAAAGGAAAGGAAAGAAAATAGTGAGCAAATATAAATTTAAAGTAAACATGAAAACTGAAGGAAGCATTGAAAAGGCGTACCAGGAATGTTAACTCCACCAGGAAGAGCAACACAAAACACCGAAAAGCATTAAAACGTAAAATATGAAAGAAACCGTTTCAGGAAAGAGCCACCGTCGTCATCATGAATCGTAAGAGTGGGAAACAATAATAAACTAAAAATAAAGTTGAAAAGAACAACTAAAAGAAAGGAACCAAATGAATTGTTTTTGCTTTCGTCTATTTGTTTTCCTATGTATGTGTCTCGCTTTCTCTCTCTCTCTCTCAGTGTTTCTCTTCCTCTCTTTCTTTGCTTTCTCTCTGTTTCTTCTTTGCTTACACGCATTTATCTATCTCTTTTTCTGTTATATTGGGGACTTGTATGTTTGCAATCAAAAAAATTGTCTCAACCACAACTCGATCCCTTATCAAATATACACATGCTTAAAACCTACTGGTGGCGCGCATCCGACCTCATTCTCATGTAAGTGTGTGTGACTTTCTATTTGAGTTTTTGTTGCTTGGCGCTAATTTATACTGCTAAACTAGATGCTTATACCACTCCTTCACACCTACGGCCATACGGGTCCTGTCGCTCAGTGGCGTGTTTCGTTGGAGGAAGAGAGCAAACAATCGATGTTGTTTCTCAGTGTGTGTGTGTGTGCTTCTCCGTCAGTTCGCTTCAGTCGCATAAAATGAATTAGGAATCTCCGCCACGCGTTCTTCCTGGTCAAAAACGGTACACGCGAAGGTGTTGCGTGAAATGTACTAAAATTTTAGTGAATTTTCATTGAATTAGGTACGCCGAACGCTTACGAGAAAACCACCGCGACAAGAGAACGCATTTAAATTGTCTTTAAAGTGAAGAGTTGCACGTGCACGTGAATGAAAAAAAACAAAAAAAACTAAAATTTGATCTAATTGTACACTACACCACGACGTGAGCACTTCTTCCTCACCATCCTTTCCTAAACCGAATTGGCAGGCAAAAACTACAGGAACCCACGGAACTGAAACCGGATATATACCGTGTTCTGAAACGTTTTGCATCATTCGCCCCCCCCCCCCAAAATCTGTGCTTTTCTAGTGCCCTTTTCCATACCTTTTCCGCGCCACGTGAAAATCTTATTGCTTCTACTTAACCTTAAACACGCATAATCGTTGAACACGTTTGCTAGAGTTGTTTTTGTTTGTTTTGTTTTGTTTTAGTTTTAGTTTTGCGGTTATTCTTCTTACACTTGCTACTACTACTACCACTTTCTTGAACGCATGCACGCGCGCAGTCTCTCTCTCGTGCAGGATATTATCCTTTCTCTGCTTAGTTTCCCCCGCCTTACTTAACCCTCTGCTGGTTAAAAAGCGCACTGCTACCTGCAATCATTCAACCTTATTGTTTATCATTTTATATTGTATGCTCCTTTGTTTCTCTCCCGCTCTACCTCGCTAAGGTAGAGGGCTCTTCCACGCTCTTACTGTACAGAGATGCGCGCGTGGAGCTGAGGGTGCAGTGGTACTATAGAAACGCAACCATCATCATTATCATTCCATCCTTTCTTAACCTGCTAACGCAAAAAAAAAAACCTGTACATGCCTGATGGTAGCTGTCCTATTGTAACGTTTTCCATTACTGTGAAAACATCGGCTTTTGAGCGCTTACATTGAGTGATTGCAATGCAAACGAACTCCTGTCCTGTAGAATGTGGTACATGCGTGTCTGTGGTACCCCTTCGAGAGGCTGCAGAGTGTATGCTGCAGCTGCCGTTTTTTTTCCATAATCTACTATTTAAAACCGTTTTTCTTATCACTTCTTACCCAATGTACCTGCCCACCGCTCCCCCACAACTGATTCACTCTCTTAAGCAGGGTTTGCCGACGCTTGCACTTGCGTATGCGGCTGCTTTTACTACTACACCTCTCTCTTGCGCGTGTGTATTGGTAGAGTTAGGGGTTTGTTTTGGGGGGAAAATAATCTAAAAATGTAATTGAATTAAAAAAAACACTAATAATGAGATCTTATTGAAAGATTTGTTTCACCACGTGGGCGAGAGATGACCTTCGCTCTCTTTTTCCTCTCTTTTTGGGGGGTGGGAAGCGGCAGCAATGAAAGCTACGTTCTTTTCCTCCCCCTGACTCACAATCTATAAAGTCTTTCCCGTTTTCGCACGCCACACATACCATGGCGTTCTGTTTGGCGCGTCTTGTTTTGCTCTTCTTTTGCTAACACACACAGACACATACATCCGAAGCTTAAAATGTTTGTCCTATATGCCTTAAAAGCTAACGAAGACGCGACAGTAAAGAAACAAAAGGAGAATGGAGAATTTTCCTAAATGAAATCAATCGTATAAATCGTACCGTCTTATGCTTCCTCTTCCTCTCTTCCGCTATTTACAGGTGTTTACGGTATGTTTCGTTCGCCCACTCGCCCACTCACACACACAGGATGATGTAAACAAAGTACACGCGTAAGCTAAATTAAACTAGGCAGTCAAAAGGTTCATCTCGATCCCGGAACAGTTCGCTTTGTGGTTCTGTGATTGTTGTGTTTGCAAGCATGGCCTGTAATCCCTCCCTGTCGGCGTTTGGAACTGGTTTTGTTTGTTTGTTTTCTTCACCTGCCCTTTAGAATGTTTGTACGGAATTGTCTTTTTTTTTGTTCAAGTCAAGTAACACGCGAAATGACTGATTGAAGTAATCGAAAGGATGCGTCGGCGCTATGAGCGATTAATTCTGCATACATCATCGATCGGACGTACACTGGTGTGCTTGTTACAGCGACACATTCTTCCTTCCAATTAGTCGTTCTTGTTCCCAGATGACGCTGCTTGCTACACACACACCTGTCTGTTCTTCTGCACTCCAACTGAGCAGTAGTCCTTTAGCATAGCAGCTCCCAGCGTTTCATGAGATATGATAACCTAATCCCATGCACTAAAACACATACTAAACCGAACAAAAAATACTGTCCCCCCTTTACTTGGTTGCGCTCTGATGCTGACAGCCGTACAATAGATAGTCTGTGTGTGTGTGTGTGTGTGTATGTGTGCTTGTGTGTCTGCATGGATATTCACACGTAACATATTACCAGAGAGAGCTCTTGTTCGTGGTGCGCTCTGGTAAGTGCTTGGACCCCCCCTGGACACCGATTGTCCCATAGGAATGGCAACCTTGAGGTTTTAGGGGTTATTTTCTTCTTCTAGAACCTAGAAACTGACGCCACCAAAACACAGATATGCCCCTAATGGTCGCTGCTCCTGATACAATCTTGCAAAGAGTCGATTTGTGTTGGTTTGTTCGGGGGGGTGGGGTGGTCGATTCTCGGTTGCATTTACATCGCTCCATTTTAGGCGGCCATTGCTTCATTATGTCATTCCCACTGGTGCGGCGATGGTGGCAGTTCTGATGGATGGGCTACGGTTGAGCTACGGTTTTTTGCACACACACACACACACAGGTTAGATGATGAGCGGATGCGCGGGAGGTACATGAAAGTAGGGAGAGAGAGAAAAGAAAAAAACAAACGCAAATCAGTTTCAGTGCAGATATGCAAAAGTGGTTGGGAAATGATAATAATGCTATATTTCAGTTTGATGCTTAAATGGCTTAACAGGAAGAGAAATAATACAATTAGTAAGGCGCACGCATGCCAATATAAAACAATCAAACAAGGAACATACTAACGATGGGTGAGACCAGTACGGAAGTTAGATGCAATGTTCGTTTAGTTTCCTTTAGTTTTAGGAGATAAGTATGTTTGGTAATTTTTTGGCTGAATTTGAGCTCGTTTAGTAACGATTTTAGGCTAAACGATCAAGATGCAGTTAACGTTCACGCTAGCGATACACGATTATGATACTGCAGTGTGCAAACGGGAAACTTAAATACCATCACAAACAAACGCATGCTTTTCCTTGTTTCCTCATTTGTTTTGTTTTATTCGGTGGCATTGCTGCAGAGTAGTAAACGCGGAAAGTAAGTACAGTCAATTGAAATGCAAATTCACAAGACGCAAGCACAGTAGGGAGGGGAACAGATGGCTCAAAAGGAAACTGTTACGAGAGGGAAGAAAAAGCCACGCTGAAGCTCGTAACGAGCTTTAGTTTTGATTTTTGTTTTTTTTTGGTAGTAGGTGTTGAGGCCATGTAACAATAGAAAAGAGGGAAGAAGGTGTTGTTACTTAAAATGAAATAAAAATAGAAAATAGTAAATACACAATTTTGACGTAGTAGCAGTAGGTATGTGACGAATGTGGAATATTAGCGGTACAAAGAAGAAAGAGTGTGTGTGTGGAAAGGGGAGTTTTTACGCGGTTTTGTCTTTCCTGTTGGCCCAGGTTAGCTTTTGGCCGGGCAGTAGCAGCAGCAGCAGCAACAGCAGCAGCAGCAGCAGCAGCAGCAGCAACGGCAGCACTAGCAGCAAGAAGGAATTTCGTTGTAAAGAGGGTTCATGGGCAGCAAGTGTTTAGGAGGAGAGCGTATGGTTTTTATGTTGTTGTATGCGTGTTGATTTTTTGCTTTTCAGCGCAAGCTTACAGCCACAAATAGGAAGAGAGGCGGCGAGGCGGAAGGAGCAAACAAGCAAATGTTATCGGCCAATTGGCGTGAAGCATAGAGAGCACTTGTGGATATGGGTGGTTTGTGGAGCAGTATGCAACAGTTGGGACTGTTTGGTTTTAGTTAAGCAGATATTAGAGAAGTTTGTGTCAAACTCTTCAGCTGTAAAGGATCAAACGATAGGGAAGATTTGGTGTTTTATTTTTAAGTTGTTCGTTTAACAATCTCTTTTTGGTTGTATTAATTGACTTTTTTAATTAGATTTTTTACTCATTGTAGTATTGATATTAAATAAACAATAAAATGTATATTTATTTAAAAAGAAGAAAAAAACTTTACAAAAAGTTTATCTAAAGTTGGTGCATTTTAAAATAAAATAACATAGGAACAAATGAAAAAGCAATGCAATCATGAAACCAAGAACTAGCAAGTGTGTTTAAAATGACGAAAAACTCGTCATGCAGCCAAAATGCAAGAATGTGTCTTTGGGACAGTATTGAAAAGATGAACAGAAACAAATATAAACGTAACACAAACCACAGAGCACATAATGCAAGAAGAACAAGTGAGAGATAACACTTAGGGAGGAAGTTTCGCTTGGCAAGTTAGCAGTTGTTAATTGCAGTAACGACACAGTAGTAGTAAAATGGATCTCGAGAGGAAGGAAAGAAGAAAGAAAACAACCAACAATGAAATGAAAGCGATAGAACGATGCAAAAACACAGTGAAACGAAATGCGAGTGTGGATTGATGAGAGCGAGTGCTTTGTCTCCCCACGGGGAGCAAAGACGTATGGAGATGTTGTTATTTGAGATGCGCCGATATGGTGAGTGAAAAGAAGTTAACAAAGAAATAAAGATAGTTTACAGTGAGGAGAGCAGCAACAAAAACAGTTTTTTTAAAGAAACAAACAAACACACACACACAAACACACCTATTTTGCGAAAAATCGAAGGCTTGTGGACAGATTTGTAGCAGCATGGTGATACGTCCGCTTTCTGTTTTCCCCCGATCCAACATTCCAGTTGCGTGTGTGTATCCTGCCGGATGATCCATGGCCCCGCGGCACGAAAGTGCGGGCACGCACACAAACACACACACATACGTGCACACAGTGACAAAGAGGATAAGTGATTGACACCGTGACGCTAATGGTAAACGTTTAGGTATCACCGCTATCGCTATCGTGACAATCTCTTGAATGTCGTCCCCCCACGGAAAGATGCACCGATGGGAGGCGCATGGGAGAAAGTCTGAGAGACGGGGAGCATCAAACAGTGCATCTGGTGCATTATTCTTGTGTGGTTTGATGTGACATGGAAGGCTGTTCTTCCACACATTTCCGGCAAATAAATCGCGTGTGCTGTTTTCGTTTTGCAATGTGATGATTATCCTCTAAAGCTGAGTAGCAGGTCGTACGAGTAGTGACACGGTCGTTGGTTGATGATTTCCATAAGCAAACACAACTCATAAGGGGCAAAAGGCATGTGCGCACAGAACCGACACAAGTCGTTCCAAAAGTCGCCACACTAATTTACAGTTTCTTCTCTTCAAGCGCATCGTTCAGTTTGTTTGCTTTCTTAAATCTCTTCCTTGGCCAGCTTTCTGTCGATTCTTATCGAACACTTTGGGGAATAGTGTTGGTCGCGGGGTCTTTTCTCGGTCACCAACTACTGGATCGACAAACTTCGCACGCACTGTGCTAGCAGTAGTAGTAGTAATAGACGTGCGCTTCTCTATCTTGATTTGACACACCTGCCCGAGTGCGATTGTGAGGCAGACCACCACCTCGCGTCTTGCCTTTTTTTTTCTTCCCCGAGTATTCAAACATCAGCAACGGATCACACGGCTTCTTCCTAGCTCTTTGCGCGCTACCCGCGACGGGCATCAGTTTTGCCACCTGCTTGCTACTGATGATGATTGGATGATGGTGATATGTGATGATTATTGCTGTTGTCAAACGAAACACAATGACAAAAGTGAGCTTCGATAAACGGACGGATAGTAGTAGTAGTAGTAGTAGGTAAACATAGTGAAAGTGATAAGAGAGAGAGAGAGAGATAGAAACAGATAGGGTGAGAAAAGGGGAACCACCAGGGGGGGGGGGGGGGGCGATACACATATAAAACAGGGAGATGGATCGTTACACCAGCAGGAAGGGGGTGGGGGAGGGGGAGAAGTAGGAGAGCGTGTGGAACAAAAATCTGGATCAAAAACATCCTTGTGTGTTTCTCCCGTGGTGGAGACGCGCTGGGCGGGAACAGGTTTGGCCGTGGGGGTTTTTTTGTAAGAAGGAAGTGGCATCAACATATAAATGCATTAAAAAAAACCACAAACCCATGTACGGACACAGTGGGGGATTTGTTTTTGGGGTCATTTCAATGACGCGTACTCAGGGTTTGCAGCTTTCCTTTGCTTTGCGCCTTCCTTCCTTTATTTCCTTCTGGGAGCCGATTACTAACATTCCACATTCGTCACTACTTAAATGGTAAATGGTTTTTAAAAATAGATTTTGACAAAAATATCTTCCCTAAAGGGTAGTAGTAGATAGTAGGAGCCTTATCAGTTGGAATTAGGGCGAGACAAAACAGGGAGAGCAAAAATAGCCGCGCCTTATATGCTTCATGTATCCGAAAGCAAACGTCATCCGTGTGGTGCAACGGCGGATGAGGTTTCCTTGTAAGGAGGGCACCGGCTGTGACGGAAAGGGGTAAACACAGAACGGGGGAAAGACAAAACCAAAAGTTCTTTAAGTACAAAATACGCAGCAAAGAGAGCACTCGGTTTGGTAGAACTAATTTTCAGTTTTGACGAAAAACAGGAAAAGAGAAAAGGATGGTTGCGGACAGAGTTACACATTTGTGAATGAAAAACCAGGAGCGCGGGACGATTTGTCGGCACCCTCGGTACGTCACACATCGGCTGTGCACAACCGCATGCAGGGTTGGGGGTGGGGAGGTGGCGGCGTAGGGCATGGGAGATGATTCAGCCCTTTTAGCCTGGTTTACCTACCTAGCGAAGGATTTGAATGCAGCGCTTTGGGGATTTATACACAGTGGCACGCGGCCCGTCTGTAGCTGCTCGGCAATGAATTTGTGCATTTCCTCTGTTGTTTTGGGGGGCGGACCGAGAGCAGAAAAATGGAGAAAAGAAAAGGGACATTTTAGTAAAGAGTGTGTGACACACAAAAACCAAAAGAAGTTGATGCTTTTTTTACCTTTCACCTGCTGCACGGAGGTCAGTTTGCGTTCCCACAGGTCGTCGAATGCTTGGGTGGCGGATGGCTCGAACTCGCCGGTGTACTGGCGCATGCCGGCGGACGTGGTGTAACAGCACTTACACATGCAGGAATGGTAACGAAGTCGACCCTCGTCGACGTACGGATGGGCCAACGCATCGATCACGGATATTCTTTTGTCCTGTGGAGTTAGTTATTGGGAGTATTAGAACAAAATAATGTTTGCAGCTGGATTTTAGTGATGGGAAAAATGAAGTTTTCATCGGAATCGATTCCTGCTAGCTCCGAAGCTCTCTGGAATCGATTCCGAATAGTAGGTCCGGAACCAGCTTCCGGGAATTGGTTCACGGATCGGCCCCAGAATTGGTTCCAGAATCGGTATCAGCTCCGGAATTGGCTCCAAAATCAGAATCGGTTCTCCATATCTCCATAAGAAGAGACGTTTGGATCTAATGATGCTACATATTGTTAGCTAAAAAGAAAATTTACTTTACTATAAATTTACTTTTATAAAATTTACTATAAATTTACAAACGAGCTATTCTGATGGAGATTCCCGGACTGATTTCGCTACTGAAATTTCTTATTTCAATTCAAGAACTGATTCTCACTCTGGAGCTAATTCCAATTGTGGAGTCAATTCTGATTATGTTACCGGAACAAATTGCGATTCCCAGGTCAATTCCGTTTCCGGAGCCGATTCTAATTTCGGAACCTATTACAATTCCGGAATCGATTCTGGATTCATCTCTGGAATCGGCTCCGGTGTCAAATCCGTAATCAGCTCTGGAATCGGCTCTGGAATCGGCTCCGGAGTCAACACTGGAATCGGCTCCAGAGTCAACACCGGAATGGGCTAAGGATTCATCTGCGGAATCGGCTCTGGAATCGGAATCGATTCCAACATCGGAATCGGCTCCGGCATTGCTTCCGAACACGGAATCGGGTAGGTCCAATTCCGAGCTTCCACCGTTACTGGATTGAGTTATTAATTTTTAGGAGACAACGCACACTCCAAAGCCAAAGCAAAAAACCATTTCATCCACAACACCACTGCGTCTCGCAACTGTCTTTCCGTGCGACACGTGCGTCTGATTGCGTAAATGAAAAGTACGCTGAACACCATATCTGTGACGTAGGCGGCGTTAATACGCAAGCAGTTCGATCGGTATTCGTCGTTATGAACCGAACAACCAAAACAAAGAACAGCCCGTTCACGCTGTTTGCTGTCCGTTGCACTATCCACGCACACCACCCTCTGTATTAAAAGCCGCCTCCAAAGCACGTGCCTTCACACCGTGCCACCGTCGTGACGATGCAACACACAGCAACCCATACAAACAAACAAAGAAACACCCGATTCCTGCCGCCAATTGGCACGTTACTTTTTCTGGTGAAACCCCCTGCGGAATACACCCAAAACCACCTACAAACAATCTGCAACGGATGTGTAATCTAACTTGCGACACAGAAAGCCACACATCCGTCTGAACAGATAGTTTGTTTCTTTGTTTGTTTTGCTGGGTGCGATTTAATTTTAGCATGGCGTTCCCATTCAAGCCCTATCCAGTACCGCCGTGTATTAACTCCTGTCTGTGGTCGTCTAGTGACACACTCCCTCTCTCTCTCTCTTTCTCTCTCTCTCCCACTCTCTCCCCGTACGTACCGGATCGAAGACGAGCATTTGGCAGAGCAGATGTACGGCTTCGTGTGTGGCATGGGTGCTCAGCGTGTAGAGTGCGGTCAGTGACCGGGGCTTCGGTGCCCTCCGCAGCATGTGGCTTCTGGCGCCCTCGCAGGCATGCCGCATATCCTCCAGCGATGGCGTACCGAGCAGTTCGGTGATCAGTTCAAGCTGCGGAAAAGAGAAAACCCATTATTGTAACGCCAAGGGACCGGAGTTAACGAGGTCAACCGGCTTTTTACCTGCTGTACGGGGCTTTGCGCCTGGAAGAGAATGCGCCGGCCGAGCAGCTCGCCGAAAATGCACCCGACCGACCAGACGTCGACGGCAGCCGAGTAGTGGCGGGCGCCCATCAGTATCTCCGGCGCGCGGTAGTACTGCGTGACGACTTCCTGCGTCATGTGCTTCGATTGGTCCGGTTCCTCGACGCGCGCCAGCCCAAAATCACAAATCTGCGGCGAGTGGAGATAAAGGTTAACAACGAAGCACATGCAAAGGCGCAATTTAAACAACGTACCTTCAGCACACAGTTACTGTTCACCAGCAGGTTGCCGGGCTTGATGTCCCGGTGCAGGATGCGCGCCGAGTGGAGATACTTCAGCCCGCGCAGGATTTGGTACAGGAACACTTTGATGTGGTCAGCGGACAGGTGCTGCGGCGAGACGATGATTTTGTGCAGATCCGACTGGAGCAGCTCCGTAATCACGTAGCTGTGGAAGCGGTAGTTAAGGAAGCATGGTTTTCGATCGACAAAAAGGATTTCTGTGGATGGGTTTTTGTTGGAGTTTTTTGGGAATGTTGATTGGCTCGAAAAAAACCACTGTGCCCACGCGCGTCTGTCCAAACTGATTGATTCTTTGTTAGCTGCTGCCTCATCCTAGCTGTGATTCCGAATAAAGGATACTGCCCCCCCCCCCCCCCTTTGTTTTAGGATTCAGAAACATTGTGGTGAGTGGGTAGAAAGTTCGACGAAGTAACGACATCCGTCGTAAACATCGTTCGAACCAACTTTTCGCACATTCTGCACAGCTTTTAATCGCTTCCGGTGGTTACAAAAAAAAGCATGTCCACTTCCAATGTCTAACGAGCAGACGACAACACACTGTTACAATGTGTTTGCGAACGCACCCCGCAAGCCACAAGGCGTGTGAGTGTGTGTGCGTAGTGTGTAGTCCTTTCCGGTAACCGGGCGATCGTTCGACGACGCCACGACACGGTGGACAGCAGCAAAAGGGCACTAAGCAAAGACGAAGGTTTATGTGGACGATTATTTTACTTTCTCTCCCGCTTCTCACTTCCCAACCCGAATGGGTTCACAGTTCCGGATTTTGCTAGTGTCACCGCCCCACCACAGACACATCGCCACAGTCCTGTCAAGGACGTTGCCCGGAACTGACACACGCGAGCGTGTTGGCAGAAAGTGTCTCGTCGATACGTCACGTTGTGTTACAAGCAAGCAAACCTGCAAATCCTCCCGCTTTATGTCCCGCTAACCCTATCTCTGTCTCTCCCTTGCCTTTGTCATTGTCTTTGTGGTGACGGCAGGAACAGAGGGGGGAGGATTGGCCATCTCGCACCGAAATGAATGCAGCCATACATCCGGCTAGTGAGGATGTGATGCTCGTTGGGGAAGGACTTACGGGTCGGTCTGAGTGGTTTTTAGGGTTGACGATGGGACACATTGGCTGCAGCAGAACAAAAAAATGATGCCACTGTCCGGACAGACTCACCAGACAGGCGGCGGCAGCAGCAACAGCAGCAGGAACAAAGAAATTTTCCAGACATTGTGATCCATCGCTTCTTCCTCCTTCTACGCGGGCAAGGACGGTCCGGCTTGCAGCGGAACGGGACGAACGGGAGGAGATAAAACGAATCACGGCGCGTACGAGGTGTGGGCGAGTGTATTACTACTACTTGCTTAATTCAACTTGCGCCCGGTCATGGCGACACAGCTCGATGAAGGCGGCGGTGGCAGAATAAACGCGGAATAAAAGCGCGCTCTCGGGTGATTCGAGCAGCTAAATTGCAACCATTAATCAAATGGAAATGCACACAAGGGGTATTGGGCAGAAGGAGATGAAATATTATACGAGATTAGTCTTCTCTTTTCCTAGTCTGATCCGGACATCTTCCAGCGAATGAAAGAGATTATAAGTTACTTCTTATTAATTATTGTCAAACAAACTGTCTCCAGCAGTCGTTACCATTTGGCAAGAAGCTGCGCTGTCGATGGGGTTTTCAAAATTGAATTATTCAAACATTGCAGTTTTTTTTAACGTGAATGTTGAATATAGTTATCATCAACATCTTCTTTTTCAGCACAAGCAGTCAAAGATGTCACAAGTTCCAACAAACTGCGAAACATTTGCAGTTTCTTCTGCCAAGCTGTCTCACGTGCCCAAACACATTCGACCTTGGTGTAAATAAGCATATTACTGGTGGAAAGGCAGAACCACACGACAGCTCTCACACGCATCCTTCCCCATTTTTTGGGTGTATTTTTCCCAGTTCACTCTCTCTCTCTCTTGCTTTCTCTTCGAGGCTACGCCCTCCGCTGCAAGCCGCAAGTCAAACAGATGTCCTTGAACGCCAAAGTCCCCGGGAGCTGCCCCACAACGACTCCATGGATAAAATAAAATCACTACGTGAAAAACGGGGCAAATTTCGACGCTCCACCGGATGTTTGGTGTGTGTGTGTGTGTGTGTGTGTGTGTGTGTGTGTGTGTGTGTGTGTGTGTGTGTGTGTTTGGTGAATGCGTGTAGAAAGAGGAAAGGACCGTTCCTATCTACTGTTTCCCTTCCCTCGCTTCCCGTGCGGCTGAAAAGTTTGTCAATAAAGTACAAGTGGGATATTATGCAAAAATCTTTCGCCTATCGACACAGGAAGCTGAATATTTGCCCTTTAGCGTGTTTTTTTTTGTCCTTCTTTTTGTGGGGCAGGGGGCTATGAACATTTGCCGTTCGTCCATTTTGGGTTTGAGGTGTTTTTTTTTTGCTCAGTATCCTATCCTAGGGAAGCTTCACCCGCATTGTCCCCTTTCGTTTTGCGGCAGTAACTGTGGTTCGAATGAATGCTGAAGTCAATGGCGGGGATCTGGTTTGTCTGTTTCGACTAGTGCCTCATCCGTGACCAGTGACGCTTGGTGGCCCACATTTTCGGTTCACTTCAATGGAGATGACCAATTTTGTTTTTTACTCTCCATACCTAAAACAAACGGAAACTACAATTTGGGTAAAACTAGCAACTGACATTACATTTTTTTCTCTCGTGTGTGTTTGGTTTGTTTGTTGAATTCTTTCCTGCTCTGCACATAGTTTTCTCGTTTTACTCTACACACGGTGGAGCTGTTTGGGCGTATGAAATTTACATGAGCAGAGAGGTGGTTTTGGAGGCATCGCCGAGCGGTTCTGGCGATGAGAGATGATGAATTATTCACCTATGGAGGGAAAATAATTCCTTCTCTTTTTCCTTCATGGTTTGAGGAAACGAAGCTAGAAAGATTGCACTAAAAATGTTATTTTGCACTTCATGTCTACACACTCTGCTGAGAGCAGCTGCAAAAACCATTCCTTTGTGCAGCGAAGGCAATATTTCAAGTAAAAAAATCAAGATCTACATCCTAGGATTGGTGCAGGATTATTAGAAATCAGAAGTCAAATTTCCACTGTAAAACATCATTTCGAGTTGGGTTCAGGAAAAGCTCTAATTTCCGCTACGACCAAGTACCAAATGCCAACAAACTGTCTAACCCAAACTCGGGCCAACAACTTCGCCAATTGCGGTGCGGCTCTGCTTTGCAAATCCCGTCCAAATCCACCTCGTGTGTCACGTGTGGTGCAAAAGCAGGCAATTCCTGGGACAGCTTGTACATTTCCGGACGGGGAACAGGAGTTTTCGCAACACCAAAAAGCCCCAGAAAGCTTTCATCCCCCTTGTGTTGCAGTAGATCCTCGAACCAGCCCGTTCCCTGGAAATAAAACTACAATTATTCGCTAAAATCATCCACAACTGATAGGCCCCGAGCAGGAGCTTTAAAGGCGATGATTAAATAATTCCATTGCAGTATAGCTATACTTTCTTATTAGTGGCATTGGTTGAGAGCCATTCCCACGATATGTCTAAGCGTGTATGACACGGTATAATTTCAGATTTTTGAAAAAGGATACATTTCCTGGAAGAAATCCAAATGTGGCGGCTGTAGGATGTCCAGTGCAGAGAGTACCTGTGAAAGAGAAGGATCAAAGATAAAGTAGGATTAGAAAAATATGCATTAAAGTGCCGCAATGGAATATAAAGCACACGTAGAGCAGTATAGGAGAGTATTGCACATGACGTATTCCACATTTTGTTCGCAAACTTCCAACCTAACCGGAACGTGTCAGTCAAAACTGATTCCGCTGAATGTCCTTTAGTATTCCCCCCCAGTGTATTTGCTGTCTGCATTACCAACCCAGTGTGTTGGAGAGAGTTTGTACGGAAGCTGGATTATCGATCAGGACGGGAACCGTCTGTCGCCGTGTCTTGTCGTGGCATTAAAAGTGTCAAATAGCTCCATCTGGCAGTACACACGTGACTTCCTGAGAGCCTTGCATCTTAAGAAAGAGAGCCTCACCAGTAGCCTTCTATCAGGCTCTGTGTCAGCGCCCCCTTTCGGCTGTCGAGTTATCTGATAGCTGCTGACGCAGCAAATACTGCAGAGAGCAGCAGAAGACACACACACACACACGGGACAAAAGATGCGCACCTCGAAGTGCATCGGAATTGTTGTTGCCACAGAGTGGTGGTGCAAAGAAGCCATCGTTCGTTTGCAGTTCGATGATGTCCCGCCGTCCAACGCCGTGGGAACTTGTGACATTAATATGAAAACCACGGCAGCAAAAGTCAAACTTCAGCTGACTGGTGAAGGTGGTGCAAAGGAATGCAAAAAACAGGATGGGGTGAAGGAAGTAATATGACACCGGCAGAAGGGCTTACGATCGCAAAGTGCAACGGACTGCAGAATGGCAACAAAAAAGCAAGCTGGAAGCTAAAGCTGCATCATCCCGACCGATCTTGTTTACCCTATCGGATGCATTGGTATGCAATGGATTGCTCGTACACGCGATTGACTGGCAGCAGTGGAATGTCAACTTTATGTGGGATGTTTCCAGTAACAACCATAACCCGACCGTCCATTTCCAATTGGATAAGCAGGGGAGGCGTGTAGAGTGTATTGCATAATTTTAGGCGTTTTAGCGCGTGTTCGAATTTCAGTTTTGAACGGGCTATCTCCAATAAGCCAACCAAGATAATTCCCCACCAAATTAACAGTGGACAGCTTCACGTCCAATTTATCGGTAATACCACATGCCTGTGGACTGTAAAATTTACTGCACACACACACACATACACCCCAAAACGATGACCGCCGCCGAGCACGTGTCGCTCGCGTAATGCTGTCACATGCGAACAGCTGCAGAACGGCTGCAGCTGCCTCTGGCGCATTAAACACAAAACTGTAACCATGGTGACTGTGTCACACACTCCCTCCCCTTCTCTCTCTCTCTCTCTCTCTCTCTCTCTCTCTCTCTCTCTCTCCGTGTGTTCAAAGTAAGCGGATAATTTATCAAATAACCGATGCATAATAAAAACCGTCTAATCTCATCTACCCCACACTTTGCGCTTGCGGAATAAATTCAGCGCCAAATCAAATACCGTACCGGAGTTGTGTACACTATTATGCTTTTCCGAGTTCCTCGCCAACTGGGACGTAGTGAGGTCGGTGGTGGTGGTGCTAGGGCAATTCAAAATGCAACCGCCGCGCGTTTGCGAGCGCGCGTACACTAATTGCATTAGCGCGTCCGCCTGCCAGCTGCAATCGGTGGTGGTGGTGATGGTGGAATGGGATTTATGATACCCGCGTA
The DNA here is from genome assembly GCF_943734685.1 of Anopheles coluzzii. NCBI lineage: Eukaryota > Metazoa > Arthropoda > Insecta > Diptera > Culicidae > Anopheles > Anopheles coluzzii. Next base: position 100,279,864 of record NC_064670.1, on the reverse strand, counting down.
TTTTTGCATACCACAACCAGAAGGCAGAACAAAAGCTACAAATAAAAAATAAAAAAAAAGAGCTACCGGAAAAACAAAATACCTCCAAATCTCGATTTTCGGTCGCGTGCTCATTCCCCTATGAATAATGGACTTTGGCAGCTTCTACCGGGCACCGAGCGGGTCCTCTCCTACCCCCCCTTTGGGCGTGATGCATTTGCATAGAATTATTCCCCGTCTTTCCCTTCCCACTACCCCCCCTTTTTTTAGCACAATGCTCAAATTTCCATATTTTTCCCATGGTTAACACCGACCATTTGTTGGTGGAAAAATAGTCGCACACACACACGAACAGGGGTACGCGAGCGCGACAATAATACAAAGCACAGAGGAGCAGTAGATTCACGTGCTCCACATTTTGCCCTGTCCGTTTAGTGTTGTGTTTTTTTTTACTGTATTTCTTTTGTTGATTCTACACGCCACGGTGAAACATAGAAAAAAAGATTGTGCATATGCAGAAAACAAAAAGTGTTGCACACACACACACAAACACCGACCCAAAACTGCACTTCGCCAAACTGCACTACAATCTGTGCGCACTCCCAAAGCATGGGGAAGAAAATGGGGAAAACCAATAGTAGCGAATAGTAGCGCGGCGGCAAACAATGGAAGTAGCGAGTTCGCTTCTATTCAACACATCTGTCCACATGGCGGCTTTCCGAAGGGGGAGGGCCACTGAAACAGCACCCGCTTGCGCGCATGCATACATGCATTTATGCAATCGTTTAACCCATGGAGCCAGGGGAGGTCTGGAAGGGGATGAGAAACTAGCTAAAACATTATTCGCCCTCTGCCCTCCGGAAATGGCGTTATGATTTATATCGCGAGCTCGGAAGGTTTATTAGGCAATAGTTTGTTTTTTTCCTCTCTCTCTCTCTCTCTCTCTCTCTCTCTCTCTCTCTCTCTCTCTCCCTCCCCCCTCACTCTCTAGAGAGCACACAAGGTGTGTGTGTGTGGTGGTGGAGATGAATGATAAAGCACAGGCGAAAAATCATAAAATTGCCAGCGCGTATTTGACTCTTGAGCCGCACGAACAACAAGCGCCGTGTGTGTTTGTCGTTTCATTTTGCACGGTTCACACACACACCGGCACCCTGGCCCACTCCTTATGATAGAGCAGCATAGAACGGGGTGCAAACACTATGCAAACCGTGCAAGACACCATGGAAGCGGTCACACAGCGTGTTTTGCAATTAATATAGTGGGTGGATGTGTTTGCAAAAAAGGCTTTTCCATTTCCTTAATTCCTTGTGTTGAGTTGCAGCGGCAAGAACATGATGACCGAAAAGCTTCCCTTTTGTGTCGCATATGCATAGTCGACAACCCTGGAAGAAGCACACGACAGCGCTTCGTGACGTGTTCGTTAAAGTGATTAACTCACAATCGTATCGGGGAGATACTTTTAATTCTAAAAACATGACTTCTGTGCTTTGCTCCAGTTAAAAGAAAAGGAATATAAGCCCTTATCAAGTTACGCTTCTCGCTTCCTACACGGCAAGATATCCAAAAAAGCATGTCCCCTTTCCGGCTAAGAGACATGATAGGTGGTCTTAAGTGGCCGTACGTGCGTCATTCTTCAGGGAGCCAACATCCCCCGCCCGCCGTTTAAATGCCTTGCTCACGCGCACCCAATGTCCCGGCTTCATTGGCTGGAGGAGATTGAAAAAAATGCATTCATTTGTCCTTTCTGTATCACACATACCACCCACAGGTGACGTTAATCTTCACTTCGAAACTTTGGATCGATCCCTCCCGAAACGACACATTCAAATGGCTTCCATTTACCAAAATTGCACTGCCCCGAGTGGTGAGATGGGTGACGAGGGCAGAGAAAAATGCATTATAAAAACCTAGGCACAGCTGATCTTGTCCCCCCCAATTCCCGGGACTGTCACACATTGGCGGCGCTGGAACAAAAATAGCACAGCCGAAAGGACCGCGCAGAGGACACACATAGTAAAGTTTTGCCTCATAAAAAATGGAGAAGCGAGCGCGGCTTTTGTGAGGAGAAGCGATGTCTCTTTGCATTTGACACACGTTACACATGGCCCCGGACGACGCCACGATGGGGGAAGGTTTTAAATGAGACACAGCGAGACGTATGAAAACTGTCGCCTAATGTCATCCAGAAAGAAGTGGAGAGCGGGTCGTTTCACTTCAATCAATAATCAAAAGCTGTGTATGTGTGGAGCAAGTGAGGATCGAAATCGATAGTTAATAACTTAACGACGCCCTACATTCTGCGTGGTTCGGGGACACTTTTCTTCATTGCTTCATTGGTGTAGGCGTTAATGTTGCGCGCGGCCGCGGTAATTACTCAAGCCATTAGGCGTCGCTGCTGCTCTGAATGCGGCAACGAAGTGTAGTGGGATGGTCCGCTGTCCCAAGAACTACGCAATGTGGTGGAAAATGCTTCCAGCAACACACGTACACGTGGATTGACTCATTTCCTGCCAGAGTATTACTCCACACTTTTATCATAATGTTTGTGTGCGCAAGTGGGTGCGAACGGTCTGGAGGGGGGTTAATTTACATCCGCCGAACATAGTTTTGTGTCCCAAGGAAAGGCTTAAGCTGAAAGCGACACAAAAGTGGGGGAGATACTTGTAGTGGGCTGATAGCAAATTCTTACACGCGGTAGGCAAAGGATATTACAAAATCCAATTGCTCTCGTAACCCTTTCCTTGCACACGGAACACGATTACATTTTCTCCACGGGATCAATCTAGGGAGCAGCTTGGAGCGCTCCCTCTCATGCTCTAATACAACCGAGGAAGGCATATAAGAACCTAATCGATTGCAGTCTATTTTCAGACGCCAAGCGCATCTTGCGAGCTGTGTTGAGGGGGTTGTGACGGGCCGGGAGGCTTCCGTATTCGCCCTCATGTTTTTCCGACACATCCATTAACCTAGTTCGTGATTCGTATTTGATTCGTTTTGTCCTCTTTGCCGCTCTCCTTGACCACCGAACATCCCCGTGCCGGTCGGTGCTACCAGCAAAACCGAGGGAAATGCTGCGAGTGCACAGAAGAGGTTTGGGGCGAGCAAAACGGGGACTCCCTCGAGGGGTCTGGTGCAGCGAACCATCCGGGGCACGATAAAGTGTTGCCATCGGCAGCCGCACAGCCAGATGCACTTTTCCAAACTTCATCAATCAATCGTTGCGGCGGCCGGATTGGATTGGATTTTCGATTTCAGACAGCACCAACAACGCTGAGGAAATTCCATTGCTGTTGAGGAAAGTGCACGCAATATTGTTGCGCTAATAGCGGGAGAAATGTTCTTCTGTCCAATTTGTCTGTGGCTCTTCTGATGCCCAACAGCCTTTACTTCGATCGTACCACCAACAGAACCAAACTCCCCCCAAAACAACGGCCAATAAATTTTCATCAACGTTTGCCCGGGCCGGCGCGCAACGCCAATCACTGCCATCGTGTGCAGAAGAAGCTTTGCTACTGCATCTTTTTCCCCGGGTGTTGCTTTGTTTTTCCTCCAAACCCCGGTCAGGGTTTATGTTTTCCCAAGCCTCGGCTTGTAATATTGGCGCACGCTGGCGCCTCCATTACTCTTTTTTCCTTGCTTTCCAGGCACGCTAAAACACATGTTATCCGAGCGAGGAAAAACAACACGTGCCGTGGCGAAAAGACTATCTTCTAACTACCCAAAGAAGCTCCTCGAAGCGCGCACACAGCCACAGCCACGACGGGCGAAGGTTAACAGGAGTAGTAGTATCACTTGCGAAACGTTAGCAGGCCGAAGCGACAACACTTTCTAATTAAAAACTTCTTCCACCGAGACAACGCTGTGCGGCCGCTCTATCGCTGTTTCTTCGGGGGTTTTCTCGACAAAGGAAAATACACAAGGAAGAAGAAGTCCTTCTCCTTGGCACATTGGAAGCAGTGGACCTTCCACCGTTCCCACCGTGCGGGTTTTGCCAGCAAGGCGTAGTACTTACATTTTCGTGCTTGAAGAAGCACAGCATCTTCAGCTCGCGGAACACACGCTTCGAGGACACGAGCGACTGGAAAACGTTGGGCAGCTTCTTGAGTGCGACCCGGCGTCCATCACGCGGATCGGTGACAGCCCTGCGAATGAGAAAAGGAAGAAGAAGAAAAATGGATAAATGTGTGGACTGTTGGGTTTGGGTGTTGGATGGAGCAGCGCGCCCACGCAATGAGGGCGGATGATTAATTAGAACAAAGCGAGTACACGCGCGCTGGAGCAAACGGTTTCTTTTTTCTCTTTACCCGTGTGCCGACTTGCACCACCGGAGGAGGAAGAAATGTTGCAAAACAAAACTGTTGACACTGGCCGCTGGATACAACAAGTTTTGTTTATTTTTTGCCTAAATTTAAGAGCAGAGCAGAGAGCTTATAAGATGCATAACGTAATGAAAGGAAGAATTATTCCCTCAGCTCCTAGCACCATCGTTTGCCCCAACTCTGCCGGCGTCAAAATGCATTTCTCAAAGCATTCCCAACTGCATTCGTGTTTCCTAATTGCTATTAACGTGCCTACCCTACAATGCCTCACTGGTTCGTGCGAGCACCAGTTCAACCACATTACCATTCCACGACGAACCTCTGGGTCAATCGACACCTTCAGTCATGAGCGCCTCTCAACATTCCTGCACGACACACTAAACCTGACCGGCAGAGGAATGGGGTGAGCAGCGGTATTGAATTCCGAGCGAAACCTTGCCCGACAAGTGCAATCGATACGAGAAATCATCAGCTTCACTCGCCGAAGGTGCATTCAAAAGTGATTGTGTCCACGTACAGGTCCGTCCGCGCGCAAACGCCGTACGGGCTGGAATTAATTCAAATGTCATCCCCGTTCGGACCTGCCGACGTCACTGCGCTTCTTAATTGGGAATCTTGTCAATTGTCCCGGGGAGCACACCCGAAGAGGGAGTCAAGCAAGATTTAGCCTTACGCCGTTTTAAAAAGCCATTCTTTGTAGACCAGCTGGAACTGCTGGAATTTCTGGAGTTGAAGTGAACTCCACAAAAAAAACAAATTCTTCCCTCACATTTCCTAATCCCTAAGCGAGTTACAAAGCGACCAATGGGATTGATACGATTTAAAGAGCGTTTTCCCAGGCTCCCCCGCTAAACTCGCTGTAAAGTAAGTCATTGCCACTGAGTGGCACTCCACGCTATTCCTCCCGGGAGGAGGCAAATTTTAATTCAATTCAAATCTTGATGCACACACATCAGTCGTGTTGTGTTGCGCTTGATGCCATCGGGCACGCTGACGTCGTCGGGCGGGTGAATTCCCTTTCGGCTCGGATTGACGTTCAGCAGAGAACGTTCCAACAGAGAAAGGGAAGGCCACTGTATTCACGCCACTTCTTCCTATGCAGCTTTGGGCGCCATCCGCACCAACAAAAGCCGCGTGACACATTCGCTCTCTGCCCGGGGTATGTGTGTGTGTGGGGAAAGAAGAACATGCACGCTACGCGGAACATGGCCCATTTGCTGAGAATATTAGAACATACACACTGACTCACACATGACACACAGAGACCCCTCCAGGAGTTGCCTGGCTGCCGTTGTTAAGGCAGCAAGCGGGCTCCGAAGACCTAACCATGAAGCAACAAGGATGTCCTGACAGCCTGAACCATCCGGCGGAAGGGTGTGTGTGGGCTCTGCCATCACCTTGAAGAGCCGACCATAGTCTCTAATTTCATTTACACCTTTAATTTTCCTATGAATAGTCATCCTGGGTAGGCGAGAAAGCGTTCATGTTGCCCAACTGCCCCGTGTGCTCCTCTATTCGTTTTGCTCGTTGTACGTACCAAACAACGCTTTCCCTTGTTGCGCTGTTAGAACCTAACGTGCAGGTCTTTTTCGTGATTGGTAATTTGAAATACTTAGAAATTAGTCTCCCATCAGAAACGGGCCGGCCATGACGAACGCGCGAGCAATTCTCTATGCGTCCGGAAAAGCTGGATCCTTCGCTGATAGACAGACGTCAACCGGTGTGTGTCTGTGTGTGCATGACCATGTCGGAAGCGTGTTCGTACCGACGGAACAGACACGACGATCCACAAGAGGGATGCTCTTTTCGTGGTGCGAAACCGTTGAAAGAATAAAGCCCCAGAGAAACCGAACCTCGCTTATCACACTGCAAACCATCGCCATCATCATGCACATCATCACCATATCACGCTATTGTTGCTGAACGATTAGCTTAGTGTAGCGTTTGCAGACTAATCGATGCCGAAAACATGGGTTTGACGCAACTTACGGTATGTTATAGCGGCGATAGATCAGGCCTATGTCAACGTCATTTGTTTGGCCACACTGGTACCGCACGTTCGCTCAACTTCTAAGCCTTCCCGATTATCGCCATCATCGATATATCCCGGAAAAGGTTAACTATTTTGATCTGCCGTGCGCCAAATATACCTTTTTTCCACATGTACGCACCAGCCAAACGAACTGGCAGCGTGTCATGCAAATGCCAAAGGGTGTACCCATACCTACATACACACATGTATGTGGCAGGGTGAGTTACAACAGTTTCGTGTAACAAAATAATTAATCCGACTGACAGAACCCATGGCTAAAGGACTCGGCTTTTTCGGGGTATTATAAGGGGAGGGATATAAAAATAGTACACAACAAATTACGTGTTTGCGAGAGGATCTGGGTGGCTCCACTGTACGTGACATCGGTAGACAAATTCCACGCAAAAAACCCATGGATGGTTCTGAGAAGCGGAAAGGTTGTTTCGTTGCAATTAAAACGCTTCTATTTGATTAGCGAACGGACGTCATATAAAGACAAACTGAAATGTATGATGTCGTGTTCATGCATTGTCAGTAAATTTGTCTTTACGTCTGTACATCATGCATACCTACGATAGGAACGGGTAACACTTCGAAGTAAGCCACACTTTATGGACGTAATTCTCAGCAATTAAAATCGATTAAGAAAGCATAATTTTTCCGCCCGTTTGCGGAGAGACACAGCGCACAAGCCCGGAGGGAGGACCATAACCATGTCGGTTAACCATGGGTGTTGTAATGGAAATTTCCTTGCGCTCGTACTCAAACTGCTCAGTTCACCCGCACTCACTCTATGGCCTCTTTCACGGGGAATTGGAATTTGTTATTTTCCTATGCAGTTAGCATCGCGGCGCGTAATCGTACTTGTCTGCCCGTTAACGAGGGGACGTTAAAAGTTATGAGCTGCCGACTTCGGTTCCCTCTGAGCAATCCCCCCCCCCCCCTCCAGCTCTCCCCCGACCACTCTCAATGGTCATTCTGTGCGCTGCCTTTGTCATTTGGCGGTCTACACCACTCGAAAGCTGATCCTGTTGAGAAACGGTCTGGACCGAACGCTCCGTTTCGATCGTGTCTCGGCCTTCGCTGCATCAGCAGCAGACTCTGCCGCATCCACAGACTCCGGAGACAAAGAGGAAAGAGAGAGAGAGAGAGAGAGAGAGAGAGAGAGAGAGAGAGAGAGAGAGAGAGAGAGAGAGAGAGAGAGTGAGAGAGAAGTTGGCTGCTGCATCGGAATAAAATAAACTAAGCGCAGCGCAACTGGTGCTGGGCGCGTCTGCGGTGCGCCACTCTTTTCGGTGAGAATAGTGTTCCTCCTCCTCTTCGCCGACTTCAGCAGCCACGCCGGGATGGCGTCTGGTGGAAAGATAAAACACATTCACGCCGTTCCTCCGATGGCGGAGTGGTGTTGTGTTTTTATACCAAAAGAGCACCGCAATTTCCACCTCGGAAAGGATGCCTGGCTCAACTCCCCAATGCACAGGCGTTGCACTTGCACTTTAAAACTGGGGGAGGAATTTACTCTGACTGTTTCGAGGTTTTCGCCTTTGTTCCTAGTCTACTGTGGAATGCTTTCAAGTGAGAATGAAACTGAAGAGCAACAATAACAGGGAAGAAGTGCAAAGTGTTGATTGGTTAAACTTGGTTAAACAAAGTGAGGTTTAAATCAAAGTGAAGAGGAAATTGTATTTAAGTTGATTTGAGTTGTTTTTGTAGCTAGACTGATCTGATGAGTCTTGAAACACACGAAATAAAATCCACTCCAAATGGGGAATCGATCCAAGTCCAGTCCTGTAATTGTCCGCCTCTCTATACATTAAACCATTGACCATCTCCTAGCGTAGCACGTTACTCCCTCAACACATTCAGACGCCAAATTTTACGACTTTTCGCATTCAAACCACTAAAGTATTTAAATTAAAATCATTCATTTATTTGCAAATTGATCGGCATATTAAGCATTCCAGAGAGATGACAGACGGGGCGAGCTATCAAAAACAAATCAAGTTCGCCATCGCAGCGTACGCCGTCTGCTCTCCCTCCGAAATTCCTGTCCCCAAAAACAACCTAAATCACACTCAGAACTGTAGCCTGCCACCACCACTACCACCACCAGAGTAAGTTACGATTAAAACACGATCGCACAGCAAAGCGTAAAACAAATCATTGTGTTGGGTGATTGAACTTTCCCCCACGGATGAGTCGCGTCTGGCCAACAGCGACATACGTCACACCAGAAAGCGCGGAGGGCGTTTGCCGTCCGCGTGAAATGCAATCGCGTTCAGCGCAATTCAACATCGCCGTCTACTAATGCCGAATGTAACCGTCGCTACAAAAAAAAGACATCTAGACGAAATCAAATAACCTCAAACCCACGACAACAATGTGTCACACCACGTTGAGTAAGAGACGCTCGCGTTCAAACAACCGCCACCACCACCCTTCGGATTTTCGGTGTCTGGTGCTTCGGAACGCTGAAACAGGAAAGAAGCCGCACAGAGGAGAAAAAGGAATGCAAAACAAAGTCGTGTCTTTTCAAGATTTTGGCTATCACACATCGCTAAACGGATCGCGGAGTGCTAGAGAGAACCTCGAGAATGATTTGTTTCCGGCGAAACGGGCGTTTCGAAACGGGTTCTTGTTGGTGGTACTTCCGACCAGTCTGCCGATTTTTTATGGTTTTTGGGGCTAGGGAATTTCTAAAGAACGGTCAGATGAGCTGTGCTCTGTTAGGAATATCTCTCGAAAAGGAGAAAAAAAGGAAACAACAACACCAGACCAGCCAAGACCAAGCTAGACGCTGGGCTAGTAAACAACCAGCTTTTTAGATTGTTTAGTGCGAAACCTGATTCTTCTTGTTTTGGCTGCACCAGGTTGATTTATGTTCGCCAGAATTAGGGCACGCGGCCCACGGTTTCTAGTCCAGATCGTTTACCGAAAAACACCTCCAATCGAATCTTCAGACACGGGAGAAAGAAAGAGACACGAGTTCATCGTTATTGGAGCATCACAGGAAAAACTGGGGCAGCATCAGACGACCCAAAAATGGAATCGAACCCTCATTGAACATTAATGCCATTTAATTGGTAATGTCATTAGATAAAACAAAGGTTCTAATTTAGTCAATCTCGAGGCAAAAAGGTGTCTGACCCTCCCAGCCACACAAACCATTTTCAAACAATTCCGAGGTCTCTCTGACGTCAATGACGTCCGACAACGAGCTTCTTCAACGAACACCTACACAGCGACCCGAAAAGAAAACCGGCGCTAACGAGGAGCGCCGGTGGTTTAATATTAAAACAAAATTCCTTACATTAACGAAAATCGCGTGCAATGGCATTTCCGACCGGAGGAGGCCGGACGACGTTATGGTCGTTTTCTGGTCCTTTTTCTCTAGCTAGTGGCGTGAGGCTATCCCACCTCCCACTCCCCCAAAATGGCTAAGGATGTTTTATGCCCCATCCGGTTCAGCCGGATTGACGTTGATAACGAAAATAGAATCACGGCTTGCTGAGAGAGCGAAACTAGTACGGAACGGAAGGTCCACCAATGCCGGAATGAAAAGAAAAAGAGCCCCCAGTCACCCCCAATCAAACTACACCGCAGGGGCGTAGGAGGGCACTAGATGAGGGTGGTCCTTCATCTATATCCTCCCCTGATCGCTACACAACATGGTCGAAAATAGAAATTAAGCATTCATGGCAAGCAAAAAGGAATCGGAAGTTTGCCATTCTTTAACCTTCATCGAAAAGCGCGCGCGTGCTCCTTTTCTCCATATATATATTAGACACTTTTTTCCACAAGATGAACGATAAAGTTGGGCTAAGCTTTTTCGGCGAAGCGGTAATCGATTTGCCACCAAGTACTCTCTGTGCGGCGGCACAAACGAACAGCTGTGTCGTTGATTTAAACGCGCGCGCGCGCGCCATAAGAAAAGGGTTTCAACTGTCGCTGTGTGCAAAGCATTTGGGTTTGTTCCGATAATTATGCTCGAAAGCGCACCCGCCCGCCAGGGGGAGCAACCAACTCAACACAGCGGCACACACACACACACTCAATCGAAACCATTAGCAAAACGGCACCATAAATAAGCTTTCGACAGCTTTCATAAACAGCGCAACACACGGCAAAGGGACGACTAGGAGAGGGTTTTGGTAACAAAAGGGGCATTAGACGATGTGTGAACACCGCGCGAAGGATTGAAACACCCTTCAGTAGCGGAAAAGTGGAAGAAAGCGGACGATCTGGGGTTATTTTTTTATCCCCTCGGTCCTGTCAATTCATTAAAAAAACGTTATACCGTAAGTCGTCGGTTTTATCGGGAAATTGGTCCGTTCGACCGTCACCCGGTGGTTGTTGATTGTGCAGACCCGACCCGGCCCGGGTTAAACCACTGCCGCCCGCTTATCAAAATGGTCTTTAAACGGACGGGCCCGCCGCGCTTGCACACTTCAAATTCTGCTTCGAGAGGCTAAAAGTTTTAAAACGAAAATTTATTGCATCTCGTTACGCGTGGATGTTCTCCCGGGGGTGTGTTGTGCCTTTTGAAGTCGGTGGAGTTGGAACTGGCGAAACATTCGGGGTGAAGGCTGCGGACGTATGGGCAAGATATTTATGGGTTTTCCGACATGAATTATGTCACTTATGTTTAGTGTGCTGCTCCCTCCCTCGACTGTTTAGCGAATAACGAATCTAGGCAGAAAATGGGAGTGGTGGACTTGCTTTTCCTTTCGCTTCGAATCCTTCCGCGTAGCGTTTTCAGTGGGCCGACTACTACCAACACGTTCTTTAAACTCCGTGCTGGGAAACTTTAATTAAAATTCCAAAATCAAACGAAAACATCAACCAAACGTTGCATATTTTCGGGATACAACGCTGTCCCAACCTTCCAAAACAGGGACAAACAGACCGCACACTGTTGCCTCCAGAACAGAGAGCAGCAACAGACATCCCGAATTTCCTGAAATCGCTCAGGTACGCTCTCGTTGCTCAGGATAAGTTCTCTATCCTCAGATTTGTGCCGGAAATTCCAAACATTCAACGTAGGGACTCCGCCCGTGTGCTCTTGCAACTGGCGGTTCAAGGCCACCCTTCGTGTGTATTTGTGTGAATACGACCATCCAATCTTTGTTGTGGATGTCCTTCAGGACATTTCTTGTCGGGGAAATTACTTCCATCAAAATTACAATGAAGCGCTAAGAGAAGCAGGGAATTCGGCGAAATCCATTCCAGAACTTGGAATTCGCTAGGATCAGACGACCAACGCTGCTAATACCGCTGCTGCTACTACTGCTGCTGCTGCTGGGGGTCATAGGAAGGGCCTTTGCCATTGTCACCCGCACGGAAATGGACTTGACTGCCCGGGAAGGCAACAGCTCTCACACTTTCCCACACATTGGAGCTAATGCCCAAGTTCACGTACCACAAAAGCATCGTATCGACGATGACGACATAATGACGAGACCTACGCTCCACCATGCCCTCAAACAAAGGTTCACCACAATGATTGGGCGCGCGCGTCCGGGGAGCACTCTCTTCTTCCTTCTTCGTTGCATATGATCGCAATCCCGAAACTCACCAAACAAAGCCAACCAAGACGACGCGAATTATACGCGCACGCTGATTCGCTCGATATCTTGTGACACTTTATTACACCAACAATCACCACTGTGGGGGTAATTGCGTGTGAGGGTCACGGACACGGAGCAGAGGGACCCGCCACGCGGCAGACAAAAGCGCCAACTCAATGCCATCCATGTTCGTATGCAGGGCGCCAACGGGTGAATACATTGTCTTTAAATATAGCTGCACTGCCTGGAGATTGGAGTTCTGTCTTCCAATTATGTTGTTGCTGCTGCTGCCAATTTTGAAGAAATGATCTTTATGAAACCGATAAGGGTGAGTCTTTAACGCGCGTACTTTTGCCAATCAACTGGAGACAAAATGACGGTTTCTAGCGGGAGTTTTTTTTCTACACACAAGACCAAACCTAAACCTCCAATGGTACGATTTCCACGCCACACCTATTTCCTATCTTAATCTTTAATCTCTTGGCCTCTCCTCCGTAGGGCCACTCTCACTCCTTCCTAGGAAACAACGGGCAGGCAAAGAATAGCATCCGAATGAGTGGAGCTGCGAAATTGCGTCACCAGAAACCATTTTATTCCCTGCCCCGGTGCGTTCCTAGCTTTCATCACGTCCTCTGGCCCCACTATGGAAGTCGCAAAGAAACCTAGACCGAATGATTTCCTTGAAGAAGTAATTTCCACGGATTTGCCTCACCCTTGCACAACAGCGGCTGCGGCTGCCGAATGGATTTCTTAAGGACATCGGTGGAGCACACAAAGACGCTGTCGTCGTCGTCGTTGTCGCTATTCCGTAAGTGTGTAGGAGAAGCAATTTTGCTTGCTTTCATCACAAAGCGTTCCGAGCGTTGGAAATGACTCTGCCAGCAAGCGCCAGCGGACGCGCAATAGTACCAAGGTCAAGCCATATCAAACCACAAGCGAGCAAACGGTCGTGAGGATTGTGTTTAAAGGCCGAGAGAGCATTCTGTGCGTGGCTGTGTTAATTTTATTATCCTTAGCGTTCCGTGAGTGTTTCCGAGGAGCAGAATGGATACACACTAAGGAGTAATAATGGGCTTCCAATCGAGATGGCACTTCGGCGCTTCGCCCTAATAAACTAATCGTGTACACATTGCAACACAAGCGGAAAGATATATGATAAAGACAACCTCACAAAACCGACACACACGTACTCCGAGGACAATTGGATTAGCTCTGACCGAAGGTCAGATTGTATTGCCAAAGCTGTGTGCTTTCTGTGATAATGTGGAACGGGGGGTGAATTATGTTTTGTCCCTTTCCCCGTTAAAGACTCTAGGCGCGCATAAAACGCCTGTCTTCTTGGTGGAAATTCACCTTTCTCTGTTCCTTTATTTCCATTTCAAGATGCGTGTGAAACTCTGCCATCTACCTCGAGTGTCGCCTGCCAGGCTGGTAATCAATTTCGCTCCGGAAAAAGCACACCGAAGCAACGGCGACGACGACGACAACACCACCAACCGGTTCTCGTCTACAATGAATTAGGGAAATTTTATCGCTTTCCACTTGGGGGGATGGGAAACTTTGTCATCAAAGTGGTCAAAAACTTTGCGGCTTGTGCCCCGGAACACACAGAGACACACAAAGAAACACAGAAAATGAAAGGAGGAACAAACTCGCACAACGTCTCGCACAGCGTCAGGATTGCAAGGATTAACCGTTCGTGGAAAACCGTCGCAGTCCACCGCTTTGGTAGGGGACAAAAAAAACTCCGAGACGAAGGAAACACTTCACCACCAACGCCGACAGACACAGACGGTGTGTCTGTGTGTGTGGTTGGAAAAGCAAGCTTTCCTCCAGAATTTGAATTGCAAATCGGTGTAAATTTCAAAGCGAGTCGACGAGTCGATTTTTGTGCAAAGTACCGCTTTCGTGTTCCCTCCACTTTTGAGGATCTGTTTTTTTGTTTTGCTTCCACCGGCCCCATTTCGTCCGAGAGCGGAAAAGCGCTTAATTGTAACACCGTGGTGTTGCTGCTGCTCGGTTCTTGGCCGCAGGTTTTATACCACCCTCGAGTCGGGTGATAAAATACTAGAAGGGCGGCTGTTACAGGGCGAAAGAAAATGGAAAATCTGACAAGACGAGTGATTCGAGTAATTAATTTTCACTCGATGTTAATTATCTTTCGACACGTCACCGTTGGTGTTCGCCTTCACGTCGCGTCTAGCAAGCGAGCGCGACAGAGCGAGCTAGTCAAGATCACTAAAGTTCTATCTTTAAATACACACACAAGCACCAACACTTTAAAGTAGACACATTTTAGGTAACAAATAATTTATTCACACCCCCTACACTCCCACACCCCGTCGTTTTGGTCATCATTATGCGGCACTCGACTCGATCATACACGAAAAGCTGTCTGTAGCAGGAAAGAAAAAAAGGTGTTTAACATTTGTTTACACACACTCACACACACTGTTGTGCAGAACAGCGGGACAAGTTGTGGAGCATTAATTTTCACCTCAGGAAAATGCATTCATCATATCGATTTGTTTTTGCCTTAACTGTTAACCAAAAAGTAAAACATCTTCGCTTGGCGTGAACCAAAATAGAGTGAATTCAAGCGATTTAAATCATCGCCTTCCCCCCAAAAAAAACCTCTAACGCCTGTACAACAAGATGCACTTTTCCCCAGACCCCGATGACAGACTTATGGGCCCCGCATTCCTGGGCGTGATGGCAGCACGAACCTTCTTTTCCGGCTTTCCCGACCGGCCGGTGGGAAAATGGAACACACTGTTTACATGGGAGAACCGCCAGCTGCACTCCGATTTGGGTGAGAGCGTTCTATTTTGCAGCGTTCAGTCAATTTCCTTTCCGCTTCCAAGCGGAAGCGCCATTGCAAGGAGCATCATCTAGGCACGGCGGCGGTGGTGCTTTTACAATATTGCACAGAGAGTACAGTAGAGGTTTGCAGAAACGATGATGCATTTTTAATTAAAATTTCATATTCAATTATTCTGCCGGAATGAGTGCCTAACGCCGTTCGATTTTGCAGCGATCGCGCGGGCGATGATATTGATTTTTGCAACTGCTAGAGTTGGGGAAGGAAAAGTTACTTGGATCACTTTTCTTACCTTTTGGCTTTAACTTGGAAAACTGCTGTCGATTCAATAGCAACTGTAAGCTTTCCTGCTGCTCAACATTGTAATGAAAAGTGAGCTGATAGCACAAGTTTATCGGACAGAAAGAATCAGGAGCGCGCGATGGCTCTTAAGATGAAGAGCTTGCACTTCTTCTTGTTCTCTGCTCTTTTTGCCTTCGTCTTCAATTCTCAAAGATCATCATCGGGAGAAGTGTGTTAAGAAAAAAGGCATTTCAACTTGGCTGCACTGAACGATGAAAACCCCCTTAAAGACGAGCAAACAATACACCACACACACCCAGTCAACATTCCAAACAGCATTACGCACAGTTTATTTCCCTTCCAAACCATCGATAGCAGACACACATATTGGCCATGTGAGGTGTGTGTGTATGTGTGTGAAAGGGAATGAGGTACAGGCGCCGCAGATCGCTGATTTGCATCGTGCGTATGGAACCCTTCTTACCAACTGCCTCCACTCACCAGTGAGTATATGCATAAACATTTTCACTATCGATGCTTACGCGCGCGGCGCCTCTTTCTTCGCACTTTGCGATCGCTCAAATCTTGCTTCGTTTTATTGGGTTGTTTTTTCTTCAATCCATTTTTTGCACATCTACCTCCTCGTCGATACAATGCCAATAAAGCGAAGAGGTGATCTCCGGGATCCGGACAACTATGTAGTCTGCGTGATGCTCCACGTGTTTTAAATCACCACGAGGAGGTTGTTTTTTTGTTACGCGAACGAAA
This sequence comes from Anopheles coluzzii, assembly GCF_943734685.1. Lineage (NCBI taxonomy): Eukaryota > Metazoa > Arthropoda > Insecta > Diptera > Culicidae > Anopheles > Anopheles coluzzii. Next base: position 100,264,093 of record NC_064670.1, on the reverse strand, counting down.
TGTTTGCAAAAAGCCACGATGAAGCAGAGCACAAAGAGCATATGGCGGAGTTGGAAAGAAGTGTGTGTTTAAATGGAGAGATCCCGAACACTTTGTTCAATGTATATGCTTCGTATTCCAGCTGACGCGGTTTTAGGTAATGGTTTTTTGTTGCGGAGTTTGCGGTTAGAGGTGTCAATGAACAGATGAACCTTGATGACACACACACAGCTCCTCTGGAAGAGATAAACGAAGGTATCCTAACTATACAGTATGTGAAAAATTGCACTTCTGACATATGTTTTCTAATGATAATTTTAAACGCTTTCAAACGCTGGTTCTTGGTACCTAAAAAAAGAGTATTCTTCAAAAGGGCTGTTGCTCGCCCTGTACATTGCACCTTCAACAAAAGATGTACAACAACTAACAATACACACAAGAACAGTTCTCTAATTCTATCGTTTAACAGCAGCAACAACCTACCTACCTTGCCTTTTCACTATCACCGCTGACACAGACGACAGCTGGAAGGTAAGAACACCTTCCCGTAAACATCTCTCCTCCCATGGAGTGAAAAGACCTGCAAAAACCACACAAGCAAAATGACAATTTCCCCCCCGTATGTCGGAGATTGCAGCGCGAACACGGAGAGAGGTTGATCCCGAATGTTTTCCGCATTTTCTTGCCAAAATTGAAATTCCACCCGAAGATGGAAGGATTTCGGCAAAACCGTTTTTCGCAGTTCGTCGCGCTTACACTTGCTGAGATGCGGCCATGCGACAAGCGAACGGGGGAAAGCTAAGAGCAGCTTTGCATCGCCGTGTATGCAGCAGCGTTGAGTATGCGGGAAAATTTAGAGGCAAAATTTGCTGCATTTCTCACAAGATATGGTGAGGCAGAAGGGTAGGGATTGCTTGCCATTTTGCGAGACCCAAAGGGAAGATTGGATTGTGTGTGTTTGTATATGGGGAGTTCTACATTTTCAGAAGAGCCACACAAGGAATCTCAATTTCCATCAACAACATCAATACCAAGCTGTTGTGCTTTTTGACGTGATTTTGTCGAGCAGTTTTGATGTTTTTAACAGCTTTTTTAATAAAATAAATTAAATCAAAAAAAGCCCCGCAGGTTGTAGAAAGAAATCAAAACCAAAAGCAAAACAATAATAACCTCCAAAGAACAACAGAGGCGCCAATGTTTCATTATATTTTAACAACAGCTGTGGGCCTGTGAGTGCTTGTGAAAATCCTGAATAAAAAAATAATGGAAAAAGGATCATCATTATACCATTTTTCCAAGGAAACAAGGCGCTCGTCCAAACACTCACACCCGTTGTTTGTACTCTGCAGCGAGTAGTGAGTAGGCTCCCGTCTCTCGTACACGTACAACTTTTACAGACTATTATTTTTCAAGCTTCGTTCATATCCAAAACCACAACCGTAACAGTTGCACCGCCACAGTTGCACAGCAAAAAAATGAAGAAGATGAAAAGCAAGAGAGCAACTAAAAAAACCGGCACAAAGGATAATAATAATAACCAAATGGTGCCTGCAACAATTTGCGACCCTCCAACACCGGATCACACAGGTCTCCCCGCCGCCAGTTGGACTGCTGGGCAAGGTTTTTACAACAAACGAGTGGTGCCTTCTTGGAGTTCTTCGAACTTCCAAACAGCAGCGCGGACATCGTAATGAGTACCGAGCAGTGCTCGATAGAAGAAGGGTAATGTGTGTGTCTGTTTGTGTTGGCCGATGGAAGGAAAGACAACAAGAAGCCCATGGAAGCGCTCTGTGTGCACAGTAATACTGTTCGGCTCCAATGCCCACCAGACCAAACACGCTGAGCCCTGGACAGAGGTTATGAGAAAAAAGAACCTCAGTCCTCAAGAACGGGAGAGAGGCTCATCGTGTGGTTCTAAAGTTTTGTGGCGCGTTCTACTACTACCACTGTCAATAACCTCGTCACTTTTATTTTAGCACCGAGGCTTTAGAGCCTCATTCAGTCACAAGGGGAAGAAAAAAACCTTCGCTCCAGCATGCCCCTGAAGGCTCACGTTCTACTGTGCGAGCGAACGAAATATGCTCCGTAAATCGCTGCGGATACATATTTATGAGCTTTTCGAGTTGGAGGACCGTGGGCAGTGGTTTGCGATTGGAAGATCGGCCTTTGGTCAAGCCCCCAAATGCTGCCATTAGAGAGGCAGTTGAATAAAAGAAAATTTGGGTCGGATTAATTCGGACTCATCTGGCAAGAACTGCTTACACGTACAAAGCACCTGCAAAGCTGACTAATAAAAACGCAATAACACATGTGTTTCAACGCTTTTGAAGTGCCTCTGGTACAGTACTCGGAAAACTGGAGCACAATTTTTAATGATTTCAAAATGCAAATTCTCTTCCAGAGGTGCTGATGTCCAGGGGAGAGTTCTGGCAACTTCAAACATTCAAACATGTCTCGTTTGCTCTGGAGTTCAGTTTGCAGCACCAAGAACAGCTGTCTTTTTGTTTGGTTTGGGGACTTTTTTCTGTTCTCTTCTCTGTGGTTAACCCCTGCGAAGACTCCGTGTGTATACTCCGCGCTCCATCGAGTTCACAGGTTCAATCGTTAGGCTCAAAGTATATCCAACGAACACCCATTTGGTCTGCTTCTGCCATCATGCAGCAGCAGGTTGCACCACAATTTCGAGCATTCGTTTTCTTTGTTTTTGTGCATCAGCTTGCAGCGCGGTTCGGACGTAAATCCAAATCTCAACTCGCCGACCACCTCAGACATCGTCCAGGGGGTCAATAACCGACGAACTGGTCGCATGCATACACGCAGAGAGAGATGAAAATAAGGATTGGAAGCAGAGAATAAGGATTCAAACGTCCAAGCACAGTTTTTGTAGCTTCCCTTATGTATATATCATCCTGGACGATATCCCACTGTCGCCATGAGGATGCACCACATTCAACTGAACAAACCGGATGCACTAAAGCTCCACGGCGAAGTCACAACCAGCAAATTTTCGGGGTGTACGATGGCCAAAGTTCAAAAGTAGCAGTTGAATTTTCAACTGCAAGGGCATCGCACTTGCCCCCTCATACGGAGCAGTACCGGAAGCACCCGGGGAAACCGGATAGAGCGAGTCACCAACTAATCAGAATTGCAACCCGGAGTGTGTGTGTGTGTGTGTTGACTGTTTGTGAATTAGTTAGCAAAGTTTATAATCACATTAAACATATTTGTCCTTTATATAAATGATGTCTCCACGATCCTTCCTGCGGATAATCACCTGCTCTATGCGGACGACACCAAAATCTTTCGGCAAATCCAGGGACCAGACGACCATCGCATACTCCAGGCTTCACTAGAAGAATTCGATAACTGGTGCACGCGAAACTCCTTAACCATTTGTGTTGATAAGTGTGTTACCATCACCATCAGCCGTTCGCGCTCTCCAGTGCATTTCGACTACACGCTAAACGGGCAAACTTTGCAGAGAGTCGATTGTGTCAAGGACTTGGGTGTTTTCGTCGACGCGAGACTCACGTTTGAGCAACACCTTGATCACGTTGTGACAAGATGCAGTCAATTGTTAGGCTTAGTCGTTAACATGACTCGCGAGCTCTCTGACCCAATCTGCACCAAAACTCTTTATTGTGCTCTTATTCGATCAGTGCTGGAGTATGGCAGCGTTGTGTGGTGGCCCTCCTCTGCTCGGGGGGTTGCGCGCTTGGAGTCCATCCAGCGTAGGGCTACCCGTTTCGCGCTCCGTTCGTGGGGCAGCAACAACGACTACACAACATGGTGTTTGTTGCTCGGGTTACCCCAACTCGACGACCGAATACGAAATGCTAGGCTGGCTTTTATCGTTGGGCTTCTCAATGGTAGCATCGACTGTCCGGTTTTGCTCTCGTCGATACAGCTGTACGTGCCTGCAAGAACTCTCCGCCCTCGGGCGATGCTGGCCATCCCAGAGACAAGGACCGCCTTCGCCTCCCGAGACCCGTTTTTGCGTATATGTCTTGCTCTGAATGCGGAATCTGATGCGTATGAGCCCGGCATGACGATGGCAAATGTGTTGAGTCGCATTAATTTACTTCGCGCCTCTCGCCAGAATCTTTAGCGTCCTTGTAATTGTTATTGTTGTTATTATTGTGTTATTGTAACGCGTGTGACTATTTTTGTTATATTCCTATTGTACCCTTACATATATCGAGAGGGCTTATGAGGTCCGTCGATCATTTAATAAATATACAAATATACAAATATACAAAAAAAAACTGCCCCATCCGGCGCACGATTTGGCGCGCTTCTCGATTGCAAATTGGCAAGGTAACGAAAATGGGAAGCGTAAAATAAACACCCAGCACTGGGGGGAAGCCGCCGCCTGGCGCAAAGAGCACCCAAACGTATTCAATCGAACGTCCGAGAGATGCCGCTTCTTTCTGCACTCATTTGCACGATATTTTCAAATTATGCTGTGTGTGTGCGCACGCGAAGCAACGCAAAGCACCATAATACGGTACGTGCCCGTGGCGCCAAACCGGCAGCTAAATTTATGTTATAACCTTCCGAAACCCTGCCCCACCGCGGGCGTTTCTGCAGCAACAGGAGAGAGATAGAGCTAGAGAGTGAGGGAGAAAAAAAGGACGAGAAAATCCCGGCAGCCAACGAGCGGCTAAATGTCCTGGCGTGCGATGAAGCCCCTTTTTCGCGAGAAGGATTACGGCGGCGGTAAAAGGAAGGTTTGTGCGGCGAATGGTACGGGGATCTGGTGGTTATAAATTTGTTCCCGGGAATGGTGGAACCCTGGCAAACCTTTTCGCACCGACTGGGTTGTTGCCCACCACACAAACACAAACACACACACACACACACACACACACACACACACACACACACACACACTACGGCTTATTCGAGCGCACGGTGCTTATCGCAAAAATCCAGCCACGGAGCTCCTGCTGCTGCTGCTACTGTGGATCGTTCCTTCCCGAGAAGGCGTACTCGTCCGTCGTTCGCCCGCGTCCTGATTGATGTAATTTCAACCGAAACGCGAAACGGCGAGGAAAATTGTGCGAATTTTCCACCAAACACACCGAACCTCGACCGTTTAGCGAGCACATTACATTATACCAGGTTGGAGAGGAGAGTTGCTGTTGCGAACGGGGGAGGAGGTTGATTTTGTTGGGAAGCAAATCGCTCGGTATTTGGTTTTATGACTTGGAACATCATATCCCCCTGGGAAGCGAAGTGAATCGATTTGTAATTATGAATCGTATCGAACAGCCGGAATGAATTCGGGTGGGTGAGCAATGTTTAGTATGCTGTATCTTCTGGAAGCGGGGCAGGAATATTGATCGAAAACTGCACTTGCTGGATTATGCTCACTTTAACGCACCAGTTGAAGCAGTCTACATGGGTTAAATTTAAATAAATAGTGACTACAACAACCAAAATACTAACGATTCGCGGAGCAAATGTTGCGTGAATTCAATGTACCACAAAGCGTACTCCAATTTCTGATGTTTTCAGAATCCAATCTCAAAATTCTAATCTGAAATCTCAAGCATGTTATGCCGTGTTTCGATTGATTCATACAAATAATGTCAGTTACTCTTTGTATTTTGGGATCAAATCTGTTGTTTTAGTTCCAGCATGGTGCAACATCCTTAGCTCTTTCTTGACAGAAATGAATCCCCTTTGTTGTTAATTCATTAAAATCGATTTAAATGCATTAAAACTGTAATATTTGTACTCTTTAGAAATAAAAACATTACTTTACGCTGTGAAGATAACATAAACAGTCTTTCTTGTCTGTATCTTCACTTGTTTCGCCACCTGATGACAAATGAAGTAGCAACAACTGGTCCAACACATTACAGCTTTCGAAACAAACAAACAGACATTTCCCGAACGGACCGTGGTACAGCTGGTAAAGCTGCGCTGTCCTCCAGACGTACATGTGAGGTCAATCAAGATTACAGTAAGAAAAAAAAAATATCCCCCAAACGAAAAACTGTAAAACCAACAGCAGCAGACAGACACATCGGGGCAGGTGCTCTTGCTTCTTGGCACATCTGCTGCACCTTTTACACTTTGTGTGGAGGATAGCGAAACGAAACCAAGACCGAAAAGAGCAAAAACAACAAAAAACTGCCATCACACTAAAACAAAAAAAAAAAGATACAGCAACATAAACGAACCCATTCACAATCGAATGGAACAGACCGATTTGGTCTCACAGCCGCCCCTTAATCTTTCCCTTAGTTGTCGTTGCCGCCACAGCCACTGCCGCACCATCTCCGGAAAAGCACGCGCCAAAATTGCTACCAAAATCGCTCGGCCGGGGAAGCAGATACTTCCAGGTGTTTCTTCGAACGTGTATGAAGATTGTCCGCAGCAGCAGCAGCAGCAGCACAAGTGGCCGAGACAATCTTTAACTGGTTTTGGCACAAACCGACCCCTCGAGGGGATGCCCGACCGACCGGCTGTAAAACCAAAAATCGTTCGACCCTCGGTGCGGGTTTGGTTATTATCTTCCGAGAAAAGGAGTTAAGGTAGAAAAAGGGCAGCCTCCTTCGATAGCTCTTTTGTCGCACCGACCACCACTACCAAATTACTGCAAAGGGGGAAAAAGGGATGTGCGTACAACAATCGTCACGCAGCACAACATTGCACCTGTCGGGTGAGGAGCCACTTCCTTCGAACCCTGCGCACCACATCTCCTTTGCTATATCTTGTTGCTCCAAAAAGAATGAAAACAAAAAAACACAGAAAACTCCATCAAGATGCTCCCCACTCGCTCGCTCGCTCGCTTGCTCTGTTGTCTTGCTCGGCTAAAAACACACGATAATCATAAAAGCAAATTTTCAACACCCATTTGGAGGGATTTTAAGTGCCATCAATGTGCACGCGCGCGCACCGTTTGCCAAACAGGCCCGCACGTTTATCGAAACGAAAGGCAATAGGCCAGTCAGCCATGGCAGCAGAAGCACGAGAAGGCGCGATTATGGATATGGGGCTGGTCTTTTAATTAACGAAACATTACACGCCGTGAACGTTCAGGGTTGTCTCCGCTTCATCAACAACACACAACATACGAAGCAAGCTTTATCATCTTTTCCATCCATGCCCTCCCCCACACTGTTATCAAACAATTTCATCTTAATTTTTGTTTGCGTTAGCGGTGGAAAAGCAAGAAAATGGTCGTGTGGTGTAATGTGCAAACTAAACTAGAATTAATGTCACTGATCTGGTTGCACGAGCATTTAAGTGTTCGTTAATGTAATCGTTAATTGTAATTCTCACTGTAGAAACATCAGTTTGAAGTTGTAAGTTCCCGTCGTAATTGGGGAGAGGAAATTTGGAGCTGATAACAGAAAATCAAATTCATACAAACGAGCCCATCAAACGTAATGATGCTCAATATTGACCGAAATACATTACCAGGCCTCCGATTACACCCAAGTAAACTTCTAAACCTAGACATCAGATACACACAGCCTAAGGACTCTGGTCCGTAGCACCTGCAAGGACCTCGCCGCACGTTCTCGATCAAAAGCGAAAGTTGAACTCACCTGCAACGAGAAGAAAACGAAAGAAATAAATTATAAATAATGGTCAGAACAGATAAAGCGGCCATTTCCGCCCCCGCCATTGGGTGTGCAGTTAACATCGCCTCCGGCGCTTCTTATCTATTACCCATCTTAACCTGCCTCACACTTCTTACAATCTTCAAACCAAACTCGCCCTCTCTCTCATTCCTTCAATAGATACCTCCCCATCAGCCGATCGCAACCTAACGGAGGCCCACCATTCGGAAAAGGCAAACCGTGATGAAATTGAGTAACGAGACACCCGTCCTCCCCCACCTGAGAGGTGGCGGCGGAGGCGGCAAATTCGAAACAGCGGCAGTGGCGGCAAAAATGTCAAGGCAGTAAAGCGGGGCCACAAGCAGACGGGTACACACAATAATGTTGCATCAAACTGTGCCAGACTGCGCGGGGAGGGTGTGCGGGATAGGAGGTGAACATTTTGCTTTATGCTGTGCTCTCTGCCTGCGAACAACTGGGCGAGTTTTTAGCCATTCATTGCCGGAACCTTCGATCGCGCGCGCACAAGAAGGAGGTTCGCGTTTTGTTGCCGGGGCATCGCTGAAGACACAACTATCGGTGGGTTTTGGGTGGTATGGTGCTGCTGCTCGCTCTTTGCCAGACGATGACGGCGAGGTCGGGCAGGCTACGCAATAGCAGGCAAAAAGTGCATATACTTTTGCACAGTGACCTCGTTTTTTTGCCGCTTCGATGTTAGCCTTCATTCTACTCCGCTGCCGTCTGCTGTCGTAACAACCGCACGTATTGCAGCACCAGCCACGGTAAAGAGAGTTTCACCCAGTAAATAAATATTCTTAAATATGAAGATATTGAGCGCGCGCTAGGCTAGATGGAGAAAATGTTTCTAAATCCAGTAATTTCATTTTAATTAAGGTTACAGAGCGTCATAAAGCATGGTTTCGTGGTTTGAGATTAGAACTCCAGACGGGCGGATTAGCAGTTCGTTTGCCTACCAACATGCTACGGAGTCAATCCGACGTTCACTGACAAAACTGCCTATTAAAGACGAACTTGCATATGCTGAGAATCAAATCCGAACATAATAGCACCATAATACATGCAAATTAACACACACACACACTGCTTTAGAATTCCATTCTCATCATATCTTGCAAATTCTAACATCCAACCCATTGTGCAACCCTGTATCGATATTTGAATTTCATGCAAACAGATAATTTGCATTTAAACTTCAACCGCAACCGACGGTAAAGAGAGTATCCTGCCCAAATCGCTTCCTGCTCGACGACCACCCTCAGCCAAAACCGGCAGCATAATTAGTTTCATATCTGCCAGCGTTTTCCGGCGTTCAATGCTTCCCATTTTGCACAGCACAAACGAGAAGAACACACGGAAGGATCCGTGCGTCACCGTTTTGTCGGGGGGAAGTCGTCATCTCCCTCCATAGTTTGACCACCACCCGGCGAGGGTCATTGACCTAGGACAATATTCATACCACACCAGCACCAGCCAGAGGCGTTGTCTGCGCGTCCCTCCCATATATGGAAAGCAATATGTTCTCCACCATTTGCAGCAATCTCGCACCCTGGGAACCACACCATGGGCTGGGCTCTGGAGGCTCATCTGGTTTGTGAATCGGTTTTGAAACTTTCGCATTGAATTTCCTGCCATCTGTGTACTGGGTGGTGTAGATCCAATCGTCCAGTGGGAGACGACGCCCTCTCAAACCCCTCTTCTCATTTTGCTGCTTCAGTCGGCAGTGTGTCTTCCTGCGTTGTGATGCCGCCACGGCACGTCGTTAGCTTCTTTGGCAGTGCTCCTGCCTTCCCTGCCGAACGGAAAACATTGACCAGGGCCAATGTGCCAAGAGGGCAATTACTTGATTACTCGCTCGTAGCGAGTTGAGCGTCTCCTTCCCCCACACTTTGCTGCTTTACAGCTGGTGTAGTGAAACATCAAACGGCAGCGGCGGTGTCTGCTACGCGAGACAGAGCGCCTGGTTGAAGGGTGGCCGATGTGTCGGTCTTTTTCTACCAGCCCCACCACCAATGCGCCCCACAACAACGACAACGATCAACACACACACACCCGGCACACACAAATCGGACGACCGAAACAACACCCAGCCCCAGAACCTAACCACGAGAAAGAGATGATGATGATGATGATTTTCATGTGGTGTTGGCGTTGACGTCGGTCAGTGGAAGAAAGATGGATTCTTCCGGTCGGCCCAACACTGTTGTCCCGGGTGCGATGAACGGTCTCCCCGGAGGTGCCTGTGTGCCGTTTGTTCTTGCGGGAGCATTGTCAAGACTTTCCAGTAAAGTCTTCATTTCAAGTCAAGTCTCCCAACCCCACCACAGTGACGAGAGAGAGATCATCCAGCAAGGGATTGTGTTTCTCCGTGTGTTCTCCTCTTCGTCAGTCCTGCAAGAACTTGGAGCATCTTGCCAGAAATGTTCACCAGAAATGAAATTGGAAAGAACGGTGTGATGGAAGAGCGGCCTCGATGGGTAATGCTGCTTCGCTCCATGAGACGTGACGTGGTTCTTCTGGTTGTGTCGTCGACGGTGGTGCGCGGTGTGCGTAACAAGTTAATGATTTTCTCTACTCGAGACGTTGGAGAGGCGCTGCCGCTGGAACGTGTGCACTCAGAACCAGAACTTCAGTGCGCCTTAACGACTTTAAGGAGGGTCGTTGATGGGATTGCATTGGGGCATGGAAATGAAGTGAAAAATTCAGAACCACAGTGTTGTATTGGATTAATGGATGAGCTTCATTCGATTCTGTAGGAGCCTGAGGAATGGAGCGGAAGACATTGCAATAACAACATGAGTACATTCACCCACACCGTTGCAAGCGGTGCAACGACCCACAGCAATTCGAAACTGGCCACCAGTCATAATTCATTCACACATTTGCATTCCGTTCGTTTGGTTGTTCGAGCGCTTGCTCAAAAACAGATTGAAGAATTCTTCAAAATACTTCAGAAATGAGAGACGAGCTTTAAGTCCAATCCAATTCACCATCTTCCAGGAATGTAAAGAGCAACCAAAGGTATTGCAGAAAATCGTACGAATAATTTGAATGCATTACACAACACTAAACACCCGCCTCACAACATTCCAGCGCCCAATTGAAAATGTGTCTAGAACTATTTCCGTTTGATGCTTCTGGTTGGTTTCGAGGCTTCAAACACGTACACAACACACGTTGCGGGAAGGAGGGACCTGCAATAGCTGTTCCGAGAAGGTGATGCATCTTTTAATCCCTTCTTTTGAGCACAACGCCTCTCCCGACGAGTTGCTACAAACCTGAACAACTATCAAAGTGCATTACATCACACACACACACACACATGCACCATCCAGGAGGCAAGATTTGCGAGACTCCTGGATAGGCAACGAGCAGTTCCGAACACTGAGACACCGGTTCAAGAAGCTACTCAAAAGGACGGTAGACACACATTATCCGGGTCTGGTTCTTTTCTTCATGCCAGCGCCCACCAAAGAGTCGGTTGCATCAAAAGCATTCTCGCTGCGCCGTAGGGATTCCTTACACTCCGTTAATCATTCTCCTCGAACTTGTATGTGTGGTTCTCTCTTACAGAAAAACATACACATACACACATACACGGATGACCAACTATAACGCCCTAATTTTCTGCATCCCGAGTTCTCTTTGCTTCCCATTGACCCTTATTCAGAACAATCGCGCATGTATGCGGGGTTAGGCGACTTGGTTCCTTCATCATCTCTCTCCCGTTTTGCTGCTGTTACCTGCACGTTCCATCGGATACGTCTCCCGTGTCCGAGAGAACCCTGGGACGCGCCCTAGTTCTAAGAAACCTGACCCACCCTGATGAACCTCCAGAGGGACAAAAAACAACCAGGCAAAAGACGGCATAATCTATCTTTCCCAGGCGATTAGGATGCGAGCTGGCAAAGTTACATCGTTCAAATCCAACACGTCGTCCCACGTATCGGCATGCTTGGCGCACAGATGCTGTCCATGTTTTCTAAGCCGAGCGCCATTTCTTCAGGTTTCCGGGGGCATCTTTATCACGATGCAAGTGCAAGCACACTACTCCCCCCCAGATGTGAGACGTTGCGGAAATTGCGCTCTGTGTTCGGGGGGTGAAAGTGCACAGATATGAATCATTTTCCACCACCACGAGGTACAAACACTGCACTGGCTTGAAACGGTGTCTTTTCCCTTAAGCCACTTGTATGTCTGTGTGTGTGTGTGGGTGTGTGAAAGCTTCCATTTGTGTCGTGTTCTTTACATCAAGAGACAGACGGCAACCGTGGTTCATCTTTCCGGCTTACAGCACCTCAACGATACGGTACTACACAAAACATTCTACTACTCCTGGTGGCTGCACTCAAGTGACCCTCTCTCTCTGTGTACTCTCTTCGAAGCCTTTCAAATCTCCCTCCTTCATCCCAGGTCCCCCCTTTTTCCCAAACCAATTTCTTTTTTATCGACTTGGAATGTTCCGCTAAGGTGAGTCGACACCAGCACGGGCGGCTTTGGCCCTCGCGAACCAAACAAACGGAGCGACCTTTTCTTCTTCGGCGTTCTTTATGGCAGCGAGCGACCCCGGACCTTCTCATTCTAGGCATTTTCATTGCCACAGACACACATGCACACGTGTGTGTGTGTGTGCGTGCAACTGAAACCAGTCAGACAGACAATCGACACAACCGAACCGGACAAAGCGCACGAGAAAAACATAACAAAGCCCTCCCATCGGTGTGTCGTCTGTTCCCTTAGCGGTGGCCGTCGACAAGAGGAGCCACAGGTTGCCCAACCGGTTTGAGGTTTTCAGCAGCAGCAGCAGCAGCAGCAGCCGGCGGACAAAAACCCGTCGACTGGATGCGTCTTCGTCGTCTCTGGGCGCGTTCTGCAGCCTGAAGCTGCTGCTGTTGTTCGCTTCAAAAAGAAGGATGAATGTGAGAGGTGTGTGTGGTTTTTTTGTGTTTTTTTTTTGTATTCTTTTTCATTCCCCAACAGTGTTGTTGGTATGTTGAGGTAAAAGAAGAAGCTTTTTTCCTTTTTGAGGTGTGTGCTTGGGAAGCCTTTTTATTGTACACCTTTGGTTTAGTTGGTGTGGAGGAGAAGCTGGTGATGGCGATTGTTGTTGTCTTTCCCAGCGGTTTTAACATTTTAATTTTATTTTGAACGTCCTAAACTCAATGAGTTCTAAACAACATTACTGGTGATTAGTAAATCATCATATCCGATTCGAACAGATAGATGATAAACTGAAAACGTATTTGATTTCTTATCTCGGATTGATCCCAGGGTTTGATCCCACGACCTGCAGTGCTGAGAACTGTGCTCTTCGCACGACACTACGCGGACGACCTATCCATACCACAGTTAAACCATTACCAGGTGGTTAGCCCCAAGCAGCAAACTCGTAAACGTTCAATCTATAGTCGCTAGACACATCACACCTCAACCTCATTCCCCTCCACAGTATAATCAAAGCCTCACCATAATCCTCTAATGTTTAGGATAAGCCTGAGAACCCGCACCATCGTCCATCAGGCCCTCAACCATTACAGTGTGTGTGTGTGTGTATGAGAGAGCTCGTTCGCACACAAATAGCTTTGTAGCAAAAGTGATTTTACATGCTAGCCAAAAGGGAGAAAGACCTTGCCGTTGGTCAGTTCTTGCTCCGTTACGGTGGTTTACGACGCTTCCATGAACTACCACCATGCGGGTCGGGTCTGCTCTGTCCTGGGGTGCCCGCGCATGTTAACAACAGGGGAAAGCGTCCATTTACCGTGCGCACGGAACGGACGGAACACACAGCACACGGTGGCCAACCGTTTGTACACACATTCCAACCGTGCAAAAGCCCTGTGAACCGCCCCAGCGAAACGTTTAACGCCTTTTCGTCCTTCCAGTTCACGCGGCGGCCAGTGTTACCAACGCTTTCCCTTGCTTTTTCGCACACAAGAAAAAAAAACGCACTAATGTGTTAACCATTACGAGTGATGAGTATTTTAGCTCAGTTGCTTTCTTCCACGTACAGAAAATGCCGTGCGAAACGGTATGGTGGTTGGATTTTCAGAGGACCTTTTCCAGTTACAATCCCCATTTCCCAACACAACAACAACACACAACAAACACTGTTGTTCCCTTAAGAAGAGTTGATTGGAATTAGGGGGACAGAAAGAAGAGCCAAAAGATGCGTAGAAGACTGGGTAGAGCAAAGTATGCCCACCCGCTCAACCGGTCTTTCTCTCTCGTTCTCTTGGTCTCTCTCTCATAAGACTGCTCTGTGGAATGGTATGCTATTGGAACATGAATTGCAAGAAAACGCCCCATAACCGCGTGGTTCCTGTTCTTCTGGGGGCCTCCAAAAAGTTCATCGTATTTCACCACCACGTGGAGGTAAAGGGGGCTAAAAGGATGGTCGATGGGATGGCAGACAGGCAGGCAGTACTGAACTTGATTGAACTCATTCAAGGCTAGCAGCCAGCGGACTCCACGACTCGCTCTCCGACCACTTTTGCCAATGCAGTCGTCACGTTCTCCCGTAGCGCGGCGAAGTAACAGGGCAGTGGCAACGGAATTCGTCTTCGTCCTCCGGGACGTCACACGGGAGTGTGCGCCGCGGCGGTGTGCTCTGCTCGTTTGGCGAGACGTTAATGTTCCGACAGCATTTTTCGCATCGCACCCGCCCGCTATTTTTAGCGTGCAGGAGGAGAACGGTGCACCAGCAATACGGTTTGCACAGTCGGTAAATGGTAGAGGATTTTTTTTTGTTGACTTTTTGTTGCTTCTGCATGTTCCCGGACAGATGCAAACCCCTTTCGCGCCACCGTATCTTTGGCAATTTACACTTGTGGCATTGAGAAGCGCCCGCCCGCGTAAGTGAACGATGATGATGAATGAACGAACCGCAATTTAGCACCAACGCTGCGAGCACCGACGAGTGTCAGACGAGGTAACAGGCAATTCGATCGATCTTGTAGAGTGTCTAGTATTACAGGGGTTGTTTGTGGATTTGGAAATTGTCAACAAACCAATTTCAGTACCTCAAGATTCAATCGTTGGGATTTCAATGCTCCAAAACTTATGTTTTTCCAGATGCTCAAGATTGTTTTTCAGAAGCTTGTGTACATCGTTTCTTGCATATCAAAAACACCGATTTATAGTTAGATTTACATTGCTAGACTAACATTTCATGAGCTAGGCTAACATACTCTTGTACAATCAGCTAAGCAACCCTACAATACGCCAAATTGATGAATACAGAGCAGCAGCAAACGAGATCTGCTCTAATTCAAATCCGCCATAACGCTCCGTAACATTCCCGGGAATCAATCAAATCGTCTCCACCACCTTGAATTTGATTTCTTCCAATGTCTGGAATGTCTGGAATGTTACCTCGCGTTGCCTGCAAATGAGTTTTGTTTTACAAAATAGTTCGAAATGCCACGAAGCGACCAAGCCAAGACGACGACGCTCCCCTATTGGTGGGAGGTGGGTTTCGTTCACTCGAATCGTACTGAAGCAAACAAGGATTCTTCAACTTCTCCAGCACCAAAAGCCAAAGACCTCATGGCAGTCGCACCACAACACAACAACAACACAAATCAAAGCAAAAAAAACATACACATTCCACACAAAGGAAGAAAAGTGCGAAGACGCAAAAAAACACACACACACAAATGGCAACGACGTTAAAAGCTCCTCTCCTCCGCTTCTTCGGCTTCTCGCGTGTCCAAAACGCAACCGAAACACATTCCCGAACGTTGACCGAAATGTGTCTGATCGTTGAACTGAATTGCCGTTTCGCACAAGCGGGCAAATCTGTGATCACTCCCTCCCAAGTCCCAAGACTTACAGACAGAAAAGCGTGCGTTCTCGACCGGTTTCACTGCCTCCTGAGCGGATGGTGTGAGCGTCAAGCAGCGTTATATGCTGCTGCCGTTCTCGTCCACACATCTCTTCCCAACTACTAAAAGCTTATGTTTGCGCGAGACTGATGTTTGAATATGTTGCATGGTCATTGAAGCCTGCTCAAGGTGGTGGTGGCGGACGTAATAATATTCGGTAGCAGTCGATGATTAACCATCCGATTCGATCCGATCGTTTTGAATTCCTCAACCTCCGTCAATCCAATCACTTTTGGGTTTGAAAGAGGGTACGAAAACGTTGTTATTATCTAGCGTGCGCGGCGTCGTTGAACTAAAAAAAACCCAAAAGCATAGCTAAAACCCCCACCCAGTATATGCAAATGAATAGGAGAAATAGTTCTCGGGCAGCTAAATATTCAAACATATTGATTTGAATGTGTACCGGCGACAGAGCCGCTTCCATGGTGTGGATGATGATGATGATGATTTAAATTCGATCGACATCTTCACACGCTCTTCATCCATAAGTAATAACGAGAGCTGCCCATCGTCGTCTTCATCGTGCAGTAAGGAAATCGTGTTACACCGTGGTGCCATTGATAGTGAAACTCTCTATCTCGTTTCCATTTCGATTGCCTTTACATCGTTATGGTGGTATGGTGGCAGCGGCTTCACTTTGTATTTCTTCTTGCCCTGGGTATCAATCCATCATTGGAACAGGAGACCCGTTCAAGTGACGATTTGCATCACACACACAGACAGACACAACACACACACTGCACACCGGAGCTGAACGGCCATTTGTCACGGTAAACAACGTGCGTACCCCCCTCCACCGGCTAAACAACCTCCTTCCTTTTCTCCCTTGACGTTTTGCTTATGCAGCGCGCTGCAGTGCAGCAGGGAAAACTAGGCCACAGGAAGGCCCCCTCTCGCCCGGCCCACAGCCACCAGAGTGTGCGCCCTTTTCCCAGCCAGACGGACGTGTAAACATAAGGCACACAACGGCCCCTTCCACACAACGCGGCCGCCAGCCAGTAAACCATCCCAAAGCCCAGATAGCCTATATATTAATGGATTGGCGCACGAAACGATACTGCATCTTGCAAAACGCCCAAGCGTGACAATCGGATAAGTTGTGCGCGTTTGGAAGCCTTCCCTTCACGTGGCGATGATTGAGAGGTTTATTTAACACATCGTTCACCGCGCTGTATGATTTATGGAGCTCATTTTTAATGTTGCATTTAACACTTCGTACCACGGCGGCTTCCGGAGAAGTGGCCAAAAACACACCTTTTCTGGCTGGCGAAAATCACTCCTACAACAACGGGGAAGACTACGGGCGAAAGTGCTGGCACACTGATAACTCGCAGATAGCTAGCCTTGTTGCTTGTATTTTCTGGCCTTAGAAAACAAGCGAAATCAAAACGTAGACCACTCAGATTGGTGCAGTACGCTTATTAGGTTTGCGCACTGGATGCAACTACAAATGAGAGTGGGTGTAGGGGGCTGTACGCGTCTTCTAGTTGCAAGCGAAGAGAGAAAAAAAGCACACAACCTCGCAGGGTGCATCGGAAAGGAAAATTCCAAAACGCATCCATGCAAACAAATTTATTTATTTAATGATATACTCTGTTCCCTGCGGCGAGAGAGCTGGGGAGCTACTATTTGGCATGGTAAGGTTCGACATCTCGGGCGTGTGTGTGTGTGTGTGTGTGTGTGTGTTGGCACATCCTATATTGCACCCGGATCTACCACCCTCCCCCCTGCGAGACTGTGCTTTTTTCCAGTACAGTGCGTATGCCCGATGCGTTTCATTTTCTTTTCATTCCAAGCCGCACGCTTTCCAACGGCATGGGGCGAACGAGAGACACGAACGCATGCACACGCCGCCGCTGTTTGTTGCACATTTTTCACGGTCGTATTAGCCCATAATCATGCATGTTTTTGTGTTGCACTCCTTTCTTCCACCGCCTCTTTGTGTTACGGGCACTTTTGTGCATCAGCATACGATTGGTGTGCCTCGTTGTTGGCGGAGACTGTGGCAAAAAGGCACAAAGTCAGCGGGGCGCAATGCTGTTTATTACCAATGACGAATTTGACTGGCATTCGATAATACTGAATATGGGTTGAAAGGGTGAGTAGCAAATCAACTATCGCTCCTTGTCGTAGCCCAGTCAACTCACCAGAGTAAAACGATCTCTTTCTGAGTCACGTTCACGAGCTTTTAAGTAAGCGAAACTAAACGAAATAGAAATTATCAATGCTGGTTTGTCTCATGAAAGAGACCGCCGATGAGCGAATGATGGCACCGTCATTTTATTTATTTTACCCAGATTTTTTAAGCTTCAAGAACAAAGAGAAAAGTTTCTCGGATGTAAGAGGATCCATATTGGATTCGATCCTACTATCTTCTGTATGCAAAATCCATCAACTTACCACGACACTATTTGGTAGTGTGTGCTCTGCATCGTCTAATACGAAACTTAAATAGATCAAGATCAACAGAAGAAGCTCGAAAAAGGCTTCTAGCCTGCACGTGTTTCCTGTTTTCCAATAATTCTGCCAAGCTTTACCGAAGCAAGGACGCTGGACCTTCAACATTAATAAAAAAAAATCAGAAAACAGCTATTCTTTCGCCACCTAAAACGCGCTCTCGTTATCACACCATTGCACCATTCCAGCCGTGCTGATGCAGCACAAACTGCACCGATGCAACAACCTCGCGCCAAAGCTCTGGCTCAAACAATAAAAAAAAATATCCCGCAAATTCTGCAAAACTGACCAGCCCGATGTGAAGGTGAAGAAGAGTAGAAAGTAAAATGAAAACAAAATTAGCCGACGATGTTAAAACAAAAAACAGTTACCAACGAATATGCTCACTACACTTCAACCCCCCCCCCCCTCCCCCTTTTCACAGCCCACAGATGAAACGAGATATATGAAAATTGTTACCCATTAGAGGAGTAAAAAAACGCGTTGGCCAATTGGCTGCCGATAGAGTGTACCCTTCCCTTCCCTTAGAGTGCGCTAGCACCGAGTCCCAAATGCAGTCGTCGTCGCCTTTCGGTAGAAAAAAGACGAAGAAAACTCCATCGCACATCGGCGGCGGCAGCAAAAAAAAAGCGGGGAAACAGTGCGCTGAAAATGTGCACTGAACAGGAAAGACGACACTGCCGGGAGGAGGAAGGCGAGGGAAGAAAAACAGTTTAAACTGCATCAAAGTTAGTGCAACGGACGGGCGGGCGCCACCGACAGCAAAAGAAAACTCTCTCGCTTTGGTCGAAACTGAAAAATGTGAAAATAAGGAGCCCCAAACACACATACACACACGAGCCCAATCGTTTTGGAATCTAGCTCTAAAGCCCTCTCCTCTCCGTTGCCTACCATACCAGCTCGTTAGTTTTTCGCAGACGATTTTCCCGCTTTTCCACCGGACCAGTGAGCGGCTATAACGGTCGGAAAAGGAGGCAAGAAGGAGACGCACAGAGATCGCGTGGGTGGGTGTAGCGTACTTTCTTTGCTGGAACAGTGGGTGGGTGAGTTCGGAGCAGGAAGCTAGGGGGGCCAAGATGCACACAGCCCTTCCTAACTTTGCAGATTAAACAGAGCATTCAGTTTTGTTTAAAAGCGGCCGCATATCAATTGTTCAAGTCAGTATCAGCAGTTGCACCGATCGATAAGCATTACAGCAGCTCCAGTGTAAGCAGCAGCATCCAACAGCGGTGGAAGTGCATTCTCAGCCTATCAGTGCGTGTGTCACCAGTTCGAGTGTGTGTGGAATTAGAGAACCTAGCAACCAAAAAAAACCAAAGCAGCCAGAATGTACAGCAGTAGCACCATGTTGAAGTATGTGACGCTTGCCTCGGTCATCGCGACGGCCCTCTGCGCCAGTGCCGGTGTTCGCGGTGCGTCCCGGCAGGAACCGAGCGGCGGCGAGCTGGGCGTACTGCAGAAGGTGTACGATGACTGCCAGGACAAGCAGGACTTCACCGGCTGCCTGAAGGGCAAGGCCCTGACCGCCATCTCCCGTGCTATTGATATGGTGAGGAACACGTCCAGGAGATGTTCTCTGTGTTTGTGTGTGTGATAAGTGATTAGACTCAGATGTTCCAGGCTTTCCAGAAGGTTGACTCTGGAGCTCTGTGGAGTAGCTAGTTAATTGTGTGAACAGTTTATGGTCAAACATTCGACTTTACGAAGTCATCAAAGTTCTCCAACTCCAAAAAAAAAGTCCCTGGAAGACACCGGAAACTAATTCCTCATCGTCTTCTACCATCTCCCCTCCAGGAATCCATCCCACTGCTCGATGGAATCGCGCTGGTGAAGCAGGACAAGGCCGAAAACGTGACCGTCCCGCTGCTGAACGATGCCCGTTCGATGAGCGGCCTGACCACCGTCGACCGTACCCTGCTGGACAAGGTGGAGCAGTTCCTGCGCACCCACGTCGTCCGCTTCGACATGCGCCAGCAGTCGGAGGCGGCCCGCGGCAACAAGCAGAACAAGCACCACCGCTACCTGATCGCCGCCTTCCTGACCGCGATGGGCATCGCTGGCCCGATCGGTCTGAAGGCGCTCGCTGCCATCGCCGGTAAGGCGCTCGTCATCTCGAAGGTTGCGCTCACCATTGCCGGTATTCTGGCGCTGAAGAAAATCTTCGCCCACGATCACCACGAGGAGACGAGCTTCCAGGTGCACGCATCCGGACACGATAACCGGTAAGTGTTCATTACCTCGCGGGAGGTCAATTTCCCCCAAAAAAAACGGGAGCTAACTCTTTTTCTTGTGACTCTCCTTCTCTCTAATTCTCTTTTCCCATCCAGACGAACTGCCTACGTGATGCGCCCCTCGAAGGTCGCCGCCCCGGCCAGCGTTGATCCTTACCGGTACTACTACGAGCAGCAGCAGCAGCAGCCCCAGCAGCAGTACGCTGCCCAGATGTAAGCTTTCGGTGCCACAACAACTGCTCCACTCACCAAGACAACGAAACGGCTGAGTTTCGAGACAACGAAAACATATGACCGACGAAAACGAACGATCGTCCCGATCGGCGGTAGGAACACATCGAGCAGACCTGCAGAACTTCTAGAAGAACTCGTCACAAATTTCATCCTAATTTGTGACAGCTCCAGAAAGCCTAGGGTCCTCTTGTAACTCCTCCTCAGCCTGTCGCAGCGACGATTGTACCATGTAATATTTATTTTAATTTATTCGCTAATCTTAAAATCAATATTTGTTTCGTCCCCTCATCTCCCTCACGAACAGTAGAACAAAAAACGAAAATTAAAACTGTTAAACAGTCATATTTAAAAACAAAAGGCATCATGTTTTTGATTAGTTATTTGAGTTTGTTTCCATTTGGAGAGCGATTACACATCGCACTCCAATATACAGCAACCTAGCCAAAGCCAATGTGTAGGAAGCGCGGTAGGGGGGGTACACGCGAATCATCGGAGCATCGTCTCCAGCCTTCGCTTATACCCTGCCCTCCAGCAAGAGAGTCGTCGTATGTTACGATACAGGGAAGGAAGAAGAAAACAAAACGTAATTCGAACGCGGGAACCGAAATTCGGTGGCACTCAGTAGCAAACTCTATTTCGTACAAGGTCCCGAAAGATGTGCGATGGATGCCTTTGCAAAAGGGTAGCGCATACAAATTGAACAATAAACGTATGAAATGTCTTAAGCAAATGTAAAAAAAAAAACAAGCGCTTCTGAGTGTTACTGATTCAATGTTGCAAATCCGAATCAAACATGAATCATGCGAATGGTAAGCAAAACCAAACGATTTTTATCGACAATTTAACTAACCAAACATGTGTTTGTTTCTTTGCAGATAACATCCATGACGATATGGGCAAGAGAGACGACTCTGCTGATAATAGGTATTGGAGAGAAGAATACTCGCCCTTCCTCGGTGTATTGTATCGGAATAGAAGAGCGTGCTATTTGAATCTTTAACTCACTCTATGCACTGCTTCTCTTTGTGATTCAATTCACTCCCTGCTCTGATCCAACTCACTCTTTTGAGATTCAAATCACTCTGCACCGACTCCAACAATCAGTGTGAATTGGAATCAGATAATATAGATTCATAAAAAAGAAGATTATTCACTTAAATGATTCATAGGAACACTTAAGTTGAAGTTGTTGAATTTAACTCACTCACTGACTCACTCTAACTCAGTGCGCACATCTCTAGCTGACAAGTAGTAAGATATCTTTATTTCACAACACACGGTCAATCAGCATATTGTCTAACGAAAATTAAATATTTGCTTCAATATTGACATCTTCAGCACGATTAAATTAACTTGACAACACACATTCCACAAAATCTCTTCAAAAACAGCAATTGAAACCAAAAACATAACAATGCAACTGACCGCAACGCCACGCCAGCGGGACTTTGCTGACTGTGCTGGTGCATCCAGCAGAACCATAGGCCAAAGCTGCAACACGCCAAACCAGGTGAGAGGATTAACGTCAGCAAAAATAAAAAAGAAGCCCAACCGCCCTAGCCACACGAGGCACGAACGTGACACTTGAAGAGTCGATGTACCATCAACTGGGTGTATGTGCACCACCATCACCACCATCCCTCAGAGACAGTTCAGCGCCGGGGAGTTTCACAATGTTTACTGGACACAATTGTCCGGACTGGATTTACATTCAAGCCTGCCGAGCGGGCACATACACTTACATGCAGCCATCTAAGCACGATAAACGTGTCTGTGTGTCTGTGTGGATCGTTGCATTTAAACGGTCGTTTCGCATGGAGGCACACACAAAAAACATCGTAGATTTTCAGTGCAACGCGTCGATGCACTCGTGCCACAAGCGCGAACGTGTCTATCCTTCATCCCAAATTGACGGCTACCAGCAGGACATTTTTAAAAAGCGGCATACCTAAAAACGGTAAGAGCATGTTGTGTGCAATCTATTAATAGCAAAACACTCCCAAAAGCTGTGTCTAGCGGCTGGACAGAGCTGGATTAATAAGAACAGAAACACTGTTTTCCGAAATACATTCAGACACACTCATTCGTGTTGTTGTGTTAAGTGTAACAAAGCGGATAGATTTCCATGGGTTGTTTTTTGCCCCGTAGTTTCCCTCTCCCAGCATGTTTACTGCACGATCCAAGGATAAAGCGAAGTCGACGATACATCCGCCCGCAGTGCCACCGTGTAGCGTAGCAGCCTCTTCTAGCCACCCGCTCCCGGGCTGAGGGTTTGCGTGAGGATCGAATATCTGATACTTCCTGTCAAACGCTGTCAAAACCCCTGTACAACCATTACGGGGTACCATTAGGGGTTACGGGTACACACTTTGTACCAACTTTGAACATTCTCAGCCATCGGCTCGATGTACCGACGTATGGTTGTTTTCAAGAAAAACATTCGGATCTCTTGGTTTACTTTCAGTTTCATGTACACTTCATCTCCTGTGGCATAACAGTCGATACTCCTGGTAGAGTAGTTTGAATAGTCCAATGTTTTCCTTCCCGGTGGTCTATTATTTAGCACACTCTCACATACACAAATTAGCTCTTAACGTCCTTAAACTGTATCGCCTTTCCAAGCCGTTTGTTGTCCACCGTATCCACCTCCAGCTCTGCTTAATTTAGAACATAAAAAAAACCTTCCAACCCGACTTCCGGCAGCGCCCACAACAACTTCAATTAAGATGATAATTTGAATCATGTTCTTAGCGAACAAACTTTTTTCATATTTTCCACTGACCCCATCATCCCGCCAGCTCATCCCATGCCCACCTCCCCCACCGGTAAGCAGAAAATTTCAATTTCCCAACCACCAACCAACCGCCTTTGCTGTAATCCCGGGAACATCCCCTCCTTAAAACGAAACGCTTTGGGGCTGGGAAAATTCGACACTCGGCTAACCTAAGCAAACACAAGCTACGCGGCATGCCCACGGCGGGTTTAATCGACGGGTGTGCGGGTGCGTCGGGTGCAATAAACAATGTGAAACCCTTGTGCCCGGGCTCGTTTCAAAGCCGACGAGCGGGCGAAGACCCGCAAGAACGGGCGCGCGAGAGAGAGCGTCGCGTGTGTATTTTTGGGGACAAAGACCCTGGGAGTGCGGGGCAAGCAAACACCAGCGCACACAGCGCACAGGACAGTGGAACGACTTCCATTTTCTTACGTCACGTTAGCCCGGGGGCTTGAGACAGAGTAAACCTTGCTGCTGCCTGTGGCTTCCGGTCCGAAAGTGGATTTTGTAGCGCCAGGCAAGAAGAAGGAGCATTGGAATCGGACCCAACTTTCCAGAAGCGCTTGCTAGGAGTGTACTCCTCGAGCAGCTCGGCAGCTGCTTCTCCATCATCTTCACCGGGAAGAGCTGGTGGAAAGTTGTAAAGACTTCACCCAATCATGTACACAACTACCGCCAGTTCGTGTCGAGTCAGAACAAGTTTCGTTGCGGCTCTCTCGCACTCTTCCGGATTCCTGCTCAACGTTAAGTGTAGTTGGGTGTATCTGAGCTGATGTAATACCACCACCACCACCACAACACACGGACCGGTAAGTAACGCGACCAAACAGCGCAAAGGATGCTGCCCCGTCGCCCCGCGTGGAAAGCATGCAGCACACAAACTTTTTCTTCCAAATCCTCGATTATCTCTCTCCTCTTCCAACAGTATCGTTGATCAAACGAAATGCTTCTTTAAGTTCATTTTACGCTAAGCACGGGAAGGAGGATTTGTGGATAGCTTTCTATTCCACGCACAAACACGTACACATTTGCCGGATAAAGATCTTCCCGGGACAGAAGAAATCCAAGAGAGAGAAGGAATAAATCCAGCAAACCAAGAAGGAGCATGAACGCGAACCTGCACCGCACATGTGTCACGCAGGAAAAGAGCGGACCTTACGGCGGTCCTTTTTTATGCTTCTTGCTTGCCCCCTTAAATGCCCTTTCAATCAATAGCAAACCGAAAATCAATCCCGAAACTCGATGAATAATAAATATCATGTTTTGTTGTTGAGAAAAATCGACATCATCCAACAGTCTTCCGCATAAGCCGACTGAGAAGGCCTCAACAAGATAGGCGCACAGAAATAAAAACGTTTTACAATCATTCAAACTGAAACGTGGAAAAAGGGAAAAAAGGGCAGAATGATACCAATTTGAGCGCATAATCGAAAGAGCTCCTTTGCTCTCTTTATTTATCTCTTCTTCCCGCGGGTCTCGGAGGTTCATCAAACCGCCTTCTTGTTTTTTTTTCTCTCTCTCTCTCACAAGGCCCAAAAACCACAGCGCACACAATTCCACCTTCTTGAAACGGTTCGGTGAAGCTGAAACAGCACCTTGAAGGTGAATCCCGTGGGCAACTTGTGTGTGTGTGTGTGTTTGTATGTCAGTTGTTTCTTGAACTCTTGAACGGTCGCGGTACGCGGGAAATTGATACCGAGATGCTTTTGTGGCAAAAGCAAAGAACATGTATAGAGAGAGCGCACAAGTAAACGATCAAACTCCATGAAACTCTCACACTTTTGAGGTTCTATTCCCTTGCCCATTGCCGACGAGATCAGGGACGAGGGAAGTTGTTGGACCTCGATAATTAGCTCGTAAGGTTTCGGTAACGCAGCCAACAGCGCCTCACCGTTTCAAAACTCTCGGCTCTCGGCGCAATCCGGGGGAACGAAGGCAATCCACCCTTATGGTTGGGGGGAAGAAAGCGAGCTCCATGAGAAGGAAATGGAACTTGTTTGGCCTCCCCCGGGGTAGGGGATGTATAGAGTCTTCCCACGGGACAATAAAATTGAAACTGGTAAGATTCAATCGTTTCGATTGATTTCAGCCTGCAACAAACCGTTCCAGCAGGAGTTTCCCCTTTAATGAACAAATACAACACGAATGATGGGGGAGAGAAGGAAACCAAAACAACCAGCATGATGGCAACGCGGCCAGAGCACTACTACGGGAATGGTTCATTGATGAGAACTTCCCAAAGGCCGGAGGAGGAAAGGCTTTTCCCAATTTCTATTGCATTTTGAAGCCTTGTCGTAAGTCTTGTAACACACTGCATCTGTTGCCCTTATTTCTGCTCGCGAGCGTTTAATAATAGGTCCCCTTTGCTGCAACAATGACTTTCCGAGCTACAGTTTCCCACTTACACGGGGGGACACAGCAGTGCTACTAGACGTCGGAAATTGAAACTGGAAAATTTGTTTCCCTCTTTTTTGATACGGTTGCAACGCACGAACAGCCCATGGAAGGGATTAATCCTGGCAACACGCGACTCATCAACTCGATCAGCGGCATTGAGTGGCGAGAAAGTATAGAAAAAAGTCCCCTTCGGATTTCCCACTGGCCCCTGCCACGTTCCATGAAGCAGTCCTAACCGACGCTGCGGCCCTGCTGCAGGGTCTTGCGGGTTCATCATCAACAGCTGGTCCCCGACAAACGTTAGTGCCTTCGTTTTCTCTCTCTCTCTCAGTCTCTCTCTTCTACTTTAGCTTCGTTCTCCACCACCCCGGGGAAAACCAACTCTAATCGGAACCGAAGCCTACGGAACGGTTGCTATCCAACAAAACCCCGGCGGCTGGCAAGAACTCATCCGAAACGATGCTGCTGCTACCGCTGCTGCTGTTCCAACGTGTTCCACAACAGCCCAGCAACCGTTCGCACCAGTTCTCGTTCTTGTGAATGCACACACACATAGGCCATACGACCAGAGGAACAACCTCGCTGGAAACCCGTGCGCCCCGTACGTTGTCAGGCATCGCAACCTCGTAGGGCGCACACAAACACACACAAACGGGGGCCGGGGAAATATGCTGTAATGAAGAACCCCGCGACTCGTGGCAAAGGGAAAGGAAATACATTTTTAGGTTTTGTTGTGAGGGTGCCTTGTCGCTGCCTGTCGTCGCATCCTCACAGCGAGTAGTTGCCACCATAAAGCGCACTGTGTAAGGCTTCTGCACTGTCCCTCGGTGTCAGTCAGCCAGGGGAGAGAATCTTCATTCCGCCGTACGCGTCCACACACAAACACACACACGCGCACACATAGCAAACAGAACGTTCGTTGTCCCTTCTTCAACGTCGTTGTCGTCCCTTTTTTTCGGGGGGTTTTGTTGTGCTGGTGGTGCATGGAGAGTCACGTTCGATTTTATCCTGGCTCTGGAGATATTTCGTTCGTCTGTTCGCTCTCTCTCTCTCTCTCTCTCTCTGGCTTGATTCTCCCTTTCAGTTTTGGCAGCAGTTGGGCCCGTTTTCCGCCTCCCTTCCAGGGTTTGCCAGGGGGCTCCCTCACACGATCTCTCTCGCTCTCTCTCTCTCTCTTTCCTTGCTTTCGAGAGCAATCGGTAAGTTCGGGCCCGATGTCGACCGTGGCGTCCCCCATAACCATAGCCAGCGCCATAAGTGCGCAGTGAACCACTGCACACTTGAACAGGGCATTCCTCCCCACTCCCTTTCTCCCTTCGTCTACAGAAACCTCCCTCCCGACACGATTGGAAGGCAACATGATGATAATAGGGGGAATTGAGGGAAACAAAAAGTCTACAAAAACGCAACACCGCACCTCGCGGCTCGAGTTCAATACACTCTGTGTAACGCGCTCTGTGTGTATGTGTGCGTTTATGCTGCTTCCTTCTTCCCTTACCGAAAACAGCATTAAAAAACGGACACGCCGATAATCGGCGGCCGAGTTCTAGCGCGGCCTCTGGTTCTAATGGTTGCTGTTCTACTACCGGTAAGGCTCGCACGAGACGCGCGAGGCCTACCAAACGCGTCATCGTTCGTCGTCGCTGGGAGTCCGTGTTGAGGGGGGTTTTCGATTCGAGTTTTCGCTTCTCGTTGGTAAGGGCCTGTATGCGGCCAGCCTTTCGCGCACTGCCTTTGGCGTGTACGGAATTCCCTAAAACAATCCCATCGCGCTCATTGCGTGTAGCGTAGGAGCCGTGCTGATGGGGAGTGGGAAGTGTTGCTAGTGTCGTTGCTGGTAGTGTACTGGATTTTGATGTCTTTCGGGCCGTTCTGGAATTGGCATGCTGTTGCGATTCTTCGCTTAAACACGAGTAGGTACGAGAGAATCATCCGCATCCTAATCAACGCCAGACTCATTATTGTTGGCCGTTTTGGGCGTGTGGCATACGCTAGAAGCCGTCCCTTTGTACTCTGGGCCCAGTAATCTACCCCAACAGACTCATCGTTTCCTTCTCCAAAACGTTCCGAATTAGCTTATGTTTGTATCAGGACGCACAACTTACCTAAAAGTAGAAAAGAAGAAGAAAAAACAACAAATACTTTAATAAACAGAAAAGAAAACAGAACACACAATATTATAAAGACTACAGGAGCAAATAGTAAAGGATTTTTATCTCGTCTTCTGCCCATTTCCTTCCCCCACAAAACGTGCATTAAAAACATGCTCATCTCACAGCCCCACAGACTAACATCACCTCCATCGCCACAGTAAGCCAGTCAGCAAAACCTGTGCCAGCTGCTGGAGAAAGATTGCGTCACAAAAACACACAATCGTCATCTGCAGAGTAACTCTATCCCGCAGTGCCTGTGTAAAGGCACGCGGAGGTGGGCATCCCATTGCGGAAGAAACTCATTTCTTTCCAGCAACGTCAGAACATTATGCATTTCCCCTTCAGAAACACAGGGCAACAAGCGACAGAAGGGGGAGAGAAGACAGCGCTACACTGTCAGTCAAGAGCTGGTTGGGCGGCCCCGCGCGCTCTGTTGACAAATTAAAGGTTTAATTGTTGCTGACACTTTACCGCGACAAGCATACCGAGGCTACTGTTTTTTACACGGCACTGCTGCTCAGAGTGCCATTACTGGTTTAAAAGAAGCAGAAGACGTTTAAGCCCACTCTTTCAAGCTAAAAAGGGGTTTAAATTAACAGCCGTTGGAAAAAAATAGAAACAAAGTAGTTAAAGTTGTTTCCTTCTCCATAAAACGGTTTTGTCTTTCTATACGAGCACAATAACACCCCTCCATGGCATATTGATTTGTACTTCATCGTGCCTGCTGCTGGCACCCAATGGCACCCTACACACACAGCACACACGCACGTACCTTTCCACTTCCGTTTATGCAAAGTGCTTCTGCTACTTCTTCCCATTGCTGCTGCAAGCCAAAAAGAAGCCCGAAAATACCCGAAGTAAACTTCCAGTGCTCATCCGTTCAAATTCTTCACTCTTCCCTTGCTCCCCGGTTTTTGGAAAGATGCCGCATCGATTCTTCCGAACTTCATCTCGCATCATCAAAACACAATGCCAACACCGAACCGACCGTCTGCTTACAAAGAGGAAATGGTGGCCGATGCTACGTGCAGCATAATAATAAGGCCAAACATAGACATCTCCGCGCAGCTCAGAATAGGAAGTTCCGCGACAGAAACGACCGCGGGCGGCGGGCTTCACTTATCGATTCTTCACAGTTCGCATGCTCTCTGGCTGTCTCTTTCACTGCTGCCACAAGCCTAACACGAGCAACTGCAGCAATAACAAAAAAACAAAACTGCGGACCTTTACCGGGCAAGGATAGGCGAAATATTATTGCCCATTAGTCGCCCATAAGTGCCGGGGCATTAGTGTGGAAGCACAACGCGTCGTTGCCCCGGGGACAAAGAGCTCCAATGTGCTGCGCACGTCCATTATCAGGCTGGTATGCAGACAGCTTCCGAAAACGTGCGGCTGATTCAGCAAATTGGAAGGCGACAAAAAAAGCCTTTTCCCCACTAGGGCCTGACCGGGGACTGACCGGCTTTATAAAGACAAATATGAATATGAACACTTTCTGCTCATCCCTCCCGAGAACAGCCTGAAGACCGAAAGAACGGGACTGGACGTTCCCAGCTTCTCGCATTGTCCCGGGAGATCCTTTTTTGGCACCTCCCAAAATCCCGAATCTAGCGACGTAAACAGGTAGAAGCACACCCAGGAGCACCCAGGGCGAAACGATTGGCAAAACGGTTCAACCAGCCCTGCACCACGACCACCAGACCAAGCCGGGCGATAAATTTGTGTTATGGGTTGTGTCCCTTTTCTCCCCGGCTGCATTTGGACGCACCTTCGGGCCTGGAAGTTGTTTGGTAGAATTCAAAATAGAAACACTCTATTCAAAGCGGCTTCAAGGGAAGGAAGCTTATTTTTGAATGACACTGGTCAGAGAGATAGAGAGAGAACCCAAAGATTCTGAGGAGAAAGGAAGTGATGATGTCCCCAAATTTGAAAACATTTTCCCTATAACCCAAACTGCAAGTACGTTTCACAACGGGAACTTAAACAAAAAGGGCCGTACACTTCGGACCACGGGAACGAACAAATTCTCAGGTGCTTGTACCGGGCACTCTTCTGCTCTGCACCTCTGTTGGGGTGTCTGGTGATGATTTATCTTCGTTGGATATCAACATTCAACCCGAACACACTCCCGCCTGGACTAAAACACATCCAATGTTAACGACCGGAAAGGTCAACCAACCATAAAGCACGCTGGCTGACTGGCTTGCTGTGCATATTTTATTAAATGCTGCCTAGCCTTTGGACCCAAATATCAAGCCGCGGGAAAGGAAAAGGACGATTTTTTTAAAACAGTTTTTAAGGAGCGCGCTATAAACCATTGCCAAAGTGGAGTTTTGTAATAAACATTCGGGGAAGGTAACGTGCATTCCAACAACTTTTCGGTTGAGTGTCAGCAGTTGAAGATGAAGCAAACCCTCGCTCAACGGTAAGCATAATCGATCCGGCATTCATCCTCTTTGTATAATAGTGTATGTGTGGGAGAGTCTTTAAGTTCCTTGTCGACAACAATGAAGGACGGAAGAATGATGTTAAAAATAGCTTCCATTCTGCATTCAATGCTGTCGCCGTTTGCTCTTTACCGAGGAGTAGCAGCTGCTTAAGCACAGTCAGAGAGCCATCATTCAAACGCGATCCATGCCGTATCCAAACTCACTGGAATCGATTCTTCCGGAGCACCGCAACAAAAGTGGGGAATAACATTAAAACCACCGTCTTTGGGCGTGATTTACCGGAACACGACATAAAGCTCATTCCGTCCTAGGGACACTAGGGATTAGTGTCCTAGGGACGAACGATGCAGTTTTCATTGTGCTTTTGTAGTGCAGTTGCTAAACAAACAACAGCAACAAAATCCTTCACTAAGCTTCGAACCGGTGTGTGCTTCACGAACAATTTCATCTTGCACGGGAAGTGCACTACTATTCATCCCTATTATGCTCGGAAGTAATAGTTAGCTATAAAGAGCAGAAAAGAGAATTTAAAAAATCCACACCACCACCTCTCCAGGAAGGACATGCTCGCGCGTCTATTAGCCAGAGTGAGCGCAACTGTGTGCAACGGTGCAGAAAATGGAACAATAAGCTATGGCGCTTTTCCCCTCACCAAAACACGCTCAGCCATTCCGGGCAGGTTGTGTTGTGTTTTATGCTTCAACTTCACCGAACTTGCAAGTACTGGAGATGCACAGTGAAGGCCAAACGAATGTAATGGAATCATACGGTACGGAGGTACGGAGTGCATTTAGCTATTCGAATCATTTTCTCACTCTTTGAAGATTCATGTAAAATGCACTACAGAAATCTTTGAACTACTCCTTTGGTAATGAATTCATTCACTCTGTGAACCAACTAGCGACTCACTCTTGATTCGTTTCAGTCTGAGTGAGTCACTGGTCAGCACAAAATCTGTGAATGAGAATCGACAGTTTGTTCAGTTCTTTCAAGTGAGTTAACGAACTGCGTTCTCCAAATTGTTTGAGTCCAGTTCGTTCGTTCGCCTAGAAGTGGTTGAAGCCCGTGGAATCACTGATGATCGGAAGAACGAATGAATGATGACTTACTTACACACATTTTTGCCAGCTTATCAGACTGTCCAAACACTGGGCAGAAGAGAAAAAACTACCATTCACATTCAGTTCGTTTATAAAAATGATCCGATTCATATAAGTTCTTCAAGAACGAATGATTTTCCTAAGTATGGTTGAGCGAACCCTAGAGGTGTGCCCCAATAAACAGAACCGTACAATTCAATCAGTTCATTCTAAAGAACGAACGACCTAGGTTAATCGAATCAGCGTTCATCGGTTCTTAATAGATTATAATGTACTGAGTTGTTCATAAAAAGAACATCCTACTCGTCTAAATAAAGAACGCCCTAGTACGCTAGTACGTCGTTCATTTCATTCCATACAAATATGAACGTGAACCGTATTACCAGAACGTTCACAAAAACAACGTCCTACTGATCGAAATAAAGAACTTCCTGGTCTGCCAAATAGTTTTGATGGTGCATCAGCTGAAATGAACGCAAGAATCACGACTCAGAATCAGTTAATCTAAACGAAAGAACTAATCCGATCACGTTCATGAAAATGAACCGAGCTGCCCACGCTTAGTGAATCCGTAGCATCAGATCCCAACTTGTATGATTCAAAGAACTCACTCTACTACTTTCTACGTACATCTCTATGACAAATATTCAGATTTTCCGATTTGCTTGAATTTCAATGCTGAAAATAATTCATTGATAAACAAAATACATGCTACAAGTGCAGACTTAATGAAGCAATTCTCAACTTCATGTTTTGAAATCGAAAAAAAATTATATTGACTGCAGGCACTTTGCACTTCCAATTTCAAACGAATGTTGAATGAATACTCTTTCATTCATCCTTCAATTTTCAAGAAGGCTTAACGATTCGTACGTCCACTAGGAAATTAATACCAGAAGCACACACACATACACACCCCACGCAGCGCACTTAAAACGTTCCGTCCAATTTGCTTGCAGTTGTCAATTAGTGTTCCGGTTACATGGCCTCCAAAGAAGAGTGCGCTTCCCTACCTCATAGCCCTTCACACTTCGATCCAGAGAGCTCGGGTAAAATTAATAAAAATCATCACCATATGTCAAGCGTTCTTGAAAGAATTATTGCACGCTGCTGAAGGCTGAGCCTCGTACGGAGAGAATTGCAAAATGAATTGCAAAAGGTGGTGGAAGTAGCCGTTCTTCGCTGGCTTCTCCCGAACAGACCAGACTCCAGAGTTGTCACCATCGATTCGAAATCGTACTGTGCACAAAAGCTTCTGTCCTGTCCGCGCCACACACAACTCCAAAGAGCCTACCGCCCTCCAGAGCATCCGGTTCGAAATTGAACGATGATTTATGACGTAGTATGGTAATCGAGCCAAGACCCCATCCGAAAAAAGCTTCTTCTGTGTTCGTTGTTCTCCAATGCAGAGTTTATTTTTCACATCGATTTTCACACATTCGGTTTCCGAATTCTCCGTGATTCACATTTCTCCAATCCAATAATACGTTTCGAAGCAGTGACAAATGAATCCACTATCACCCGGGAATGATGAATGTGACAGTGTTTTCAGCGAGAACAATTTCACAACGCAAAAACCATGTCGATATTGAACAATTCTACAAGCAAACAGTTCTGCGATACAAATCTTCAAACTGGAAGCTTTCAACGCGTTCCGAGCGGCAGGCAAGGAAACAGAGAAAATGCTACACTAATTACGGCACAAATCAATTAAATGCGCGATCCAAACCGAAAATGATGGCTTGCCGTTTTCTCCTCCAATGAGTTCAACACACAACGCACAAGAACTTTTTGCCATTCCCATTTCCTGTTCTCGCTCCAATGTATCACTTAAGGGCAAGGGTGGTAAATTGCACTTCGCGCTCGAGTGTACGCCCCAACGCACCGCGTGTCTTTGCGCAAATGATTAACGATTGCATTAATTAGACGCTTTACGCCCGAGCTGCAATTTTGTAAATCGCACTTTGTAATTATGCTTTCTCGTGTGTCTCTGGCGCACCCCGCACTTGCGCGGGCTCGTCGTTCGGTCAGTCTGGACTCTCGTTTGTGTTTGTCTTTCGCTTGATAGCACGTTTTATCTTCTCCAAACAGAAACTCCCATTTATCATAACACGTTTTGGGAGGAGGGAAGGACGGAGAAGAAAGGAGGAATTACGCGCTTCCTTTTCAGAATGTTTCGCGATCGATGATCTTGTTGTTCCCGCTCGGTGCAATCGAAAGCGCATTTAAAGCGAAAAACTCTTTTTGGTGGAAAATGACAGAATTTTAGTTCGTTGAGCAACATTCTCTTTAAATACACAATTTCCGCGCAAAACAAACACATAAACTCTTGCGCATTACATTGTAATATGCCTCGCCGATTCCCGTTACACGTGTGTCGGTGATGTTCAAGTCTTTTGCAAGTCGTGCATATCAATGCACTCGCTGTGTTTATGCGAGCACGCTCACAGTTGCTCACAATGGGAGAAACAAGGAAACACATTAAAACATTAATCATTTCTTGCATGCTTAAAGCGTCTCTCCGTGCGCTTAGCTCCTCCTTTGCATCTAATGTTGTGTATTACGATAGGAAAATAGAAGAAACTTTCAATTAAACTTCCACTCACCTCAGCTCAATTGATGAGCATTTTTTGCTCATCGTAGAACCACCGGGAATGACGACAAGCACTCACGTCCACAGACGCTGAATAAATTTATGCGCGGGAATTGCATAAAAAAATCGTTGCAATTGAATTAAACAAAAAACAAAAGAAAAAAAAACAAACCCAACGCGGACGCGCTGCTGTTGCCTTTGTTCTTCAGCTGGCGCAGCACGAGAATGGAATAGTTGTAAACAATAACCACGCCAACCCACCAAACATCCACCCACCCCGTTGCATTCCCTTGGTGCACTACTACACGCACTGGTGTATGTACGCGTGTACGTAACGTATAGAAATAGAGAGAGAGATAGAGAGAGAGGGCGACAAGCGGATGATGAGGCAAACATTTAGCAGCACCTTTCGTGTGTGATAAAAATAACGCTCACCCCCCTGCCGCAACGCCCCCCCCCCCCCTCCTCCTCACCACCTTCTACAAATGTGTGCGTTATCGATACATTCACGCAAGCCTGGCCCGTTGTGTTGAGGTACACGCGCCTTCGGAAACGTCACGTAACGACGATCCGCTGCCGCCGCGCGAAACGCAACGCGCAAACGTTGACGAGGATTAAAGAGACGCAGCAACACGACGGTGGCTGACACAAACGCCAACCCGAGACGACGGGGACGAACACCCTCAACCACCGTATGGCCCCCCACCATATGGGGAGGCGACCTTTACCACACGAGAGTGCGGTGCTGTATTTATGTGCGCGAGTGTTTGTCTACCACATCATAATAATGGTTCTTTACTACCACCATCGTAGGAGGAAATAGAAGCTAGAATTGTGCTGCCTTTCCTGCCTGGCTGTAGAATGTAGCAATAGACAGATCACATTTCCTCTTCCCTCTTAAAGCGTGTGTTGCATCGTGGTGAGATTGTTAGCTGATACCGATCGCCCTCACACGATGACACACACGCGGTTGAGGAAGGAATCGCTGAAATTGCTTCATTATGATGGGTGTGAGCGATTTAGAATGGGAAAAGAAGTTAAAGAAAAACCATCGATAACGTATTTAATGGATACATTAAAGAGAATTGTAGCGCAACAATTGAGCAGTAAAGTAAAATTGATTCATGCATTTAGTTAAATTGGCAATTAACTTGGGCCCATCAGACCAGACTAATAGTGTAGCTAGCAACGTACAATTCCAGAACAAGACCGGTCATCGACCAAATCCAAACTACACCAACAGAGAGGATTTTCTTCTTGATGCTTTTTAAACTTGTTAAAGCATCTCTTTGTGATTGTTACCTACGAATGGATCTTATTCATAACCACGGGTAAAAACTACACGCCCAAAACTTCCATACTTAAGGAAAAAAGGAAAATATATTAAACTCTTCCCACTGAACATGAGATAACAAAAAGCACGTTAGTATGACAGAGGATATATATTCAAGCGCAGATAGTACTACACACCCTCATCATCTCTTCCCCTATCAAAACTCACACACACCTCGCTTCTCTTCCAGTTGACATGACCACAGCAACTTCCTTAATCACAACACCATCATCTTCGTGCCTTTACAAATCTTTCCTATCCCTTCTTCAGCATGTGGGACTACATCATTCCTTCCCAAATCACCATGTATCGTATCGTACTGCTAAAAATATCCTTCCCAGCGTGTGTTACAAAGGGCCGAGGGAGGAAAACGCCGACCCCTAAGCGCTTCACCGCACGTAGCACACACATCCATCAAACTATGCTCCCGATGACGCCATACGGGCCATGCAAGACACAGCTACAACTGAAACTATTTTGTCGCTCCTCCATTCTGGAAAAGTCCTCGTGGTGTACACAGCAATTGCCATTCTCCTCAAGCTCTTTTGCGGGTGTAGGTGATTATATGTGTTTGCTCGTCTCGTCACATAATTTTTGCCACCCTGCCGACCCTCCCCCCTTTTACTCGAACCACGGTTAATAGTTGATCAAACTATCACCTTCATCGCAAGTGACTCTGCGCAATGATTAGTGTCCCATCTTTGGCTCAACAATTCGACCACTCTCCACACACTCTCTGTTGCAGGAAAAGAGACGAGTGAATGGGAAGCAAACAGACAACCGCCGCCAGATCCTGATAAGGAGAATGTCTCTCCCTCACCTCCCCCGGTCATGTGTTATACATATTGATGATTTACGCAATTGAAGAGCATTCGTTAGGGGTTTGTGTTTGTGCAGAAAAAAAACCTCCGAGACACAGCGAGCAAAAGAAACTAGGTTATCGATAACTGCACAACAAAGCAGCTCAATTCATATTACACGACGTTTGTTGTCTCACTCATTTGTGAGTGGCGTTCGTTTTTTTACTGCTATCATCGCGCAATCAAGGTGGGAGTTATGGGTGGCATGAGGAACAGAGAAAGACAGAGACAAAGACAGAGACAGAGAGAGTAAGATATTACAAAGATCACGTTGAACACTCATTAATTCGCTGGAACTTCCTAACCCCATTCAAACAACGTGAAACGTGATCTCCTCCGTAGAATTGGCGTCGAGTGCGCGTGTGTGTGTGTGGGAGAGGCCTCTTCCTTAGGCTCAGAAATAGAAATCTCAATTACCTGTTCCGAACTACGCGGAATGAATAATTAGACAAACCACAAATTGTCGTCCCCACACACATTCAAACACACGAATTGATTCGTTTTGCGGTTATCAAACACGCTTCGCGCGTCGAGCGTACCTTAGAATATCTCAATAAAAGGCAACATTGTGTCGGGAATGCATCCACCACCAACAACACGGCAAAAGGGGAGTGGCGGAACTCACACTGTGCTTCCCCCTTATCCCCTCTATTGATAAACATCGCTTGTAGGGAAAAGGGACGGACGACGGAGGTTTCAGTAACGGCAGGCGTGACCGCGCTGGGGGCAGCCAAAAAAAGGGTTGCCAAAAATTATCGCACGTTCAATAAAATGTCGGGAGGCGATAGCTTTCACTGGAACGCGCCGATGTGTCACCGACGCATACAAAGGGGGCAAGTTCCCCTTCCCAACAGGGTCGTAAGGTGCTCTGGGACCGATACCAACGGGGCAGGTCTATTTTGAGTTTAGTTGTTACCTGCTTCTTTCTCCACTTGAGAACGTTCATTTTCACTCTCGCTGACACTTCCGCAGGTGATATCTTGCCTCGGTGACATATCATTTATCAAACAAACCTTCCCTTCCCCCCAAGCTTCACCCTCCAGATGCAGGAACTCCGTTGCATATACGTTTAATTAACACCAGGCCCTCGGTAGTCGCCACACCCTGAAGTCGCGTTATCAAACCAGAGAACAGCCAGAGGCAGGACGGTAAATATGATGGAGGATTTACGATTCGGAGAGACGCATGTCTATTAAATGGGGCCAACATTCTCACTTCGATCTAGGTTATACTTAGCACCTCAAACATTCATTTCAATGTTTAATCACAGTTCTATTCTTGAGGGACAAAGTTACTTGGAAGTAAAGTACATTTCTTTTCGGCTATTTTGGAAATGTCTCGTTAGGAATAGATGGTCAAGGTGTGTCTCCGCCTCTCTCTACCTAAATAATAGGTGTGAAACTAACCCATCGATAGAAGGAACATTTCCGATAACCATTTGCTGGTTAAACAGGTGTGGTAAAGGAAGGTATTTTGTTGCTGGGACCAAAGCTGGACCTTAAATGACATCAAGAATTCAAACCAAAATTCCAACCATCTGACACTCGCCAACACTGCCACCGTGACGCACCGTGAGCGTGTGTGAATTGAAGCAGTTGATGCTGAGCGCAGAAAGTATTTCAAGGCCCACTTAGCACTTAGTTTTTTAAAGCGACACACACACGGGAATTTGTACGTCCATAAAGCGCGCGCGTGAACTGACAGCTGGAAGGTAACCTCATTCTCGGCAGGCTGTGACGTCCGATCGGGCGCTGTACTGTGTACACCTTTGTACCCCACACCCTGTGCCACAAAGAAGCCGTCGTTGGGGCCGTGTCCCAATTTCTCAATCAGTCGCGCGATTCGTCTTGTCTTGCTCTTTGTCCGAAAGAAAAAAAAACATTCACATCAGCGGTTTGTCGGCGCGAAGGAAATAAGATGAGTACCTCTCTCTGTTATCAGCGCCACCGTGTGTGTCGATTGCTGATTCCCCGTTTCTCTCTGGAAGCGTGCAACCTTCACCTTACAATTTCCGCAAAGGCCCGGCCCGGGGTGCGGGCAGGAGCATGAGAAGGCCAATAAGGAATCGATCGATCCGGCGCTATTTTTAAGGTTGCCCTCGGGGGTTTTGTGTGTGTGTGTGTGTGTCTGTTTGCTGTTTCTGCCATCTCTGGCTCGATTTGTTAAACAACGCGCGGGACACCACCGTCTTGCCGTGGGGAATCTTCCCAAAGGGTCGACTATTTGGCACAGTTTATCGGACGCTGTTGGCTATTTCGGTGACGTCATGCTGCTGCCGTGTTGCATTGGGAAGATTCATTACGCAGGAGAAGATTAGATTCAGAAGGAAATTGGAATAAAACAAACAAAGCCTCCCATTTGCGTCGTTTGCCGATTCTGAGACGACAGAGAGAAAAAGCGTAATTTGATAGCGTCATAAGTAAAGAGCGCACAGTACCCCGTATAATGACTGGACGCGGCACTGTAGGAGATAAAGTCAAGCGGGAACAGATTGATCACTTTTATCTTGAACTTTCTGTACCCGAGCCGTAACTGAGTGTAATTAAAACAATAAATCAATAATGCGCCTCCAAACAATTGGATGAATTTGTTCTTCTGGGCTGTGAAGGATGCGTTGCTGGGCGACCGTAATGGAAGTTACTGGAGCAGTAGGGTGTCATATTTACCCAAGAAGTCTTTCCCAACTAATGGGAACTAGGCAATGCGTCATCGGGAAGTAAAGACAACTTTGATGTAACTTCCAATAAGACATAGATCTTGAAATTAGATCATGGTTTGGACAACTGGTATGCAGCATGACAACTACTTGCTTGAATAATGTTGAATATCTGCGTAACTTCTTTGATGTCTAAAGAGACGACATTTTGGTTCAATATGACACAGAGGTTCACATGTTTTGTCTGATTGCTTGAGCTT
This sequence comes from Anopheles coluzzii, assembly GCF_943734685.1. Lineage (NCBI taxonomy): Eukaryota > Metazoa > Arthropoda > Insecta > Diptera > Culicidae > Anopheles > Anopheles coluzzii. The sequence goes on along the minus strand of NC_064670.1, from coordinate 100,225,136 downwards.
GATTGGACACTCGCACACTCTATTTCTATGACTTTTCGTCTTTTTGTCTGTTATAAGTGGACTTCAGCAATTAAATCAAACTCTACTTCAGTTTCGAGCTACATCTAGTCAAGATATTGGTATTGATAGTCTCCAAATTTCTTGAAGTATCTCAACCCCTAATAGACTGAACAGTAATAGCAAATGCAAACTAGATGCTCCAAGTCCACGATGATCTTCCATTTGCTGGTTAAATTAAACGAGTGAAGTGCAATTATTACCGGTAACGAACTTATCAATTCCAAGACTTTGCCCAGGAATTGGAGCATCCAAAATTTAACTCAGCAAACCACACAACGTAGATTGATTGCTCCGACCGACAGAGGCAGAGAGATTGATTTCTTGATTGGAGGTTTAGGGCTCTGCCAATCTCGCCACCCCTGGGGCGCACACATGACATTGAAACAGCAGCAAACTAGCGCCAAACGCGCCCCACCAATGCTAATCCCTTATCAGTTTCCAGCAAACAGAAGTAAGCGTGCAAGGTGGACGAACAAGCTTAGTCACACTCGCAGCGGAATTAGGTTTGCCAAGGACGAAGGTTATCAACGGGACGCATTCGCAGAAAAAAGGAGAGGAACGATGAAGATGGGAAGAAGAAAACGTCATAATAAATGGATCATTTCAATCAATCGTCTCCATACATCACACACACACACACGCGCTCACACTTACCATACGACACCGAACGCGCCGTAACCGATTGGCCGGTCCGGCTGGACATCCTGCGGGACGGCCGGCGGCTGGAAGTAGGGTGCGGCCGCGGCCAGGATGGCGCCCTGCGGCGCACCGGCAGCTCCTCCTTGTACCAGCGACATCGAGACACTCATGGAGACCCCCCGTGATTGCCTGGCAGGGCCACCGACAGCCGCCATTCAGCCGTTGCGCATAACCCGCGGCCGCCTTCCACCGATCCCACGCCTTACACGCACCGGTGGAGATGAATTAAGGGGAGTTAGGGGCGGACACACACACTCGCGCGCGCGCACACACACACACACACACACTTCCGCGATCACGAGCACGCGACAAGGCGGGTAGTAGGGACACACTCGGTGCTGTTACGGCGCTTCTACGCGATGACTCCGTGGAAAACCCTCCCGGAAAATGTACGCGCGGAATACAATGCGGAACGCGCGAAAAACTCACCCGCTCTCACTCTCTCGCTCTCTTTCACTCTAAGCACAGCACAACAATAACAATGAGGGAGGGGCGCGCCAAAGGGTTTGTTGCCTTTGTGTGTTTTCCCCTTTCGCGACTAGGCGGCCACACACACGCTGGCACGCACAATTGGAAACTTTCTTTCACACACAAACACACAATTGCACAATCACACGCGCACACACGCACGCAAGCACGCACTTCCGGAAATGTTGTAGCAGCAGGCTACTGCTTCTTGAACGGCTTTGCTTGCTTGGCGTTTTCGTTTTTTATCTATCTTTTTCTCACTTCTTCTACACACACACTGCTTAGATTCGGAGAAAAAGGAAAAGGGATTAACTTTTTTATTTTATTTGGGAAACGCTTTTTCGCGTGTTATCTATTACGCAGAAGGATTTGTATGCGTTTTTTCACAGAAATGATAAAAACACACACACACACACACACACACGCACAGTGAGTTTGAAGATAAACATCTTTTAATACACTTCCCCCCCCCCCCAACAACGATGAGGAAGCGCAGAATGCTTGCAATGGAGCGCAACAAAATGGACACTTTTGCTTCTACGCGTTTTTTGTGTTGCTTGGATGTTTGGAAGGAATTCTCTGTTTTTTCTTCTTCTTCTTCTTTGCACTTTCGCTTCGCACCTTTAATTTGAGCACAAATTTCGCGATGCAGGTTTACCCCCACGCGTGTGTTTGTGTGTGTGTGTGTGTGTATGCGATTCAAGGTTAAGAAAGAATGGAAGCGTGAAGAAGCACGACCAGAACGGAACAATAGAGAACCATGGCAGCTCACGCATGGTTTACCACGCGGGCGCATGCACACACACACACACGGGCACACATTTACACAGAACAGAAAGGGAATAATCGCAATGGCATTGACTGATGAAATTTTGCACTCAAGAATCGTGTGCTGTTCTGAGTCACCGCGGTCCATCGGCACGCAGCAGCAGCAGCACCAACTCAATAATACACTGTTGATGATGACGATGATGACGACAATGAAGAGGATAGCAGATACATACAAAACGCGCAGGTAAGTTTTAATTTACACAATCGCAATCGCCTCCTGGGTCGTGTTATTTGTTGTTGTAATTGAGCACTGAGCGGTGCTTTGGTGCCCCCCTTTCTTCGCGCAGGAAACTAATTTCCGCTGCCGGGAGCGCACACACCTACAACACCACACGCGTGTTCCTTCCAACACATGTACGTATCACTTTCCCTGCTTCCTCTTCCAGCCGTGTGTTCTTGGATGGAACGGGCCCTTCAAGGAACAGTGGAGCAGTAGAATTAAAGGCACACGCACACACACACACACACAGTTACCATGGACACGCGCTGTTCCTTTCGAATCGATGATTGCTTTTGACAGAAGATGATTCTCTCTATTTCCAACACACACACACACACACACACACACACACACACACACACACGACTCAGCCTGTCTGGTTTAGCGCAACCGGAAGCTTTCCTTCCACCGTACAAAACACACACACACACATTACGAAAGCATTACACGCGCAACAAACAACACAAAAAAAAGATAGTTTTGTCAGCTGTTTGACGGCGACGGCAGCGTCACAGACAGCCCTCTTTGTGCGCTCGCGAAGGTCGCGAATTAGTCTCCGCCGCGTGATCCACTTTTCAACCGCGATTGAGACGGTGCGCCCGAGATAGTAAGTGTGTGAGGAAGTATTTACGACAGCAGCACACCACACCACCAGCAGCAGCAACAGCGAGCGAGCGCGTCTTGTGCCCTGAAAACACTAGAGAACGCACACACATACACGCACGCACGCACACAGTGTGACCGGCAGAGAGGGGGGAGGGATGGCGTTGCGTAAAAAAAAAACCACTAGACGGGTGGTGGTGGTGGTGGCTGTTTCTTTGCTCTTTCCTTTACCATTTGCACGGTAATTAGCAAAATCGCACGAAACACAAAGCTCAATCGTGACGGTAGATATTGTTTACACTGTACGCACTACATACAATCAGCCGTAGCTAGACAAACACACACAAGCGCAAGTCGAACACAGCCGCTGGCAAAAGCAATGGGCGATTTCCTTTTTGACGAGGGTTCTAGACAACCACCGCACACTAACACAGCACCAACACCATCACCACTACCACCACCACCATCTTTTCTGTATTTCCCCTGGATTGGGAATCCACCGACACGCACCAAGGGCTCTCACGGGGCACACGAAAGGGACGGGATGAATAAAAAAAAAACGGACAAACACCAACACAAGGAAGATGCGCCTACTTGCGTTCCCAGGGTATTGCAGCGCAGCACACACGGATGATGTGCGAACGGAGCGACCAACAAAAAAAAGCCTCCTCCCTTTTCCCTTTGCCGGCCCTAAAGCTTGCTTGTGCTGGCTGACTGCCTGACTGCCTGGATGATTGGGTTGCCTGGGTTACGACGCGTGCATTTTCCTACCCGTGGCCGATGGTGTGCGTGTCTGTCTTTCACTGGACGGTGATAATTTTCACTTACGCACCTTTTGCACTTGTGGTTTCACTGATTCTTCACCACGCACACACACACACAAGCGAGGTTGCGTTCTCACAGCTAGGGGACCGGGGAGGATGTGGTGCTGTTGTTGCCCTTTCCGGAGCCGTAGTTGGACAAAGGGGATGTGTGCAGGCACCGAGGAGGGTGGTGTTATGTTGCACGAGCACGGCCGTCTCTGTGTCGTTCGTCGTTCTAGAGATCCGTTTGTTACAATTTCCCAAACGAAGCGACACAGGTCCGCTCTCCTTGCGTGCTGGAACAATAATACAAAAAACTAGAAGCGCTTCTGGTGCGGATGACACTTTTGGGGCCAGTTCTGACAGCTGCGCCCGTGAGCGGGTAAGCGAGGCGGAATGCTACGAACATGCTGCCTGTCTCGTTCGTTCGTACGTGCTTGAACCGTAGAGGGAAAGAGAGCTGTCAGTGCATGTTCGAATTGGATGCTATCTCTTTCGATCGTTTCGGGTGACGTTGCCTGTCAAATTGTGGTCTGCAGGGAAATGCTCGCATTTTATAGAATTTTAACGATAAAATTATCATTCCAGCCTTTAACAAGATGAAAATTTATTTCATCGTTTGTTTTTTATTGAAATTAATCGAGCTGCTGTCAGATTTTTATTTAATTGGATTTTAAATTGACCTAAAGCGCTGTCTACACGTTTGTGAAAGCGAAGTTACAGCAGCGCCATCTGCAGGATTATTTAAGCGTTATCTTAACGGACAACTTTAAATAAATCCGTTTCAAAATTTACAAATCAAACCGAAAAAAAAAAACACACACACATAGACTTTTTTTTAAATGTACACATGCGTTTTACATCATTTATTTAAACTCGAACCCATATACGTTCCAATATGTATGATTGATTTCAGTTACATCTGATCCATCCGCACTCGCTCTCTCTCTCTCTATGCCTGTCTGCCTGTCTGGCTTGCGGTGCTTTACACATTTTCCCTATTTTCCAATTCCCTACCCACCTAGCGAACTACTATGAGTTCGTTCGGCAAACTTATTGCACCAAAGAACCGGGAGCCCAAGAAAGTGTGTGCATGTGTTTTCAGAATACAGCAACCGTTTACAACGGTTCTCCTTCCTGTTTGCGCATTCAACTCCCTTCCCTTCGCTTTTAGATACACACGATACCACACAGGTTCAAAAAATAGTTTCCTATCTTGGTTACACAAATAGAGTATAAATATTAGATTATCAATTGTTTTTTTTACGCTGCCTACGGGGTTTTATAAACTGATTTTATAAAATAAACACATTTGACGTGCCTGATCGACCGGTTTTCCCTTTTGTCTACCTTTGCTGACTCGGTCTCATTGACTCCTTTTGTTATGCTTTCCTCGCTACACATAGAGACACTAAACGCAATACGTTACTGTTGCTACTATTGATTTACATACACATACATATACACACACATCAACGGGACACATTTGGGTACACCGAAAACACACTGGCTGTCTGGGGTTTTGCGAAATTTCTATACTGTTGCACCTAAAATGTGTGGATCTCTGTTCTGTTCTGTTGATTAGTGGATTGCACAATGCTTGCTTGCCTCTAAATACCTTCCAAACACGTGCGCCGGGCTAAGATTCTCATCACTGGGGACTCATTCTTTGCTGAGTTTACTTTCTCTCTCTCTTCCTCGATCGGATTAGCCCGTATCAGTAGTATCCTACGCTTACTATCACAGTTTAATGGATTTAATATACGTTTCTCCCCCCTCCATTCATAAGATATATAATTCTGGATATCCGGCTTCCGCCCCATTTTCGGCAGCAGAAGGAGGGAAACACGACAGCTTACGACAGCTCGAACCCGGTGTTGCTGGATATGGCGTACCGCAGCTTGTCCCGCAGCATGCTCTTCTTCTGGTAGTTCGGCAGCTTCAGCAGATTGAAGCAGGTGGACGAGGTGGGCAGCCGGTTCAGCGGATCCTTCTTGCGGATCGTAAAGAAGCCCCGTATGACCGACCCGACCGTGTCGCCTATGTCCTCGTCGTCGCCCACCTCGACGCACCGTATGGAAAAGGGTGGCTCTAGGTGTGCAAAGCCCAGCAGCGGTGGTTTCGAACAGCTCGTCACAAACTAAAAATGAGGGGGAGGAAATACAGGTAAATAATGTCACATTCATGGGAGCACCGATTCCCCAACAAACCTTCAGGAATAGCTTTTTCTCCTCCTCGGTGAAATCTTTGGCAAGAATGTCCCACAGCCAACCGACCACCCGATGGCCGTCGTGAAATCCGCCGTAATACTGGGTGTGCTTTCGCAGATCCTTCAAATCCAGCGGCGATGTGTCGCCCGAGATAAGCCGTTGGAGCTACAAATTCCAAAAAAAAAAAAAAACAAAATTAATTCCAATTGAAAGCCATAATTGCACTAAGAAATGGCCAACCTCCGGGGTGGAAAACAGCGCCAACCAGTCCGGATTCACGATGCACCGAAAGCCGCGGATGAATGCGGCCGTTTGATCGCGGATTTGCGTGTGCATGCGGAAGTATGCCATGTAGTGGATGTAATTAATTCTGCAAAAAAAGAAAGGGAAACCCCCGTGTTAATCATCATTCACCCGCAAAATGTCTTGCACCCTACTTGTTATCATTGTTAACCGCTCGCGCCCTCCCACCCGGATGCAGCTCGTGCGTCACTATCTTCCCCATCACGTCCTCGTCCACGCTGAACGTCAGGTCGAGATCGGCCACATCGCCCTGATAGTGCTTGATGAACGTAAGGCTCCGGTACAGCTCCTTGTCGAGCGACGGCAGCTCGTCCATACAGCTGTACAGGGCCTGCTGCGTCTGCCCGAGCACCTGCGACAGGAAGAAGGACGCAAACGGTACATCCACCACGATGCCCTCGTACACCGCCTTCCCGAGCATGCGCCCCACAAACTCGAACAGTGCCAGATGATTCTCCTGCATGTGGGACGTCGGCGAAGGGTAGAGCCGCTGTTCCGTGGTCGTTTTGAACAGATTCAGCGACGGATCAAACACACGCTTGATCGTTTCCTCGAGAAACTCCTTAAACACACCGTCCTGATCGATGCCCGCCTCATCCAGCCCCTGCTGGTTGATGAACCGCACCCGGATGACCCCCTTCAGGCCGTGCGGTGGCAGGGCGGCCAGCTGCCGGTAGCCATCCTCCACGATGCGGTCCCGATGGACGGTGACCAGGGCGGAGCTGGGCGATGCGCAGGCCGACTCGGTCAGCCCCAGCACCGCCTTCTCGTTCTGCACAAACTTCCGGAACAGCTGCACCCGGTCCTCGTGCGGTATGATGTGGGGCATCTTTTGCAGCAAGATCTGGGTGTGCTTTTTGCCCTTCTCCAGGTCGGCCAGAAAGTGGGACGGTCGAATGTCCCGGATCAGCCAGTGGTTGGGCGGTGCGAACTGCCGCCGGCAGTCACGCCGGTATAGGCAGAGCAGCAGCGTGTGGATGGAGACGAACAGTGGGGCACTGGTGGCCGTCTTGGCGTCCAGTATCTGGTCCTGTATCGTGCGGTACAGGAAGGTGTTGAGGAAGTGGGACAGCACGATGTAGTCGTTCAGCGTGAACGGTGTTTGCTGTTCGTACATTTCCAGATCGTCCAAAATGCTGCGTTTGAGAGAGGGAGAGAGGGAATGTATTAGAAAGAGAACTTCAGTGTAGTGGTGGGAGCTCGGAATCGGACCTACCCGATTCCGAATCCGTGTTCGGAATCAAATCCGGAGGCGATACAAGAGCATATTCCGGAGCCGATTCCGATTCCGGAGCTTATTCCGGAGCCGATTCCGGAGCCGATTCCGGAGTAGATTCCGGAGCCGATTTCGGAGTTGACTCCGGAGCTGATTCCGGAGCCGATTCCGGAGTTGGTTCTGGAGCTGATTCCGGAGTTGAATGCGGCAATGGAATCGAATTTGGAATCGGCTCCGGAATTGGTTCCGGAATCGGTTCCAGGATTTGACTCCAGAAACGGAATCGGCTCCGGAATCGGAATCAGCTCGGAATTGGCGACGGAATCATAATCGGTTCTGGAATCTAAATCGGCTCCGGAATCGGAATAGGTTCCAGAATCAGAATCGGCTCCAAAAACGGAATCGACCTTGGAATCGCAATTTCTTCCGGTAACATAATCAGAATTGACTCCAGAATTGGAATTAGCTCCAGAATAAGAATCAGTTCTTGAATTAAAAGAAGAAGTTTCAGAAGCGAGATCAGTCCGGTAATCTCCATGAGAATGGATCGTTTACAAGTAAATTTTGATTCTGTTTGGCTATCAATAGGTAGCATCATTGGATCCAAACGTCTTTTCTTATGGAGATGTCGAAACAGACTCCGATTTCGGAGCCAAATCCGATTCCGGAGCCGATTTAGGTTCCGGAACCGATTCCGATTCCGGAGCCAATTCCGGAGCAGATATCGCAACTAACTCTGAAAACGATCCCAATTCTGAAGCCAATTCCGGAATCACCTCCGGAGCCGACTCCGGAAACTGATTCCCGCGCCGATTCCAACAAACTTTGGAGCTAGCCAGAATCGATTCCGATGAAAACTTGCCATCACTACTCCAGAGGAGGAAAACTGTTCAACTTACGTCACGTAGTGCGTCATACAGTCGCAGAACAGGGAGAGAAGCAGCAGCGGTGGTGCATAGTTCGTTTGACTGACTTGCAGCAGCTCGATGAACCCCTTCAGCCCACAATTCGGTCCAATCGATCCCAACAGCAGCCACAGATCGTGCAGCACGGTGTCATTGTAGCAAAGGCCTGCGACAAATGGAAACAAAAACAGTTAGCAAACGTCCACTTCCCTCCCCCTCTCGCCTTTACCGACGCATCCTCACCCGAAAGAATGTCCAGCCGCAGCTGCGACAGCGCGCTCAGCGCCGCATGGTACATCGAGCAGGTCAGCGCCACACGCGAAACCTCCGCGCAACCGAGCTTCCGGTACATTTTGCCCGCCTTGTTCGGCTGGCCCTTCATCGAACTGCGCTCAAACGTTAGCGCTCGCTTCAACAGATTCCCCGTACTGTTACCGCTCGGGATCGGATAGTCGATCGTCTCGTACCCAACCGCCAGCTCCTTCAAATTGTCCCCCAGCAGCAGCTTCACGATCCGATGGTTCCACAGCAGATGGATCTGTTTCTTGATCAGCGGCAAGTTTTCGTGCTGCAGCCGATCCTTCCCGGGCGAGAACCACCCCAGCAGCTCGTGCCACTGCGTGAAGGCACCGCCCGCCTGGCTAAGGCTGTTCAGTATCCCGTTCAGCAGCTGCGTCACCACAAACGTGAAGGCCGGATACGCCAGCTTGGCCGCATTTTCCGGCGCCTCCAGATAGTACAGATGCACAATGTTCGCGAGCAGTGCGAGCAGATTACTGTTCTGCAGGCTGGCCACCACAAACTTGGTCGACTGTTCGCCGCTCAGCAGGTCGAGCGTCTTTTCGAGCGTCCCGTGCGACTGCACGCTCACCAGACACTCTGGCGTGTACTGCTCCAGCTGCATCATCATCCCCGGGACGGACAGAATCTGCACGAGGAACTGGCTGAGCAGATTCTCACTGAAGCCGGACGATACGAGCGGCCGCAGGGCAAGCGTCACCAGTGCGGTCAGGGAGATGGGCTTCAAGTTCACCACCGGCCGGCAGGTGCCCTTCACCAGCACGTTGCGCAGCGTTAGGTAGAACCCTTTCTGCACCAGATCGCCCATCACGTTCGCGCACAGCTGCGTCATGCCGGGCTTCAGCCCAGCCAGCGCCTTGTTCCGCAGCAGGGCCCAGCTGTTGATGGACGTGAACGCAACGAGCGTGTGCAGGTATAAGGCCAACGTGATGCTGTCGCTGTGCACCTCCGGCTTGAGCAGCTCGATCGCGGTGCAGCACCGGTACAGCAGCTTCTTGATGTGGCGTATCCAGGCCAGACTGAGCTCCTTGTTGAACGCCACCCCGATGTAGCTGGTTTTGGGCGAGTCCGAATCGAGGCTGGCGACCAGATAGCGGCACAGGCGCTCCAGCCGCTCCCGGTGCGGGGCCGATTCCGGCGCGCTCGTTTCCGCCTTCCACTGGAGCAGAAAGTGGCTGGCGGCACCGTACACTGTCAGGCTCGGTTTCAGCTCGATCGGTTTGCCGGCGTTGGTGACCGGTGGAAGCAGTTCGTCAAATTTATTGCTGGAAAATGGAGAGGAGGGAGCAATGTTAATGAAACACGATCTTCAACAAAACCACCATGTGGAATACTCACAGAATTCTTTGCCGAAACTTGGTGCGTGCCAGCCAGCCGCGGATGGTGCGCTGCAGCAGCAGTATCGAACGGTCCCGCCGCTCTTCCTGGGCCCGCTCATGGGCCCGCTCTTCCCGCGCTGCCTTCGTTTGGACGAGGAAACTATCCTTGTTCGTTTCGGTACGCCCAAACATGTCTGTTGCTGATGTTGTTGTTGCAGTTGCTATGCGAAGTTTCCGTTTCACCGCGCACTAAGACCCGAGAAAAAAGGGGTGTGGAGAGAAAGGAGAAAAACGCTAATAAAAACACAGTGCGCTGCTAATTTACCCACCCCGCGATGACGTCTGACGGGTGAGGTCGGGCGTGTCGGGAGGCTGTCGGGGAGGTTGGAGGCCTCTATCTACACGTCTCGACACGATGCAACACAACAAAAACTTGCTGCAGCGTATAAAGTACACCCATTGCAATGGGTTGAAAGTTCTCCTCTTCCGTGCTGTACTGTCCCGTCCCTCGGGTGACTCAGGCACTGTCTGCTTCTTGCGCCCTTCGCCCTTTCACCCGACTGTTTTCTTATCAACATCCCGAAATTCGATGCGCCCCGCGTATATACATTACCAACAACACAGCACCCTTTGCCTGCTATGACGCTGGCACAAACTGGAGGCAAGAGCGAGGGAAACGTACCTTTATCGCTGCTGCATGATGTAATTCGCTCGCGGAAAACTTATGCCCACTGGCCCACTGGGGAAGCGAGGAAAGCAATAGGGAAACAGCGGACACTTTTGCTTTGCTTTCGTTTTTGCGTCACAATTCAAGAAAAACACACAAGGAGGTAGCAAATTTTCCGTCCCTCAGCTGTTGTGATTGTTGTTTTTTTTACTCTGTCTGCTCTCCGTTGTTTTTCGCTGTCAAATTGCTCGTCACGCACAGTGGGAAGCGCCGCGGTCAACAGTGCTTGAAATCGATAAATTATGGGAATGAAAATATAATAACAATGCATAAAAATGAGATAAAAGTACATTTTTCTGTTTTTTAATTTATTTTAAACCTGATAATGTAACGAGCTTTGCAAAAGGATAAATGATTTATAAAAGCGCTCACATAATTTGTCCTATTATTCATAAACGTCACATTCCTACCCCTAGCAACAGTTAGCAAAAAGGATTTGAAATGGCAGTTGATCATGACAAACGGTCTCACAAAAGATCGTGGCATTTCATGTGGCTTATAATTGTGTGGAAAATGGATTATCATAAAGCGTTGAACGCCGAAGACATTTAAAACAAGTTGTGTATGCAAATTCTAATTTAAATTGTAGTACATTATTGCTCAGTTCTTTCAAATGACACTTAATACCTAAATCTGGTATGTAGTTGACCAGTTCAAATCTTAAACAAAAGAAATAAAGAACTGCAATTCTCGTTATTTTTTTTCCTAGAACACAGTGATAAGGCCACATATCTCTCTCTCTCTCTCTCTCTCTCTCTCTCTCTCACACACACACACACACTCGTTCTCTCTCAGAGCGTTTGCATCTTCCGCTCAAAGATTGCTCCAAGATTCGTGCCCATAGAGGACCACCGAACAAATTAATCGGTATCGAAGTCTTCTGCAGCTCAGCAGTCGGTAAAGCACATAGTATGCACCGTCCCAAGATAGCAGAACTGTTTTACTACCTCGAGATTGTCGCCGTTAAGTAATACACTGCGTCCCAGTTTGGCCCTCAACACAGTAGCGGGTTTACCCTCTGTACATGATTACGGGGGGGGGGGGGGGGGGGGGTCGGAGGGGGTACTCGGCATCCGTCTTTGATTATGTAACATTTCAACTTAAATTTTGTTTTTTTTAACGTCTATCACCTACGGGGCCCTCCTTGCTTGCAGTGCCATATTCTATCAACTGTTATAGATAATGGACTAAAGATTCGCGAGGCCCTTCCTCGACGGGGCCCCTCGCAATTGCTTACTTTGTGGTACAGTTCAAATAGTGTACACGTACTTATCGTGTAGAGGGGTGCTTAATTTGCGTAGAAGCAATCTCACACGGGCGGCGTCGTCTAGAGAATGACCATCCTGAATGAAGACGTCTTCGTATCTAGCGTACCATGCATCATAGAAAACTCCTGCGTCCGGATCGTACAGGAAATCTTGGATTCCATTTGCCAACGACTCGATTGTCTTCTTGTTTCCGCTAGCAGCCGTCGAAAAAGTTCGATTTGCTAAATTTTCGATCTGCTGCTGCTGCTTCGCGACGAGATTCGTGAGCTGGACGATGGCGTTTCGCAGATCCTCTTGGGACATTTACGTTATTTGATGATTTCGCTAAAAAGACCTTCGGGATGCTTCTGAACTTTTCCTCGTTGCTAAATGTTACAGTTCAAACGGAAAGCAAATAAAAGCCAACCTGCTCGTTTGGTGGTTAACTATGAACTAATTTATTACAAAAGAAAGCATAGGCTACTATGCCTAGGAAGCGAAATTCTGCTGAGGCAAAATCCACTGTTTGGTAGTCATAGCCTACTACACTTTGCTTACCGTTAAAATCGCCACTGCCTCAACATCTCATCTATTGTACTAATTTTGATTCCAAAAACTAGGATTCATCTCAATCTCATTCAACAAACATAAGTCACACTAAAAAGCATACGTTAAATTCAAAATGGCAAGAGTCCTGAAGGCTCAACCCTCTTCCAACACCCATAACAAGTGCACAATAGTCCTGCTTTGCAGTAAAACGCAACACAAAACCCAAATCATCGAACAAAACAACCCTCTCAATGGTACATTTGTTTGGGGGCACATCAGTTTGTTTTGTCCCACTGGATCAATCCATCCCTCCAGCTCCACCCATTGTTACCTCACAGGTAAGATGCGCTTTGCCAGAAGAAGAAGTAGAACCAAAAAAAAACCCTCTCGCACCACTCGAAACTGAACCAGTTCGCATTGTTCCGACTCAAGTGTAATCCTTTTTTGGGACGGCTTTACCGAAAATCGCGACCAAACGCACACACACACACACACACACACACACACACCATTTCGCTGCCGCTGTGTTCGAAGGTTCCCATTGAAAACCTGTCAGCAAACAGTGGGTAGGTGGATTACTAGGTGGCATCCGCATGATCCTTTTCGTACTCGCCGCCGCTGTCGCTCATTGGATCGCTTGTGCTTGTGTCCTTCGGGCGATCTACGGGGACAATCTTCACTGTGGAAGCGAGACATGTTTTCATTGCTAATTACTAAATTCTCCGCTCATTATCTGCTGCTGTCTGTTGCAAGTCTCGAACAGTGGGAGCTCCCGTTCTCCCGTACGCGATTAGACCAAAGCGGACTGACTGACTGTCCCTGTGACTGTGTTTTGTGCGTTAATGATATGCCCAAGCTCCCAAGGCCGAAGATCGTTCACTCATGCGTGATTGCAGTCCTCCGTTGTGTGTGTGTCCCCTGTGTCCCCGTAAACAGCATAAGCCCTAATCTTGTCTTTCCTCACCGATGCGACACCGATGCCGGAATAGGACTACGGTGTGAGTGTGTGTGTGTTTTTGGTGAAACAATTTCACCGTCCGGTTTTGGGCGCATCGAACCGCATCCGGGTCTGTTGTCTCTGCCGGCCCGCGGACACACTCAACACCGAAAGGAGATAATCCACTAACCCCAGCCACTGAGTGTCCTTTATGGGACATTTTTTTTTTGTTTGCAAATCGCTTGGAATGTTGTACCTCGACAAGGGCAGTTCGCTCCGGCGACAAAGAGAGCCACCGAAGCGGAAGAATGCGATGAACATATGGGCCTGGCACGGAAAGCTCATTAGCTACATAGAAGGCCGTGGAAGGCGGTGTGTTTGCGTAGTTGATGCGCCAATGCGCATTCGGGCGCAAAATTGCCAAACCTTCTGCTCTGGTGACAATTCTAACCAGCGCACAAAGAGCAGCAGGCCACGGGAGTCCCTTTTTCGGAGCAGCAGCTCATGCCTTCCGGGTAGAATCGCAGAACGTATCAAATGGTTACATTTCTCCTGAAGAAACATTTGGATGGAAGAGAAAAGATGTCCGCCTGAGGGAGAGAACAATTTCAGTGTCACACAAACGCAAACGCGATGTTGCCCGCTGCGGCCCACTGTATCTCTTCGCGAGGTTTGCTTCACAAACGATCGAGGGCCCCTTGATCGTGGCGCGCACGCCGTCGATCGCTATCGGCGGTAATCTTTCTAATTGGCTAGCTTTCTTGATATCTTAATTGAGGTTGTTTGCTGGGGTTGTGTGTTTGGATTGGTGTGTGGAGTGCTACGTACGGATTGAAGTCCGCTTTGATGAACGGGGTAGAACCGCTATTCGTTGACTAATTGTGTTAAATTGATGGCTAAAACTGCTGCCATTTTGCAGTAGTATGGCCGAAGGGATGTCGTAGTGTGATCGGGACAAAGCTAACAAAGCGCTCAGCAAAAGGCGACGCCTTTAAGGGGGAGCTGAAAGGGATATTTGATGTTGAAATTCTTTTCAAAAAATGTCGTCCTACGTACATTTCTTTCGTTATCCAATTCCACACTAGTCGACCTAGTTTTATTTTATTTTTATTTCTTTTTTTTTTGCAATCCTAAACACACTCTTCAAGCAGTGTGGTGGTGTAACACGCCCGGCTCGCAATTTTCGCAGAACGACACTTTATTACCGGTCAGCGCTAATTGGTTTTGGCGATTTGTGCGACATTTCGGGGCTACTCTGCTACTCGGTCGCCGCACAGTCGGCATACCGGTCTTTGAACGCGAGGGTACGCGAGATAAGGAGTGACATACTCCCTCCCCCCTCGTGTGCGGCATCTGAGATCTTTTCCCACCTTTTTGAAAAGCTAAACCGACGACGCCAGAGACCGGTAGCCCTGTGGCCTCCGCCTTCCCTCCATCACCCGTAATTAGACGACGATTGCCTGCCGCCACGAAACGATCTGTGCGGACGTGGGGTTGCAATAATTGCTAGACGTTTGCTGTTTTTTTCGTGTTTGCATTTTACCACTTTTTTGTCTATTCCTTTGAAATGGCGTGTGTAGAGCGTGGAATGAAATGGTTACTCAGCGGTTGGAATTTCACCAGCTAGAGCTAGAAGAACACTGTATATGGAATGGATATGTAAATGAAGCATGCACACACACACATAGAGACGCTTTGAGAGCACTTCTTGAATCGCACATTCCATGGAATGCTTTGATAATTATATCTCGTGGAGGTGATCTTTCGGTGGAGGTAGGCCTTAGTAACCAGCTGAACTTATGCGCCCAAGCTTTGGGGCGATACTTGCAAAAGGTGCATTAAATTTATTTAATATCGAAAATGTTTAGTAATACTACAGATGAGTGCTTTGGAATATCGTTTTTATCATTTGTTGGTAACAATTGTAGAAAAAGTTTGTGCATCAACAATTGGGACCTCTTGATTGATAAAAGCTTAATTTTTTAAAATAATTGTGTATCTTTTCAAGACGAAATATCTCCCAGAGGTGAATATTCTGTTTGCTGCATATGCGATTTGGCAGTCCAAATTCCTTAACATGAATTTTTGGACAAAAGTTAACAAAAATATTGGTATGTCAGGATCTTCTCGTGGTTTCTTGTATAGTTCATAGCAAAACTTTCATCACTTTTCCTCAACATGAATATCTCTTCCAGTTAACGGTCCCTTAAAGATTCACCAGAATAGAACTATCACTGTAGAACTAACATTGCATTTCTAGTTTAATCTAATAAGCTTTATAGTCCTGGAGCCTTGTCCCTGTGACTAATCTTTTTTTCTATTCTGATGCTGGTGAATGTTTCTCCTTGTTGATTAACATCTACATCTGGTCTCGGACATGTGTGGCTTAGGCATTCTTAAACCTACCCAGGTTATTGTGTTAAATAAGAGGAAACAGTTTTCAAACTTTGATTGCAACAAAAATGGGCCTTCATATCATATAATTCATTATAAAGAATGAAAATTTTGATTGTGTACAGCAGTGGCGGATTTAACGGTACGCGGACTGAGCGGCCGCGGGGGCCCCCGTCAATTTAGGGGCCCCGTGGATGGTAATTCCAGCATATACAACAATGTGTACAGTAGTCTTTTCGAGAACTTCGGTGCCCAATAGGGACCCCATGGACGAAGAGACTCATACTTGGTGTTTGGTACTTGGTGTCTAAAAATGATATCGAGCAAGCCCTTGGTTTTTCTTATTATATCGTTTCATAGACTTGAAGCAACGATCAAGTATAATGCGTAATTCGTTGTTAGGCAGTGTGTTAGATCGTCATCAAGAAGTTTGTGATCTAGGCGTTACACTGAACTCTAGTTTAAATTTACGTTTACCCGTTGACAACACTGTTAACAAGGCATACAAGATGCTAGGTTTTTTCTTTTCACAATTCATGTCATAATGTAGTCATGTCTTAAGTTTTATGTCGTTGTTTACTTGTCTTGTGCGCTCTTGGGTAATGTACTGCTCAATACTTTGGTTTCCGAATTGCACTACGATGATTAACACAATACAGGCAATACAACGGAAGTTTACAAGACTTGCTTTAAAATGCGACCAATTTAGAGGACTCACAACCATGCCAAGTTATCGCTCACGTTATCTGCTTGGCCTACAGACGCTCGAGCACCGTTTTAAGGTAAACAAATGTGTATTTGTTGCTAAGATATTAAAAAAAAACAACGAATTAGACGTTGTCTATTATAGAAGAGCAACATCTACGTGCCTTCGAGACCTCTTCGCTCTCGTAACTTGCTTTTTGGTGAGAGCAGGCGTATTTTATATGGGTACAATGAGCCATTACTAGCTATGACAAGGCAATTCAATACATGGTCTTATCACTTTGATTTTAATTTATTAACGAATTAACGACCAACGCATGTAAAGAGAATAAATGATCAATTTCCAATTTTTGCGACACCGGATTAAGCCAGATGTCGATCTCCCCTCCCCCTCCAGCAAACCATTATGGCTCAACTCCTTTTAGCGCTTCGGGCCCCTGACACCCTAAATCCGCCACTGCTGTACAGTCCATAGCGTACTAGTTCATTGTAGATTGCCTGCCAACTATTTAATTTGTGTAATTGGCACGTTGTTACATACAAAAAAGGCTTAATTTTTGTTTACATTCCAATTTTTTTCCAAAACCGGGGTTTCTATACAAACGTCTGCTTGATCATGCATCGGTAAAGGATATAACTATTATTTTACTTTAAAAAAGCTAAAAAAAAACTTCAATAAAATATAAGTTTGAAAGATAATTTTCCCCTAAATGGCTCGCCATTTGCGAATGAAAAAGAATATTGTGCAACAAAACAATTACACTTCTATCGCAGTTGAGATGCAATGTTCCCCCATCCCACGCGAGGTTCTACTCGTACCAAAAAACCTTCAAGGGAACCATTATGATAAGCAACGGAGAGCATTACGAGAGAGGCAAAGCAGCGCACGAAGACGAGCCACACCTAAACCCCTACCGTCCCCGTGCCCAATGCTGCAAAAGCGATCGAACGAATCATTGAGCCCCCCCCCCCCCGCTGTCCCGCGTCCCCATCCCACCGGGAAAGGGCTACACGGCACCGGGGCCGCACGCCAAAGGCGTCTCAGTTTGCAATTTATAAACTTCAAAATGTCTTGTTAACACATTCGTATAATTCAGCCTTCGGTGTGGTCTTCCATTTTATGATGCACACGCGAAACAGGGCGCAAAAGCCGCCCGCAAAACCTTCCCGCAAGATCACTGTGTGAGTGTGTGAGTGTGTGTGTGTGTGTGTGTGTGTGTGTGTGTGTGTGTGTGTGTGTGTACGCGCGTCCGCGACTTGCAGCAGGGCTGCGGGGGGAGGGAATTGCATCGAAGTCGCCTCATTCGCTTCGTCCGGGATGGGTTTTCTCTCGTCTGTCTTGTGCGGCCGTTTCATGAGCTGGTGGCGTCATGGCACCAGCCAGCTAGAGGAGGGGGAGGGGGAAAAGGGATGAAGGCGATCGTGCGCCTCTTCGGGAAACGATAAAAAATCACAGATCATAAACTGCATCCGCCCTTTGGATGATGCGAAGCTTGTAGCTTGTGCCTCTCTTTACTCGAGCGCTGTTCGCGTGCAAGTGAAACCGTTTTTTAACATACAATCATATTTTACAGCGGCATAAAATATAATGTGAGGCATAATATTGTTCTCCCCAAAATTTATACTAAACATCTTACGCTAGCAATATACGCTACCAACTCCTGTATAGTGCAAAACAAAACAAACCACCAGCAAGCACCATTTGCATAATGTTGCTGGCGGAATCGGGCGGAAGTTAGCGTTACGCCGGGCGTCTTCGACGGAGGTCCTGCCAAAGTGATCGCTCGCTTTGACCGTGGCCCACTATTCACTCGCTATCGGTCACCTCCCCCCTCCCCCTCTTCAGGTTGCCGATCAACTCGCGGCGGGCGGAACGACTACAAAGCGATGCCCAAGGGAAGATAAATTAATCCACCGTTGAGAAAGAATGTATTTTAACGCTTTCGAGATTAGGCGCTATCGGAAGTGAGGGAAATAAATATGAAAATTAAGGCCGCCTTCATACCCACCTTCCCCTACCCCGCATACACTTCATCTCTTTGGCGGGCTGGTACGGGAAGCTGAAAGAAAGCCGCAACGCGAGGTGCTACCGTGAGTCGCTTTTGGAAGTGGCCGTTGCCGCTTGATTGCTTGATACTAGTTGATGAAACAGGCGCTCGGTTTAAGGGAGTTATACGCTAGGAGGCATGGGGTTGGGTACAGTTTAACGTTTTAGTAATGTTCTGGTTACTTCCGAAATGATCGCGATCGTGGCTTTCTTTTCTATTAAATGATGGTGTAGTTGCAAGTGACTCTTCCCTCTTGGATGGATCAGGTAATTTCATCACGTTTAGGTTTATGTAGTTTAGATTTGGTAACTTTTGTGACAGTTATAAATGCTACACCAAGAATTTTGCTACCCATAATGAGACAAATTCAGCATAAAATGAAATTTATCTTCGATTTGATTGTAAATTTGAGTGAAATTCTAAAATTGATTTGTAATGGTATTTTTAATACCTGAACCCTCTCTTATTTGAGAGGCGATGGGACTGTCGAATAAGAGAGGTTTTCAAATTACAGAGGTGGAAAGTGAATGAAAGGTCCATCCAAACAAGAAAGAGACAGAACATTTAGTATGCAGCCTTAACTGTTGCTATAGGAAACTGTGCATACGATTGCCAATTTGAGCATACATCATTCAATAACCATGGCAACACCATACACAAACATAAAGGGATACAGATTTCAGAGGTTTTCCAAATTAGAGGAACAAAAATGTACTGGAAATCAAGGGACTGTGCAAAATGTTTAAATAAGAGAGGTTTTTAAAATTGGAGAGGTGTCAAATAAGAGAGGGTTCACTGTAATAAGAAGCAAAATGTCTATTCAATAAAACACGCTATACAATAAACAATAAACGCTATCAGGATATTTTTCACGAGCTATCTTACAAGTGGGAATAATAAATGAAGTAGTTGGAAGTAGTAGGTAAGAAAAGAGAATTTCGTAGATATCATTGAAATGTATAGAATAAAGAAACAACAATAAAAAAGTGGAAGAAATAATAGATAATAATAAAACATTAACAATTTCATTCAATCACTTAACAAAACATAAAAAATAAATAGAGAAAAAAAACATATTAAATGAAAAAAAAAATGAAGAAAAAAAAACTACATATGAATGATAAGTAAAAACATACAAATGAGTCGGTAAATGTATCAAAAATCAATTATAAAATAAATTAGAAACTAGTTTAGAGATTAAATTATAGAAATTAAATAGAAAAACACATACATAACAGGAATAGAGGAACAATAAGTTATATTTGAGGATAAGAAACTCAAGTATAATACGAGCAAAATGCTATTTTTCACAATTTTACAAAGATACTAAAAATAATAATTAAATTTAACATAAACTAAACAAAAAGACACTAAAAAGACACTAAAAATAACTTAAACTAAACATAAATAGCAAAGTTAGACAACGTATGTATCAAAACCTCCACATACACACTTTTTCCAACACAGTACCCCAACACCCTTAGAAGCGAATCACTACCGTTCAACGCTACGAAGACCTCCCAGTCGCTTGTCCCAGCCGCGCTCCGCTTGTACCGAAACGAAACACCTTCCGTCGATCTTGCCGTCTATTGCCGTTGCTCGAATGGCCACCATTTGCCACCTCTTAACCAGCTCGCTTGCCGGCGAGCAGCCGAAAGAGCAGACCGCCAAACAGAAGTTTATCAGCAAAGTAATACATTATTTTAACTCCTTTCGCTCTAAAGCCTTGCTCCCATCACGGCTTCGTCCACCTCGTCCATGGGAAGATCAAACGAAGCATGGAGGAGATGGGACATGGGTATAACAAATATATTATTTTTGAAAAGTTTTTTAGATAAAGCTGCCCCTCCAAGTCTAAACACACCGTGGTACAGCACAGTGGTGGACACTGGGGTGTTTTGTTTTGGTGGGCAGCAAAAATAGGAAAGGGTGGACCATCCTTTGCCTCTTTATCTATCTATTTCTACTCCACTAGACACAGGCCGCCACTGGGTTGGTGCTTACCGGATGGTTTGGGTTCCGATCCAGACCGATTCCGCTTTTGGCATCGGCATCGGTGTGTCGGCATCGCATCAAAGGCATCGCAACGAAAGTTCGCCTGGACTGGGCAGGGCTCAAGGTAGTGTGGGGTGGGATAGCGGGTTTTAAGTGTTATTTTATGACGACAAACGACGACTTCTGTTGGATTCGGGTGCTCCTACACGCTACTCCAAACTTCGTCCATCTTCACGGAGGAGTGGTCCGGGCGATCGCCTGCTGGCGAGGATCGCTGGCTGATAAAGGAATTGAATTAATTTTCCATTTATCCCAATAATAAGACGAAAACGGCATTTCGGTAGTGTGCTTCCAAGGGTGGTGCGTGTCATGTGTCTTATCCTCTGGTAGATTCATTCCCTTCTTGTTTGTATGTTTTTTTGCACTATCGGCACAAACGACCACCGTGAAGATCGTTCTCGAGCCTTTGGACTTGGTTTGTGTTTGTTTAGGGAGCATTTGTGCGGGAGCAGGGCCCGAAATCCCGGCCATGCTGCAGGTCCCACAGGTTTAATGTGAAATGTTACGAGATTAGCTAATTGCCCCGCCGGAGGGCACTCGGGAAGAAAGGTGAGTGTGTGGAAATCCACCAAGAATTCACTCTGTGAGGCCGTGGGAAGAGAATGAACCGGTGCACCGGTGGGTCTTATCGGTTCCTCAGGAGGGGTTTTTTTTCGGGTTTGTGTTGGGAGAGAGAGAGTTTGGCCACCCCATGGAAGCCTCAGGATGAGTTAGATGTTTACTGGTGATTGGAAATAAATCAGCAACAGCTGGCAGAGGGCTGGTGTTGGTGTGAGAATTCGCCGTAAGGTCTTTTACCGAAAATGGGGATTGTATTGCCGCCATACGACGATCGGTTGAAAAATGTCTCAATAAGGTGAGTATCGAAAGCTGTGAAGCAAGCCTGCTCTATTGGGCAATTAATTATCGAGTTGGAATTTATGTGAATGGATGAAGTAGAATAATATTAATGGGAGTGGTATGAGGATGAGGCTTAATACGAATGTCAGCGTGCGTCTCTGAAAGGCATCAGTTGAATGAGTAGAAATATTTGACATACACAAATGATAACAATGATCTTCTTTCTGCTGAGTCTTAGGTTTATATTGCGCTTCAAATTAAAAACTTTTTTAAGTATTTTGCTTAGCAACATCCATCTAATGCTTTCTATCTTCTGAGTAGTAGATATTAAATTACGCTTAAAGCGCTTCATGCATTGTATTTATCTCGGATTTACAGGGTTTCACACTTTATCTCAAGACCGCGGGACCCCTTCTCGAATCTGTCTTAGTCAAAGCCAAGACTGCGGTATGATGCTTGAAAACGTTGATGATACCTGAATTCATCGGATGCAATGCTAAATCTGCGGCACATTTCTCGAAACACACTGGTCCGCGTCGAGGACATGCGGTCGAATATTTTTTTACACGGATAACCTTTGTGTATATCAGTGTACTGAAAACAGTGAATTATTTTTTCGTGTTTTTACAGGAAAAGATGATTTAAATAGTTCAAACTACTTTCTTAACACTTGTAAATATTTTAATTAAACAAATATGCATTCACTCATGTTATTAAATTGTCTTTTTTGGTAAAAAAAAACGAAAAGGATAATTGAGTGTTTCTAATAGACTGATGTACACAAAGGTTATCCGTGTAAAAAATATTCGACCGCATGTCCTCGGCGCGGACCAGTGTGTTTCGAGAAATGTGCCGCAGATTCAGCATTGCATCCGATGAATTCAGGTATCATCAACGTTTTCAGGTATCATCAACGATTTCAAGCATCATACCGCAATCTTGGCTTTGGCTAAGACAGATTCGGGAAGGGGTCCCGCGGTCTTGAGATAAAGTGTGAAACCCTGTAAAAACGGATCTTATTGCTGAATGTATAAATTTGATATCAGATAGTTTAGTAACTATCAATACTGCTCCAGCTGGCTCATATTGTTCTTGCTTGTAAGTCCTCTTTCTCTAATACCATTTACGTTGGAGATCCTACACATACTGCCTATTTACAGTGCTGCAACGAGCTCAGGCAAAACCCAGATACATGGTGACTTACAATAATGTATTTCTTCCTCTAAATAAAGCCATTCCTTGTCTCCTAGAAGTAGGATTTAAATCCAAGCTTGAACAAGAGCATATCTTTGGCGATGTTGAAGAACATGGGGAATGCAACGGAGGGAATGGTATGGACTGTGACATGAACGTCGGCAGGATATGTTGATTGGAGAAAATGTGGCGAATGGATAACATATGCCCCATGAAGATGGTGCTTTCGAGCGATCTTAAATTCGGCGTTAGACGCAAAGACAATCAGTGATCTTCGAAGCTGGATAAGGCGGAGAAGGATCTGAGAAAAGGATACACTCCTTGGCAGCGCAAACTGAAGATCTGTTGGCAACTTGCTCGAGTCAGCAAGTTGTGCTTATCTATGAAGGGGCAATGAAAGCAGTTAGAAGCATTTCAGATGATCCTCAGGACTCTGCAATGGCCTATACTTGACAGTCAAAGACGTTGCGAACATCACCATTTCCCAAACATCCTCTAAAGATTTCAAAATGAGAAAGCTTAGTGCTTGGAGGTGTTTGTATTTTTCTTTTTTGCTTTTCGTCTGTTGCCCTCTCTCTCTCTCTTGTTGGCCTGCTCACGATAGAGTACTGTAAGCAATTTATCCCTGACATATCAAAGCCTCTATTTCAAGGCCTCGATCAACTAAGATTACTTGTGAAATAAGAAGATCGTGATCGAGATGCGATTTACCAAATGATCGCACAATTTGTAGAAGTTCTAAAGCTTTAGCTTACTGCTAGAAGCACTTCACGATCGTTTCGTTCCTTGCAGGTCATTCTCAAACACACAAATCTTTCAAGACTATTTCAATGAACCATTTCAACTGACCAAACCCGTGTGTCCTGTCTCCTCGAGCCGACAAGTGGTTGACGCGCCCCAGTTGGCTAGACACACTTGTCGCCGTCGCTGGCGGTACAACACCCCTCCACTGTGCCCAGTGTCCCGTTGTCCCTTCCCGTAACGTAACGCAACGACTGACCAACCCAGGCCGTAACCCATCTAGGTGTCCCATTACGACGGCACATGCTGGTCCCCGGGGGTAGGATCCTTTTTTTTGTCTATTGGTAACTTCCTTGGAGAGAAAGCAAGCCATAAAATCATTTGCATTTACATCCTTTAACGCCAAGGGGCGTGTCTGAGGCAGCGTGTTCCGTTGTCTTGTAGGTTTGGTTTAGGTTAGTGTCGTTCCCTGTTCTCACCCATAGATGTGATAGATTTGTGTCCTCTTTTTTGCGTCCCGTGTTGTTGTTTTTTTTTTGTTTTACATCTATAAGGAAGCTCCTTTTTTATGGGTTGTTTCCACTGGCGTCAGTGGGGATCGCACTGGCGTCAACTAAAGAGGCGTGTAATGGAAAAAAGGAACCATAGCACACGTGTGGCTTCTGCGTCTTTAGCTTACACATGGGAGCACACTGATCTGGAAGTTTGTCAAGCGTGTCAAACGGCAGCAGTTGCTGATTAATTGAAGGTCCTTACCAGCGAACGAGACTAATGGGCGATCCCGGTGCACAGGAAATTCGAGCCAGCCGGAATGAATTGGAACACATTAAACGTTACATTAGGCGGTCTTAATTATCGCTATCGTGCATGTTGTTTGTGTGGATGTTTTTGGTTGAAAATTTGGGGAAGTATTTCGCGGAATGAAGGCTACCGGGCTATTGCTGGGAAAGGATTGCATGATGGATTGCTTGTACTTGTAGGAGTTGCTTTTTTGATTTATATATGAAAACACTGAGGAATCTACATGTGTAAACTTGTAAACCCAAGAAGGCTTGTTTCGGAAATGTCTTGTCTACTGAATCGGGGGAAGAGTTATTACCGTTCGAGTGATTTTCAATATTTTAAGAAAGTGTCTACCCAAATTAAAAACTAGTTCTTCGCTACAAGAACCTTACCTAATGAACCTCAAACACAACATAATTCTTAACTCAATGCTGGCAACTCGCTTACAACCAGCAGCCACTTAATTCTGGGTCAATCCGATAAGGTTCCTAAAGGGTTCCGAAATGAAATTGTTCCCAAACCAGTACCAGAGCACCAAAACACCAATCTAGAGCAAAACCTGAGGTAACATTTCGGGTCAATTATCACCTTTTTCTCGTCCGGCCGATGGTGTCCCAAGGGTGCCGTAGAATGGTGCGGCATCAAACTCGAAACTCGATTGACACCATTAGTCACGGAAGCCGTCGCGTAGTTGACCCTTTTTCCCAAACCGGGGTGTCCGAAGAATCGAGCGATAAGCACACCTTCCACGGCATCTCATAACCTCTCATGGCACTTCAGCAGTCCTACAATTAAGAACGTTGCCGCCACCACGACCACAACGACATACCAAGTGATCGTGATCGTGCGCGTGTGTGGTGCGGTGGTCGCGATCGTCAGGACCAGCCAAAACCCCCACCCCCCACCAGATGAGAGATCAAACCAAGTGTGCCGCCTGCACAACTTACAACTACACAATCGGCGGGCATTAGATTGCCGCGTCAAGAGCGTTTCGGGTGGAGCGTTTGTAGGTCAAAGGGTGAAGGGAGCCGGGGGTGGGAAGGTGGGTTGAAATATGGCACAGAACGAGTCACACTAAGCACTCGAAACGCGGCCCGCAGCGTTATGCAGCGCCCCCGGAAGCAAAAGGATGCCGCGCCGCGAGGATCCGTCGCGGCAAAAACGGTTATCTCCAAAGTGAAATGGAAGCCGAGAAAACCTTAAACAGTAGCCAAGAAGCTTTAGATAAGGATTCCATTATTGTCGCTGGGGCCATTCGTTTTCCCTCCGAAACCCGGCGGGGGAAATTACCGCTCTCGGGCTATCTCTTTCTCCCAATGGAAGCGGAAGGTAAATCAAACGATTTGGGAATTGACGCTGGAAGGGACGTAACAGGAGTTTTGTTGGATAAAAAATCGGAAACCCACGGTTTCGCCGGACCCAGGCCAGAAGGATTCTCGTGATCTTCCTCTCTTTCGCTCTATCATCTCTCTTTGGAACCGCTCCGAGTCCCGATGAGTGGACTTTACGACCATACCGATTTTACCTCTTTATCAGCTTCGTTCTCAGGTTCGCTTTGAATGTCCTCTATCTTTGCCTTGCTGCGTCCCAGGCAGAGCCGTTTGATGGGCCGGGACACCAAGGTAGCGCATCATTTCTTGCGCTTGGGTGATACTTATAATGCCATCCGAACACCGGCGGTCGGTGTAGCTCCGGTTGCTCGTTAAGTTTTACGACCAATATACCATCCCGCCTGAAGGGCCTGAAGAGCCTGAAGGGCCCGAAGGGGTCCAGTAGACTGGGGTCACAATTGCTGCGACGAGCGTGTCGTCTGGAAAGGGGGTTTTTGTTGAAGTACCTCTCACCGTACGTTTGGAGCACACCTCGCATGCAACCGAATTGGGTTTATAGCCCGGCCTCTATCGGGCCGGGACGAGCTTAAGACGAGCGTATTAACAGGTTTTTAACGATACATAACAACCACACAGACGATGACGTCGATCGGGTGAACGTGTACCGCTCATCAAAGGATGCTCTGAAGGAAGGATTTTTTTCTTCTGAAGATTCGTTGGTTTGTAAGTCCGTCTCAAGAGAAGAGCAATTCGAACAAAAAAAGCTCTCCCGTCTTATAGTAGGCTGTGGGCCTAAAGCCTTCTTTCATCAATCGCGCCTCGCTATTAGGCAAGCTTGTTTACTGGCGAAACCGAATCTACATGATTATATTTTATATGTTTTAACGCGTCGCGACACTTTGCCATAAACTAGGGATGACGGTGGAGCTGCTTTATCCCAACAGCAAGAAAAAAATCGGTTGGCCATTTTATGATGATTGTTTAAATCTCAATTTTTATTTCGAAAGAGAAAAACGAAATACCTTGATAACAGGCCGCCCTGCTCCTAGGGAGGTCTTGCTGTGTGATAAGAAAGGGGGTTAGCTTAAGATGGGTAGGGAACAGCAGCCCGGGGAAGATGTGCTCTCCCCCCTGGACTCAGCAACTGTAGCAATTTCTACACATTATGCTGAAACTTTAAATAAATCAGAATTAACGCAACTGTTTTCCATTCGCGGTCGAAATAAAAACTGTCCCACACTCTGAGTAGAAAGATGAACCCCCCTCCCCCCAGTGGACACACTCCAATCGTCCCTGGTCGTTTGGCTCCTTCGCGCTTCGCTCGATCACACAGGGAACCGTTTGCTGTGGCTGTGGTGACCGCGGCGTCGGCTTCCATTTATTTCGCGCTTATCTTAACTAGCACCCCGATAGCATTATTCTTCAACCGACTGAAGAACACCGTTCCGGAAGCCTTTTGCCGGGACGGGGCCAGCGCAATCGGTGCAGCTCCCTTGTCGGTGGGAGCAAAGTGTAGGGAAGATAGTGCGACCGCCGACGCGACAGAAGCTTGGAGCTGTATATTGATGTCACCCCTAGACTAGTTGGGTTCTTTGTTGTTGTTGTTGTTGGTGGTGGCGGCCGAAGAACGGAAGCACAGATCGGTTGAACTCGGTTTCGGAAATTAATGTTTTGTTATAAATGGGATATAAGCGGCTGCTTAGGCGTGCTGCTGCTGCTGAGGAGCATCACGACCGCACACTCAACGGTAGACTGTGAAAATAAGCTCCAAACGCGCCATCGAACAAGCGATAAGTGTAATTAGTCAGAGGGGAGCTGGGGTAATCGGGTATTACCATGACTCTGTGACACTCCCGTGCTGTGTGAGCGGTTGGAAGTGTTGTGAAGGAGAACGGTAATATAATGGTGGAAGTTTCACACGCATTTTAACTGCTGTTTTCAACACAATGAGAACCTTTAGGTGGCTCTGATTGAATAGAAACTTAATTTAATTTATAATTTTTTTTACAAACTAAAACAGAGACAAATTTTAGTAAAATAAAGCTGTTTGAACAATTTAACAGATTTTTTTTAAATTAATTTAATGGAATTTAATTTATTTATTTGTCATTTCTTTAAGTTAGATTTCTTAAATGTTTTATTTCTTCGCTCAAATTGCTGCTTGTTTTTCCATTAATATTTATTGATATATTACATATTGACTTTTTATACCATTTCTTTCGTACTTTTATTTTGTTCTTTCCATATCACATTAGATTGTTCTATCGTTTAGTGTTAAAATGTATTGTATTTCTTATTTTTTATAATTTTTTATTCTTTTTATGTCTCAAATTATTTATTTACTCAATTTATAATGTAGTGCGCACAAGCTCAATTATGTTTTTTCTCATTGGTTGTCCTTGTGATATTATTATTATTATTATTACTATTATTATTATTATTATTATTATTATTATTATTATTATTATTATTATTATTATTATTACTATTATTATTATTATTATTATTATTATTATTATTATTATTATTATTATTATTATTATTATTATTATTATTATTATTATTATTATTATTATTATTATTATTATTATTATTATTATTATTATTATTATTATTATTATTATTATTATTATTATTATTATTATTATTATTATTATTATTATTATTATTATTATTATTATTATTATTATTATTATTATTATTATTATTATTATTATTATTATTATTATTATTATTATTATTATTATTATTATTATTATTATTATTATTATTATTATTATTATTATTATTATTATTATTATTATTATTATTATTATTATTATTATGTTTTTTCCTCCATTTTTTCAGTGTCATTTTTCCATTGTTTTTAAATAAATTTGTTTGTCTTGTTCACTCTGTATTACATTTATACGAACGTGTTTATATTTAGTTGACGTGTTGGGTTGTTTCTCGTGGTCTCCATTGTTTGTAAATAGTTTTTTTATGACTTATGTTTTATCTTTTTTGTTTTATGATCTTTTATTGATTTTTTACTATATTCTTGCACTTTTATATTATTTTATTTTTCTACTGTTCATCCATTTCAATTCCTTTTCGTTATCATTGGCCATTTATTTAAATACTTTTACCCAATTCACTTACTATTTCTCATCTACCCAACTTCCCGCACGTAAATCGTACCTAAAATGCACTTACGCCTATTTCGTGAGCAACCGGCCAGCCAGCCGTTTCCTTGTCCTTTCATCAATACACCGTTACCGCCTCCAGCACCCCTCCCAACCGATCGGCGGTACCGGCAGCGTAAACCTCAACATCAAAGCAAATCCACCGCCCCATCCGGAGGCGCCATCGAACCCGGCCCCTTTCAAATTTCCCCCTTTGCGCGATCACCAATCGCGCTGTGTCATTATTGTCGCAAAAACCACCCAGGGACGGACCCAGGCCTCGCCTCGCGGCTGTCGCGAAAATTGTGGCCACATTACAATAACAGCAAAAATAGTAGCGACGCTTTTCCATCCTCCGCCCGTGTGGACCTCACGCATGATCGGCGAGCGTTATTATCTGTGCGGGCCGAGGCGGGAGTGGCAGTTCCCAGTGGCGCTCCCGTTTGCGACCCACCCAGTGCCGCTCCGCTGGGTTGGAGAATTTTCACGACTTTTTAACCAAACGGGACCGACCAACGGATGCAGATTGTTTTCGCTGTGAACTCGGGGCCGATCTTCGGGGAGCTAAATTTATGTGATCATGAGCGCCCCGGCCCGTCCATTCGCGAGCCATCGACTGGTCGGGTGGCTGTTTCGCTTCCGATTTGTTTGTGTGGTTCCCCTTCACACCACCGCCTCTCACCAGCAGCACAGAAGTCGTGAAGCCGTTCGCGAGCCTTCCGGTGTGTGAGATGGCACTGGCACTGTCTTACAAACTCGCCGGGTTGGCAGCGGGCCGGGGTCGCAGTGCACAGGTACTTACCCTGTGCGGTAAACATGGCTCCCATTGACATGTCTGTCAAGTGGGAGCTTGGTGGGAGAGGGGAGGACCGACAGAAGAGAGGGCCGATAAACTGTCTTGTGCCGGCTGTGTCCGTTGTCCGTTGGATGCCCACACGCGCTCGGAATGACCCCGCCGAATGGGGTCGTAAGAGGAAAAAGGCGAATGAGCAAAGGAAGCCTTTCGGAGCGAGACAGAACCACTCTTCAGGCGTGGCTTTTGGGGGGAAGGGATGCTTGCGGGAAAGCAATCTAGCAACGATGATCACGTGAAACGATTGCTTCTTTACAGTGCAGGACAAACAAATGCGGGTAAATGGGTGGGTTTCCTCGTACGGGAAGCTACTGATCCATTAGATTTTGTGTAAAACATATAGAACATTAAAGTTACTAAGATTCTTCTACTAAAAAAGAAGCAATTCAACAGTTTCAATGACTCCATGTCTTTTATATCCTTCACTGTACCAACTTCCTCCCTTTTCCGAGAGAGAGAGTTCTTCCTTGTCACATTTCACCCCAAACCCACTTGCAAGCATCCAAAAAAAGCTCGAAATGTGTTAAGAAATTACTGTCGTTTGATGAAGTCTCCCCACTTCTCCCCTTGCGTCTAATGAGTTCAAAAGAAGAGGTCCAAACTCATTCTCCAAAAAAACGAAAGACCCCAGACGGGTGTACCTACCGTTAAGAGCCTATCAAAATTAATTACGTTTCCGGATCGTCTCCGGGTGCTCCAAAGGCTACGACGGTGGCCTTCACCGGTGGTGGTCTTTTTTTTTTTTTTTGTTTGTGGTGGTCGTTCGGGAAGCAAGAATGAACTGAACCAGTTGACCACTTGCTGATGCTGCTGCTGCTGCTGCTGGAGGTCTCTGCTGCCGAATCGATGTGCAAGAAGCAACGAGAAGCAGATTGACCTACGCGCGCGCGACTCGAGAGCTTTTGAATCCATCGGTCCGAAGGAGATAAGCTTTGACCCGCACATAGGAAACCCGTGTTGGACACGCGCCCCAGCACCCACTTGAATCGCCCGGTAGTTGTGAATGGCCAGCTCCCTCATGGGTGAGTGGCTGTCACGCGTTGGACGCGGTTGGACAGTTTGCTCTTTTCAGATTGGTTGGTGAAGGTGAAACACTCGTTTTAAGAATGATTGTTGATTCCAAACGATATTGACAACCTCCTGAAGTGTGTCTTGAAGTTGTTTTGAGTTTACAATAATAGGACTTTGAATTAAGAAGAGCCTTCCAGATAGCTTGGTATTTTCCATCAATTCTTTTCCAATTTTTTGGGTAACTCTTTCAAAATTCCAACTAATTACTCAATCAAACAATCGAACCCCCAAATAAATGTCTCATTTTCGCCCGCGGACAATGTTGACATTAAAAGCCCACTTCCAGCAGGAAATGAGCCTCGGAGCTGGGCCCCACCCTGACAATGCCACCACGAAAAGGCCAGAAGTTAAATTAAGAGCGACAGTTGCTCTTCTTCTCTTCCTCTCTCTCTCTTTCTCTCACGCTGGGACCAAAAAAAAAAAACACCGACAAGAAGATATTTCCGCAAGCGCCAGCCAGCCCCAACTGAAGCGCCCCGACATCCAATCGATTTTCGGGGTTCCATTCCATTCAACCCGCATTTTTTGTTCCTCTCGTCCCCGTGTGGTATCACTTACTAAAAGGCGCCGGTTTTGCAACAGGAACGACCCGCAACATTGCTGCAGCAGCAAAAAAAAAAAAAACAAAAAACAACGTTTCCTCGAGAGCCTCGGCCGGCTTTGTAGTGCCGCCGAATGCACTTTTTCGGTTAGCTCCTTTTACTCCTCTTTACTCCACGGTGGTGGTGGTGGTGGTGACCCCAAGAGGGTGGTCTAATTCTTTGCAGCAGTTTTGCCGGCACTCCACTCATGCTTTTCCGTGTGTGTGTGTGTGTGTGTGTGTGTGTGTGTGTGTGTGTTTCCCGTGCCAGGGCTCCTATCGGGTGTAACAAGATACTGTTGTTGTGCATGCAAATTGGGTTCCGTTCGCTGACCGAAATCCGTCCACGATGCATTCTTCGCTGCACTTGCACGCTTTGTCTCCGTTTTCTCGGTCGATGCTTTGCGTACGGAATGCCACCCTGAATGCGATTGTCAGCAGTCAGGGGAGTCAGGAGTATTGTGATCCTTACGGCACTGCATGCAAGCCAGCACCGATGCACATTTTGGGTGCAGTTTAAACTGCAACTTCGTGTTAAAGGGAAGAACTTTGTGAATAAAATGGCATTTATTGAACAGGTTTTTCAAGTGTTTAGAAGATAAGAATAGCTCTATTTTTCTGTTTTTTTCTAAATAAAATTGACAATTTCTTGGGAATATCTCTTGGGAACTTCTTAAGCGAAATACACACTTCCAGAAGCTGTCGACAGCGAACCAACACGATAAAGTAGATGCAAGATGACATATTAAAAAGAGACCCCTGTACGCCTCACACACACACACACTCCACAGACCCTCCGAAAGAGTTAATTAATGTGAGCATTTAGTCAAGCATTCGCGGAATGTTACCGAATACTTCTTTCTTTTTTTGCTTTGCGCTGCGCTGCGCACCAGATCCTACGCTCCTTGACAAGCGACGGCGCCACTGACATGCGAACCGTGCAACGACCGTGTGCGCTGCGCAAAAAGGGATGAAGGGAAGTGTGGGCGGTGGTTCGGCACTAACTACCCCTTCGCGCGATTCCAGTACGGCCGTGTGTGTGTGTGTGTTGAGATATGATTAATCTTGAAATATGAGATCGAACCGGGACATACCCACACACACACCCGGGAACTTTCGTGGCGGTTCGCTTTAGAAATCGATCCCGCGTGCCGATGCCGAGAAGGAGGATTACCATCATTCCGATCTGGACCCGGGTGAAGGGGTGTATCTGGAGTGCGTCGAGTGGGAACTATGGCACTCTCTTCGTTTATATGACGCTGCACGCATGCCGCAACATGCCGGAAGACGCGCTTCGTCAACAAGAGGAACATAAACCGCGCATATGGTTGCAATCAGCAGCAGCAGCAGCAGCAGCAGCAAACGTACTAGCAATTGTGGTACCCTGGTGGCCACAAGTAGGCACATAAATCCTGTGCTCAAAAACCCTTTTCGCCACACGCTGCTGCGTTGACGGTATAAATTTGTTTTTCTTTCCCCCTTTCCGCAAAAATAAAAAAAAAATTAATGATCCACAAGCTGTTTATTGACTTTAAAAAATCGTCCGTTTATGGGGGGCGATGAGGCGAGCCTAAGGCCACGGCCACGGTATTAGAGCGCTCGCGCGCGCACGAGCACACATCTGTGAGTGTGTGTGGTCTGTCAGGGTTGGCCGGGGTTTTTAGTGTTTATTGAATTATCAGCTTGTTATGCTAGGCTAGCGGGCTAGGTCAGTGTCAATGCGTGCACCGACACTGGAGTCGACATCGGGCACCGGGGAGTCGTTCTGATTTATCGTGCTGTAAACATGCAGGATGAGCAGAAGCAGGGCAAGCGGTCGTCGCTGCTGTTGTAACATAAACGATCGTTATTTGTATGACCTACATATAGGCTTGTAATGGGCTTTGCAAAAGGGGTCTTAAGTAAGCAGCAGTTGATTGTGTTGTCGTTCCTGTCGTTTTGTTGACAACGGCAAAAGCATCCACTGGCAAATCAGGTGTCAAGTGTCTATGGTAGAGCCGTGTGTGCACAGACGTTGCAATGCAACGGTTAATGTTGTTTGTTGTTCCTAAGAATACCATCCCAAAGCCATAAAAATATAGAATTTGATGTACGGATGCGTTCAAATTTCAACCTAAAACATACTTTGGATGTGCTACAGTTGTCTGGCGATGTTCTTCACTCCGGTTAGTATGACAATCGCATCGTAGTTTTGCGATCGTATAGGTGTTCAGACAATCTCAACTCACTGTAGAAATAAAAGATGTCCAAATATGATCGAATGTGACTGTATTGATATCGTATTCGTCAAACATATGCGATCTTAAGACTATATACTTGGGATATACAGTCGTGCCTCTAAGTCCTTAATTTCCGTTTCAAATGCAATAATATCTTAACTTCAAACTCGTTTCTCAAATTACTGTTGGCGCGATAGGCGTGTTAATTTTGAAAAATTCACATTTAACAGTCAAGAAGAACAAGTGTCCATAGTAGTAATCATCCACTACCCACTTCTTTGAAAAATCTCAAGAAGTTTTTGCGACAATCGCAATAATAAAGACAATAATGGCTGTATGGTAGATTAGGCGATTTTTTTTAGGATCCTCTGATACCCCCAATTCCCATCGATTATGGTGATCAAAATGCTAACCATAAGCCAACCTGAAATCCACCTAGCTACCTTGACAACAACTGAATCTTCTAAGAGTTCCAAAATGCATCAATTCATGTCACATAATCAGGAATTTAAGAAAACATATTATCATATGTCACATAATCAGGAATATAAGAAGAGTGATAGCAAAATTTAGTTATGTTTTGCCTTCAGTCACACTGTGAACTTGAAGAAACTTTTATAAAATTTCCCCAAAAATCTGAAAATGATGATCTGAAATGAAAATTATCTTTCAGATGTCTATCGTTAGTTACGATACTGTAAGCTAGCATTCATTTTATTTCTTTAGCGGCCTTTCTTGTGCACACCAAACAAATAATTCTGCTCTGTAGGTTGACCTTTAACCTTTGTACTGTAAAAGTAATTCAACAAACGCTACAAAGTGATGGAAACGAAGAATGTAAATAACAAATAAATAAAACTAACTTAAAACTTTGAGTTCGACAATAGCATCAACATTAAAGGTTTAGGAGTGATGTGAAAGGACCCAATTAGTACGCTCAGATTGTACCGGTGAGATCAGATCTTAGACCCAAAGTTGCTGCATCCTATCAGATAATCTTTCCAGCTTCCAGATCCTATCCTTGAATCCCTGAATATCACGCCCATCTCGTCTCCCTTCCAATTGCTACCACTTTCCCGCTATCAATCATCAAAACTGGGGGCGTTTAATGTCTCATTTAAGCCCAGCTGCCCAGCTGCCCAGAAAGTGCATTGTCACAAGGGCATTGTCGAAAATATTTGTACAATTCCGTACCGACAAACCCTACACCGTCACCGCGTGCAGCTAATCCTTCCCCGAACGCCCCGAGCGAGTTGCTAGGTAGCTTCCGCGCAATCACTTTATTACACCTTATTGATGTTCGGCCAACACGCCCGGGGCCGCGCTAGCACAGTTGTGTGCAAGGACGTGAAGATTTACCCCCAAAAACAGACACAGCTTCTAGGACGCCATAAATCAGGCGCGCCTCATGCTGCGCTGCTGCCTTCAAACCGAGCCGCCCGCTTACCTGTGCGGCGTGCGTTTTTGGCGATCCCGCAAAAGGATGTCACCACCATAAGAGCACGAACCGAACAAACGCATTACGATCAATCATGCGGTCGATCATGTTCCGGGCGTACGGCGTACGTTTTGTTGGGCGGTTTGTCCACGTTGCATCATCCGAGCATGAGGGCCGCAGCATGGGACCGGTGTCGGTATCGATATCCCACGCTGTGCGCCCAAAACAGACAGCGGCCCCTTGGTTGGCGCATGTCGCTGTCGGCATCCTGGTTGTACGGCGGCGGCGGCGGCGGCCCGGTGTGTCCGTTCTAATCTGGTAACAAACTGTCAACAAGTTCCGAAAAAAGGGACACGCCGACATCTTCCAACAAAAATGCAGTTCGCACGGTGTACAGAATGCAACAAAAACCAAGGAAGTGAAGCACACAAAAAAACACACACATAAGATGCAACGCTCCAGCATCCAGAAGCAACAGCAGCAGCAGGAAGGATGAAAGGAATAGCAATGATAACCGTCCACTGGCGAAAACATTCCATGCCAGTGATCATGTCGTCCGATTCGTGGCTGAGAATAAATCAATTTGGCTGGCGCGGAATGCGTTTGCAGAGTTCGGGCGTACCTTCTCTTCTTCCTCCCCTTTGCTCGATGTCGTATTTCACCTGCAATCGATCAGCGTCAGGAACGATCATCGATCGATCGATCGATTTGGCAAGGATTCAAGGCTCGGGTTTGACCGGGTGGACAAGGGTGAGGGCGGTGGTAGAACAGGGAAAATGTAAATCGCTCTAATCCACCACCGTTGCTCGGATTGGCGCGCCAGACACGCTCACTCGGCCGAAAGATCGGCCTTTTGTCCTTGCCGGTTTCCTTTTGACCGGCGGCCGACGACCAGTAACCAGTAAGCCCGTTTGCGTGTGCGCTCACCCCGCGTGCGTGCGTCTTGCGACAAAACAGGTTGATGCGTGTTGATACCAGATCAGATAAGGCTCATAAAGTTGTTGAAAGGTTCCCCCACCCGGGACACCACACCCCTGATCGTTGTGCTCGGGTTTCGGGTTTCTCGCCGGGCGTAAGACGGGAAAAAGAGGCTGTGAGATTGCTGCAAGAGACGGGATCGTCCCTTTCGGTCGTTGCGTCGGTCTGTGTCGCCGTTACGTCGTCATGGTAACGCAGGGATTCGTCGTGGACGGTGCAGGCAGGATCGCAAAGGAGTGATCACACATATCAATGGTAAAAATCAAGCTTCTCCTCCCTTAATCGATGGTTTTAACATTATTTGTAGGAAAAAATGTTACATTTCAGATTTTCACTAATTAATTTAAAACAAATAATAAATCCCATAAAATTCTCTCGCTCTCACAGGGACTCTTTCCTAAGCAACATTCCCACACTAAATTCTGAGACTGGACCAAACCTCTGTGGACTAAGAAGAGACCGCCTCCACCAGACAGTGCTCCCGATGTGCTCTCATCCCTCCGTCTGCAGTTTGCCAATATGGTGAGCCTTTTTTTCCCTTTTTCCCTTTTTCTCAGTTTTTCCCCTACGGCTCATGTCCTGCGCTGCCCTCAGTACGACTGTTGGCTGTTGTGTTTCATTTTTACGGACCGGAAAGTAAATTTATTACGGCGCTCGGTGGCGCCTAAAATGATTGCATTTTAAACGCGTCGTCGCTTGTGGCCACATTCGTTTCGTTCCGGTGCATTTGACCGGGCAGGGACGGGGGCGGCCCCGTACCCGTGGTCGTTAAAAAAAAGACAGAGAGAAACCCCAGCCAGCCAGCTAGCCTGCGGGATCTGCGAGTTCTTAAAATTGGGTCTGCCCGATGAGCCCTTGTCAGCAGCAGCGTTATGGAACATTTGTGCAATTTTTTTTGGTTGGTTTGCACTACTTATCCAAATGGCCAAACTCGTAAAGCACTTCTGCACAACACAACATGTGTGCATGCATTGGGTTGTGTGTGGGCAAACATTAAAAAAGAGCACCCATAACAGAAAAACGCAAATAAACGGATGAAGCATATGTGGCTGTAGAGCATCGCAATGTTTACGCGGTACGGCTCATTGCAGGTTTTAAATTAAGAAAAAAGAGCTGTATGCCGGGCCTTTGTGGGGAGGTAGTATGGCAGGACTTAAGTAGCTAAGCGACACCAGCTAATGATGAGAAGATGCAGAATAAATTTGTTTATTAACACTCAAGCTTCGGTGGAATTTTAAAACTACTTCAAACGTGTTCGTAGGAAAGAAACTTTTGATTAATCAATTAGGCTGCATTTTAGACCAATAATTGGATGGAATGGGCTCTCGAAAGCTGCTCAAAATACAAGAGATAATTTGAATAAATGTGTTTTAAAATTCTGAATTAATTTCCACCCGTCCCACGATCGCGCACGATCAAAGCCCGTGATCGTGAACACATTTGCCCCCCTGCACATCCAGGCGCAAAGCTGTCGAACAATGTGTCATGCTACCGCACCGATAGATGACAACATGATCATGATCATATAAATGATCCTACTGAACAACACAAACACACACCGAACAACCTGGCTCGAAATGATTAGCCCCGTGGTGCTTCGCTGCTCGTCCTGCCGTCGTTCTCGCTCCTTCACTAAAAAAAAGAGCAATAGAGCCACCACCTGCACGCCTTCCCCGGTGGGGACTTATCGCGATCGTTGTAAATCGTCTTTGAAGCGCCTTTTTTCACGACGAATGCGACGCAGAGCAGAGCAGGCAGGCAGACAGCGCACGGAATGAAATAATAGTAATAATCCACGAAAAAAAAAAACAGGGCCCATTCGTGGCTCAATAAAAGTGTTTGACGAACTACGCCACAACAGAGAGAAACACAGCAGCGTCTAGGCGAACGAAAAGGAGCACAGAAAAGATGGCGTCCTACACAGGTTTTATCACCAATGCGAGCTGAAGTGTAGCTTTCATGCTCCCGGGCAAGCTAACGAAATAATCAATTATCTGCCCAGCAGAACCGGAACCTCTAATATCGTGTTCGTGCAGCCGTGAGGGCTGGGTCGGGCCGGCTTTGGAAGGCCTTCCAAAAATGGAAGTGCGTCCCCGTAACGCTTTCCATAACGGAGCGAGCAGTAGAGATAATCGGAATTGCGTAATAAACTGGAGCAAGGGAGAGATAGAAAGAGTGGGGGAGAGAAATAAAACACAAAGCCCCTGGAGGGATTTTCTAAAACCATCAGCGAGGGTGTCCCAACTAACCAACCAACCTACCAACCAGGCCCTATATCTAGTCCTTGACGATTAACTCCGAACTTGATACTCTTGACGTCGCTAGCGTCTCTGCAGGCACACATTAGAATCGGCAGTTTATCTCAAGCCTTCTGCTGCCTTCACGCACGATTAAGAAGTAGTTCTGGGGCGGAAAGGCTCGCACAGATGTATCGCCACACATGGCTTCTGTGCGGCATCTGCCGCGCTGGCACCAGCAAACGATCACCACCTGCCCGCCATTATCTGTGGCGCATGCGACAAAGCGGGAAACTTAACGATCCTAATTATTGCTATCGATAATAAAAAGCGATCCACTTCTATTTGCTACTGTCCCCTATAATCTTGGTGCGTGTAATTGCAGTAAGGTGCAGGGAGGTACGGGCGAAAGTACTTGAGACATTTGTCAATTACTTTCTCAAGCAAACGATTTTTACGATCAACCACCACTAATCGCTCCTTTTTACAAGTGGGTTCAGGCAGTGGTCGTAGTAGGCGCAGAGATTTCTACTACACACACACACGTCCGCACACCCTTTTTTGAAGTGTTTCGAAAGAAGAAGAAAGTGATCATCCCGCGTGGTATATTGGGTTACGATCTTCGATGTGCGAGAGGGTGAAAGACTTTCTCTAGGAACAAAAAAGAGAACCGCTCTGTGGCGCCCTCCGAGATCAAAGTGCGCGCGAGTGTCCCGCGAATGGTGAAGTGTGTGTGTGTGTGTGTGCGTGGGGTGGGTGCAGTAGACAAAAAACTTCAAACGATCACGCACAATTTGTTCACGATCAAGTGACCGTCGGCGAACTGTTTTTTACTTTTTTTTTCTTGGTTACTTAGACTCGTTTGGACATTCTAGACTGGGAGTGTAAGTGGCTTACACTCTATGCGGGATTGCGCAAAATCCACCACCGGGAACATAACTTATGGGCGCTTCAGTCGAGTTAAGCAAGCAGGAGCAACACACAGTGTGGTGTAGATGGTTGGTAGAAGATAAATTAATCATCGAACTTTTTAAGGGGACGCCATAAGCGAACGCGGCTGCAAGGAACGGACCTTAAAGTAGAAGAAAACCACCTAAAATGGGTAAAAGATGGCAGTGTGTAGATTTGAGGTTTTGTTTTCCTCCCCTGAAGAGCGAACCAGCTGGATGCATCTTTCGTGTGTGTGCGGTTTTGTTTGTTTATTGGCTTACTATCTGGTGGAGGGAAACGACACACGCGCACATTGCATCAATTAAAGCGAAACAACAGTCGAAATAAAAAAAATTAAGCATAGGACCTCTAAGAAAGCTAATCCCTTTTGTGCCGTTGTAAAACAAACATCGGGTGCAAGGAAAATAAAGAAAAACACACACACACACACACACACAGGCACACGAGAACACTCTGATTCTGGAACGGAGAAACACAGCGGAACATGCTACTGATGAGGCTAATTAAAAACTTAAAAAGAAAGAACAAGGAGCACGCTGTGTGTCCGGAAGCGATGCCAGCGGGATGTCAGAATTCCACTCCCCACTTTTGGCGGTGGGGTGGCCCAGTCTGTCAGCCACAAACGGAGCAGGTGAGTTTTCCAGCAAGCCTCTCCAAACGGGGCTTTAATTGTTAGCCAGCCTGATTAAAGCCATGTTCAGGACCTGCTGTGGACGCGTTTTATGGCAATGTCCTTGGTGTTTTGTGCTTGATTTACGACCAATCCCTGTCGCAATCGTGGCAGTAGGGAGAGAGCATAAAATCGAAATCGCAGCAGCTGATGCTGCGTTGCCATGGGAAGCTGGTGATGATGGATGGCAGTGATATTCCACAGTTTTATTTGAAACTAGTATATTTGGCTCAGTTACAGAGCAATTCAATATAATTTCACTGGTGTTTTATTATAACATCAGGGCGTGCGCTTTCCAAGTGCTACTTACTTCCAAGGCAAACATCAACTGATACTGATACTGATATCCATACTGATCTTAGGACAGATCCTGAACCTGTAATTGCCTTGGAAGTGATCATGAATCCATATCGGCTCTAGATCTAATCCTGAACCGATACCGATAATGGAACTGATTCTGATCTCATAGCGGCCTTAGAAGTGATCCTGAATCCGTACAGGGCGTGGAACAGGGTATATCCTTTCACTATATTGATCTTCCAACTGATCCCTTTTGGAGTTCGAAGTGGTTCAGAACTCAAACCGGATCTGGAACTAAAAACTAACACATGAAACTGCTTCGGAACCTAAACTGAACCTTAAACTGATACTAAACCCCTACCAGTGCTGGAAAGTTAGACGATATCTTGAGCCCATAATCTTTCTGGAACTGATCCC
This sequence comes from Anopheles coluzzii, assembly GCF_943734685.1. Taxonomy (NCBI): domain Eukaryota; kingdom Metazoa; phylum Arthropoda; class Insecta; order Diptera; family Culicidae; genus Anopheles; species Anopheles coluzzii. Next base: position 100,184,770 of record NC_064670.1, on the reverse strand, counting down.
GAACCTATATCAGACCTAAAGGTGATTCTGATTCCATACGATTTCGGGGTCTGATCTCCGGTGATCTCCGGTTCTGGAAATGATGCCGAACTTATGTTGATCCTAAGGCATATCCCAAAATCATACAGGTCCTAGAATCAGTATCAGTTCTACAGGACTGGTATGGAGTCCTGGGACTATTTACAAACGCAAACTGGTTCTATGACAGATCTTATCATCCCTGGAGCTGTGTTGTAACGCATAGCGATCCTAGAACAGTTACAGAACCCATACCGATCCTATAATTGATTCCAAACCCATACTTATTCTGGAAGTTATTCGGAACCCATACCGTTCCTAGAACTGATACCACACTCAAACCATTCCTGAAATTTCTCTTGAACCGTTGCCACTTCCTTTTTATTCCGGCTCACAAAATGTATTTGAATCCATTTACAACATGGGACGGATTGGGAACACATCTCGGTTCAGAAACTGACACTCACGCGTCACCCTGTCAATGAACCACTTCCTTGCATTAATTGTTTTAAAAACTCAGCATAGAGATCTACCCATCCAAGTAGCCAGGAAGTAACAACACTAACATGCGTTACATGCGTTACTATAATTGGTTTATAGAAGAGAATGTATTGAGCGGAAGTGTATGTTTATAATTTAAAAAATATTAAAAATTGTAAATATTATTCGCTCGCAACAAATGTTCTCTCAAAATCACGCCAAACACTCCAATCGGTTGAAGTGATTTATATGCTAATGAAGGATCTTTTACTATCGACGTTACAACATTATTGCTGTTGCTTCCCATAGCACTACCACCACGCTTTCTGTTTGTCTGTAGATAATAAACGCGATAAGCGAAAAACCCTAATGCACCCTTTTACCTAATTCCCTAAACCGAGGGGCGGAGGGAGCCTTGCATGTCGCTCGCGTTTGGAGAGTGTTATTTTTGGTAACAAAAACACAGCTTTTCGGTCACTCGTTTCTCGCGTCTCCCGGGCGAGCCAGAGAAGCAAGGTGCGTGGAGCAGGAGGAAAAAGACAACCTGCCACCTAGTTTCGGTCCGCTGAGCTGCAAGCGCCCGCGCGCTCGCCGTCTGTCGTCTGTCGTTATGGTGGGATGGATGGATGAAAGGAAATGATCGCACCATCAGATCATCAGCGTGTGCGTGTGTGTGTGGTGTGTGCGGGCGCGTGTGTTCCGCGACTGGTGGTCGCGTGTTGCGCACCACCGTTCATGCGGAGGGGGCGCGTTTGTTTTTTGGCGTGGCGTGCACCGGGGCGGAACTGTGAAAGCGAAACGCTCGTAACTAACGACGCCCGAATGTGTTGATAAGTAAAATTAGCATTTAAATCTTCAAACCCCCCTCGGGCACGACGGTGGTGGTGGCAGTTGGTTCGGGGTTTGGGACAAGACTAAATCAGAACCGGCGAAGCGGAAAAACGGAAAAGTGTTCGGCGCAGCATAGAAAACGCTAACGCCATTTGAACGTTAGATGAGAGATGGCAATGGGGAAGGGTGTTTGGTGAGGGAAATTTGCGTCTTAATGGGTGTCTAATTTTGAAATCCAAAACCATGACACTCGAGTGCAAACCCCGGAGCGCACTCGAATGGACGATCGTCGCACGGGAGGGCGCATCGATTGCGCGGCGGCTAGCGTTTTAGCTTTCGCAAGAGCAGCAGCCACACTGCGGGCGAACTAATTTTCCGCCCGTTGAAAAAACCACTCCTTTTCCCCCGTATTGCCTCATCTTCTTCCTTCCACCCTCCCCCCTCCTCTCGGTTCGGTGACTAATTGTGTGCAGTTGGAAACAAATTTGCTGGAACTGCTGTGATGATGTGCGGAATAGAAACTGCATCCCCTGATGATGCTAATGCAAATGGCAGCGTGGTAGAGAGTGCCATCTTGCTTGCGAGCTGCCATGCGGGGCAAGGCTGAGTACGACTGGGTGGCCGGCAAAGGGAGTTTAATTAAAAAGCAATAACGAACGCCATAAATCACCGATCGTGTCGTTGATAAATCGAGTGAGCACGTTTCTTTCCCCCGCCGCGATGCAGGTTAATGTGTCGTGCAGATTTGGTGTGTTTTTGAGGACGATTGGGGAGGAAAAAACACCCGAACAAGGTGACACGATCGTTCACTCGTGATCGTCGGTGCGCAAATCTGTTTTAATGTACTTTTACACCGATATGGCCGACTGCGTGTAGGGTTCCGCCAAGGATGCTAAGGCCAAATAGATTGAGTTTGGGGAAATGATGATCGGAGGGGGTGGGATCGTCATGTTTAATGTAAATTTAAAAAGGAAAGATTAGAAAAATCGGTCGGACAGGTACCATTTAATTGAGTTTCCGTACGAGTAGGTTGGCATTAAAAATGGTCATAAATCAATCAGGAAGCTTTCTTGGTTTAAAGAACAACAGTTTAGTGACGATTGGATTACTTGAGGTTCAGAGTAGAATAAATGTCGATTTCATCGTTATCGGAAGAGTTCAATTGATTGGAGTAATGTTCAATTGATGCTCAATTTAGGCACACAAATTGAAATGAAACATTACATCTACTTTGGAAGATTTTTTCCCATTTTTTGTATTGATAGCGTAGTATATTTGAACGTCACTTTAAAATACTTGAAATTTATTATTTAATTATTTTTATTTATGATTTATTTAATATTATTGAAATTTAAAATCATAAAATGTCAAATGCAAAGAGCATCTAACAGTCTATTTAAAACTTTAACAGTTATATGATGCTATATTACTCTAAAATTTCACATTTTACACAACATCATAAAAAAAAAAAAAATTATTTACACAACTCAGAAAAAAGGACAATTTTCCAATCCACGCTTCCACGCCACGAGGGGGGGGGGCGCCGCGTCCTTAACTCCATTTTTGTTCCACACGCAAAGAAGGCGTTTCAGTGCTGCAGTGTACTCACCGGACGCAAGAGGCGTGGCCTACTGCGCTCCCCGCTGTCGATGTGTGCGTAAATTTCTTCCATTTTCTTTCCGTTCCGTTCCGTGCGCGGTCGGCCCGCCGTTAGCCCTACTGCTCTGCTCACACCCTTCCCCTTCCCTTCCCTAGCCCGATTTCCCACGCAAAATCAACGCGAATCACGAACAATTTTAGTTTTAATCCATCTTTTACGGACGTCGGTCGGTCGGTTGGACGGTCGGTCGGTGCCAACCTTGCCGTATTTTTGTGTTCGGGGTGTTTGTAGCTACGAAATGCGGCACGTGTGTGTGCCCATTGTTTCACTGCGTAAACTGTCAACCGCTTAGCGATTAGTTTGGTGCTTTAGAGTGTCATTTTTGTGTGAACCGTTCCAACAAATAACCCATATTGATCGAATAATTGTGTTTATCAGGACTAACCATGAGCGCCCACTTGCAGTGCAATTCGTAAACAACGGTTTAGTAGATGGAAATGGAAACTTCTAGCGAGAAAAACTGGTGAATGTTTGTGTGAAAAAAGGGCTGTAATAATCTTCTCATAAAACTACTGTCATGAAGTGCAGCAAAAAGTGTCCTGAGAGAATAAGAAACCTCCAAAAGTATTAAAATAAAGTGTTAAAGTGCTAATTACACTGGGTGAGATGAAAAAATACCCCACAATGCTAGTGTAACAACCCCAAAACCGCAAACAAAAAGGAAATAGGGAGTTACACTAAAAAAAAGGAGAAAATAAATTTACCCCAACAAACTACACCAAACGGCGACCACCATGACGGATTTGATCGATTTGCGCATGCATCAGCACATTGCGCACGAAATCTACCGTCAGCAAATGTTGCAACGGATACCAGGTAAGAAAAAGAACAAAAAAAAACAGGAAGAAATAAGAAACAAAAAACAGTCCCGAGATGCTGCCAATTAGGACGCATTCGAGGTGCGGTTTCCCCCCCCCCCCCCCATGCCTGCCCAACATCCCGAGAAGCCCAGGGGGAAAATTAAGTCCAAAACAATCCTGACCCATCCAAAACCAACACCAAACCCAAACAGTCGTCAGCTTCTGAGCTCTCGGGGGAAAAATTGAACCGATGGGAATGCACCTCAACACACGCACGCACACACGATATGGCTGATGGGCTGATCGAGTGCGTCGAGCTGCTTGACAGATGCGTTCGGCTGACAAATGATGGCCGCCTCCCCGCTGCGGTCGAAAGGATGCCCGAAAACTGCATCCACTCTCTGGTCCGCTGCAAAACGCATCATTATGAGATTCCGATCCATTCAACAGAACCATCAACGAACGATCAACCACAGGGTGGGAACGAGGAAAGAGGGAAGAGGGGAAAAACAGTTGGAAAATTTGTTCGATTCCCCCTTCGTAACAAGCGGGCCCACAACGGCATCGTACGCCTAACGGCTGTGTTTGTTTTAGAAAATTAGTCCCACCGAAACCACCGAGCCTCGACCAATCTGTTGCCTCGGGCCCGAGTGAGCATGTTCTGATGATGTTTGATGATGGTGATGAAACCGGACCGGAGTCCTTTTTTTTGTTAGAGGTATTTCTATAAGGATCGTAAGCAGTCCCTTCTTTGTTTCTAAAATTGACAAAATGATTAATGATATCGATCGAGGATGCACATGTAGTGTGTTGCGAGAGAAAGACCGTGTCCAGTCCATGTGGTGCGTGTGGGTGATACGGGGTAAGCTAGCAGGAATCGGAGGTATATGCATCTCCCACTGGAGAAAGGTATAATTAATTCCACCATGAAGACAATCCGTCAATTTTTCCTGTCCCGAACGGCACGGCAGGATCAGGTTGATCGATCTAGACGTCACCGTTGACGTCACACCGTTTGTACGATCAAGGACTGGGAAAGGACGATCGGCGATGGGCAGTTGATGCGGGTACGATCGAGTGGCGCTAACCAGGAATGTCCCAAGAGGAAGGCTTTTTTGATGGTGAAAATAATAAATCATACGCCAAGATCATAATCGGAGGAAAAATGCTAACATACCTGGGCAAAGGTGTCAGACGAGAAATGAGGGTTAAGGATGCACTTTACAGCCGTTTCACTGCAGGAATGGTTCAGCGAAAAAGGGACACAGCAAGTGTTAGGTTATATTTTGTGGAATAGAAAGTATACAAATGTTGAAAACGGATTTCATTTGAGTGTAATTCATAATTTTCAGTATGATTTAAATAAAAAAAGCAATCTGTTGAATTATAAGATCATCCGTTATAAATTAGTTAAAATAGATCAAATTAGAAAAACGATTAATAACATTTAATATAGCGCTAGATGATCTACAAGCCCAATAATTCCATTATAAACAGCCACAGCAACGTCGTTGCAACATAAAATATGCTAAAAACAACTTAAAAGTGCATCATATCCCTATCAAGGAAACACTAAATCATATACCTTCCCTGTGTGTGCGATAATCTTCAACCCGGGAGGTCTAGATATGCAAACGAGGCGGATGGCAAGTTGTGATAAGAAAACAAGATGCCACACATGACTTCAATGTATCCATCCACTGTAGGATGGGAAAACAAGGCACACACACAGGCACAGGTCACATAAATTAACAACACTTCACTGTGCAATCCATCGACACGTTTAATCATTTTAAGCACTGCAATCACTCACCGACCCCATGCATCCCCGTCGGCTTCACGTTGCACGTTGTCCCTCACCCCACCCAAGCACGTTTGTCGACGGATGCGTGACGATTGCGCCTCCGCATTACTTGCCACGTAGTCTACTCGGTAAATATTAACTATTTGCTAGATAACAGATGTCACACAATTGTTTCCCATTTTTACGCTCGCCTGTTCTAACACCCGGAGATCGGCCGCCGAAGAAAAGGGTTCATTCATTGTGTGCTCCGGGTTCGTCGCCTAATTTTCGTTTCGGGTTGCCGTACGACAGTTTGTTTAGCGCGACAGAAAGTACCATAAAGCAATTTTAGCACCTCGTGGAATAGGGTTTTTTTATAATACACAGGCCTAGCGGAAACTTCCCCTCCCCGCGTGCCCTTTCACTTCAACACTCATTGCAGCAAGACACAACAAGCTCGGCATTAAAATGGCGCCCTCGGTCGAAAGGTGTGCAAGCGGTGCCACGCTCGTCCATGTCGTGACATCGGACCTCCGGATGTGGATCATAAGCGTCATAAACTTCGGGGACCACCGTCGTCGATCGCAACAACCACGATGTTGCGCGATGGATGATGTTGATGTTGATGATGATGATGATGGGCTTTCGCGAAATGGGCTTTTCTCTGTGGTCGTTTGGTGGACTAAAAAGAAACAAAAAAAAATAGGTGGACATAACATAAAAAAATACCCATTCATAACGAAACGCGTGCGTGCGTGCGCACACGGGCCATGCAGGGCACGTACTTCTTTTACTCGTGTCCGATTTCAATCATAGCTAAATTAACAAGCTAAATAGGAAACGTGCCAGGCAGAGCTGAGTAGTTTGGGTTTCGTTTAGAATGGGTTGGTTTGTTTGTATTTCTTTGTCGATTGAGCATGAAGGGAAATATGTTGCCTAAAGCGTTTTGTTACAAAATTAGGCAAAAAGTAGATAACCAATGAATAGGATGTCTTTATGTTTTAAATGTGGCTCTTCCTGCAGCTCATTTATTTAAGCTATAATATTTCATTTCAAGACTTTTTAACAATATTGAAATGTTGCTTTTCTAATTGCAAAACCATCATCAACCAAATTGCTACACAGAATGAAGATTTCCAATAGCATCATTATGGACTAGCCAGTTTTTAGAACCAACCTGCCCTAATGTGTAATGCTTCAATTTCCAACTCCAAAGCATTCATTCCAGCACAATCTTGTTTAAAAAAAAACGAAAAAGTTTGAATAAGCGAATGAAACGAAACTCAACAGCCAAGAGACGAACCCACAACAACCCGTACGAACGCTTTTTGGACGCGTGATGTTAAACAAAGAGAAAAACAAACGATGATCTTAATCATCTTCGCCTGCCGCTCATGATGCTGGGCCCTTCCCTCCCTTGCCGGGTTGGCAGCGTGTTGAAAGAATTATTCCTTTCTCCCTTCCAAACCCTCAAACCCGTGCAATACAAACACACACACACGATCGCGCTTGGTCGGAGCATTGGGGCTCGTCCCGTTTCGTTTGCGGGTGTCGTGGATGGGTGAAGGTTGGATGATGCTGAAGATAATACTGCTCGTGGTGGTGTGGTGGAGACTTTGATACCGAGACCCCAAAGCCGGTGTCTGCGGTGTGCTGACCCGCTACGAAGGATGCAGCGTAGAAAGAACTGCCACACGAAACTACTGCCACGAACGGACAGCGGGAGCAGTGGAAGCGAGACGGCGATAGATACAAACGGGCGAAAACCGCGAGATGCGATCCAAGACGGCGGTGTGGAATGTGGATATGAATGTTTCCCTTTTTTTCTTTTCTTTTCTTTTTTTTTGAAAAATCGGCGGCGCCAAAGCCTCACGACTTGTGTAACGAGAACGAATTAATGATATAATTTTTTTGTCTTCCTCCGTTCGTCTTCTGGGGTTGTTTCTTCTTGCTTCTCTGGACACTGCCGCTGGGACACTTGCCACACTCGGTCTCGGCGATCGGCGTGAGACGAATCTTCGTTGCTCTCTTCTCTTTCTCTCTTAAATCTATCACTCTCTTCTTCTCTTTCTCCACTAACACACACACACACCGGCACACACAGCTCCTCGTTCCTCTCGAAATAAATGACTATGAAATTTCCATTTTCACGGCTCATAATCCCTTTTCGGGGGCGCACAAACGACGGCGCATGAAACATGCGAACAAAAAAAAAGACAAACACACACAAACACACAGAAACACACACAGGGCCACCACAGTCTTGGGTGAGTTGAAACAAAAGAGCGAACAAGAGAGCGCGACGGCAGGCAGGAGGAAAGGGAGCTGACGTTTCGAGAAATAAACATCTAACGAACCTCATCTTGACAGGGCACTGACAAACTGGTTGAGCTTCTCAATTTTCTTCCCTCCCTTCCCTTGCTGTCTAGCCCTTTTTCCCCCAGAGCCCTGGGCGACGGTGGTCCAGCGACGAACCCTCGATCCCGCATCGCCTGCTTAGATCGGTAGGAGAGTTTGACCTCCTCTCCTTGGCCGATGTTTCACTCGTCGCATTTCTTCCGCCAGTGCCGTGAGAAGGCAGAAAATCATTGCAATCCTCGAAAGCTTTACCATGAACGCAGCAGCACCGAAAACACACACACACACACTCGCACCGTGAGAGATCCTAGAGAGCTAATCGAATTGGGCTAATTATGTTTATTTAATGTTCTTCCCCATTTCTACTACACATTTCTCTTCCACCGTCGCCTCGCTGGGACGGGATAACGAAGCGGAATTAATTTCGCTTCCGGTGTGGGGGGGGGGGAGGGGTTTGAGCGCTCGCGCGAAGAAGACGCCACACCGGAATAGGACATTAGAAACCGTTGTCATTGCACTGGAAGCTGGCGGAAGCTACGGGAGTTTTCTCTCACCTAATCTTTTTTTCTTGCTGTGCTGTTTCAGATCCGTTCCCAACGATGCTGCCGGTTCCGGTGCCGCCGATGCATGCGATGGCGCTGCCACCCCGCTACTCGCTGCCCGGCGTCGAGCTGAAGCTGCAGAACAAGGAGCTGTGGCGAGAGTTTCACAAGATCGGCACCGAGATGATCATCACCAAAAGTGGACGGTAAGTGGTTCGGTACTAGTAGGCGTAGCGGTTTGGATGATCTGTTCAGATGGATGTGTAGGAGGTAAAGCAAAGGAGATTGTTTAGAATTTTGCTTCGAACTAGCACATAGATATTGGGAAGTACATAGCAAATGTGCATAGAATTAGTGCCTAGCTGACTTCAACAAGATCGGATATGGATTGTTTCCCATCTAACAACTGTCCTGTCTGTTGTAAAGGCTTGGCATTCGGATATGTTATAGACTTCGTTCAGCAAGTCAATACGTCTCAGAAGAAGATATTGACATCTATTAACCTGAAACTAATATCTCACTATTCAAATTCTAAATAACTTCGACATAGTACCTTCAAGATCTTCTGAAGTTCTGCTCTTCCATCTTTCCCCGAATCAATGCAATAAATCGATTTGATGCAAATGGAAAATTTTCAGAATCTTCATGAATTAGACTTGCAAAGTCGCAAAAAATGGTAAATTTATAATAACTAAAAATAAATTTAAAAAAATATAAATATTGGAATACGCTTCTAATATGGAGATCATCAAGGAGAAGCCAACAGAGTTAGTTCCAAACACATCAGTATAAGTCAAAGGGCTGAAGCTATATAGTATCTGATAATATATTTATGAAATCTGGAAGTAATGCTATCCTTAGTTAAATTAATGCCATGAATCTTCAAATAAATCATACAAAATTTGTGGTTTATTGTGTTCACTCTCAACCCATAATGGTTCAAAAGTACCCAAGATGAAATTTTCGCATGTACAAGTACAGCATAGCATCAACCAACACAACTCTCCACACGTTTGTGTCCAAGGTCCTTACGCTGTCTAGCAAAAATATCTCCCGGCCCAGCAAAAACAACCACCAGGGAGGGCAAAGGCACACAAAACCCCGACGGCACGGCACGGCGGACCCAGACCCTTCGGGCTGCTCAATTGGCATGTAAACGCTGTTGTTTTACTCCGCTCCGGATGTGGTTCTGGCGCCATCTGTGTTTGTACTGTATCCTTCCTGCACACCGCTTTCCAGATTCTCGCGCTCTCACTCGCTCTCTCTCTATATCCCTCTCTGTCTTCTTGCCAGTTTTGCGTGGTTAACGGGCTGGTTATTTGGCTGGCTGGCTGGCTGGCGCCCCGAAGCATTTGTTTGTTCCGGAATCGTGTGCTGTTGTGCTGTCTCCAGCGACTTGAGGAGCCGTTTTTTTGTCATCTTTGCACGTCCACGTTGGTTCTAAGCTCACGAGCTGGACGTAGACGGATGTTAAAAGTCGTCGGGCACAACAACAACAACAATACAAGTCAACCAAAGCAACAAGTACTAGCACAAGCATTTCGTCTCAAGTTTTTGTGTTTGCAAAGGATGCCCGGGTTCGTCCGTGGGGCCGTTTGTTTTTGTTTTCGTTTCTCAGCGACGAAATGGCCGCACGGTGAAAACCTGCGCCGCCGTTTGCGTACCCTCGCCGAGTACCGGCGGAGACAGTGTTTGTTTGTCAACGTTTAAGCGTTTTTCGTAAAGTCAAAACGTGCTATATGTTAATGGTAAATGGTACTCTTCCGTAGGGATTGGTGCGACAGTGCTGGCTAGTGCCTTTCCTGAAGTATCTGCAAACTTTGAGAATCCTTGAAGCATAACAACAACAGAAAAAAACCCAAAAATGGTCACTGGAACGAAAGAATGTTTATAAAAATTAAGCACTCATAAAATCATAACAAAGTCCTTCAAACTAGACGCTTTTTGCTGTGGGTGCCAAAGTCTATCCATTCCCATGATTTGCATGAAGCAAAATAGTGCAAGGTGTTGGACAAAGTATTAAGATAATGCAGACTCTCAAGGTTTTTTTCAAAAAGCTTTCAAAGAAATGTGTTGTGTTTTAAACACATGGCTGACCAAAGCACCAAAATTCCCAACCACCCGACAGGCCCACAAAACAAAGCTTTTACGAGCCACATTTGTGTACAAAGATAGGGAGAAAGATGCGAAGAAAATAAGGGTAGCCCATATCATCGCTCCATTCCGCTTAATAATATCCAGCCATCGATAGGCCCCGATCACAGCTCAGTGTGAGTGCTGCAGTGATCCGAGATTATAATTACTCTCACTATCTCGCTCTCCAGCCCCTTACAAACCTTCAACCATTAAAACCTCCGAAACATCGGCTACGGCCTGGTGCGCGGAACGAAGTAAGCCACTAATCAAAATCCACCCAGCACTCCAGCCGAAGGGTATAGAGTAATCCCTTACCAAATAACGCTCGATCCTCGCTCCTTGTGTTTCGCGCTGTGGCGTAGCAAGATCCGTGTGATGAGATTATTTATATCCTGAAAACCTATAATTAGTGGGAAGAAATCTTTCCCTGCGCTCGCTATAATGCCCTAACATTCAATATTGTGATAGTGCTCGGCAGTGGGTCCAATGTTAAAACAAAACACATACACCCTAAAACAAGGGAGCTCTCTTTTATGTGTAACCCTCCCGGGTCTAACAAGCCTGTCCCGTTGGTCGTTGGCGCCTTTAAGCTTCAACCGAATCCCACAGGAGAAATCATTCCTATTATAAATTGATGGTTTTAGGACATCGACGTTAGCCACTTCCACCAACATCACGCACGCACGGTCAGCGACAAGTGTAAAGTTTATCACACATTATTGCCTGCCCGGTTCGATAGCGATCGCACCCAGGGCAGGGCGTTACTTTCGCGGCGTTTCTTATTCCCGGGAAGCTACAAGCCCGAGCGACAAGACTATAGTGTATGAATGATAGACGCGCGTACCTCCCTACCAGATTGAAATGAGAGAAATGAAACCACTTGACGCAGCGACATCGGCTGCCCTCGGAGGCTGCAGACCCTTGCAGGCCCGTTTTGCCTGGGAAAATATGACGGCGCTGCTCGGCCAGCATGTGGTCCTGGCGCCCGAATATTTTACACGTAACGTAAACTAGAACAGCCAGTACGGCCAGACGGTATTCGGACGACGTTCTAAGCCCCTTTTTTTCTAAGGGCGTCTCGGGACCGCGCAGACAGCGCCAACAACGTTCGTGTCGTGTCGTGTGATGGACACGGGTTCTGCTCTGCTCTTTAAAACAGAATCTGACACTTGCGTTTGCATTCGGGCCTTCGGTGTGCGTGGTTTGTGTGTGTGTGTCTACCGTTCGGATGACAATTTAAACAATTGACAAGTGACGCGAATGTGTAAAGGATGTTCCCTAATCGCACCGCAACAGTGCTTGTCACACACCCGAGGCGAAGGAAAACAGGGAACATAACCGTATCCGTAACCGGGGACATCAAGTGGCGCGATCGCCCCCGTCCTGGCAGGATCTTGATATTGGTTTGGGAAATGGGATGTTCGTTTTTTTCGCTTCACATCTCCTTGTAAACTAAAAAAAAAAAAACACGATAAACGAAGCTCAACTGAGCTGATCAAGATCAAGCAAGCAAAACGGGTCGAGGAGCGATCGTTCGAAGGTGACAGGTTTTGGGACAAACAGCTGACAGTGCTGTACAAGTGGGTGTCAGTTAAAAGCTGTGAATGATCGCAACCGAAACGTGTGGAACTAACCCAGTGAGGTTGTTTAAAGGAAGCCAAAGCGACAAGTGCCCTGAACAGTTGGTGTGGCTTTTATTTATCGATGCAAAGTGTTATGTTTTGGGTAATTTTCCTTCCATTTCTAACGGGTTTTTGAACCCCATTTTCAAACAGAATTAGGTCTTGTAACTCCTTTTTCTAAGCAATATTTATTGCCTGCCTACAATAAACAAGTGGCTTGTGGTTTGGGGTGGAAGAATCATTTCCATTATGACTGCCTAACCGCTTCTAGAAAGCTAGAAATCATTATCCGTAAAATCGTTCCAGCCGCTCGTACGTATTATTGGATAATTGTACCAAAGCATCCACTATCGTGATTTACGATCTCACCCATTTAATGAGTGCGGTGACGCGGTGTATAATAAAGTGGTGTTTTTACAGCTTGTACTGCATTCGCTATCGCTTTGGGGCGTGCGTGTCGACCGATCATAACAATAACGCCCTCCCGTGGGCTTGACGACTAACCGGCACGGTACGGCACATTCGCGGACGGGCGCGCGTATGTATTTGCAATCCGATTCGTGCTGGCGTGCAATTTATCAATCCATCAATCCCGTGTTTCAATTTACCGCTCGCGAGTATGAATAAATTATTGCACTTACGATGATAGCTCCAAGGGATAGAACGGCTTCCGAAGTGTAATAAGCTTCCACTTCCTCGACCGCTCGCAATCATTTGTACTCGTTTATGAGTGATTATTAATTTGATAGAGTCAACATAAATTAAAAACAAGCTTCCCATAGCGCCTTTCCTTCTGCTTCCTCTGTGGTGTGGGGGAAAGAAACATTTCTACCAATAGTGCGAAAGCGATCAAACACTAATCAGCGTGCCACAACCGATCAGTGAGAACAAGCAAAACAACAACCTTCCTTTGAAGACAATTCAAGCAGACAGTAATGCCAAAGCACAAGGCACAAATCAAGACAATAGTCAGCATACAAATTGTTCTAACAATTCCTCACGATCGAGACCGATCCCGTACCTGACACGTAAATGTGTATAATCAAGCGACGAACGCAAATACACGCGTGCGCGCGCGTGATAAATGTGGCACTGGCGATGCGCATTTTTCACGTAATAAAATTATACGCACCAAAACCCACCCGAAATTTGTTCACTCCACAGTGGCGTATCCCCACATTATACCCGCTCGAGCGCTTGACAGTTACGCTAAGGGCGTGGAGCTCGGCGCCGGGCAATAAATTCACTCCCGCACTCCACGGCTTCTAGCGAGGGCCTCGCAACCCCTACCGGAAACCGTTAGCGTTTGGGACGTAAAGTGAAGAGGAGAAGCTGCTGCTGCAGCCCACTCCGATCACGGATCGTGTCCCGTGTGGATCGAATTGAACCATCCTGCTGGTGGCGCCCGCTCTGAACCGTTTGCTATGGTTTTATGTTTTGTTTCTCACAGACGCAGGGCCGCAACTAGAGTGAAGCTGCATACTAGATTTGATTTATGTTGCGAGCAGTGGGAGAACAGTAGAAGAAGAATAAAACGGAGAAGGAAAAAAAATGCGCCCAAATCATCCCGGGGCGGGAGACCACCTGATGATGTGTAACAAAACAAAGCGGGGAAAATTTGAATTGAAAAAATGATCCTCCACCCCCTTCGATCACGATGGGGATCACTTCCAAGCTCTCGGGAAAGCAAAAAAAAAACGGAGGCCAACATGGGGTTGAGATGGGTTTCGCTCCTTCCCATTCGTGAGCTAATGAGCTAGTGTGGCAAACGGGAGAGCCATACAGAAAACAATCACACACACACACACACACGTATGGTCACACATAAAAACGTATAAAACATAACCTGCTGGTGTGACTCCCGCTGCTGCCGCCGGTCGCCACGGCGGATAACGAGCAACGGGTGTTTGGCTTTGTAGCTTGGAGCTCGTTCCGTGAATGAAGCTGCCTCGGATCATTGAGGGAAGAGAGCCGGGATGGTGTCCCAAAGAAGGGCAGAAGCGGATTGCACCCCCAGGGAGTTGGGGGAGGGACGCGAAAAACGATAAATATCAATGAAGCTGAAAGAAAGAAAGGAAAGGAGAAGAAATATAAAATGTTATTACCATGTTGGCGCCTCCCGGACGCAGCCGAGCGTTGCAGAAACGACCCACTGGAGGGACACACTGGGCGCCTTCAGACCTTCATCTCTCACCATCCCCCCCTTCCCCTTTTTCATGCTTTTCCCATCCCATGCCCCGCAGCAATGGTGGAATGTGTTTTTAATTTTTCAATTTTCAGAATTACCCGCTTCTCTTCCCCTTTCCAGCGGTGCGCTCTGCCACCAAGAAGGCAGTTTCTCGCTTGTGCGCCCGTTCAGCTCTTTCCCGCACCAAACCATCATCGAAAGCCGCTGTTTGGTTCTTTTTTGTTTGGGGGGGTAGGGGGGGGGAGGGGGTTCGATTTCGTTTCCCTCTTGCGTCTTGTTGGCGCATAATCACGTGTACCTCAACACACTTGCATAATTATGTGGCCTAAAATAATAGTTGATTGTCAAAAAACGAAACAACACAGCGAACCCCTCTTGACAGAGGATCACATGCGAGATCATTGTGAAGGTGGAGGCTGAAGGACGCCCATCAAGAACGTGTTGATGTGTGTGTGTGGTTGTGATGACGATGCTGCTGCTGATGATGATGATGACGGGCGCCCTTGTTTTCCTCCGGCCATGTCCATGTCCATAATCACCGACACCATCGCCGTCCCATTCCCCAACCCCAACAACGCTTCCTACGGCGCGAAGGAAAATCATTCAAAAAACCCACAAATGTTGGATCACACCAACAAAAAAAAAACACGAGCCCAACTAGCTTGTTAGTGATCATCGAGAAAATTTTTACGCACTCGTAACAAGGCATCACACACACACACACACACACACACGGCGCGAGAACTGTAAAACAAAATATCCAATAATTTCGCCCCTTGATTTGCCTCGATCAGCAAGAGTTGGTTGTTAAAGGGTTGGTTGGCTCTGCATGGTTTTGGTTTGGCTCACTCCCCCTCCTGTCCCCTCTTTCCTCCTCCTCCTCCGCTTCGTCTTCCCCAGCACAATAGCGATCTTGGGTGATTTGCGTTCGTTAAAGAATGCTTCGCTCTGGCGTCCGTTTGGGTGTTTTGATTTTGTTTGATTTTCCCTGACACCTCAATCGGCTCCAAACCTCCACCCAGCTCTACCCCTTGCCGGATAATAGGTGGCTGATTTTCCTTTGCCTCCACTTGTGGGTCAGCTTGACTCGCCGGGAGAGAGAGAGAGAGAGAGAGAGAGGGCGGCAGTTAACTTTAATACCCGCTCGTTCGATTGATTGAATTGATTGTTCTTACGGCCTCGGTCCGGCTGACAGCGGCTGCCCTCGTTCACCGGCTCTCCTACGCAATTCAAATGACGAGAGAGAGAGAGAGTGAGAGAGTGGTAAAGGCAGGAGAGGGGTCGTGCCCTTGTCTGTGTGGCTTATTCGAGGTGATCGTTTGTTTACGCTGTTTGCGCATTTCACCCCATCCCCTTTCGTCGGGGAGCAATCGTCGGGGGTGTGTGGAGTTGCACCCTTGAGGTTGAGCCGGAATCGGTGGTACTATCAGCACCTGGGCTGGGAAAGGAATTTGGAAGGGTTGGGTGAGCGGGTCGGTAGAGAAGCCCCCAAAAGTAAACAGACAATTATTTACTTCTAACCAAATCATCACCGGTAATTGTAATTCGAATGTGTTGATTGTATGTAATTTTCCACACTTGCTAATGAGAAGCAATTACATCTTCGAAATAATGTGCAGGAAAGAAAATAAGGCACCCAGGCACGCCTCGCTCGCTCGGGCCCGACGCTGGCACAATCGAACATTCCTTCTAGAAATGTGGGATGATGAGCCAGCGGGGGGGCTGGCTGTAATGTGCAGTCGTTATTGTTTGAAATCGTTTTTAATGCTGTTGTGTGTGATTGTTTGGTTCGTTTCTGTAGCCGAAATCGGTACAGACCGTGATCTGTATCAATTGTTGTATTGTTGGCCTTTGTAGTTAGTGTTATTTGTATAACGATCTGCTCCTGTCTAAAGAGATTTGGGATGGAAACACATGTTGATCTCTTCCCTTAAGCTAGTGAAGCGGGAATCACCAGCTACCAATAGTTCACTTTTCATTACTTCCAACATCGATCTCATCAATGGTTTCTGATCGACTTAAACCATAGACGGCTGTAAAAAGAAACACCTAACGGGTTGTGCACCGAGACGCAACCGCTCGCTTACCTAGCTGCCCGGCTAGCTCCCCAATTAGCAAATGCACATTCCAAACCACCAGCTGGCTCGCTACCGAAACGAACCTTTAAAGGCTTGACGTGGCGTCTTGCGCGAGGAACGCGAGACCAACGGGCGATCGCTCTCGGCCACCCCGTTTCCCATTCAAGGAAAGCTCCAGCCGGCTAGAAAAGAAGCGCACAGCAACAAAAAAGCTGTCTAGCACACTGATTGATTTTATATTGTATCGCTAATTTGCTGCAACACACGTACCAAACCGATGCATAATTCATACGATCGCGCGCGCGGCCAATCTCGTTCGGTCGCGATTGAAAAAGAGCTGACGATCATCACCTCGCCATCAGGCAGGGGCTGACATATTAACTTGCCACTCACTGCCGCGCTGTGAGATAGAGTGAGCTGGGAGTGGGGTTTCTGTTGCACTTGCTGCAGTGTCCTGAGCGCTATGGAGCTAAAAAAAGGGCTTCAATTGTTTCATTTGCTTGTCTGTCTCAGGTGGTACGTGCAAGGGACACTGTTTGTGTGTGAGCACACCACTGTGAAGGCTACCACTGTACGGTGTGCGGACCTTACAAGGAGATGTGGTCTTTTTTTTACTGCACTTGGTGTATTGCGTGCAAATGGATAACAGCAACAGCAAAAAATCATCTCCTGTAGGTCGAGCTCGAGTATCGTGACGTGGACGTGATGGACGTTCCCGGGCTGCTGCAAAACATCACCACTGCTGGGAATGATGTGTGGGGATGATTTTATGTGCTGCTCATAAATTGTACACACCGCACTGCTGGTGTGCTGAAAGCTGTTCCACTTAATCAGACAGCGCCGATTGCGACGAGTTGGGAAAAGCTCGTCCGTTTTTGCTTCCTGTTTTTGTTGCTCCGTGCTGTGATCATGAAGCGATCTCGTCGAGTTTTATTTCTTACCTTCATTTTTTCCAGTAAGTTACTACCGACTTTGCGCGTTTCTGGGCGTTTCTTAGGGGCGTTTCTTGGAGAGATGGCTTGGAGAAAGGCGATAAGAAAACATCGAATAGATTTGAGAATAAATTCTAGCTGTTACCGTAATTCATTATTCATCCAATTGGAATAAATGGCTCTATAGTTTACGAAACAATTTCTAGTATAATTCTACCACCTGCACTTGTTTTTCTTGTTCGATCTAATGCTGGCAGTGTAATTGCTAACCTAAAGAACACAGAGTAGATCATGCTATTGACATGATAATTCCATGAAAAAAAAAGAAAAATATTTTTATATATACGGACCTTTTTACATAGCTTAATATGACGCTTCCACAGTTTATGTTGTTTTCTTTATTTTTATTTGGTTGATTGACAGTTAAACTTGTTATGTTTTTTGATGCGTTTTTGTTAGCACTGTTCTTTAGCATTAACTATAGAAATAAGTATGTTATGTAAGCTTATGCCAGCTGGATAACTTTCGGAATAAATAATAATAATAATAATAATAATAATAGTAATAATATTCCAATTTTGTTTGATCAAGGATTGATAAGGGAATGATATATTATCAATTATTTCATTTCTGAAATGTGCTCTTGCCAGGATTGGTATTAAAGTTCAAAAGGTTCATAAGTACATCCTGCTTTCGAGTGATGCAGTTATGTTGACTCGGAGGAATGCGGTGTGCAAAATTAGACAAAAAATTAGGTAAAATTAACAAGTTCTGATAAACAATTAATGTAGAACTTGATTTTAGTTTTTAAAAACTGTAAAAGCCTTATGGCTTTAGATTCCTTGACCTGCATGTGTCCGGAACATACTGTACATACTAATATTAGCTTCAAAATTATGAAGATATTCCACCCGTTCTTTTCAAATTAGTTTGTATATAGCTTAAATTGGGGGAAAATATCCCAAACCTATTCCATTGATTGTTTGATTCAGCGTAGCCTGCGGCCACTTCCGCCCCCAAAAACGGGACGTAGTGTTAAAGCTTGACAAACAACTACCAGCAAGCTTGCCTACGAGTTTGACTGTCGCCGTGGTTCGAACCGAACATCTCGAGAACTGATGGGAAAGCATTTCTGAAATCCATCCCATCGCTCTGCTGCGGCTTGTCTTTCTTGTCGCCGGCGTGGTTTCGTGTTGGTAGGCAAAATCGGATCGTATTACAATTTAAATGATGTAGAAATTACAGTTATCAATAAGAAGAAGAAGAAGAAGAGGAGAAAAAAAGCAAACAACGGGAGCTAGAAAGCTTCAGGTATCAAGTGTCTAGCGTCAAATGGGTGGTGAGGTAAAAGTGTGTCTGTGTGCGTGAGTGAGTTTCTATATTGTGGCTTTGCCTATTGTGGCAGCGTTGCTGGAGCTGTGCGCTTCATGCAGGGAAGACGAAAGCTTCAGCAGTATATAGAATGAAGGTTCACAATTTATGGGGTAAAGCATCACTCTAATGATTGTAAATAAATCGTATAAAATTGTACATTAATACCAGTTAGCAAATTAGCAGCTTGATGCAACCAACTAAGCTACAATGTACAACAGACAGTGTGTACAATTTCCTGATACTGCCGTTCAACCGCTGGTACCGTTTTTCCCTCTAGGTCGTGGGTATACTGAAGCGCAAGATAAAACACAGACACAGGAACGCGATTCAAACCGACTCAAAGCGTAACAGAGAAAAGAGAGAGATAGATAGAGATAGATAGAGAGAGAGAGAGAGAGAGAGAGAGAGAAAGAGATAAAAACTAACAAACCTATTTGTTAGACTATATTATATGATCCACCGTTCTACCGTTTGGGCGTATCAGCAACGTTACATCTCGCTGGGAAGAAGAATACCCTTGCCTCTCCATCCTCCCGTTTTGGAGCAGTGGTGGTTTGGGACCGTTTGTGGTTTTGATTTATGCGCACCATCCGTGGCGCCAGGGTGCAATTTTATGGTGGCCATTCGGTGGAAGAGACGAACCTTCGAACAAATACAACAACAACAAAAACACGCGGTGCCCGATGGGCCGTATCCACCGGCGATGCAGGCGACTGAAACCACCGCCGACGACCCCGACGGGAGAGAGAGAGTGAGAGAGAGAGAGAGAGAGAGAAGAAACAAAGCAAACAATCTCATTTTGAAAACCCCTTTTTCTGATCCCTTCTGCATGGATCTTCCAGCGGGTCTTCCGTCCTGTGGGGATGCACATCGCGACTGCCTTTCATTACACCTCTCCTCTCTGTATGCAAATGCAAACCAGGAAGAGGGAAACACGGAGCATCTGGGAGTGGTAAAACCAAAACCGTTTTTCGCATCTTTTCCGTAGAGCGAAAGGTAAACAAAAGCCAAAATTGCAGCAATGACGCCTTGTTTCATGCCTTGTACGGGCTTGATCGGAAAAGCGAGCTTGGGAAAGGGCTCGGTTGGTTGGTGCCCACGGAGCCACCGAGAGCCCCGTCCGTGAACGTTGAGCCCCGTCGAGCTGACGAAAAGCCTTCCCTTCCACCAGAAATGGCTTCTGTTCAGTTCCCTTTCGCCGAACGGCCGTGGCAACATCTGTGTGCGGGAGAAAATTTGTGAAAACGTATCATTAAAATTGATTTGTAGCGATGAAATAATAATTTAGCAAGAGAGCTGAAATTATACGGCCCTGGAAAAGAGAGAATGAGAGAGAGAGAGAAAGAGAGCAACAACCAAATGGGTGACGTGCGCGTATTTGTTGCCAACTCGTGCCCGCAAAACATCAGCGAGGGAACGACCATGTGTGTCCTCCCGGGGAAAGATCCTCCCCGCCCGCCTAGCATGCCATCGAAGCTCGTTAAGCTGATGCACGGGTTTTGTTGGTTTTTCTCGTCGTCCTTTAGCGCTGCTTTTTTTTTGTTTGGTTGTTATTTCTTTACAAGAAGGCGTTGAAGAATATTGGCCAAATGAGAGAGAGAGATCTGGCAAACGTCTTGTTGGTGAAGCGACGATCACGATCACGTTGTGCAAACAGCTTCCATGTCGTTCGGCTTCGCAGTCTGGCGTCGAAGGTTTTGTATTAAATTACGTTATAAATTTAGGAGAAATTGGCAGTCTTTGGCAGACGCCCAAACGGAAGGATAATTGTTTTGGTATCGGGATCACCTGCTGACGGGCGTTTTGATGAAGGTTGGGCTTGTGGAAAAAAACATGTTAATAGTAATGAAACATTCCAAGCGCTGGTTTTGTTTCCCATCTCCTACGCTTGTTAGTGGAAAGATTTATTTGTTTTATCGAGCAATAATTTATGAAGAGCAGCTTTCAAACGCCTCATTCTGCTAATTACGGGGACAAAGCACAGCTAATACCTTCAATTTTGTGACTAGCAACATCCAGTTGACATGTGGATGTGATTCCAATAATTAGGCAACGTTCTGTGATCCCATTCCGTTCGTTTCGTTCCTCCCTCATAATCATTATCTTTCACCAACTTCCGGATCTTATTTTTCAAAATATTCTTTCGCTTTCCCTCTCACTCTCCCCATTCTCCAGACGAATGTTTCCCTCGATGCGGCTGACGGTGGACGGGCTGGATGCGGACACAAATTACTGCGTGCTGCTCGAAATGATGCCCATTAGCGACTGTCGGTTCAAGTTCAGCGGCTCCCAGTGGGTGCCGGCGGGCGGGGCCGAACCCCAAAGCCCCCAGCGGTTCTGTCTCCATCCGGACAGCCCGGCGCTCGGCACGCACTGGGCCTCCCAGCCGATCGTCTTCAACAAGGTGAAGCTTACGAACAACACGCTCGACAACAATGGTCACGTAAGTGTGCTTTTTTGGGTTTTTAGTTTGCGCTGCATAATCGATCTACTCCGCACGAGGAGAGTGATCGTCGAGTGGATCGAGACTGTACACTAATTTTGTGCTGCATTTGTTTTCCTCCTATGCTCTCCGTCTCATCAGGTCGTACTAACCAGCATGCACAAGTACCAGCCAAGAATTCACATCATCCGCACGTCCGATCCGTCCCAGATTCCTTGGGCGGCCCAGCAAGCGTTTGTGTTCCCGGAAACGGAGTTCGTTGCCGTCACGGCCTACCAGGTAAGCTACGGAGGAGGAAAGGGGAAGGTATCTAAAGTAAACAGCGCCGATCCGGGACGAACCGGGACGCCATTAAGCGGCTGCAGCGGCGAAAATGCGACCACGAGCGACAGCTTTCATCGATCGGCTTACGCCTTTTGGGGCGGCCGTGTGACTGCCGCCGACATCCAATTTTGATGTACGCGCCCAACAACGGGCCGCGTTGGACGCGTTTGATCGATCCGATCCTGTTCGGATTGGACGAGGGTTTTGACGGAAGGAGATAAAGCAGGAAAGAATAAAAACAACATGATACCGGCAACACGAGCGAATCGGCTCGGTTCGAAGGCAAATTGAAACCGGAATCGGCCGCGTGTCACCCGATTTGGTTATCGGTTGCGGTGCCTGGTGACGACCCGACACACGGCCGTCCAGCATCAGCAGACATTGAGCATGACTGATTGGTTCTGGGGACGGTTGGGGTTTTTTTTGCTGTTGTGGACGTACGCTAATACCTGTTAAAGATCTTAATTACGAGCGCACACGGGTTTGAGGATCGATAAAGATGAAGGATCGCTTGTTATTGCTGTTGTTGCTGCTCTCGTGGTAGAGGAAATGTTGAGCCTTCTTCTTCGTGCATTTAAAATGGCATTAAAATACAAAAATTATCGTTTGAGCTATAGAAAGGACAGTAAGACATTCTAAGACATTGAAGTATCTCTAAGATGATCCTCGTGGAGATATACAGGTTAAAGAAATAGTGATCTTTGGTAAATTAACTAAGCTTTTTCCTTTGGAGCATCCAAGAAACCCAGTTTAAAATTTGCCATTCTTTGCTTACAGAATGAATCCAATGATTCAACCTATTCTTTCACAGTTAAAATGATCAGACTGTTCAACCAACCTTAGACAACCAACATTAGAGAATCAATTCCTCATGAAGACTTCTCTTTTTAACACAGCTCTCCAGAAAAATTCTGAATAAATTCTTGCGTCCAGCAGAACATTCCTTCTTTGCGCGATAAAGTCGTCCCGAATCGGTGGCGCTACGTTCAAAGTGCGATCGACATGCGTAGAATTTGTACTTCTTCTCACTCCTTATGGCCTCTTCAGATGGTCCTGTTTTTGACATTTTCTTTCTCCTCTTTTCTCCTCTCTTCCTCCCTCTCTCCTTCTGTCTTGTATTCTCCTTCTCCTCGCAGAACGATCGCATCACGAAGCTGAAGATCGATAACAACCCGTTCGCCAAAGGGTTCCGTGAGACGGGCCAGTCGCGCTGCAAGCGAAAGATGGGCTGCAACAACACCTCCTCCTCGTCCTCCTCCTCTTCGTCCTCGGGCACTGGTGGCGGTGGCGGTGGGGCAGGAGGCGACAGCGGAGGCGGTGGGCAGTTGACAGACGACGAGGATCGCCACGACCTGCACGACCTGATCAAGCGGCCAAGATCAAACGGTTCGCCGGCGTCCGACTGTACCGTGCACGAGGGTGCCGGACCACCGATGCATCATCCCCGGCTGCACCATTCCGCCGGGCTGCGGCCGTTTCCCGCCTCTCCCGAGCTACTGATGCGTCAGTACAATCAGATGTTTAACCCGAGCTGGATGGATCTGATGCTGCCATACTTTGCCCGCCACCACCATCAACCGTACCCACCGCATCCGCATCCTCATCAGGCGCACCATCCGCAACACCATCACCACCATCACCATCCGCACCATGCGCAACCTCCGGGACCTGGGTTTGGCGGACCGGTAGGGGTCCCGATGGGTCCCGGGTCACTGCTGTCGCCCGCCGGTAGTCAAATTCCGGCCCCGATCATATCGCCCGCCCACTCCAACCCGGACTCGACCGATCACGATCGTTCGTCGGCATTCAGCGTGCAGACACCGCAGACTAGCGGCAGTGATTGTGACGCGAGCGAACGTACCCAACGTCCGGACAGTCCGGAAGGGTCCCCGAAGCCAACGGTTCTGCGACCGGCCGCCATCAGAGTCGCCGCTCAAGGATCGAGCCCTACGGAAGCGGTGCCGCATCATCACCGGCTGGATCCGGCCGGCGATCCAACCGACCCGAATGGAGATCCAGAGCGGAAAATCAACTTCAGCATTGCCTCCATTCTACTCCTATAGCGGGGAAGGGGAGATAGAGTACAACTCTCCAAGTGGAACCAAGTGCCTTACTATAGCTGCGAGTCTCCTGCAAAAATACTCGTGATACTCGTTTAGGATCTCGCAAACGACTCCTCGTGCAAAAAGTGTACTCGTAGTCCTCCCACTGTGTTGGTAGACGTATAAGATAGCTAAATAAATTTGCTACAAAATAGAGCAGATGAGATGAGCCTATACGTATCGGTTTCCCTCTTGTTGTTCGCCGTAAGCATCCGAAAAGCCAGCCCAAACCATGATCCATAACATAACTAGATCTGGTGCTACCGGGTATCCTTTTAGCCGTAAATGCATCTTATTATTCTACGCCGAAAGGTTCGTCGCTTAGCGCAGGTGAGTCTTTTTGTTTCTCTCCGAATTCCCATTCCAGCAGTAGCAGCAAGCATTCGTTACAATTGGCAACAATTTCTTAGCCGTTTTGTGTACGCGATTGCTTAAAGGAGATCAACAACCAACAAGGAACCGTCTCTGCCTCTGGCTCCTCAGGCTCTTCAGACCCTCATACGTTGGCCCATTGTGCGTTGCAAATATTTTGCTCCACGCGACAAAAGCGAGCCACTTGAGCGAAAGCTACTATCGCCAGGCCCAGCCCGTAAAACCCACTTCACGAAGCATTGGACAAGAACGGTGCCTCCCGGGTGCTGATCCGGTTTGGCCCGTGCTTTGTACCGCACATAAGGACGCTCATAGGCCACTTAACGCGTAATAGGACTTGGCAAATAATTTGTCAAATAATTGCCAGTGCACTGTGTTTTTCGGGCCCTCGGTAAGCGGCTCGGTCGGTTTTCGGGGAACAAACCCCGACACGGAAGCCATTCCAACCAACCAAGGACCAGGATCTTACAAAACCTTCTCCACGCGATTATCCCTTCCGAAACTGCACGCACCCAAAATGGGATCGCTCGTCTTGGGTCTTCCACTTCACCTTTTGTGTAGGCCCTTGTGCCCTTGTTCCCTTGTGTGTTCCTCTTGTCCTTCTCAAGTGAGGACTTTGTCTCGAAATAATGAACATCCACTCGAAAACGGAGCCAGATATCATTATTATGTTAATTCGAGAATTTAATCCAGTTTAATGCAGATTAGACGGACCGACCGGCTGGCCCGGCAGCTTAAACGGATGGCAGTTCCACCCGGAGAAAGCCTTTCAAAGAGAAAGCAGACAACTAGAGGCCGGTTCTGAGAGTGGCTCCTACGGATTTTCGGACATGCGCTACGGGCTGAAAGGCATTTGTTTGGCCGTTCCTTTGTGATCGAGGAAGCGGTCGCCCTTGTGGCCCTTGTGGTCCACCCCGATCTTGCGGGTGGTTTCGGACAGGAGCCACTGTATGCGACAATGGTAGTGCCGTGCCTGTCGCACGCTAAGGAGATCTTCGGTTTGAGCGTCTTAACTGATAGCTTGTAAGCTCTGGCATGGCACTCTAAGCTGCAGTGATACTATTCAGTGATACATTCAGAACGGTAACAAGAGCAGCAGCAGCTAAAGAAGCGAAACAATGTGAAACCTCTTCAGAATGTTCTTTCAGTTTGAAACTATAACAAAGTAATTAAAGTAAAGCGAACCCAGTGGAACAAGTGAACATGGAACAGCTCAGCATGCACATCAATATCACATAAACACCACTCCAATCCACCTATAGAATCTTGATTTGATCAGTCACACAAAAAAGCGGGAATAAACACATGATAAAACGCTACGCCGTAAACCCTTCAAACAGCGCGTTTGGAAGTGTCCCTCCCGGCGGGCGAGGCAAGTAAATCTTCTCGATTACATCGCTTTCATGATGCGTTAACGACGAGTGTGACGACGGTTGCGGCGACGGTTCAACCCTCTCAACATCATCACCTCTAGCAGCGAATACAACAATAACCAAGAAAAAATACAATCACCCAGCAGTCGTGTCACCGGCATTAACGGTAGCCATGCTCGGAGAGCAATCCATGTCATCCGCCTCCCGCCCTGCGGTCCGGCACTACGAAAACCTCCATCATATCCTTCTCCTTTCGCTCCTGCTGCTGCCGCTGCTGCTCCTCCTGCCACAAGCCCACAGACAGCCGCGTAGGTCGGCGTGGGAAAAAGGTTGCCCCGAGGGAATGCGTCCTGTAGGCATCCGGTAAGCCCAAAGAAAGAAAAAAAAAGCGCTCGAGACGACTGTGCGCGACGAACGAGGTGTCAAAAGTTGCCTTCACACATTATTCACTGATTTTTATTGGGAAACCGATAGGCATTAAACCGAAATCGAACCGCCAGAGCGGGACCGGCGCGGGATGGACGTTTGTGGTTAGCTAATCGATAGGAACCGATCTAGTCGGTGGGCCGTCCACTGGGACCCCATTTGGACTGATTTGGTTTTCGAGTGAGTGTGTCTTGGTGCTTGCTTTCCCCCTTCTTAAGATCACCTCCCTGTACAGCCTCATCGTCGTCAGGGAGGCGGCACTTTGGCCGTGCTCGTTTTGCCGTTTCATTCAGAAATTCCCGGTAAAGGAACCTGTTTCGTTTCGTTTAGTCGTCCGGCGCAGGGACGCAACACTGCCCTGCCGCAGAAATCAGCCGAAAAGTATTGTAAAGCCAAATGCAAGGATCGTTGGGAGAGTCGATCGTATGAACCACCGCACAAAATTATTAGAACAAAGCAAAAGACCGGCCAGCGAGGGACGGGATGTGGAACTAAGATATAAAAATCGGCTGCAAACCGCAGAGAAACACATTTAATTAATATTCATTCTAGTGATCCGTCCGATCAAACCTCCGTTTGGTTTCCCGTTTTGTTTTCGTTCCTATAGCTTGCCCGGGCCCCGGGCCGAGGGCTATTAGTGATGAGTCAACGTAAAATTGAAACACATCGATTTCACGACTTCACGGTCACTTAACGTGGGTCCCCCTGCTTTGCTGCTCCCGCGACCATCATCCCAAAACCCCGTTGCAGGAAATTGTGGGCCGCCCTGGTCGCTGGGCCGGCATGGAACCGGCTTGTTTTTTTTTTGCAGTTTGATAGCGTTTTGGTTTTTGTCGATAATTAGTTTATCACGTTGTCGGGAAGGTACCGCTAAGCTGAGCAAAAGGGGGGTTTGTCTTTTTGGTCATTTTTAATTTCCGGTCCTACAGGCTCGAGACACACACACACCGAACGGGTTTTCTTCAAGGTGCTGATGGCTCATGGAAAAAGAGAGAGAAAGGAGAGGGACGAAAAATCTATTTTCCAAAAACACGCACCATGGCACACGGGTGAGAACGGGCTGGGAAAGGAGCAACACACTCTTCAAAGTTGATTCCCGAACGAACGGTCACTTGCCCTTGTGAAACGACACTTGTTCTGGAAACAACGGCTCCAAATTCCTTGCCATATAAAATAGAATCGATCGATTAATATTATGCGCGCGCTCACACACACACTCCACTAGACTCCGGAAATGGTCAATTGAAGCGCTTTCCAGGGAGGTCTCACCATGTGAACGATCGACGAAGCAAAGCAACAAAACACTATTTAGCCAACGCTGGAGGGTAGGAGCGTACCACCAAGACGCGGTCGATCTCTGGTCGATCTACTTCGCTAATAGGTGTGGTTTATGCTATGATCACTATCTTCGCGCGCGCGCGATCGCTCATGCAGGGAGTTAGGGAACGGCAAGGCACCTCTCCAACGGCCGTAGACCCCGTGACAGGGGTGATGATGGGGGCTGGGTCTTATGATGTTTCGAAAACAAAAAAATAGAAGCAGAAACTAGCAGGGAGCGAATAGAATACCTGTGTTGGTAAAGGTGTGGGGAAAACAAACGCAACGAAACGGAAAATCGTTCCGTTGTATCGTGATGGAGGAAAAGGGAGTCAGTGCAACGGGTCGTTTGAATTTCGTAACCTTCGCAGTTCGGGAATGACTCTATTTCTTGTATAGGGTGTCTGCCGGGTTAATGCTATTGTTGGGGGAATAATGTTGAGTGTTATAATTGCTTCCTGTTGAGGCATCACGACCCTTCTACAGGCATGGTGTGAACGGGTGCCAAAGACCTCTTTCGGGACAGTGTGGAGTTGGGAACGGCTAGAGGTGAATAATTTGCAGTGAAATAAAACATACGGACGATGGATTGATGAACCACGAGCACGGAACTGAAAAGACGAATAAATGATAAGCGTTTAACTTCAAATTCACATAGCGCTTCGTATCTTATCTGCCGCATGTTGTTTAATGGCTATCCTTGGGAGGATGAAGCAGTTTTCAGTGCATCAAGGTTTGAGTTCGAATGTCTTAAACAATAATTCTTCTTTGAAACTAATTTTTAACTTATTAATAAAGGTATATTTATCTTCAACTGTGAAATTCTTAGCAAAACCGTTGTTCCTATGCCAAGTTATGTGATTTTAAACAATCAATCACACCTTTCAAGTCAATACCTTTTTTATAGACTATTTTATTTATTTTATTGTTTGGTTTTAGTTCGTAGGATCGCTTTAGACGTATCTGAGCGTCCAATCCCCCGGACCACCTATTTTGGTGTGTTGAAGTAATGCCTGATGAGGCGAGGGATGAATCACGAGCTAGCTGAGCTGTAAGACACAAGGTATATAGCAAGTTCGTTGGCTGGATCAATTGAAGCAGGACCTTATTGTTGAATGGACTTCAAAACGACGTACCCAATCGGAAGCAGACATGAGCAACATGAGAGATAAACTATGAACTAAACAGAGCGTCCATATTTTGACAAATAATTTGCTATATTGTACGCAAGCATTAATGAATTAAAACTCTAGCATGTATTAAGAAACCCGCTGCGATCGTTCCTCTTCAATTGTATTTAGTGTAGTTTCTGTATAACTCCCATGTTGCAAATCTACAGGAAAGTATCATTGAATAAATCGAAAACTTTAATATTGGATACTATAATACCAGAATCTCTTTGTTCTTCAAAGGGATTGAACGGTACAACAGTTTACCTGGAGAAATTAAGAATGCGAGAAACTAATATGATTTCAAACATAAGTGCGTCATCTATGTTAAGCAAACTGTGTAACGTGAAATATGTGTAGATGTCCTATGTCACTATGTAATGTGTAACTACAGTTGTCATCACGATCTTGATGACGATGATAAGATTTTTTCTTTATATATGAACAACAACAGAGACAACATAGGTTTGAGACACGCGCGCGTTGAAGTGGACATTCGGGATCTATTTGGGGGAATTTACGGTTTGCCACGGTCTGGGAGGTTATAACAGGATTCACTCATTGATGATTGTAAGTGGCCAATTCCAGATACATTTAGTTCACTTGCTTCGGAAGGTAGTGCCCTAGAGCCGACCATTGGTACTAGTGGAACTGGTCATATGCATGTTGCAGTTGTGTTCCGATAAGTAGTGCGCCGGATCCATTAGTTACTTCTTGGTGAGCTACGTACGGGATACATTAGATTCTCCTGCTTCGGAAGGTAGTGCCCTGGAGCCCGCATTGGTGCCAGAGACCCTGGGGCCAGCGGTTGGCGCTAGTGGAACAGGACATATGCATTTCGCAGTTGTGTTCTGATAAGTGGTGCGCCAGATCCATTTATTGGTTCTTGGCGGACTACGTAAAGAATGCTAGGGAATACCATTGTATTCGATGGATTGTCTGAGAGTTTTCCAAAGCCACCACTTGCTCGTTTTTTTGGTGGGACTTATCATAAAAAAACTTTTTTATTCAATCTCACACAAGTCATACAAGTCATACGATTGTACCACATAAAGGACGCCAAACTTCCATTTGATTCGAGATCATCATAGTATCTTACATACTGATCCATCACATTAAACTCACTCTTCAGGCAACCTCCACGATTCGACACTATTTAACCGCTTGAAAGGTGTCACAATCGTTTAGTTTTTTAATGCCGCATCCCTCTACGCAAAAATTTGGACGCTTATATGACGAGCTTTTTTTAGGTGTTGACGGCATTTTCACCGCCAAACAAAAAACGCCATGCTTTAAAAATATCAAAGACCAAACTGAAACATAAATCAAAGCATCGTTCGATGCTTGAAATTATGGTTTTTTTATGATCATTTTTTGCAAGCTGGGCACAGTTCAATAGAAAGGTATTTTTTTGGGTGACATTAACAAATAGGATCAAATGCAAAAGCCCATGCTATAAAATAACTGTCACTAATGAAACGATAAAACGATTGGGAATGTTCTTCATCCTTTTTTCTTTGTGCTTTGAGATAGTATTCAAGCCATCGTTTACCCTATTTTACACTAAGCTCAACCGAAAACACCAAAAGCTCTCCTATTGTCGGCCAACTCTAACGTATCCCCGAACCCCACCCCACGGTTTGCTGATCGTCAATGATCGGCTGACGAAATCGGGAATATTAAGTGATTCGCAACGCCAAAGACGTCCCGCTACAAAACAAGCCAACCTAGACCAAACGAGACCCACACTCAGGCTCATCAAGCCTTTCCCATCAAACGCAGGGCAGTGGCGGCGCCGCTCGGGGAATCATCATCGGTGGTCCATCAAACACCGTCCGTGCTCATCATTTATGTGCTAATAAATGAATAGCGGGCTGGTTGTTTCGATTCATGTTTTTTCGGCTAATCATCGCCGTAACGAGTTGAGGGGTCGGGTGAAATAAAAACTTGCGCCCGCGAACGGCTTTTCGGACGGCGCCGAGAGGCACGCTGGCCGAATCGTCCACTTTCATCATCGGCAGCCATGGGCAGCAAAGGGGACGCCACACGATTCGGACGATGCTGAGCGAGCTTAATTGAAAACAGCCGACTGATGCGGCAGAAGCCCATGGACAGCATACACAGGGATACAGAGACGTTCTGTGCGGGATCGTTTGGAGGCCGGAAATGAAACGGTCCAAACCAAAGAGTAGAAAAAAGCACCCAACCAGCGCAGCCTTTGGAGCACGGGCGCGCGAATGAATGGCACCAGCTTTTATGGCGCACGGGCTGGGCCCCAGCCAAGGAGCCGGCCCCTTGGAAACCTAACCCGGATGACCATTTTATTGCCATTGCCTGGGGCGCACACGCGGAGTCGCTAAAATGCGCCGCGCTTAGGGCACGCGTGGTCAGCGTCGCCGCAGCGTGCGTCGTGCGGATCCAATCGTTGGGTGAGGGTTTCTCATGGGTGAACCAGTTACCGATTGGCCACTTTGGACCGCCGTTTCGCGCGAACGCAACGTGGGGTCGGATTGTATGTCGCTCGGCCCTCGGATCGGAGCCTTTTTTTCGATTCTCATAAATACATAAATCGAAAAAGCATCGAAAACTCGCTCGCCGTCGGCAGAAATGGCGGATTTGAGGTTGGTTTTTCGTTGGTATATGCATGTTATTGGGTTTTTTTTCTCTTCAGGTTGTTTTGGGACAACGTGGCAAAAACGTGTAGTTCACGCCCTCCATGATTTTCGGTCCAAGGCTCACAGAAGCGAGCGTTTCGGGAAGAGGGAATTCATTTCCTCCGGCGAGCAGCAAAGGATCAGTGCAAAGCTAAACAAAATGGAGCCCAAACCATGTTGAATTACACAAATATATGTGTTTTTGTGTCTTGGAGCGGTTGCAAAAGATACAATAAAGTCCAATTTGCATTTCGATGTGATCTTCAATACTTTTATGTGGAAATAAAGAGCAATTATATGTTTGCGATAGTTAAAAACCGATCGCATCAATCTCTAGATCTCCCTGCCACTATCTCTCGACTGTTGGTCCTCCATGTATGCTACAAACTGCTGCCTTCTTTCCCGAAATACAACAATGATAGATCTCGAACGCTTCGTTCCGCTGAACACCGCCTCGTAGGACCCAAACCTACCCTGCCGAACATGCTGCCACGCGCATATCCCCGTGACGGATAATCCGCAAAACGGTACTGGAGAGAGTACAAAAGCCCGACCCGACATCCCGCGACACGCAAGTGTTGAGCGTTACCCCGGATATCTGGCCCGTTCAAGGGTCTGAAGGCCCGCCGGCGGCCGGCGACTTGAGACGGGCGTCGGTAAGCTGCCGATCCTCGCACTCGTAGGTGCGCACTCGAGCACTCGAGCAGAGTAGGCCGCTGAGAACGGTTGGGACTCTCAGATGCGGATCGCTTCACCTGACCGCCCAGCGTACCGGGGCCAAAGTCGGTCGGCACACACAATCCGCCAGCTACGACACGTTGGTCGGGCGCGGTAATGATCGCTTTGATATACGGGGGCCCTCGCGTTTGAAGCTACCGAATCCCGCCCGCAAAAGAGACATAAGCCGGTGTCGCGGTGATGAAAGTCAAGCACAGAGAAGAGGGAAACTCAGTGTGTGTGAGTGCTTCAAAGACCGATACCAGCATGAAGGATTAGAAGATCGCTCCAGATCTATTGCTGGTGATTGGGAGAAGGGAAACTCTATGCAATGCATCAATAGAATCGGCAAACGAATCTTCTGGAGATAGAGCGAAGATTATGATTTATTTTGAAGAATGAGTGATATCTTACAATTATTAAGCTGATAGCTCAAAGTCAGACTGTTTTTTAGCAAGGACGTGCATCTTTGATCGATCAAAAACCGATCTCAAGTCTTAGAAGCTACCTCAAGGAAGAAGTCAAAAAACTTATAAGATTTTATTCGGAAATTAACAAGTCTTTGCCTCGAAGATCGAAGATCCCACTACGATCTTCACTCTTTTCAATGCTCTATCGCATCGATTTTTATTAAAAGCATAATCCTCCGTACAACATCTTCAGAACGGAGATACCCCTCCACTGTATCCCCTCCGTACCAAGCGTTCGCAAGTCTTTACGGGTAACGCGTCTTACGGACATGATGCCCGTTTGCAAGTTGACGAGAAGCTGCTGCGGCGATAAAGCAAAACAACAACAACAAAACCAACCCCCTGCCAACGACACATTCACCGGCTTGTAACATACTTGGTTTTTTTGTTGTTGTTGCTGGAGGTTGTTCGTTGTTATTGCCTTCCCCTTCTGTCCTTCTGAACCGCCACCTCCACCTCCGGATGCTCCATACCCGAAGGGCCACAGACTGAAGCCTCACCGGGGCAGCCTCAACTGGTGGTAGAGGTGAAGATATAAAAAGGTGATTGAATAATTTAACACGCGGACCCATCGGCCCCTCGCCGGTTTTGCTTTGATGTTGACCGCCTTTTTAATCCGTCCCATGGGCACACAGGGAGCTGGGGTCAGTCCCGATCTC
Organism: Anopheles coluzzii; assembly: GCF_943734685.1. Classification (NCBI taxonomy): domain Eukaryota; kingdom Metazoa; phylum Arthropoda; class Insecta; order Diptera; family Culicidae; genus Anopheles; species Anopheles coluzzii. Next base: position 100,151,942 of record NC_064670.1, on the reverse strand, counting down.
GGTTGCCGCTGTCTACACACCGCCCTGTGCCCGATCCGACTCCGATCCGATCGGAGATCCTCCTCGCCTGCGTCGGAAGGTTCGTACCACGAGACGCCGGTCTCGGCGACTTTGACAGAGCTACGTTTCGACACGGATGCACTTTGTTGCAAATTTACGTCCCCCCCCCCCCCTCTCTTTCTTCCGCCCCAGGTTGCATCCGTTGATAGGTTTGAGCGGTTCCGTTGCACCCCGCACGGTCGGCGGTCCGTGTGCAGTCATGCGCGAATGCGTCGTGATACGCGGCGATCGGAAGGCGATCGGAATTCGTCGTGGTACCGGTAATCGGTTGGCATTTGCTGGCTGTACACACACACACACACACTGGGAAAGGGAGCGGCTGGTGCAGTTGTGCGGGAGCCAATTAGTGAAATCGCTAATGGGCAGATCCTGTGCGTCCGGTGTGGTCGGGCGAGTTTCTGCACGAGAGCGTTGATCTAATTGCGCTTTAATCGTGTTATCAGAAATCGTTCCAAATAAAACTCCCCAGCGATATTGCGATGATGGTTTCTTGTATTGAAAGCATTCAATATTCTGTATGTAAAGCCTTATAACACACACAGAAATAAATGAAGATCCTCCTGAAAAAATGCTGCCAAAACACACTCCAGTGTAATTACAACACATGCACTTAAGGGTTAATGAGCTCCCTCTAGCACGCCACATTTTGATTGGTGACAAATATTTCCCACGCTCCCACTTTTGGCCATGGCCATGCTGCGGGGAAAGCAAACTTGTCCGGGCTCAATCCCCATCATGGCTTCTAGAGAGAGAGAGAGTATGTGTACGCTGATAACACAGTCTCCGTATTTAGCCACCGCATCAAATTACGCCAACCCCTTGTTGGGCGCGCGGACTGTGGACAGCACTCCGCCCCACTGCACCAACGCCAGCGAGAGAAACATTCCGCGCGAGGCGGGAAAAAGCGTCCAATTTGATAGCAGCCAGCCGCGCTGTCGATCGATGCCCACACGCCCCAGCACAGGCGAGAGGTGCTAGAAAACATCCTCGGCCTCAACATCGTCGCCCCCCAAAACTGGACAAAGGGATCGCGTCACCGCTCGCGCGCGCGTACATGCACTTCGCCGTGCGGGCAGAAAGGCATTAAATGAATTATAAATTATCCGTCCGACCATAAAATCAATCATCGACCATATTAGCACAGGCCCGGCAGATGATGTTGCCCGGCCGGCCGTTCGAAGCCGATCGTAAAAGGCCTCCAGTCCAGGCCGCGGGCTCGTAAATGATAATTACATTTCGCATTTCGCGCTAGCCCATGACTAAGCCCATCTGGCATCTCTAGTGACCGAAACAGCAACGTGGCAAACGCGCGATCGCGTATTGCAAAGTTTGTTCCGGGCCACCAGCACCATGCTGGGAGGTCTAGTTCCTAGCCATCGCCATTGAACGCTAATTAATAAAAATCCCTTAGCGGGCACACTGGTGAACGCAATTCGGTGCAGTTCAGAAATCTATTCAACTGATGCCATTTTGCCTCCAATGCTTTTTTGAATGAAAACACTTCCTCTTTGCAGCTCAAAGATCAGAGTAATACAGACCGTAGCGAAAAAAAATCACAAAAATAATTTATTTTACGATCACTCCCCACTGTGTCACGTCTACACCTTGTAGTTGATTGAACGAAACGATTCAAAAATGCTCTCCAACCCCACCTTACCCCCCCGGGCGGAACTCAAAAACGGTGCGTCCGTGTGTCTTTAATCACCCCCTCTCCAAACGCGCACGCACACGGGGTGTGATTGCATGTGAGGATGATTATGACGTTCGCTGCGAAACGATCATCAAGTCGGGGTTTTTGTTTTTCTTGCTCCCCCCCCCCACGAACTGGCCGGGATCATCTGCTTGTGGTGCAACGAGTTTGATCGCTTCCAAACCGGGACCGAGGTGAGGTGGTTTTTATTGTGTGCTAAAATTTTAACACTCACCCGGGAAACATTATCGTGCCTCATCTTCATCGGCCGTGGCGGGTTCGTCGTCTCCTTGGCCAGTTCTTCCATGCAGACACGCAGGTGTCGTGGTGCACATTAAGCATTTACATGGGAGGGAAAGGGTTGGGAGGAGGGTGAACTTCATTGAAAGACTTGGGTGTGTGTGTGTGTGTTTTTTTTTTTGTGTCGCTGTTGTCCACTTGGCCGAGCTACATCATAATCAATTAAAAACGCTCAACATGGACGTATAAATTGAATGGCCATATTCTATCGATCCGAGGAGCAGCTCGAGGTTTCACGTTTTTTTATGATGCCTTGGTGGTAGTTTATTAGCGCTTATGGCTTGGTTTGTGTTTTTCGTTTTCCTCCAGAGCTTCAAACATGACTCAATGTTAAGGACAGTTTTTGATTTATGGAATTAAAGACCTCCTCTCTTTTATGACACTTTTTTCTGATTAATCCATGGCTTGGTGTGTCATTACGGTACGCCAAAATAATTTCCTACTAATTGGAAACATTGTCCCCAGACGAATTTTAAACACATTTGTTGTACACAGTCATTCCTCTTTTTATATATTAATAATTTTTACTACCAATAAATCATTTTTAATATTCATATCCAAACTCATTTTCCGAACTCAACACTCAGACAATCAGAATTTGCACGACACACGACACGCTGATTCCTGCACGAACCAGCACCGGACCAGCACCGAAGGCTGCTTTGGCTGGCGTCTTAAGACGATCGCTTAAGTAAACAACATCTTCCCAATCCCAGCGCTCCTGCACGGACCTGTCAAGTGGCAACCTTTTTTCCCAAATGACCGAGCTACCCGCACCCGAGGACAAATGAGTGCCTAGAGCGGGCTGGCTGGGTGCAATATAATAATTAGCATAATACGTCTGCCGCCACGTCGCTTATTAATGCTCGACAGGCCGCCAGCCAGGACACTGGGACACAGTGCCAGTAAGAGGTAACAGAAGAAGAAGAAGAAGAAAAAACAAATGGAACCCAAAGTCCTGGCAGGCACGAATCCCAACAGCTCCGGTGTGTGGTCAACCCGTCCAAACAGACACAAAGGGACAGACAAAAATGGGCAAATGTTAATGAAATTATTTAAGACGATTATGCGGCTGCGTTGTACTTTCGAGCACACGGGTGGAGGAGATCGGGGGAGTGGAAAAAGGACCTGCAACGGGGCAGTGCCATTGCTTTCCACCTTCAATCGCTCATCCTTTGCTTTGGTTTGCTCCAGAAGGCATGGAGTATGTCGGCCACAACGCCATGCGAGCAGCGAGAAGGAGGAAGGATTTGTTTACGCTTCGGTACTTAGACTTTTACGGCCTGGCCATAAATGGGTACTTGAAGTGTTTTTTTTTGCGGAGGAAACCGGGCCAAACTGGGGGTGTTGTAAAACGGTTTTATGAACCGATCGCGGCTTCAGCTCTTTCCCAACCTACAATATACAGAGTACTGCACACACCTTAACGCATTGAGCACATTGCTGCTCCTGTACTGGGCGTACTTGATGCGAGTGCGTTTTCAATTCAATCACGACTTTCCTTTCGTGTAAATTTTCCCAGCTCACCGTGTCCGTTCCCGAGGGCTTTCACTGCAAATTGCAAGGCGCCCATCGGGCCGGGGGAACGGAGAAACTTCCGACTATGGAGCGATCTGCTGGATCTGTTGCGCTATCTTCTCGATCAGTTTTTTTTTGTTTTGTTCTCCTCTTTCAACCCCAGAGTGTGATCCCTTTGGGAATACATACTCTTCTCCACCCCACACTGGGGACCTTACAACGTAATTGATTAATTCGTAACAGGTTCTCTCGATCAGTGTGCTTTTGTGTGGGGCAGTGCCTTCAGTTGCCGGTATTCGACAAGGTATCCTGAGAGCATTTCTCACACCGTTTGGCTGGTTTTTTGTAATTGCTATTTTCTTTCATTTTTAAGATGAAAAGAGAGTTGTTGAAGGCACAGGAAAAAGCTGTGTGGACACACACACCCAACCACACAATGACGCTTGAGCCATCAAACTTTCGGATGCATGTGAGCTGCAGGCTCACACAAAACATGCCACACAAATTAATTAAGTGCACATTAATTCGCCCTTTTTAGTTACGAAGACACTTGCTGGATCGTGGGGTGCGTCGTCTGTGCGTCGTCATTGTTTGGGCCCTCTCTATATACCGATCGTTCTCCACCACTGCTCATCAACATAATCGAATAAGCTAATGAATCGAGACAGCAAATTCCAAACGAGAACTGGGAACTGGACTCCCTCTCTCTCTCACTCGATCGGGCTGAATCTTGGGCATCTCCAAGGGACAGAACTCGTCCTGACAGCGCTGTCGCAGGTGGAAACCCCCGTGATCTAATATGGCAGCGTACATAAGCAACAACAAAAAAACAGCGTGGTACGGGAAAGCACAGGCAGCACAAAGTCCCTCACCAGTCGCGCCGTTCGAACATGGCCACATCAAGAAGCGCGTTGCAATTTAATATTCATTACAATCACTCAAGGAATTTTATTACCACATTGCAGACACTGTCCCCAAACCAGATTTGACACTGGACGCGATGGACGTTTGCGATTCGAATGGATGATGGACGAATCTGGTTGTTCAACGATCAGTAACTGCTGGAAAGGATCGATGTACGGGCAGGGGAAAATGGAAAGAAAACGAGCCGCGGGAAATAAAAAACGCTTTGAGACGAGTGAGAATAAAAGTGCATTTTCGTACATTTTAAACATGTTTTGTGGTGTGTTTTTGGGGATTGTTCTTTTCTTGTTGGAAAAATGTATCACTATCACGTGAGTAACTTTAATTACTCTTTTATATTGGCGAAAGAATTTTATGCCCTTGAAAATTGAGACATTAGATCCACTGACAACTCGATCTCGATCGCTTTTAAAGCCCATTTTTACAACAGCACATCGATACCGTTTGGCTTTGTCAAAGTGAAAAACTATGTTTGAAGCGTTTGATTGAAGATACCGAACAGAGGATTAGCGTTGGTTTTTGTTTTTCATTTCGGAAAGTCATCACTGTCCCATCGGGCGATGCGATGGACGTACACATCGCACCAACACCGCAACAAAACCGCGTCCGGGGCGCAACAAACAAAGCAGGGGAAAAGGATTGCCCGGCCTTAATCCTTTTCACACACACATTAGGCCGCCATGCGCCCAATCAAAGGGCGGGATCGATCGGTGCGATCGGTACGATAAAACAGGCAACGAAAAAAAGCTCCCCATCGACCCATCGGCACCGGATGGTGGATAGGAGAGTGAAGCCACGGTCCCGAAAATGAGTCGCCATTTTCACTCCTCATCATTAGCGGTGAGGGTTGGACATACCAGGGTTTTTTTACTTTGTACCGAACGCCATCCATTAGTGGTTTGTTCTTAATGCACATGTGTGTGTTCTGTTTTTTTTTTGCTTTTCTTCTTCACCCATAGACACCTGCCATGACGGCGCCCAACGGCAAACATTCACACGAGAGCGCGCACCAGATTCGTCCCAACACGCTGGCGGCAGGATCGCTGGCTCGATCGAAACCAATTTCTAAAACAAACATTCAAACAGCTCTCGCCTCGCTTTTCCGCACGCTTTCATTAGAGAGGATGGTGTGTGTGGTTTTGGATGGCGGTGTCTTCCATATCTTCTATCGCTCTGTTCTACCATTATCCTTGCATAGGCTTTCGTGTTCGGGGCCCCGTTGATTGCTCGTACGATCTGCTGCTTCTCAACCAACTGTTGCCATTTTGCCCTGTCCTGGGATGTGTGGGACCATCTGCCAGCGAGAGATCATCGCTGTAGACCGCGCGGGCAACAAAGTCTTCCGTGCTCCAAAACCCGCTCGTTCGAGCGCATTCTACCTAAAGAGTCTGAAGAGGCTTATCGAAGCTGTGTCGCCGCTGTACACAGTAAGATTGTATCGTTTACACGCGACCTTAATCCTCGCCCAAACCCAGACAACAGCCGGTGGGCGAAAATTATTAACCCGCATAGGCTCACGTGATCACTAGAATTTCGGTGAAGGGAAAGCTGGAACAAGCTTTTTGGTCGACTATCCATGCCATGCCGACAATGGACGGTGAGACAAACGCTTAGGTGTAAAATTAGTCACCACCACCAACAGTCACCGGTCACCCTTTCTCCTCACCAAAACCTTTGCTGTGGACTTAAGATAGCTGGAGACTAATATTTGGCTCTAAAATACAACCTGTTTACCCGTTCCCTCGATGGCCGGTCGTGAAAATACGTAATGGATTCTGTTGTTTGTAATCGACCGAAAAAACAAAAAGGTGAAAAGACACTTGTTTGCGTTCACTCACTGCTTTTTCATTGCTCGTGAAGCTAAGATCTTTGTTTAAGGGAAAGACATCCTCCGGGTGAAAAGCTAGGATTCATCTACGCTTGATCGAACACGATCACTGCTCGATCGAGCGTTTAAAAAAATGACCCAGAACTAGAACCAGCTCCATTTTCCTTTTTTCCCTTTGTAGTCTCTGGACCTCAAATACCACTCACAACAACCATCCCCCCCCGGGGTCTCATCATCACTCAACGGGTTTCGAATCCCTGTTAATCAAAGCTGAGCAAGTGAGGTAAAAGCACGAAATTTGACACCTCAGAGCGTTGGTCGCGCTGCTGTCGCTGGTAGCTGGTAGCTGGAAATCTAGCAGGCGCTGGTTCAGGGGAATTGCAGCCTTCTTAGTGATTGAAGGAAGTCGAAGGTGAGTGTCAAAATGGGAATTGTTTGAGAAAGTTGATACACTGGCTGCCCGTTGCTGGTTAGAGTTGTCTAGCACCGGACAAAGTTATTCTAGCGTGGTTGCGTTAAAGCTCAGTTTTCTTGCCCTCTCTTCCTGTCAGTTGTGGTTGTCTCCTATCTTGCATTCCCCACCAAAAAAAGGGAAACAAAAGTCCATCTTCGTTATTGTAAAAGTCAACAGACTTTGAGCTAACATGATCATTCCCCCAAAAACCATCGTAGAAGGTGGGAATGGCATGAGGAGTTATTCCCGAAAAAAGCAACCATAAACACACACACACACACACACACACACATACACACACACAGGTACGACGATTGGTGTAAATTTATTTTTCCTATTTGAACGATCACGCTGCCAGAGCGCTGGAGGCTTGAGCGCAGGAAAAAAGCCAATCCGTTCGACAGCATTCGTTCCGCCTGGAGAGCATCAGCTACGCGTTGAACCTTTAAGCCCACTTGCGGTGGACGCTTGCAAAGCCGGGGTAAGTTTGTTTTTCTTGTTCTTTGTTCGGGTTTTTGAAAAACCCTCACCACAAACGATGTGGCAACGATGGTGCTCTTGTTCCCGCTGTCACCCTCCCCGGGGAGGTGGATACTTCAGCCACGTTCGAGTGCGTAACGTAGTTGCTGAGATTTGGAAGCTGAAGATTGATTAATGATGGATTTGATGTATCCGTGAGGGGCGCTGCTAACGGGCTGCTACAAGCGAGATATTCGGATTGTGACGAGTGCTAAAATTCAACCCGAAAAACAACAACAGCCAAACACTTGTTGTCGATGGGAGCGCAACCCCATCAAGGCATCATGTTCGAAGTGGCAAAAACGAATACTTAACCTTCCCCCTTTGGACGGATTGCTGATGAATGCAGCAGTACCAGAAGCAGCCGAGAAGACGTGTATTTAACGCAATCGGAACAAGATACCAAATGCGGGAATCTTTCGTTTGCTCAAATGCGATGCGACAGGACGCGTAGGACGCGGGTCGTCCCTGCTGTAGCGACACATGTGGAAACGGGGCTGCTGGAATTGGTGCGAAATTCGTAGAACCGGGTGCTTCGTTCGAAAGGAAAACCACAACCACACATTTTAAAAATGGCTACATGGAGCACCCCGAATGGACCAGCTTCGAATACGCCGAAACACACCGAAATTCCCCAGACGAATTTCCTGAGAAATGTTTCCCCCTGGCGCGAACGCGTGGCGGGCGTGGTTGGCATAAATGACCTCGGTCTCGGCCAGGAGACCTGGGACCCGGAGTTTTGCAGTATTAACGAAAACCCGACGAATAATATTTGTAAAATTTTGTAAGTTTAATTCGATCGTCTTCGTTTTTGTGAGACTGCTTCTCGGACTTGGGAAATTTGCACGTTCGATTGTTTTTGTTTTGCTTTTACTTCTGAGTATTCGAGATCGCGATCGATCAAGATGCTTGGATAAAATTCCCGTGGAAATGGAAGAGCTTGCGACGATTGCCTGCATCGATTAACATTCTGCTTGTTGCAACATTACGGAAACAGAAAGTGATTCCGTACGCGTATTTGACGTAAGTGACTGCAATTTGTTGCGTGCATTGCATTTTGAAGCATTGCTGAGCAAAAGTGTTCGAATAGCTACGCCGTTGCCTTATTGGGAGTTGATCAAGCTTTCTTGGAAGATAAATTTTTGGTCCGCTTGAAGCCTTAATGCTTGATCGTTGCTGCTGGAAGACGCATTTGAACGCTACAAGTCACTCGCTAGAAGGTAAACCGTGGTGCTTCTAACCGTTCGTCTATCGCACTGCAAACATTGCCACCGGTTTCCAAACCACAACCACTTCACACAATCTCCACAAACAACAGCAATCCCGATGCGATAAGCCCACTCGATTGATAACCTTTTGGCCTTCCAGCCCAGATCCTGGCTACCGTTTGCGATCGCTTTTCGCACGTTGTGTGCATCCTGGTGGTGCCTATATCACAGTGCAAACAGCAGCACGGTGCATGCATGCAGTGCTACCAACTGCACGTTTGGCGTTGGGTGACTTTGGGTTAAATATTTGCTCGGCATTTTCTGGGCGTGCTGTGCTACACCGGCAGCTTATAATTCGGGCAGTCGGTCAGGAATTTTATCGTCGTAGTACGAGACGCCCAAACTTACGTGTGCAAACAGTGGTCGTTTTGATAGCACGGACTAGGACTGAACTGCCAAAAGCGCTCGGTTAACTCGGCTGGGATAATATTTACACCCGATAAGGCTGTATTCGCTCACTTCCGGAAGCTATCACACGGCAACTTCTGTCACGCCAGAGGTGCCGTCTTGTGAGTGTGCCATGCTTCTTGTGTATGCACAGCGCTTCTACGCTTCTCCAAACCCCGATGACAGACCACACGTGTTTCAGAATTCTGATAGGCTCTATTCTCAGGTTTCATACACAACGGTGATAACAAAAAAAAAGAAACGTTGGAATGCTTACCTTTCCTGCCGTGATCATTCTGAAGCTATCGTTTCAATTTTGTGTTGCGGCGGAGGAGAAGCACACAGGACAAACTGGCATCAAAACATGTGTTGAATTCGAATCCTCAAGACGAGTCTTGGCTCGTCTCAACTGTTGCATCGGTGCACCAACATTCAAACCGCGGGAGAATGAGGAAGTCATCACACACATGAGGAAAGGGGGAAAATGAAATCCGAATCCTAACATACTAATCCTAACCACAACAAATCGTTCCAAGCCACGTGTTCCTCATTCCCTGCGTCCTCTACAATGCACGCGCAACGAACGCACCTAACCACGCGCAATCGTTAGCGCCAGCGGTTTACCGCATTGTCTAAACAAATCTAAACATTCCCAAACTACCCCCAAAGAAGCACGAACCGGGGTAGGAAAATATCAAATGAATCTCCCCCGATTCCCCCTTAATTTATTTTGGTTTTGTTTAGATCCTCTCGGTGGTTACCACCCAAAGGGAGTTTCGGGTTCGTTTTCCCCCTTCCCCCCCCCCTTCCTCTCTCTTTCTCGCTCTCGTTGGATCTCAAGTGTTCTCCATCGGTGGCAGAGTTCCATCGTACTCCACTTCAGGAGTGCTACCGAATTCCGTCTCGTGCGACTACCATTAGACCACCAACCTAGGCAAGGTGAAAGATGTGTCACTTGAAAGATCGCTCTTGGGCATTGCGCTGCGTCCGGAACAATGTTACGACCTGTTACGCTGTGCATTCCACTGTGTACCGAGCGCCATTTTGAGCGTCCAACTAAAGCAGGGAAAGACATTAAGATGAACGAGTGTTTCGGTGGTGTTTTTCGGCACGTGGAGGAGACCACCAAGAGACCATGGGGCCCAGGCACTCGCTATGCATGTGACGCTTTGTATGGATGCGTGTTGTTGTTTTCTTAAGATCATCATCAACAACGTTTGCTGCCTGCTTTAAGTGAGTTTGCCGACATACATGGCTTTTGAAAAAGGGGTCTTCAGTGTGTTTGTTTGTTTTTTTGTGAGGTGATTTTAGATACAAGTTGGAGCGGAGTTGGAGTATCAAGTTCGGTTCACACCGTGCTCTATCATCTGTTAATGTCAGCCATTGTGAAAGATGTACAGGATCCGGACGATCCGAGAGAGGGTTGCTCTAGTATAGCGGTCGGCAAACTTTACGATCGAAAGAGCCAAATTCTACAATCATGTTCGTAGAGTTTCACGTAAAGAGAAAAATTGTTAATCCAAGAGCAACAATGTGTGAAATTTCTATGATATATATGAACTGTTAAGAACCGCCATCTCGATATCAAAGAGCCGCACTTTGCCGATCGCTGGTCTAGTCTTCTCGGCTCCGTGAGCTCCAATTTCCATGTCGTAAATCTCTATAAATCCCATTCCAGTCCAAGCAAGCGTTGATACTGCTGCAATGTATTGCCCTTATAGAGAGAAACCCTGCAAAATATAACGTCTTTATTCTGTATGTTGTTCCGCGTTGGACGACCCCTTATAACACACCCATCATGGATTCAAGTCCTGTATGGACCGTGCTACCGATACAAATGACAAACTATCCTGCCATGAGTTATCAATTAGCTACGAATCGCCAAGCCCATCAGTGGTAAACGAAAATCTAGACCAACAACAGTTCTTGTACCAGAGAAGAAGAAGAAGAAGAAGGAAAAGAAGAAGAAATTGTTTGATGTCAGTTTTGTAACGCAGCGAGCTTAAAACTCTTGCTAATAGAACATCGGGATATCTGATCTGTAACCATTTTTTCGGACATTTTTGACGATCCACTCACACATTTCACGACAAAACAGATTGATTAGGTTTTATAATTTCATTTTTCCATTTATTTCTCGCTCTACATCGTTGGTTGGGTTCACTTACTTTCTAATGAGATATTCGCTTACAATGTACTTCTTTACTGGTTTCATGTTTTGCATCTGCAACATTCCTACACACTAACACAACAGGTAAAAATGGCGTGACACAGTACGCACCCTAAACTCGTCCGATTGCTTCCTAACACCTGCTAAATCTAAACTTCATACAGTAGTAAAGATAATAATTTAATGATGCGCTAAAACTTGCCTAGCTTAATACCGAAGAAAACGAAAAGTACCATTTGGTCTGTTAAAGGCGTAATCTTTAGATAGAAACAAAAAAGGATGAGGATCCTACACAGCTACTACTGCTACTTTCCCTGAGGTCCGATGAATATTTGGCCTTAAAAATAATTAACAGTCTCATACTAACTCACCATAACCATGGCTCTAGCCTTAGTTGGATGCATTTTTCTTCGAGAGGAAGAAATGTAGATCGATCGTACAAGCATCACCATACTGTCAGGTAAAATGAACTTGCAAGACAGACTCCATCACCAGATTTGTTGATCGCATTCCATCGCGGGCTTTCATTCTATCCAATTGCACAAAAGGGGGAAGGGGGGATGTTTGGGGAAACGGAGAGTTTGTAGCACTTTCTACCTTTCACACTGCAGAGCGCCCTCGTTGGGCTCGTTCGTTCTGCTTCTACACCTTCAAACAAACGCAAAACAAATGGTGCTGTGTCTGCCGCAGCTCACCACCGATCTCCAAGCTCCAAGCACACCGTTTGCACAGACACTTAGTACAAACACACGCCACGAGATGGAGATGTTTGCTCGAGCTTTCCGCAGGGCTTTGCTTTCCTTTGCGGGGAGGGGAGAGTTTCCTGGATGATGATCCCGCTGCCATCACAGCCATTGCGTTTTACGTTTCCCCCTCTGCAGGCCAACCACGGTGTTCTTGTTTGGGCAAACAATTCACACCATTGACTCCATGACGATCGTTCTACCGGTCGTGCCCAAGAATGGCGGAGATGCTGAAGGGTAGCGTGTGCTGTGGAAGCTGCTGCTTTCTGCTCGTGCTATCATCTTCGCTGCTGGTTGTGCTGCTGCTGCTGCTGCTGCTGCTATTCGGTGTCCGGGGTGATGAAACCGGTAGGGGAAGGAACTCACGCCGAGCAAACTGTTGCAGCTGCTGAGCCGCCTGCACCAGCGCGCTCGGTTCCAGACCGTGCGGTGAGCCGGCAGCTTGGGGACGCGCAAACGACGGGAACATTAGATCCATCCACGAGCCACCGCCGGTCTGGTGCAGCATTGGGTGCGAGAGTTGATGGTGGTGATGCTGATGATGGTGCTGGGTGGGGAATAGTCCCGCCTGCATCGCGAAGCCCGGGTGATGGTTCTGGTAGAATGCACCGGCGGCCGAGGGTGAAGGACGTACAGGCGAACCGAAGTCATCCACGACGAGCGGTGAGCTAGTGCCGCTGGACGAACCATCACTGACGGACAGCTCACTGTCGTCGAGGGAGGATAGCGACCCGGCAAGGCTGCTGGTACGGGGACGCTTCGCTTCCGGACCTGCTTCCTGGCCGTCCGATTCATCCTCCTCCTCTGAGCTGCGATTTCCAAGGCCCGAGTCGGGCGACATCAGCAGACCGGCCTTGCGCTTGCACCGAGACTGACCCGTCTCCCGGAAGCCCTTCGCGAATGGGTTGTTGTCGATCTTTAGCTTCGTGATGCGATCATTCTGCACGGAAAAGAGCAAAACAGGGGAACAAATGGAAGATAATGGTTAGTTTCAGAAGACGTTTTGGGACATGTGAGCTGATCTTCAATTGGATCATGGAGGGTTATTTTATGATTTGTGATTTATGAAAAATAAAGTTCGAAACTAACCTGATAGGCAGTAACGGCGACAAACTCCGTCTCGGGGAAGGTAAACGCTTGCTGGGGTGCCCACGGAATTTGGGTAGCATCGGAGGCTTTGATCACGTGAATACGGGGCTGATATTTGTGCATGCTGGTCAACACAATCTGTTGAGCAAAAGGAAAAGCAAAGAACATTGACATAAGTAACGGAACTACAAGATATTCATCCAGATGCATTCTTCACAAAAAAACATAGTGATCGTCAATACTTACATGGCCATTACTGTCCAGCGTGTTGTTGGTGAGCTTCACCTTGTTGAAGACGATCGGTTGCGACGTCCAGTGCGACCCGAGTGCTGGCCCATCCGGATGGAAGTAGATGCGCTGGGGGCTTTGCGGTTCGGCACCGCCCGCCGGTACCCACTGCGAGCCGCTGAACTTGAACCGACAGTCGCTGATCGGGACCATCTCCAGCAGGATGAAGTAGTTCTCTTCCGCCTCCAGCCCGTTCACTGAAAGACGCATCGAGGGAAACATACGTCTGGAAGGAGAGAAAAAAAAATAATAGGAAAATTAGACGATTGAAACCGGTTACAACTTTCGCTATCTAGAACGAGGTTTGGTTCCCCCCCCCCCCCCCCAAACGGGAAGGATGCGTCTGCTTTGATGTCTGTTTTCGGCGGTTCTGTGGTGTGTTGGGTGGAAATTACAATAAACGAAACAAAAGGCGCAATTTGATTTGGACGCCCGGTTTCTGGCTTTTACGACCATCCGAATAACCAATTTAGTTCAATCGGTTCCGTACCCAAAATATCGCACCATGGGAGAAGGAAGCAGACGAATTGAAACTAGTTCCAGTCCCGGCTGCGTGTGCTGTGTGTGTTTTGCTTAATTAAATTTTATTGGCCAACCCGGTCGGAGGGCTCCACCATGAAAGAAAGAGAGAGAAGAAACAGCGGCTCCCCTCACAAAACGACCCTTGACGACGGGCGCTTTTACGAGCTTTTATGATTTGTGAGTGATCGTAAAAACAAAATTTAACTATATTCGATTCGATTTCTCTTCCACCCGTTTTTTGCGACGACGACGGCAAATGATCCTCTGCTCTTCGGCGGGAGGAAAGGACCAGCAAAGAAAGACCAGCCGCCAAACCGAACCTGTCGATCGATCTGAATCGATTATAAATCAACCTGCTGTGGATTTTGGATCAGTGGGCATCAAACCAAAGCAACAAAAAAAAATGGAGGAAGAAAACACACACTAACACTGCGCACGAGGACCCTGGTGATCGTGTGAAACGGATAATAATCGATCCAAGGTTTCCGTTTCGACGGGTTTCGACGGGGGCCAAGGCGCCAGCGGTCGAGCGGTTCGAACCAATTCCCAAAAGGAAACGACAAAGACGGGCCCCGGTTCCAGGTCCGTGCAGCACAGACTCCCTGCTGGGACATCTGACAATAAACACTTCGTTCGTTCCGAATGTCCGAATGATCGCGGTACAAGAGAGATGACAGAGAATGGGACAGAGGAGTGGGGGGAAGATCAGAGAGAAGGATTGGAAACATGAACGCGACATGACATGCGGCGGTAACGAACAAAAGCAACATCCAAGTTGGATGATCCAACTGTGTGCTAATAGGCCGTCTTTACGAGCTCGGCTGAAGCTTGAAGCAGTATCTTCGTCACCAGGAGGGAAGTGGGGAGGGGAGACACAAACAAGCTTTCATTCTTAACGACTTTGATTATTGCAGCGTCAACAAATAGGAATTGGTTCTTCGTGTTATTTTTGCGCGCGCACGAACAAATGTCTGGTTCTTCCAAAATTGATTAAAAGTATGATCTTTCTGCCGAAACTCCTTGCTAGATCTTCCGCGCACGATCGAGGAGTTTATGAGCGATCAAACAAAAACAAAGCACGAGATGGACAATATTAGCATTACAAAAGGCTGCAACCTTTTTTTTAAGGGAAAAGGAAGAGCAATTCCGGACAGCTACATGTTGGCCGGAGCCGGCAAACAAACAAATGTTGGCGCCAGTAACAGGGCAAACAGCACCGCGCTGCTACAGCTACCCAATGCTATCTTCCGCACCAGAATGCAACAACTCCGGGTGCATTTGCAAGAATAAGCACACCGAAATTCGGCCGAAACACGCAACACGCAGACAGTTTTCGTTCACTCCACCAAAAAAAAGGCTAAAAAGCACAGACACTCAAAGCAGAACGTCTAGAACGCCGCACGTCAAACAACATCAACGGCTGCGAGCTGATCAGTTTTTGGGCAGGTCTTGGTCTTGGTTTTTTTCTTTTTATGAGCGTGCTAAAACAAAAAAAAACGACCAACCGAAGCGCACCAATAAAACACATTAAAAATCAAACGGCCAAAAACGTGTGAAGCAAACAAGCCGGAATAGGAACCCAGGGGTGTGCCCCTGGGGTGGGTGACGAGACGAGATCGTCCCGAAATCCGGGCGTCCGGAGCTTCACACCCGGAGCGAGATGCAATCGGGAGTGGAGAAAGAAGAAGCTTGCCACTTGGGCCGGGCAGGGCGCAAGCAGAGAAGACACAAGAATTATGATTATTGTCTCTGTAATATCCCGTGAAGCGGAGGGGGGGGTGTCGGACTCCGGCTGTCGGAAAGCACACACTTGGCTGCGGCCAGTTGCAGCCCAGCCACCGAGATTGCACCGAGCAAAAAGGAAGTGACAGCTTCGACCGTTTTTCTTTTGTTTCTTTTCTGGTTGTTGCTCTGTTGTGAGTTTCGTTGACTCTTTCCCTTCAGTTTGTTGGTGCAATCGACACTGCCACGGACGCATCATTGAAGTGGTTTCTTGCCCGGTAGACCAACAGAGGGAGAAAACACATTTTTTTAAGGGCCCGCCCGCTGCACCCGGTCAAGGTCTTGCGTCGTCGTCGGGTTGTAAAAATTGGCGCCACCGAATTGCCGGCCCGTGTGATCGTCGGCCGGGTTTCGAATCCCTATCCCTTTCCACTTTCTATCGCACACTTACCGTCCACTCTTGGTGATGATCATCTCGGTGCCGATCTTGTGGAACTGGCTCCACAGATCGCGGTTCTGCAGCTTGATGTCCACGTCCGGCAGCGCGTTGTACCGTGGCGGTATCATCAGTGGCCGTGGCGCTGGCACTGGCAGCATCGCCGGGTACGGATCTGCGGGTGAGAGATGGAGAAAAGCGGAAAAATGGACAATTAGTGCACTGAGTTTTTGTTTTTTTTTTTCTTCTTCTTTTTGGGAAAGGGGTGCTGCTGACTCATTTTACAGTTTTGATTTGTTTGTTTGGGTCGATCGACGGAGGAGAAAACCAACACCAAACGCGGGGAAAACGGAACGGAAGGCGCAAAAACAAAACAACGAAAAGGCTATGGTGAGATGACTCCAACACGGGCAGCGATTAACGCCTGTGCTTCCTAGCTTCCCCGCCCCCGCCCCTCCCCCCCCCCCCCCCCCCCCCCCCCCATTCCGATCGATTCTGTCCAGCCTGGCGGGTGCTAATGATTACGATATTTACGTCATTATATTCCCGATTCGGTACGCTTGTTATGTGCGTGCTTTCTGTGAAGAGTGTGTGTGTGTGTGTGTACGAGAAGAGTACGGCAAATAGAAATGGGGGAGAATGTGTTGATTAACTCAAAAGAAAACCGGCGGCCGCGAAGAGATTGAATTGAAAACAAACATCAAACACTTATCCACGCAATGGAAATGGGAATTTAAAGTGGCACAAAAAAAATGTGCAAAATTCGAAACAGTTGTTTAAACAATGATAACATAATTGAACCGTAAGCACACCTCGCGCTAATTGATCGTTCACGCGCTGCTGGTGCTGCAGCTATGATGGTTGTTGCCATGAATGTGTTGTACGATTATAATTGACAAAACGCTACTTGAACGCGTACCATAGCATGCCTTGAAATTGCAAATCCTTTCCCCATTATCGATCAAACCGATGCCGTCGGTAAGATGGACACCCGAAGGGTTGAGAGAGAGAGAGAGAGAGAGTGAGAGCGAGCTTGCGTTCTTTTCCCTCACGTGTGGTGGCATGTTATTCTTACCCAAAACCTCTAACTAACATTCCTATGGTTTCCCTTGCAATGGGGTAACATACAGACAGGACCGGTGCAGCTTTCGGCAAAGCGCGAAGGCGTCCGAATGATGGATAGGCCAAGTAAAGCCAATCCAACTTGCAATGTGCAGCAGGGTTTCCAGTTTTTTTTTTTATTCTCTAATTCCCACCCCAACCGATGTCAATCAACCCAAACGATGTATCAATTCGCGGCCAATGGTCCCCAACTTACCGGGCAAACGCTGCATCTGCATCCGGTAGAACTCCGTCTGCAGCGCTAGGTGATGGTGCATCCGTAAATCCATTAGATCGGCGGTCATGTTTTGTTTCTGTTTCTGGTAGGACAGCACAGGGTACGGGAAACGGCAGTGAATGCACTTGCAACACACAACTACTGCTGGAGGGATTGGAACAGTCGTTGCACTCCAGTCACACTTGTAATTCTTCGCACATACACACCCCGGGGTTAGCGGGTTGTTTCTATGGTTTTGCACAATTACACTTTCACAGCTTTTTTTTTATTCGTTCTTCTCACTAGTAAGTCTTCAGTTCAACTGATGCACACGCATTGATTTTTTTTTTCATTTATAAATCGATTCTGAAACACACGCACGCACAATGCACTCCAATACACTTGACGCACGTGTGATCACGTGTTCACAACTTCTCACCTTCAGCTCAGCAACTTCTACAAACGCACTAGAGAACGTGTTCTTCGTTCGAATGATGATGGTGTTTTAACTTTTTGTTTCTTCCTACTGCTCTGTTATTTTACCCACCACCAACAACAACGACAACAAAAAAGTCTTCAAGACACGCAGCGCACAACGCAGCACACCCGCACGGTTGAAGGTTCGCTCGGATAATAAACTTCGAACAAGTTCTCGTGTCGCTCGTCAGCAGGCACCCCCTAGCAGCGTTGCCGTATCGTGTGCGGTAAACCAGTTATGCTGCTTATGCTGCACACACACATACCATCACACCGAGGGGTTGAAAACCGGGTTTTGGCTGTGTGAGTGAGTGAAATGGCACAACGAGCAGGGGTTTCTATTTCACTTCTTCGCCTTTTCCTGTGCAGTAACGACACACAGTAGGCGGGGCAACGTGCTGTTCGCTTTTTAAAATGAAGAATTTCTTTAAGGATTTGGGGAGAAAGAGAAGAACAAAAAGGAATTGGAAAATCTGTTCTGTTCGCTTCTTTTTATTTTTTTTAGTGATATAAAGAATTGTTTATGTAGAAATTAAGCACACTTAAGATCTTTTTTACATCAAATTTGAATAAAATTATCTGTAACTTAACACCATCAACACTTCTTCCTTTCTGCGGTAATTATTTCATCACTAGCTTGGTAATTTGCATTTCAAAAGACAATGTTTTTATAACATCGTTCACCTTCTAACATCTCCTTTCAAAATCTCTTCCCTTAACCTTTTCCCTACTGCTACAATATCCCAAAGCGTTCGACCACCACCGAGTACTCTCGCTTACCCCTCTGATCTAGCACGCAGAGTAAACGCACTTGTTCGCTTTAGCAAAGCCTCCTGTTTTCGCTACCCTAGGCAACACTCAACACTGCAAAACCACCACACTACTGCTGCAGGCACCACACACACACAGTACAAAAGGGTCTGGGGAGGAGTCGCACAACAATGCATCGTCCATTTTGGCTGCCTGCCTCGCATTGATGGCCGGTCTGGAATTCCCAGCCTCCAGTTTCGTTTGAATGGGGGCTTCCCCAGCAAGGATTCGATTCATCAAAATACGTACCCGTGAGCGATTTTACGCGGCTGTGCTACCTTCAACCGGTGTGTACCCCAGCTTTTCTCAAGCACCTTTTTGAACAGAATCCTTACGGCTTCGGTCTCGCCGTGGTACATGGGTGCAAAAATCTCAAGTACCGATGCAATAAAACAATTACACCTTTCTCTACTGGGTCACGCGCTGCCATGGGCATTAGATCGTAACAGGTCGCAACGTAACTTCAAAGTACAAGCAGCAGCAGCAGTAGAAGGAATTGGTCCAGGGGTACTGGCAGCTGTCCAAAAGGGGGCAGCACTAAAAGGGGCTGGATTTGTTTTAATCCCAATTGTCACCTGTGTTTTTGGTAGCGATTTGGACGATCGTTCTCTGCTTTAATATCCCGAACATTTTGCTCCGGGGGTAGCAGTAGACGATTCGAGTGGCTTTCCACGGCAAGTCATTAGCATTGGGACATGTGGTATTGTTTGCGGGCGGTATAGCAAAGTTCACATTACGTACCTAGGGTGTTGATCGACTCGTATCGAGCTGACCATGGACATACAGGTGTGAAGTATCGTTCTATGTAGAGACTGTCTTTAAAGATCTCGACGAGGAAGGGAAATGACATTGTGCTGTGGCATTTTTTTTCTGTAATAATATTTGAATTTTCGTGAATCTACTAGATTTAACCGAAATTTTGTAACTCTTCTGATGGGGTTTTGTCGTTTTTTGAATATGTTTGAACCAATTATATGGTATATTCTACCAATTATATTATTGATCCAATTTAATGGTATCTTTAAATCAGTCATTACGTCGTGAAACAAATTCAAACAATAATTAACAATTCAATGATTTGAACAATCGTGCAGTAACTACAAATCATATTCATGTGTGAAATAGTTCCCAACAACACAGGAGAGTAGTTTACTCATTCCCTAGAGTATGTGAATGATCGTTGTTATACTTCTGACAGGATGAATGTACGTAAAGGCGTTAAGCTACAAAATCAGTTGCTATTTCATCGAAATTTCTAAAGTTCATACTAAACATACTGTTACATACGCGATTGTAAATTTCTTTCTTCATCAATCTGATCCTAGTAACCATTGTTAATCCTTCCACGTCAAAATAAGAAGTTTCTGGAAACAAGAATTATCCAGTCCAAACGGATAATCGGGTAAACACGTAAGGACAAATTTAGTATAAAAGTAGGACATATTTTCAATAAAGACGGATTCAAACGCAGAAGCTCTTGGAGTTAAGAAGTTTAATTCCGAAATCCGAAATAGGACAGAGCCCCTGGATTTCCGAGCCAAACACCCCCTTCCGTCTGCATAGGCTTCCCAATCTTTGGATTAGAAGCAACTAGCGGGAAGGAATGGTTAGTAGGCGAAGTATCAAATACTCTGTAAAAAATTGCTGTTTATTTCTCCTCCGCTACGACCCTGCGACTCTTGCTGAGGGCCAATCGTCCGCGTGGCCTGCCGGAGAAGCTCGGTTCGTAACACAGAGCCCCATATCATATCACATATTAGTTATCATTAGTATCATCATATCACGTATAAGGATTATAAGTTTTAAAACTGTTAACATACTATGAAATAACAAATTATTTTGTAGCTTAACGATTTACAAACATTCATCCTGTCAGAAGTATAACAACAATCATTCACATACGGATGTTTAAAAATTTCTTGTAAAATTATTACCGTTACTTAAAAAGATCTATTCATTTAGATATGAAGTAGTTTTCGGAGCTTATGGTACAGCTGACTCCGCAAGCCTAATAAAGCTTCTCCCTGAACAAGTGTTGTAGGCACTTGAAAGATGATCAACCAGATCATCGGTGCGCATAACAATTAATAAACCATCTAAATGTTTGCTTTATTTTATGTTTATTCTTATTCTAAACATGTCAATTAAGGCGATTGTTTGGAAACAATCAATTGATGGCGCACCTATGATTACATGGGCGATACATTACAAGGTAACGATCTATGGAAGTTATCGTATAGTAAACTAAAACAATGAAATTGTACCACCGCTAAGTGAAGTTGTACCACCGTTTAATATTACTTTTAAAGGAATTAGAAGCACCAAACTTAAGCTATTCATATCATGTATAAGGATTATGATTTTTAAAAATTATTGTTATAATCTCCTAAAATTCATGAAAAAACATTATTATGAAGATCGCAAATAACGTTTGGGAATGGATAATATGGGGTCTTGTGGATTTTTTAAAGAGATCATTATGATATGGCTATTCTATATCGCTTTACTCCTATGCAAGCGAACCATTTCCTGTAAAATAATAATTGTTGTATAGGAAAAGCATATTTGACGGTTATTTTATCGGGAAATTGATGTTGAGCTATAAAAATCAACCTTCCGGTAAAGCAGTAAAAACGAAAATCCAACACAATGATAAAACATTATTGCTCCCTTGCTGCCTTACTCAAACGGTACGATAAAAATGTACTAAAATTATGAAACTATTAATTACGCTTAACTAATCTCTACTTGATTTACATGCCAAATTATACAAGAAGCAGTAAAACTCCACATTCGAGCCAGTCCACCCATCAAACCAGACCACCGAGCGATCCTGCAGCACGTGTACCGAACGATGTTCCGCTTCAAAGAGGGGGATAAAAACGCAATGAAATCCTTCCCCCCTTGATCCACCGTAAAACGATCCCAACCGCACGTAAAGCAGTACCTTATATCGTACCAAAGAAAAAGGCCGCTAGCTAGGGATGCACAAACAACTAAAAAAACCCCACATTCGGCAATCGCGCCGTATCGGTCGATCTAATCTACCACCTTCATGTATCCGCGATGGACGTGTGCGATGGGGAGTGGGTTTTGCTTCCTTTTCCTTTCCTTTTTCGGTACGAGATCAATTCACTTGCCGTGCGCATCAAACCACGTACCGATCCGCCTGCGAGAGTGGTACCGTTCGCTCGGTTACTTAGTTTATGACTTTTTAGGCGCCACTTTACTGTTTTGTACCAATTCCAAATGGGCTCCGATGCGTGCCCGGTAATGCGAGACGGGGCATCGCGCGCGCAAGTGGAAAAGGATGCAACCGAATGCAACCGAAAACCAGGCGCCCTTTTTTGCGCCCAAAACTTCGACGAGGGACACTTACTGTAACAGAGAGAGAGAGAGAGAGATACAGTGAGCCAGAAGGCAAAAAAGGCATCCGTCTGCACTGGCAAAAGCCCGACCGCTGGCTGTGTCTGCTTATCGTTTTAGGGCTCGATTCAGTTTTTAGAGACATTTGCTGGAATGGTTTTGCTTGTACGCCTTCTACACATTGCCCCGGTCCCGGAGACTGATTGTGGACTTGCTTTTTCCATTCTTCTACTTCCTTCA
Organism: Anopheles coluzzii; assembly: GCF_943734685.1. Taxonomy (NCBI): domain Eukaryota; kingdom Metazoa; phylum Arthropoda; class Insecta; order Diptera; family Culicidae; genus Anopheles; species Anopheles coluzzii. The sequence continues at coordinate 100,129,813 of NC_064670.1, read as the reverse complement.
CTCCCTCCCTGCTTTTGTACGCAACGAAAACGACCCTTGACGAAAAAAACATGTGATAATTGCTGCTGACATTGAAATGATTCCACCTCCCTGCCACAATTCGGGTGACAAATGTGAACACGGGGACGCACACGGGCACTGGTTGACATAGTTTGGTTTTTTGGGTTAGTGTTTAATGACTGCTACTGGAATTTTTATGTTGCATGGCCTGGTTGGTGCATACGCTGGAAAATAGCCAGACGTTGGGTTAAAGTGTCACGGTCGAATAGAAGCTTTCCATCCCCCGGAAAGCAATCACACAAAGCAATTTAATCAACGCGCTATAAAATGTGCTAAACAGACGCATCAAAAGAGCGGTAATGTTTCCGTTCTAGTTCGAACCATCATCAAGCCCGGTTCGATCACGGTTCTGGAACGGCAATTTACGCAAATACAACAAATACACGGCAGCAATGGTGAGCAGAAAACTCACCTAAAATTACCCGAGCGCAAATAAACGACGTCATTGGAGAGAACCGTTTCCATTGAGCCTGTTTCTCGATCGAGCTCGATCGAGCTGCAATATCGCTCCCTTGCCGGTGTATTGCCATGACGGCATCCCCACTAAATGCTTGCATCCGGTGCGCGTTTGGCGCAGTGAATAGTGGTGGTTAATAAAACCTTCAACCCTTTTTTGTGTTTAAGGGGCCATTGCCATCGAAGCCTAGAACTGCCGAGAAAAATAACACTAAATGCGTACTCCCGCGGGATCTGCGGGCGTTCTAATTTCAATCCATTCGTCTGCCACGTGCGCGCTAGTTCGGCCGACGAGGCTAAACGATTTTCGCCACCATTGGGTGGCGAAGCGCTTCGATTCTCGATCACTTCCCGCCATCGATTAAGAGTGGTTGCGGAGCGTTGATACACATTAGCGGATATTTCGTTTGCTTCATGTAGGGGTTGTTTTGGAGGGGTTTTGTTTTTTTTTTGGCTTGTGGGGAGCGACTTCCCGTTCCAGCGCGTAGAACGATCGCGATCGGTCGCTTAACGAGTGCTTTTAAGATCGAGCTAACGGATTCGGGTGCTGCAGCAAATGGGCTGTACTGCCCCAAAGGAAGCCCAAAGCGAAGGGCAAGAACGGACGTGTAAATAGAAAATAAAAGCCTAGAACTACTCCCAGTTACCGTACTTTTGTCGGTGATGTGCTCAAGAGCGCGCGGAATCGTCATCCGGAATCATTCAGCCACCACTCGTTGCTACCCTACCCAACCGAGGCTCACAGCTTTTGGAATATCGATTAATGGGGCCCGGGCACGCGCGAGCATCAAGTATATTGATTAAAGGTAGTTCGCATCTTGTTTGCTACTCGCGGCTATCGAAGGAAATGAAAGTGTTTAACTGCACCGTTGGAAATTTTCACCAAATCATCGAACGAACGTGAATCGCTGTAGTCGTTAGGGCAGGCGTTGGTGGAGTTTAAGCGTGAGGAATAACCGAACCGAACCTAACCTTATCGATGTTTTGACGATGAAAATGGAGTTCAAAATCGAATTTGTAAAAGCGTCTCATATCGGAAATATTTGGCCCTTCGAACCCGACTCTTTATGCAGAGCTTTAAAGATGAAAAGTGAGCTGAAGATCTCAGGATAAAGCCAATCGAATATTCTTAAGAGAAAATTAAATTAAAATTATCTGAAATTTCATAACAAGATGAGCAAATTTTAACAAGACAAATTAAACAAAAATGGAACAGAACATAAACAACTAAGAAGCTAAAATATAAAACTAATATTCTATATTTTAAGCCAGAAACCAGCCAGAATTTTCAGCATGCCAATGTAACAGTATTCATCATCCGGATGGTATCCAAGTGACGGTAACGGTGCGCCATATGGGATTTCAGCAAGTGTGTACAAACAAAGATGCATTTCAAATTGCTTTGTTTGCTTTTTGTCTATTTTGAAATGGATTATAGTACTTTGATTAAACTTAAAAAAAGTCATTTCAAACAATTTTTAACCTTTCTTTGACACAATAGTTATCCTTCAGCAGCAACAATTAATCTGTCATGAGCTAACCTGATCGCGCCTGCGACAAATCGGCGTTTGTTTACATATTTGTTCGGCCGAAATAATCAATACTGAAAATCTAGTTTGTGGCTTGTTTTATGTGTGGTTTTGTATGGAATGTTGACATGATTTCACCCGCCAAACTGTCAAACTCCGTATAAAACAGCTGTATCGTAAAAGCTCCCATTATCAAGAAATCAAATGCTCCAAATATTAGGTAAAACTAACTGATGTCAAACAACACAATAAGTTGAATCATAAACCTGGTTCTTGTTTCTCATAGTACATTAACTGTTCAAGTCATCACTTATTCATCCAAATGCTGATGCTTGAATAGATCAACCATGTCCCCAAAGCTGGAATAAATCGATCACACCATTTAACGCAACGAAACGAAAACAAATCAATCGACGCAAACTCAGCGTAATTGAATGTTTTGTATATCTTTCCCCCCGAAAACGGCTTATTAGCTCTGTACGGGAAAGTGAATTCATCATCACCCCATCAGTTGAAAGGGCATACAACTCACCGGAAGCAGTTCCAATGGGCAGTTTGGCGTATACTGCTTCCGGGGTTGTTGTTCACTTAATGCCTTAAGTTGTACTTGAAGAAAGCCACCATCCAATAGGCTTAGATGATTCGATGTTTTTGCACTTCCAATACGTATAGTTACACGTTCGAGTAGAGATTTGATCGACAGTAATACCACACCGTAAAAAAGCACACTTCCTTCGATTTCACCTTACTGTCTGGAGGCACGTGTAAAACTCATACGCCAACACCCACAGTGATGAAGGGAGAAGCGTTAATTTCGCACAAGCGTTATGTTTGACACTGTTTTACCTTTCGTTTGGTGCTGTATGTGTGTGTATGTGTCACAGAGTGGTTGCGGTGTTTTCCGTTTCATGTCAGCGCTTCCCGGCCCCAATCAATCTCACTACGATAAAATCGTCGCTGGGGGTCCAAATTCCCGTCCATCCCGTTTCCTGACGACGACCTCACCTGACGATTGATATTCCTTGCGGGGGCCTTAGCCTGTGAGGATATCCAAAGTGTAACGTTTGTGTGGCTGTGTGTGTGTGTGGTTTTACACCACACCGAAGGAGAATGTTAACGAATTGTTAAGTCATAAAATCAGCACCCGTCACAGGCTTCATTCCTCCTTCGGAAAGCCCGTTTCGCGACCATATTTGGATCCGAAACCGAGCGGGCAGACGATCCATCCCTCGGAAATTGATGGATCCAATAAATTATTCACCGCTAGCAGCGATTAAACGTTAAACCGGAGACCCGGAGTCCCTGAGGCCTCCCCGAGGAGGAGAGCGGGTGACTCTGAAAATTAGTTTTCGTACCTTTTTCGATTGAAATGCAAATAAATGTGACCGATCGCGCGGAGTGCTGTTCGATTATTCACTCCCTATGGTTTTGTTCGTCTCGACCGAACACCACGGAACCGAACGAACCACACACATACACAGACGGCGAATACACGTTGCTAATTAATACATAATTTATGGTAAAACAAAATTTTGGCAAGCGTTTTAACAACTTTTGCGTGCCGGTCTGCTAACGTCTGGATGTTGGAGGGTTTGTTTGGTTGGTTGGTTGGCCCGGGCCCCGGACCGGGCTGCTTTTGTCGCATGTTTTGAGCGCATTCACACGCTTGTTGAGCTTGGGAGGTTTTTGTTTTTCGGGGCCCGATAGTATTGTTTGAGACCTCACACATCATAAAACCCGACGACGTGGACGGACGACGACGCGTTCGACCAAATTGGGGACTAATTTTTTTGGAATCTTTCTGTCTATATTAGCTCCCCCAGTCGGATCGGGGGGCCTTCACTCACACACTCCCATCCTTCCAAAGCCGACGTCATGTGGCTAGAAGTTAATTATTGAAAGATGGAGAAATTTATGGCTGTTTTTATTACCCAAATCAATACGTCTCACAACATACACACACACACACGCGCGCGCACGTGTTGGAGCGAGCGAACGATCGTCGATTGTCATGGAAATATGTTGCCGTCTTTGCACAAGAGCTGTGTGTCACGATCGTTGTGGCCATGCTAGAAGCGGCAGCGATGGATGATTAACTTGTGGTTATTACTACATCCATAAGGGACTGACTCCCTCCAAAACGCTCCAGTGTGATAGCGGATGGTGTGGTACGGTCGAGGTCAGGGACAATCTGTCGGGACGGTGATAAACTGATCGACCATCACCTGAAGCACCTCCAAAATAACGATCTTATTAACAACTTTGTGACGTATTATTGATATCGTTTTTTTTTTTGTAACACCTGCTATCAAAATTGTGCATCACAATAGCTTCTTTGTGCATACTTCTTCAATCACGTGCTCAACAGGCACATCCCAATTTCCAATTGCAACTGATGCACTTGGTCCGCCTCACCCGAGCAACCGTTTATCGCACCCAAAAAACATTCGCATTATATAAATATGGCTTATTTACTCACGCAAAACATCACATTAACACCCAACTGCGAGTGTGGGGACGCTGACGCGACCGTACCGATCACTGTTGATCGTTCGCACTTTACTGCTAAAATTGATCATGCAGCTACGGTAAACGAAACGTATTTGCTACCGTTTGTGCTAATCATTTTTTTGGCACCTTGTATTATTTTTTGTTACGGAATGCTCGAGCGTAACACTAAACGTCCCCGAAAATTGTGTCAAAAATTGTCACCCCCATCGAATGCTAATTGACCGTAACGATGATCGTGTGAAAATGTGTAAATCAGTTCACACACTGCCCAATACACAGACGACGATCGTCACGCTCTGTCCCGGTACAGAAGGCGCCGTAAAGTTTGGTGAAGGTGTCGATGACGATCCTCGTTGACATTGGCTTGATCGATCGTTTGCTGCTTGTCAATTTGATCGTCAAATAAACGAATTAATTCGCAGGGAGGAGTGTTTTTGCGTTGGTTTCACCTGTTTCGACTACAGTGAGAGTGTAATGAGACGAACCACCGAACCAGATTGATCATCAAAATGCTCTAATTTCAAGAGTAGCGCAACGAGCTTGTTATTGGCAAATAGCGAAAGTACACCCGTTAAGGTCAGAGGGCGCACTAATCTTGCGCGAAAATACTACCCAATAACCACTTACGATCAATAGGCGAAACGGTGCCTTTTTAGTACTTCGAATATCTCCTACCTCTGCAATTTCAATTGCAAAACATCGTAAAGAAACCTTCAAAGACCTTCAACTACCGAGCACATCCCATCATCGTCACCATCAGCCACACGTGCTGTACGATCGATTCGATCAACACACGTGTACCAGCATCCAAAATGACTGAAAATGGAACGACTGATCCACTCCGAACCATCAGTTGCGAAATCGCGCACAAGAATTAGATACCTTTCGCACATTACTTCAACAGCCCCGGTGGTGAAGTTACACCGAGCACTACTTACTGCTGTGACCTTCGTGGGGTTTTTTTGGGGGCTACAGTACTTTAGTATCCCCTACAGCTGTCGGTAGGGAGGGAAGGGCAAAGGTTTGGCGTGTTTAGCAAGCTACCTACAATTAAAGGGTGATTAGAGGTTCAACAAACAATGAGTGGAACGGTAACCACCTATTGCACCATTCACCAACAGCTGGTAAGTTGGTTGCATCTTCACTTCACTTGACGTGTGCGGGTTAAATGTCAGTAACACAAGGTCTTACCTGATGGAGTTGTCACTCTCTACAGCCAAGGAGCACTAACGGTAGCAACCAGTCGGTAGTTACTCTTCAAGAATATCAATCAACAACATTCTAGTTGCTTCAGTTCATTTGAGAACTATGTAGAATTTCTTCCGATCACAAAATAGCTGCAGCCATTCGATCGTTCGATCAGGTCCACCATTTTGTTCCACTAGCTTCGAACAGCCTTGATCTACCTTTCTGTCTTTTGCCCACTTCCCACTGCGTAGCAGATCCCGGACTCCCCAGCAGACAAAACATAACCACAACACAAGGGGTGTGGATCCCGTAGTCCACAGCACAGGGGGGTCTCGATCGCAGTCTCGAACTTCCCTGCAACACACGCGACAGAGCATCGAGACGACTCGTACAGCGTACAAGCCTGTGAAGCGTTCCCGAGAAGACGCATTAACCGGGAAGGTGAAGAAAAAGCACAACAATACCTGGTGCCAACGACGGCGAGCGCTTGGCGTGGCGACTCCGAGACGTCCAACCAAGCCAACGCCGCGCACAATCGGACCTGACGAAGACCTCCCAAAATGCTGAGTGCGTGTGTGTGTGTTGTGTTGTTCAGGTTTCATGCTTCTTGTCCGCGGACTGTCTCGCGCAGTACCTCACGCTCACACGGCGGGGGGAGTCGTCTTCGGTTTGGAGCTGGAACGTTGTTCGTTCGTTCCTCCCCATCTATTCATCTTGTTTTCGGTTGTTCTTCCACATTTACACACATCCAACGTCCACCATCAGCGTGTTTTCTCACCCTGGAATAAAATTGAAAATGAAAAAAATACTCCCCAAACCGAATGCTGGTGATGGGTGGTGGTCCTGCGGCACTGAAACGCGTCACGAAAACATGCCACGTCCATGGAAGACCCCTCGAGGGATACCTCGACGCCAACGTTTGGGTTTTAGGTTGGCGCTCTGCATTCCACCCCCCACACACACACACACACCTCCCGCTGTCTTGCCGTACGGAAAGGGCGGAGAGTTTACAAATTTAATTACTTCATTATATCGTTTCGGGGTGAGTTTCCAGCCTCAAGACCCTGCTGCTCGTTCGCTCGCTCGTCCTAATCGAAGCGATCGCCGTAGCACCACACTCGAACAGATGCAGGGATTCTCGTTCGTCGCCTCCATTCCGTCGCTGATTTTCGTGCGTAGAGGTTCTTGGTCTTTTTTTTTGTTCTTCTTTTACTCCAATCGGCTTCATCGGCCTTGACTTGGCATGGCAGCAAGCGGTCCATTTCAATCTGATAAAACACGCTACACACCGAGTCTTTCGTTTCGCTTTTCCTTTTCTCGCTCTCTCTCTCTCTCTCTCTCTCTCTCTCTCTCTCTTTCTCTCGATCTGTCCCGCGCCAAGTCTTGTGCGATTCGATTTGAGCTAATCAAAAAGATCAACCCGATCGATCGACTGGGATGGAAAGGCAAAGGCTTGCACCGGGCGGGCGAACGCACACCACGGTGTCCGTCCGGCGTGGCGTCAAAGACACATTCGGCTGGCGCCAGGCGCACCCGTAAGGGAAACGGTTTCCTTTATTAATAATCAACAAATATTTATCCTCGATTCCGTATCCGGAGCATTCCCAAAACCCCATTTGCCCGAAAACAAAAGCCCGATCTAAAACAAAGCTAGAAAGAAACGCACACACTTTGAGGAAAATGATCTGCCTAGATACGCTGGACCACACCTTTCGAAATGGTGGCTGTTGGCTTCGGGTATCGTTATAAATAATCAGCACCGAGGGAACCAAGAGGAGGGAAAACCCATAGATGAAAATATTTTAATTATCCGAATTTCTAGCCGCCAGCAACAGCCCCGGCCGGAGATTGAAATGGCCTCGGGTGAGCTTCACGTTCCATCGATCCTCGCCTTTAATCCTTCGGCCTTCGCCTTTCATTTGACCTAAATTTTTGATGCCAGGAATGCTGAATCGGAGGCGGAGAGGATCGCTGCGCTAAGGTCCGAAAGGATCTCAAAGGGGTGTTTTGGGTTGTTCTTCACTTCAAGGGTGGTAAACGAGGCTCCTAAAGTATCACATATGTTATCGGGATTTTCAACAGTTTTCCCCCGTTTGTTTGCTGGAGCTTCCTGATGTGGTCGGATGCGGTCTGCCGGCTAATTCCTGCCAACCCTAACAAGCCATTAAATTGTACCAAACTTTCTGAACAAATGTTTGTTTTCCCACCGTTACTTCAGGACATGTTGGCATGTTGGGAAATAGGATCTGCTCCGATTAAGCCCTTTATTTTTTTTATTTTTAATGTTCTCTGTAGGATATTAATTTTAAGGAGTTATTTTCATGAGACAAAGAAGAAGGTTCATGGTTTCAACCGTTTTAAAGACCACCCAACTCTTCACTTCTCTTTCTACAAATTTGGACCTCATCAATGAACTAACGTTGTTCATCAACCATTAACAATATTAAAAACTTTCATGCATTTCCAGGAACGATCAGTACGACAACTCTCCCTCTCGTTCTCTCTCTCCACCCAAATAATGCATACCATCCAAGCTATTTTAATATTTTCATTTGCCATCGTTGACTTCATTCAGCCCTGCCAGTGTCACCCAGTGAATGGAAATGCAACCAGTTCCTCCGGCACCCAAAAACCCGCCTCAAGGTACGTGGGACCGTTCGTTCGTTACAGGTTGTGTCATTTCTAGGAATTTGGCGTGAAGAAGCAACAGAGCCCGCAAACCGAGCTTATCGGCTCGAAAAATTTACATGACCCAATAAGAAGCCCAGCCGTGCACAGGCGGCAAGATGTACGTAAATGTTGCCGTTCCCCCTGGAGCACTAAACTCCGGTGGACGTGTTCCCGGTGCCTGCTCATTTGTGAAGCTCAACCGTTTGATCATCATCGACGACCCGGTTTTTCGGCAGGAATTAATGTTTACCTGCACATTGGCAGGTTGTCCCGAAAGTTGGATGGGATGATTTGATTTCACGATCGCCCAATGACCCTCCATGACAACAGCTGCATTGTGGACTTGTCACAATTAACACTAATCATAATCACGTTTCCCGCCAATACGGACGGACGCGCAATGAAGATATCATGGGCTATAATTATACCGACCTGCCCGCAACCTTACAGCATTGCAGGCCACAGAGGTGCCCGTTTCCCCGAGAGATGCCCTCGCGCTAAGGTCAAGCCGCACCGGAGAGCCGCTGGGAAAACGCGTCATTCCGCGTCCGTGTCTGCCAGTTTGAACGATCTCGTAAAACGATCGCGCAGCCCAACGATCAGCCCGAATATCTTCACCTTGTTAGGGGAGTTTGATGGATTTGAGGTACGGCGTGAGGCTCTTCAGGCTGGCGTCAGTTCTAAAATGGAAGGCCGTCACACGAGCTAGAACGCGCAAGAGCTCGAGCAAGAGAGAGAGAGAGAGAGCCCCTTCGTTGGTGCTCTGGTGTATAAAAATGAATTATTGAATTGTTGGTGGTCTCCAGAACGCACACGGCGACGGCCCATTCGCCGGTGATTCAGAAGGCACTTCCCAAGAATTTCACCCTCTTAACAAGCGCATCCATGACGCGTACCCCGGCGCAAGAGGGCAGCCCTGCTGCTCCAGCCTGCCAGAGACCAAAACCAAAGACAGAGCAAGAGAGCAAGAAACGAGCCACACAATAACGAGGTTCGAGTCCTGTGGTTCCCTTTTTTTACGAGTGAACCTTCCCCTCTTTCCACAAAGCCGTGCCGTGCCGTTCGAAAAGATTGGGCGCGATTATCCGTGGCTCCCAATGCTCCCCCCCCCCTCCGAACCGAGAAGGCCTAGCGGGCACAGGGATCAGGGAACGAGATCTTCTCGGACAAGCCCTTCGAGGCGCCTTCTGTATCTTTGTGTTTCATTTTCTTCCCCGCAATGCTTTCTGCGTCCCACGTTCCTTCTCGATCAGCATTCAAAAGGGGAGACGGAGGACTGGTTGGTTGGCTGGGTTGTGAAAAGGTTGTGAAATGGTATTAACAACTTTTTAGCAAGATAAAGTGATCATCATCATCTCGTTTAGTGTGGCCCATTGCCAAACGCCAGCCAGAAACGGGGGGAGGTGGGGAGTGGGGGCCATTGAAGCAGGAGGATGCATAGCGTGAGTTTCGTTCTGTTCTGTTGCTTTAGCTGTCCCGCAGGCACAACGGGCATTCGCTTCCAAGGCAGAAGGGCAGCTGGACTGGTCAGCTCGCCAGCGCAGACGATACGGCCAACAAAGGGAGCATTGCGTACTGACGTTCGGTCATAAAGTGGTTGTCAAGGTAACAAGTGCATAATGTCGGTATATAATTGGACTATTAACGAGGGGGCTCCGGGACAGTGTGGAGTGGTGTAACCGTTTGAAATGAAATTACATTATTTGCGTGGAATTGATGCACTAATTAGCTTGCATTGAAGTTTTCAAACTATTCATAACAAACTGTCTTAAATTAAACTAAAATTCCTCAAGTCCACAGCTTCCACAGCCTACTGCAACCCTCCATTGAGCATAGTGAAGTTGACCAAAATGATGATATCAAGCACACACAATCATCCTCTTGATCTCCATCTCTCCTCTGCTTTCGCGGTTGTCCACGCCCGGCCAGCACAGCATCGTTTGCATCTCCACCACTGCACAGTATCCGAAGTGAAATTCTCGGAAATTTTTCAATCAAATTATGCCACGCCATCCCATCTGCGTCTTCGCCCTTTGCGACCGAATGCCATGATGCCTTTTTTCGCAGCTTTTTTTTTTTTGTTTGTTTTTTGGCTTATACCTACCAGGTTCATTGTTGTATCGGGCCGGACATGCCAGCAAATACAGGCAAACCCCCGGTGGCCGACATTCCAAACGTGCACACCGTGTGCGCACATAAGTTTGTTTCTCCACAGGCTATGGCAAACACGCAAAAACACACACACACACACAGTCCAATTTTAAGATCGTTGTCCAAACAAGCAGTTCTATGTTTACGCGTTTCAGAATGCTGTAGTCTCTTCTGTCTTCCTCCCTCTCTTTCGTCTTTCTCGGGATGAGATTTAGACCAAACTGCTGTTCTGCTCTGCATGTTCCGGGGTTGTGTTGTATTCCAGCAGAAAAACAACAACAAAAAATCCAACACGTTGGCACAAGTGTTTCCGCCGTTCGGGGAAGTCGGAACGTCAACGCCACCCGAAGAACGCCGAGAGATCTTCTACCTTAGAGTTTACCCTTTTCCTGCAAACAACCACCCGAAAAATTAGGGGGAAATTCCTGGGAACTGGCATACCGAAATACGCAGTCCAAGCAGAGTTCCCTCCACGCGGCGCACTCTGTCCCAGCCCGAACACATGTTGGTTGGCGCCTTCTCCGATTGCACGCCACCCAAATCGTGCCCGCGTCCCGAGCGATCGAGTACTGGCACGGAAAACGTACGTACAGCAGGGCCGAAAGCCGAAATGGCACATGGTTTGTGTGTAAGCCGATACTCCTGATGGGTTTTTCCTCGCCTGTGGATCGCTCTGTGGCTCTTCCGTACAGCGCGCTTTTCCCGTGACGTTGGGTGGCGTAATGACACGCAAACAATCTCTCGCCAATAAGCCGTGGATGGGGGAAGCTCGCAGCTTAAATACCAATTGAAAGCATTTCTCGCTGCCAGGCCGGGGCCCCCAATTTTCTAACGACAGTCCGCGTCGTCACCCGGCCCGAAACCGATGTGCCTCCAAAACAGGGGACCTGTCGCGCCTGGAAATTATACACTCATCAATCTCCCGTCGAACCGTTCCGTGGGGCTCCGCGCAGCATCTTCTCCTCAGTCTTTCCTGGCGCAAGGTGTGTCATTAGCGGGCAGGCGGAGAGCTTGTAAGGGAGAGTGTAAAGAGTCGTGAGTCGCCCGGTACACCCGGGAATGCGCAACCGGGGCGTGAACGTGCAGCGAAAGGAGAGAAGAAAAAGAAACGAACCGGGCACGATGATGATAGTCTTTTAAAGCACGGCCAATGAATCACCCGGACTAATTATATCAATATCGTAAATTGAACCCAATTTTATATCAATCCACTGTGGAGGGATCTTCACCGGGCCTTGCCCAAAACCCCAAGGCGTTGAAGTTGTGGAGGTGCCGGTGGGGGACGATGGATGGGGCATCCTGTTATCGTGTGTGCTTCTCCAGTTTTGCCTTGCCTTCCACTTCGCGCGCTCAACTTTGTTGGCCAAATGGAGCGCCAAGACGTCAATGTGTTAACGTCAATGGCATCTAGATATTATTTATGATGGATTGATCGTGTTCGATGGACCCTTGCCTTGATTTCGGACCGGCGAGAAGATCGGCAGAGAAAACGATGACCCGGGGAAAGAACGTGAACGTGAAAAGACAAGGTAAGAGAGTGGCCAACATGTAACTGACCGTAAATTGATTTTAAGCACATAATGTTTATTTTTTCTACACATACTTTCCCCCCTAACTGCTGCTCGTGTACGTTAAACGATCATTGGCGATGTTCCTGACAAACAATTGCGCCAAATGGTACTCTACACGAGTTTTGTTGCACCGTTGCGCAAACTGTTCACACATTTACCACCATCCAGGCAGTGAGCATCCTTGAGGGGCGAACGATGAAATATGCAAATCACCGCAGCATCCACCCCAGTTGTCCTTGGCAACTGATCGCTTATCGTTTGCTGCACCATCACCACCACCACCACCACCACCACCAGTGCTCATTACCCGACGCTGGAAAGCCATTGCCAACTCGATTTCGTACGCCCCGAAAGTGCCAAAGAAGTGTGTGTGTTTCCCCCTCAATGCGCAAGGATGCTTTGCTTACGATGGCCAGTGCAAAACGTGCAATTATCCTTCGGTTGCGCACTCTCTCTCACTCACTTGCTGATCGCGTTTTTTTTTTCGCGCAAAGCCGATTCGCAAACGATAATAATTATTATGCACCCAGTTGGTGGGAAAGGATTGCAAAAAGGGGAGTAATTTATAAAATGGTATGTTTGTTTTTCTGCTACCTTGACTTCAGGGGGAACTGAACTTTCGCCACCAGAGGGACAGAGGGTGGCGACTTAAGAAAAATCAATTTGCTTGCGCAGCTTACTTGTACGCTCCTTCCGATGTTTGTGCGCGGACTGGCGCGTTTTGCTGAACGCTTCCTTGACCTTCCTTGTTTGTTCGCCGGTTGATAATAATGATTATTTTAAGCTTTATTTATTTTACATACTGTCTCCAGCAAGGTGTCTTATTACCGTAAAAAATACCTTTCTTTGTATTACCTGTGCCTGTATTGAATGTTTTTTTTTTTCATTTCAAGTTGAAAATAATTGCCCGTTTTTTTTGTTTTGTTCTTCCCTTGCACCATTTACGAGCTGCTAAGTATGGCTGCGTGACTATAGTCGCGCCCGCTGACGCTTCCAGCACTCTCGCACTGCCGCTGAACCATGCCGGGTCCAACCACCGGGTCTCTACCGAGCTTCTTTCCCTCCCTCGCCCTTGCTTGATTGCCTTTAACGCCAAACGCTAAAAGATCACCCGTGCGATCGGCGCTGGTCCCGGTGCGATCGATGAGCGAGAATGTGTTAAATTATAAGTTTTCATGCAACCTAACAAGGTAATTTTCATGCAGGTATTTATTGACCCATTCGTCCATGGCATGGGATAAAAGCCTGTGGCACCATCTATTTAGCCACGGCCTCGCAGGGCCAAAGAATCGGTTTTACAAGCAGCGAGAGAGCGAGAGAGAGAGTGTGAGCATAAAGTGTATCATTTGAAGAAGCTCGTTCTATTCTTCGCGTTATTTTGTTGTGGTTGTTCCCTTCCACCGGTGTGAAAGCGCCAGCAGTCAACCAGCAGCAGCAGCAGCAGCAGCAAAGCCCAAAAATCCAAACATCCAAAGGTTCCCCGAGTGAAATGAACGCTGGCAGTAAACTGCTACGAAACCGCGTGTGTTGGGCGAAGCAAAAAAAAACAAAAAAAAAACTCCAATCAAGACAGGGTAGCCCCGGCTCGGGCTCGTCAAGAATCACACATCGGATCGATGGCCGGTCAGATTGCAGGATCTTGAGCCCCCGGTGCCTCGCCTCCCGTGCCGGTACCGGTGCGCTTGGGTTGGTCTGTTTGATGAGGCAGCATTATATACACATTACGCGCCTGAATTGGAGTATTGGAGTTCGAAAAGTGGAGATGAAAACGTATAATTATCACATGCGTGGATTTTAACATATTTCTCCGTTTCGTCTGCTTGCCTCCCCTGGTTCCCCTACTCACTACACTTACAGGCACTACGGGGTTCGATCCGACGCTGTCGCTCCGGCACGAAGATCGCTCACTTTCGGGGTTCGTTTCCCGGCGTGGTGTGATGTTACCTTACTCCCTCATTTCGATCCAGCAAAATAGACACACACACACAGGGCAAACGGAGACGGGGAGATAAAGGGGGTGAAGCATCTAGAGGGAAAGGAAACAGAAATCCTGCCACCATTTGCGTGCCATCGTGCTCGCGGGGTGTGATCGTGCACGCTGATTGATGCTCCGGTCCGGTGCGTGTTTGTTTTATTTTGGAGCTTATATTATTTTAAACCTATAGTTTGACCTATCACCAATAGTAATAAGAAATCATATTTAAAATTTAAGGAATTGTATTTGATTTTATATACGATAGTTTGAAATATGTCACTCACTGTTGGACTTTTATTTCCCTTTTTTAAGCCTTTAAGCATGTAACTTTGTCCCTCAAGGGTTGAGCAGTGCTCGCGTGCTATGATCAGCGTTTGCTCGCAAAAGAAGTATTATCATTAACAGCCCTCCCCATCCCCCACCTCACCAATAGCCACAGATGTATCCATTACTTGATCGACAGCTTGCTGGTTGTTGGTTGGTTTCATCCACCGAAACCAAGCCAACACTCATGCCCAAACATGTGCGTGCGGTGGCGCTCTACCGTTTGAGCGGAGGTTAGCGATATCGAGCACACACACACAGAAGGGAAACTCTAAACAACCCCTACACACAGCAACGTCACAGAGCAGATCACTAAAAATCAAATGTAATACCTTCGGCGCAAGGTGTCGAACTGTGAAAGCGAAACAAGTATAGGTGATGAAAATTATAATTAACTGGCGTCCGGAAGATGAGGCGCGTCCGGGATTGCCACTCGCGGGTGCAATTTGAGCCTTCCCTTTGCGACTGCTGTCTGTGTGTGTAAGTGCGCGCTAGCGCGCACGCCAGCTCGCTCGATCGCGATCGTGACCATGACGAGGGCAAAAACCAAAACAAGTAAAAAAAAAACGCACTCAGCACCACTTCCGCCTCTAACGATGGCAGGGGAGAGATTTTCACGCGATAAAAGCGTCATCTACCTGGCTTTGGAGGGGTGGAGGGGGGTATCAAAGGGGGCGATCGAGTTAGGACGGCTCGTTTAAAATCGCTCACTTCCATTTCTTGTTAATGAACCGCAGCAGCACATAAGACAGGCAAACACAGCTTGATGCTGGTTTGAGAAAGTGAAGCATAAAAATGTGCAACCGCCAATTTTAATAATGTTTAATACCTTCCAAAAAAATACGACCCAACTGGCAGGATGGAGAGTACGGGGTTATATGACCATGCTAAGGAGTGGAACTAATTTCAAAAGTAGTAAACATAAGTATAGGCGCGATTCTAACAAGAAGGACCTGCATCGATTGCGATCGAGTAGGCTACAAATAAGTGCGGTAGGACACGATCGAGCTTCTTTAAACAAGACCAGTCAACGATTGCGCATTAAATTCATTTGTTTAACAAATCATATCGGCAACAATCCACGTAGATATCATTGCACAATAGAATGTTATAGATATAGTTCATAAAACTGTAATAAAACATCTTGCCAACGTATTTGTAGGCAATTTAAGGAGATCATATTGTTTCAAAAGTAACCTTTAATGGATTTTCACTATGAAATCGGGCTGGTCTGGTGGTATAGTCGTCAACTCGAACGACTTAACAACATGCCCGTCATGGGTTCAAGCCCCGAATAGACCGTGCCCCTGTAGGATAGCATACGTAGGACTGACTTATCCTGCTATGGTAAACAATAAGTCACTGAAAGCCAAGCTCACTTCAACTAGTGGGTACAGGCAGGCCTTGATGACCGGCAGCGGTTGTTGTGCCTCAAGAAGAAGAAGACTATGAAATGATTTAAATTTATACTTTTATCATTTAGTTTTATTATTGAATACTGGCGATCAGGTTGCCCAAGATGGTTGAAATGTATTTCAACTATCAATTTCTTCGCCAAAACATCATATAAATGTCATCCTTGATAACATTGAAACATTCATGGAAAAGCGCAATATATCATCACATTGTGAGAACATACTCACCTCCATAAAAGGAGACCATTTTGCCCCGTATAACCATATATCGAGACTCCATCCTTCACCTTCATCCTCCAGCAGCAGATTCCTGCTGGTGTTGATGACACGACCGTACGGCACACCCCTTGCGAATGTATGATACGTGTCGCTGCACTGCAGTTGACAAATTGTTCGGGTGCTGCGTACGTTTTAAAATTACTCTCACGTCGTTTTGCGATGAACCTCGCAGGCGCAACATCCTCCCATGGGAGAAAGGTGCGACAGTTTATTGGAAAGCGTTAAAAAAGCACCAAAATTCCGTACCCGGTGTACCAAACCGACCAGCCCCTACTGCCCATACGGAACGTAACATCCGGTCGCACAAGGTTGGTTCGGTTGGTTGGTGTCCTTTTCATTTGCTCATTTTCACGTGCTTTAACTGTTTCACATTTTTTTTAAGTTTCCTCTTTACTTGCATTTCGATGCACACCATGGGAGCGAATTTAATGGAGGTTTTTGCTTACTTTGGGGCGCTTTAAATATGAAAGGTTTTTGTTTATGGAGCTCGGAATGCTCGGCCGAAGGTTGCTGGGAGGCTTGAGAGTCATTAACTCACACACCAAAACGGGACCGGTACGACACGATTGGACGAGGCAATGCAGCAATAATGGAAATCAATTGTGATCGATTGTTCGTTGCGGAATGGAACGGCGGGCGAAGTTTGCCGCTCTGTTTGGAAAGGAATTTCATTTTTATTTAACGCAATGACGATGAGTGTTTTAAATTAAAATATTTAAAAGTGTTGCTTGCAGTAAGAAAATGTATTTTTTCACGTGCTTCCTAGCTTTAAGCTCAAGAAGATATCATTTCCTAATGGGATTTTATCAAAACAGGAAGGCAATCTCTAACAAAATTCAACCACTTTAAATCCTTTTCGCATCTCTTAGCCAAAATTGCTCCATAAAACAATAACTTTAATGCTGCATGTCCAACAAAAAGACGCACGATCAACCTGTTTCTGTTTTCTCTCTTTTACCATCCTCACCTATCGTAACTTGCAACGAAGATCGGCCCATTTCCCAGGACACTGTGCCCAGTAATTTATGACCCCGGCACTCCTCTCGGTGAGCTTCTGTGCGGACGACATCTTCGGCGACACCTTCGGCGGCTTGGTTTTTTCTTCTTCCACCTACCCTAGCCAGGAAATGCACCCTTAAACTAGCCCTAGAAATTCCGCTACATTCCGTTGCGCATCTTTCCCAGCCAGCTGAGATGTGTGGAGAAGCGTCCGTCACCAACAAAAAACCCTCCGTTCGAAAAGGATCACAGAAGCACAGCACGATCGAGTCATATCGATTACATACTCACTTTAAATTTCACCGAAAACGTGCTCGACCCGAAGATCGACCAACACGAACGAAACAACGGGAAACAAGGGGAAAGATCCAGAGCAATACACACACTCGAAAAACCTATCGAAAAGGAAACATGCCGCCAATGAGATAAGTTTTTCGAAACTGTATCCTAGATAAAAGTGTAAAAACCGTGTTCGCGATCGGAGGCAATTCTTTTCGCCTTTTCCCTGTCAACCGTCTGTTGTGGCGAGGTGTAAATGGACTGCTGTTCATGGTTGTGTCTTAAAGAGGTTTTTTGGTGAATCTTTGCCCTTTTTGCCGCATTTTGCCGACTAGAACTACCTGTCCAGTCTGGAACGTAGAGATGTCCTGCGGCGACAGCAGCGCGGTCTTATGCAACATCTCGATTTCCCGACCTTAATGCCCTAGTGGCACTATCGTCCGAGCGGGATCTCCGTTAGAAGATTGGTTCCTGTGTCGTTTATTTCGGTAAAAGTGCGGTACCAAAGTGGTAAAAGTAATACGATACATATCATTGTACAATCAGAGGGCAGTTCGGTTTTCACAAAAAATGCTTTTAGAGGATCGTGGTTAGGAAGTTTGGAAGAAATTCCACTAATCCACACCGTCAGCTGGTCATCGGGATGTATTGAACAACTTCAACTTTAACCCTTATGCTTGATAGCTAACATCCAAAAAGGGCGACAGAAACCACAAAGGAACATGCTTCATGCTTCATCGAAGCGTTTCAATTAATTTCATTTGCTTCGCAGATGAGCACCCAACACTAAGGACACTCCAAAAGGACATCGTGTCACAACGGTAATCATAACCTGCATTTGCCCCGGGTCAAATTTATTGCCCTTTCACCCCAGGCGCCACCTCCAAGACACCGAAAACCCCCGTGAAAGGCGTTACAGACACTGCAAATCTAGTGCCATCGGGGTTAGGCAGGCAAACGGGGCGTACCGGCGTGTTGGCGTCGCTGAAAGCCAAAGCTGTTCAAGAGCATGAAATCGTCCGAGGACGTCCCCGTCTCGCCACCCGTTCGCCAAAAATGTTGAAAAGCCATACGCCCGCCATACAGCCATCCCACCAACTCGTGTGCGTGCGTCTCATAACTTTGACTTTGAAGGCCTCTGTTTTTTTTGCTGTACGATTTTCCACAAATACCATCGGGCATCGTTTTTCCCAAACGAATGTCTTTTCCCTCTTCTTCTTGTTGTTCGCTTTCTACGCGCTGACCGTACGAGGTTGGTGGTCCGATTAACGGTTACCGGGGCCGATCATTGGGTTTACTTTATTATTACGGAACGGTTCTTTGTTGGGCAGTTTTTGTCTTTCCCTTTCAACCTGGTGGTTGGGTTTTTTTGGCAAAGTGGATGGATGGTTGAAGGTCTGCAAAACGGGGAGGATACAGTGATTTACGTGAGCAAACACCTTAATTGAGACGATCTCATTAGCAACGGTGTACTTTGTATGTGCGTTGATGGAGCTTTCAAGCTTTCATTGAAGATCGTTCACGGTGGTTGAAATAATGCTTAACCGTACATTTAGTTAATGAGTCAACGGTCGCTGGATTGAATGTTAATCCATTCTGGATTATTTAAAATAGCAGATTTGATTTAAGCTCATGAGATCGCATGAACGTTTGGTATGCGATCATTCGCATAAGAATTCTAAAACGTTCCACCAAAGTCCAAATGTTCCAGGTTTTGGTCTTCTCCTCTCTGAACCCTCGTTGAGCTGTAATTTGTTAGCTCATAACTCCCGTTGATTAAACTCCCATTATTCAGCGAAAACAAATAAGCCCCAAATCTACGATACGGAGATCGCCCCGATCTGGTGCTAATAGGAAGCAAATTAACATTCCCACTTGGCTACGGCCGCACTGGCTCCGTCCACTGGTCCATGCTTTAATTCATTGACAAATATTTCACCATTCATTTCCTTCCAGCGAAAGGGGTTGGGATTCGTAGAAAAGTGGGAGTTTTTTTCTGTGTGTTTGCTCCTTTCACTCCTCACGAAGATGAGATGATTTACATATCCAGCGGTAATGAAGCTCGGCACACACACACACACACACACACTCACACACACGCACCTCGGATCGGTCATCCGTTCCCCTTGTGTGTGAGTCCGCTCATCCTTCCGGCCCCGGTTTGGGATTTGTGGCAAAATTAGCAACTTGAACGTGAGCGTGTACAAAGCAGCATCCGAGCCGATGCTGCCGCTGCTGCTGCCTGATATCGATCTGCCTGGAATCTGTCCGGGTCTCCGGAGCGGAGAGTCCCTGCGGAGAGACTCACACACACACACACACACAGACACACACCATCCCGACGACGCGCCGGAATATCCTACCAACCAGCTTGACAGCTAATTTCAAAACGATAAATCGTGTCGTCCGAAGACGCTTGAGGAGGTTTGGCCCGCTTACGGCCCCGGCCCCGATTCACTGTTGATGATCGAAAGAACAAACAGTCCATTGTCTGCGCACAGCATGGGGCATGGCGCCTACGAGCTACTTTTCATTAACCGTGTCTATGTCATTTCTCCCGGCTGAGCAGGGCTGGGATGAGGGGTTTCACGGGGGTGTAGGGTGTCGTCCGAAACTGCTTTGCCAGCGCCGAGATCCCGAGGGCCGAGAGTTGTATCGTTTTGCCCTTTGCTGTTTGGGTTTCATTCGCTTTTTTGTTTTTACAGAAAAAAAGGTTATCTCTCTCTCTCTCTCTCGCTCTCTCTCTCTCTGGCTCTCTCTCTCTTTTTTGCTCTCTTGATCGTTCCTTCGCCAGCATTCCAACCATTCCGAAATCAAAGTGTGCCTCTTTTTTGCCTGAGCCCTTGGCTGCACCCCCATTTTCCCATGGCAACGCGCGTCAGTGATCACTTGACGGATCAGTTCAGGCTGTGCGTGTGGACCTGTGTCAAAGCTCTGATCGACTACGGACTGGAGGCTCCCAAGATCCTCGTTACCAACCGCGAAGGTGTCTCCGGAATCCTTCACCTGCGCCCCTCTGCGCCACTGCACCAAACCGAGAACGAATTCTAAGCGCTTCTAACACTCCCAGCCACCGTCTGCTACAAGCTCAAACCAGCATGAAGATACACGAGTTTTCTGACTTTTAAAATCTTGTCTTCTGACAGCTTTTCTCCCCTGCGAACCAACCCCTAAACTGTCCACCGTGGATGGGCTTGGGTTCTGGAGGAGCGTAAAACCTGTGCTGCACCACCAACCGGCATATACATTGGGAGATGGATGGATGGATCGATCGATCGACCCGAAGGAAAGGTTCTCAATTCGTGGGAAATTGATCTTTCGTCACCCCCCAAGCCCCTTGAGAAAGAAGCTCCTGGAATCTTGCGATCACTGGAACGAACGGAGCATTTGGACGCCGACTCCCGAAATGATTCGATACTGGTACTGGCGAGCTGTGTGACAGACGCCCAGCCGGTATCTGATTACCACGAACCACGACAGCAAGGAGGAGCGGTCCACTGGCCAAGGTCACGCACGCCATCAAATTGGAATTCGATCCCGGTTCTGACTACTGGTCAAAACCACGGCTCGTCATATCAAAAGCTCAGCAGTATCACCCTCACGCTCGCGCTTCGGACGCGTCACAACCACAACTTTTTTTCGGAGAATTGTAGAAAGTCTCCATAAAACCATCATCAGCACCATTGTGTGCGTTCAGCCACAAACCCTTACGGTGGGGCGATAAATTTATGTAAAACACCACTTTTCACCCATCAATAAACCAGGAGTGGAACACGCACTCCCGCGTGAAGGTGGAGTTGAGATTCCACACCGGGCTCTCGGGAGGCTCTCGGACGTTTCTTTTTATTGCTTTATGGTTCGTTTACGATCCAGCATTGGGCTTTATAGCGTTGGACGATGCGTCGCAGACGCATAATTATTACTTCACCTCGAGAAGGATCGCGTTCCGAGTCACCAGCGGGCTTGATAAGCAAAGGCGTTAAAATCAATTTTATTGAATTATCAATTCCTCAACTCCGAACCTCATGATTGCTTATCGGAAAGGCCTCCTCTTCCTCTGAAGGCTAGATTCCGCCGATGACGGTTCTCTCGAATCTCCCGATAAGTGTCGTTCGACCATTCCAGGGGGTAATAATTCCGTTTGCGTGTTTTATCGCTTCCCAGGAGCTCAGCGGTAGTCACTGGACATTCGAAACTACGAGCCTCCGAACATCGGGATTTGTGGAGTTTGTGTTTGGACTAGAAAACATCGAATTGTAATTCAATCCTCTACGGACCATACCGGTCAGATCGACTCCATTCGCGCGTTTACCGTGTGAACTAGTCATCCTGGGGCAGGTTGATGGGAATGGAAAAGATATTAAAATAAATTCACGGTGTGAACATATTTCTCCTCGTTGCAAACTGCTAATTTGGATAAATTAACGTCCACTTAGGCTGTGTCTTCCAGCGGGAGGAGGAGTTCGTCGAACGTTTGTTGTGAATGAATGCAAATGAATGAAGCGAACGAGATATATTTCATCCGCAGGTATGAGAAGCATTCATAAATCAAGAAAACGAATTGTGAAGATCGGCAAAAATATACGAAAAGGAGATCGGATCGATCTGATCCAGCAAAACCATCCGACGCAACTTCACTTTTAGGAACTCTGCTCCAGACTACGGCGCATCAAAACCATCAACACCATCTGCAAGTCATTATTGCACTCCACTCCAAATCCCCTTGGCAAGCACACAGGCCACAGTGCTAAAACTCTGCCAACGCTTCCCTTCCAAGTATTGGGCCCATTGTGAGGCTGCGTCAAAGCCCACTTCCCGGAACAACCTGCAACAAATGTCCATCAAAACTCAATGTTATGTCTCTCGCTATGAATACGGCACGATGATAGAACCAGCCCGATAAATGTCATTCCCGTGCTGGCAAGCCGCGCAAAAAAGGGGTCGCGATCGTTGCCGCGATCGTTGTCGTCGCTTGGCGGCTGTCATCAGGGCCGTCGTCGCTCGTGTGGTTATCCACAACACACGGAATATGTTCCCATGTTCTTTCGACACATTTCCCGCCGGTATGTGCGGGAATGTGCGACAAGCGACAAACCGTTTCATTAGCACCGTGGATCTTGTCCGCCCAACGCTTTTCGGTCTGTTTGGAGCTCTTCCGCTGAATCTTTGACCGTAATAATAAAAAAAAAACTGTCTCAAACTCACGGGATGATCTTCCCCCAACATAAATGTGTGCAAAAAAAAAACAAATAAACAAACAGAGGGAAAAACGGTTCACCACTCTTTGCCGAGATTTGTGGCCGCGCCTGACGCCAGTACCAGCCCGACGCCAGGATGCTTCATTTTCTGCACTAAACCAACCGTATCGCTGTCATTAATCGTTGGCGCCAGTTGGGCACTCGTCGTTTTTTGTTTTTTGGTTCTGTTTCGACTGTTTGCGAATGATGAAACGGATGACGGTTTGGACGGTGGAGAAATTCGTTCCGGCGTCGTTCTCTTCCTTCCCCCGCTACCCTGGCTGTGCCGACAACCCATCCACTTGGTCCCGAAGCGATCGATCTTGAATGGATCTTCGGCACTCGACTCGCTCGGCTTGCTGAAGAGGTGAATGAAATGATTTATGATCGTACTATGAGTATGCAAAAAACCAAAAAACCAACACGCAAACTAAACAACACACCGGTCCATGGGGGAGACGAAAGACCCGTACAACCCTAGGTCATAGTCTAGATGCTAACAAAACCAACAAAATAAACCGGGTCGGGGTTTGGTAAAGAAATTCTATTTACCAAAAAACAAACGGAAGATGCTTTGACCCAAGAGAGGGAGCAAGAGAAAAGGGAGGACAAAGAAAGGGCAAACGATCCTCGTAATAGCCGTATTAAATTGGTAGTTAGGCATTAGGTTTGCTGGATCAGCGGATCAACGATCGCACTGAGAGAACACCAAGGAAGTTGATGAAGTTTGATGGAAATTCTGGACAAGGAAAATCCAAAAAGAAAGAGAGAGAGAGAGAGAGAGAGAGAGAGAGAGAGAGAGAGAGATCACAGTGCATTCTATTCTGCTTGATAGATTTTGTACGGCCACCATCATCATCATCATGATCATCTTCCTCCGCCCGGTTTTAGGTTACCCTTTGGGCTCTGATCGGTCAGGGTAGATTATAGATATTTGCTGCCTATTTTTTTTTCTGGCAGCATAATTATCCGTAGTTAGCATCCAAGCTCAAAGCTCTGCCTTACAATAGGCGTGCATAATCGATACACACAGTTATGTGTATGTGAATAAAGGGAACGTGCCTGCCGGTGCTAGCTGAATAGCGGAACGTGTTTTTAAGTACCTTTAACTATTAATCGGCCGTATAAGGAGCATCTGATGTAGTTTTGGGAGGCAAACACAGCCTAATGTACCACAGAAGAGAAAGAGAGTGTGTTATTTCTGTTGTCTTGGGTGTTGGCTTGGGGCCTCACAAGGTCCCGTGCATCTAAATAAAGCTAGGAGTGATAAAATTCCTTTCCAAAACGCCTCATAACACACGGAAATATCTTTTCCGAAGATCATCGTGTTCGCCTTAAACAAGACAATATTGATTCGTTATCCCCCAATCTTGGGTACGAAATCTGCCGAAACTGACGCTGGTCTGGGGGCCACCAGGGCCTTCACGCATCAATAAAATCAGCCGTGTAGCACATGTTTGATAAATTTGGTAACATTTTTCTCCGCCACGTTCCTTCCCCTTTCGTAGCACGTGCCATTTGCCACCCTTAAGCTCCCCAAACGATCCCCAGATGGCTCCACACGGGCTTAGACCTTTTTTTTGTAGTTGCTGCCTTTCGCTCTCTCTTCAAACTGCAGCTTGCTTTTTTATCATCATATTTTGCCCTGTAGGCTCCTACAACAACAAGACAAAAACCACACACACACAGACAGTGGAGCCTTCACTTGATCACCCGTGATAGTATCTTGGATCACCCAAGACGGAGCTGATGCGATCGCTGATTCGGGCTCCAACATAGGCACACGGGGTGAACCTGAAAATGTGTTCTAGTGCAGGAAATGGAATGATTAGCGCACGAGCTCGGAGGATGGGGAGGCCCACCTGGCGGCTTGTTTTGTTGACAGGTTCAGACTCACGCCGGATGCGATCTGGTACGTTCGAGGAGGGCAAGGACTCAACCACGTACACGCACCCGTTTGTATCTGTTTTCAATTTTCTAATTTTCAATTATTCGTTTTACTCCTAAATCCCTCCTTCAACGGCCCTAACGCGGTCTTTCAGTCTACGATCCAAATCTCGCGCGCTCTTCAATGGTTGGTAATTATCACATTTTGATTATGACGTGGCTGTTTTGTTTTTTTGTTGCCCCTCCCCGCTCTTTGTGTTTTCATTTTCAAACCCGTAGCTTTGGCGGTTGAATTTGGTGAATAACCAAAAAAAACGAACAATCCAGAGATAACTTCCGTCGAAAATCGATTACGCAGCGCGGCATGAAATGGATGGAAAATCGCCACCGTCATTCCGGGTTGATTAGCAAAACATCACGGAGAGCAAGAGAGAAAGAGCACAGTGTTGGAAGGATGCCGCTAGGCACTTGGGTCGAGCGAATCGGTGATCGCGCAGGGGAATGGTTTGGAAACTCGTTGATGGAGGCGCCTAGCTTCAAAACCCATATCCCAGAGGCCACACGCAAGTCAAAACGCTCGCACACACACACTCACGATCGAATTGATCGCTGTAACATGGCGGTCCGAGCAAGCCACAACGACGATGATGATGGGACCCTGCGGCATCGTTGGTTAGGTAGATAGATCATCAACATCACACTACGAGACCCCGAGCTCCGGGACCCCATTAGAGTCTCACCATCCCTCCAATGGGCCCCCTCCCCCAAAAAGGGCGCCACACCACACCAGCCCTCACTCCAAACGGGGTGTAAATGGGGAGAGACAGAAAATAATGACTTACTTACCTTTTATAAGACGTTAAAGGGGATGGAAGAAGGGTAGGGTATGGCGCATATTTGCCCAAAGGCCTCCCTGGTTTCTGCCCTTCTGCACACTGCGGTTGCGGCTCGTTACGCTGCCATCGTTAAGCTAATTTTCTCTAATTTTCGGTCCAACAAGACAGTCGCGGCGTAGAGGCGTATTAAAATGAGCCCCAATTGGGCGAGAGGTCCCCAATCGTTTCTGCTACTTTCCAGCACCGGGTGGCAAGTCTCATGTGGGTCTCGTCGCTCGCATCTAGGTGGTCCTCCGTGGCGCGGGTGAAAGGCCAACTCCAACGAAGTTTGGCTCAATTTTAGCGCTGATTGGGAGTGTGCGCCAAATGAAGAAGAGCCGGTAATTCGTTGGTAATGTCGCCCCCAAAAAAGCTCCGAAAAAATCGCCATAGCACACCGGCGATGGCAGGCAGGCATTATCATTACCAGGTGTAGTTGGAGCGGTGTTTACACATCATTAACAACTTCTAACTGGGGAGGACGATCATGATGGTGTTTGGGTCGTTCAATAGTACAACAGAGTGAACGAAGAGTCGCTGACGATTTTGCCACTAATCACATCACAACGTGGAAGTAGGCACGATCTAAGCTCTGTCATCCCAATCCCGATCCCGGACAGACGGACGCTCCCGGACGTCGGAATCGTCGGAATTGGTTACGACAGACAGCCACCCGCTGGGCACATTAGTTCCCAAAAATTATGCTAATTCCCGTTTGCCATGCGAAAACTCATTCATGGTGCCAACAAACGGTGGAAAGGCTTTTTCCCTTCGCCACACCCATTGATCAGCACCGATCGTCTGTCATCGGTTCCTGCTGTTTTGCGAAACGGTAAAGTGCAGCAGCATGGTGTGTGTGTGTGTGTGTTTGTTTGACCGACCGACCAACGTTTGCCGCCAGCTTCCAGCAGTGCTCTGTGCGATCCGTTTTTTCCTCTTCCTCTCTCTCCCTTTGCTAAGGGTCACTTCCATGTGTCATCGGTATCGGGCACGGCATCTTACTGTAGCATCGTCGTTGTGTCGTTTGTCTTCTGTCGCTTCCTTCCTCGACCACCCCCGATGCGTGTTCTAGCCCGGGGGTCAAGTGTGACGTATTGCTGGCGAGACGTATGGCCACGCTCGCCTGTGTGCCAAACCCACCGCCGGGCTCATTCATGAAGATGCCCGATGCCTTCGCACGATAGTCCGATCAAATCCGTTTTGCAACGCAGTGGGATGGTTGATCTCGATTGCCGAAGGAAAACACACACACACACACAGAGGGCGAACACTTAAACAAATATGCATAACTTCTTCTGGAGCGGACAGAGAAAGAAGCACCAAAGTAAAAAGGGGCACTACGGCTGCCCGGGGAAGACTGTCGCCAGTGGTGTTCGAGGATCAGAGGATCGCGGCGACAACGCAGACTACCGCTACCGCCGGAGACGTGTGCACCGTTGCTCCGCTTTATTTGACTTTTTGGCCAGCTTTTTCGCCTCCTGCATGCATTTTCGGGCCGTCTCGGCGGCCCTCTTTTTCACTGCGCGCCAAGTGGCGCTTGGGCCTTTTTATTCTGGTTGGTGTGGTGGGAACAAACATCTTTCTGGTGCGCTTTGGTGCTTTCTTGCTCTTCTGCTTGTCTTCTTCTGCGGCTTGGACAGTCTCCGCATCGGGGTGGACAAATCTCGGAGCCAAAGCCAAAAGGCATTTAAGATAAGCATCGTGTCGTACATGTGTCGCGCGCGGACAATTGATGACGCCAATGGCAAACTGCGGCGAGCGAAAGGACGTTCTGCTGTTTGGTTTGGGAAGGTTCAGAAGATTCAGAGGCGCGATCGGAAGCATCAGAAAAAGTATCCGCAACGAAACTAACTAAGCTTTGATTCTGCTGCTGCATATTAGAAGAAACAAATGCAATCAATCATGATGAGACTTAGATTAGTACAAATTAGTGCGTAGAACATTGGAATAATTATCTCGTATATGAGGATCAAATTCCATATGGGATTTGCGGAAAGGAGATTTATTTCTTAATTGCAAATTCTATAAAAGATGAAGTGTATTTAACCACAAGTAAGACACCCTGATAACAACTTACGTCCTAAATGTGACCTAAATTAAAATTCCTTCGATTTAGTGGTTCAATAAGAAAGGATCGATTGCAAAAATGAAAACCCACAAAGTAGGCTGGTTAAAAGATGAAATAAAAATGCTCATATCATTAAACAGTATCATTAAACAATCTCAATCGCACACAACATGTAGGGTAAATGTACCAATAGTGGTGCAATTTGTAGTGGTACAGATGTGTTTTTATGGATTTAAAGTGTTAGGAAGAACAGTTTCTGAATATTTTAACACATAGCCATTTGAATATGTTTCATCTTCGCAAGCACAACCATTTTTAGCATGAAACACATCAAATTTACGAAAAATTACATATTTTTGTGACTAATTCGTTGTACCTATAATGGTGGTATGGTTCCTATAGTTATCGTATTGTGTTCCTACAATGGTGGTAAACAAAGATACCTCCAAAACAGTGCATAATATCAATGAAACTTAGTTTCGAAGCTGTTTTCGTATGAATAGTAAAGATTACTGCCATAATATTGGTTTCTTGCATAATTAGATCGTAAAAAATGTATAAATTTGATTGATGAAACTATTGACTAACGTACTGCATCACACCTAGTCGTCAACCCACACCCGGAAGAGTGTGCCTGATTTGAAGTCAATTTTTTATCCAGCCATATAAACGAATTTTGGCCTTTTTTTGGTAAATTACTTACATAAAACTCATTTCTGTTGCTTATTTTAGTGAAAACAGTACGACATGTCAAACATATCCTCGAAAAAATCTAAAACGACCTGTTTTTATTGATTTTATTACTACAACCACTATAGGAACATGCCTGTTTTTTGTACCTATAATGGCACTATGGTAAAACACACTTAAAAATGCATAAATATGGTAAAAGGCAAATAATGTTAGTAAAACAATAACATTTCATAGCAGTAATGTTGAAAAACTAATAATTGCGTTGTTATGTGGTCATTTAAAACGTTAACAAGGATATGAGTGTCGTTATGAAATCCTAAGGATTTTGGAAAAATGTTGACACATTTCACAAAATAATGGATTTTTCGGTCACTAAGGAACGGAATGACCCCATTTAACTTTTAAACCTTTTTTAAAAGACTAAAGAACATTTCACACTAACGTAAATAACTTAATTACTTTTAATTTGCCGTATGAACCGCATTTTAGTGCAATACCACCACTATTGGTACTACCACCACTATAGGTACATTTACCCTATACTATATTACAAAGATTCTAGCTAAATATTTGATTGAAGACATTTCCGACGACTACGATTGATCACGGGATTGACCTCATCACATAGTAAAGGCTTCTGTGTGAGGCTCAATTGCACTTTTTAATCACATAAAATCATGTCGTTGTCTCTTTGGTGTAGGTCCAAACGGGGATCAAAACACATCTTGCCTTGCAAGAAGTAAGCGCATCTCAACATTAGACCATCCCGTCAATCCAGATAAGAGGAGATATAGAATCCATATAACTAGTAACAGTGTAACGTATATTCAATCGAGGGGTTGGCTAGCTTGTAACGATACCTAAACACCTTGTCGAAGAACAAAAAATAATGATTTTATAATTATTTATACTTTGTTTGTAAGAAGAAAATATTAATCTAACTGTACTGTCTAATGTTTAAAGAAGGCACCTTGAGTGGTTCTTCACCTATACTCGTAAAATCCTATCTTACTAAAAGACCCTATCTTTGTCTCTGAATGACTATGTATGCGAGCTGATAGATCTAACATATCAAAAATCATCTTAATTCTACTTCAGTCTAATACAATTTCTAAAATTATTTTATAACCAACAATGCATAAGTCGTTATTTTAACTTTAATTACAGTACAGTTGTAGTTTACAGGCAATTGGAAGTTAGAAGTCATTCAACGAGGTAAACCACCATCTACAATCTTTCCATTCATTTCATTCTGGGTTTTCCATGTAGAGCTTCTGGTATGACAAATACTTCATGCTTTCATTCCTTGCTCCTCACACGTGCACATTCCAACAAGGGCAAACACAACCTCAGCGCCGTAATTTCCCTCAATTCAAAGTACAGGAAGTGACTTTTTAAGCATAAACTGTCGCGTCCTAACCTTGTTGACTTCACATTCTTGCCAAATCATAAAAATAACATTCCTTTCGAACAATATTATCGTTCATGCCTGTTCCATATGCTCGTTTTTTCCCCCTTGTTGCCCCTAACCAATTTGCCTAAAAGCGACCGTGTCTCTGCCTTAATGACTCAAAAAAATAAAACTGAACGGTGAAATTGATTGTGGGTTGTTTGCTAAAATTAGGACTCCTTTCTTAACAGGAGACCCAACCCACCCGGTCACGCAATAAATAATACAACCTTTCAACAACAAAAAATCCCCCTCACAGCCCTGTCCACACACACACACACACTCACACGACCAGGGAGACGGGGCGTTTGGGACGAGTTTAAGAAATTCCACAAAACCCATCAATTCCTCTCACCCTGGACCCCCGACTTGCTAAAACCAATATCGGTCGCACACCAACTGTCTGCACAGATATTGTAAATAGGCAACAAGAGCACCAAAAACTGGCCACAAATAGTAGGAAGGAAGCGGAAGCACAGCATGCAAGTGGCACAAAGGCAGACGAATAACAACAACAACATCAAAAAGTAGAGAAATTGCTAAATCTTAAAAACACATCCCGACCCCGCCAAGTTCCCCCGGTTCAGCGAGTGTTAAAAGTCAGGCAGAAAATATGTGAACAAACTTGAGAGGTATTAGTTTTCTCAAATTTGAAAATTGCACTTCATGGCGCCAGAGTTCGCCGGGTCCGGCAGGCTTGGCTAACTTGGCTGACTGACCGACCGGCTGTTTGTTTTGTTTCAAATTCCCAACTTGTGTCGTCCCAGTGCGCTATCCTATCTACCCCCATGGTATGCCCGTTCTTCGCTGGCCGCCTGTTATGTGTCTTCCGGGTTTTTTTGAGGCGTATCTTCGTCCGGTAAGGGACAAGTGCTTTTATTTTTTTGCTTGTCCGGCCATCCGGCCTTGTGCGTCCGGTAATCATGCCCTTGTCATAAAGTAAAGCTGTTTGCGCACTGTTGGGCCACTGGTAGTGATAATGAGAGGACGGCTCTGCACAGAACTGCACAGAAGGTGTGCCTGCCAATATTCTCACTGGATCGAACCGGAAACCGGAAGTGGAACATGGTGGAATGCGGGCTAAATGATGCAGTTGACAATGAAGTCATTCTAGAAAAAATAGGAAGATAATAAAACAATACTGACAGTGAGATTAGGGAGGGCAAAATAAACAAACAAACTTAGTGGAAATTCCCGGCAGGGGGAAAAAACCTCCGAACGGTAGCATTTGATGCGAAAATTTGCCCTCTAAAAGGTAGGCATTTCCGGTGCAGTGATGGAATGTGAAGAATGTTAATTTTATGCTATCGGTTCGTGAAGGCTTTTCTGTGATAAAAACTGTAATAAAGAGGAACTTTTCCGCCATGTTTTGCCATTTTTCTCTAATCGCTGCGACCAGCTTCTTCTCGTACATTCTACCTAATGATTCGTTTTAGGTTTGTATGTTTTTTTTTATTTACCATTTAAGTTCTTGCCTTCCTTATTCTGATTAGTTTTGCCATCTACTAATTGGTGTTATAAATTCCACTATTTATTACATCCATTTACGTTCCATCCGTGTGGCAAAACACGTACGCCAAGTATCGATAGATAAGGGTAAATTAATAAACGCTTATCAGTAACGTTCTATCTGCGGCTCAGATCATCGTTGAGCCCGTTCTTTCTCCTCCTCCAAACGTTACGCCCAAATGTCACCAAGACCAGCAACTCTATTACAAAAAGGTCGATTCGAACACGATCAAACAGCGATCGCGATGGGGCGAAGAGAGGGATAAATACGATAAAGATCCCAAAGTCGCCACATCCTCTCCGTGCTCCGTGCCCAGCAGGACATCATCAGGATAAGCCTTACGCTGGCAACTAACAAGACCTGCGTCGTCTTGGAAGGCGCCCACGGGGAGGCACCCCAAACCGAAGGGGAAGAAACAACCAACTACAAAAAAAGCCTGCCCAAGTGAACGGCCGGAAAAAGCGAACCGGCCGAGAATATTTCATTTTTGCCAACGGTCAATCGTTGGGGGGTCCGGCCACAATTTGGGAAGTTATCGTTCACAACTGAAAATTACCACGGTGATGAAATAATTGTTAAATTTCTCCCTTTTTCTGCTCGGTGGAAGTGATCGGTGATGGGAGCCGAGGGTGGTAAGAGCCCGTGAAAAATGAAGCCAGACGAAGACCCCGTGGGTTCCTTTTTGTTTTATGTTTTCCCCCCTTTTTCTGAAGTGTTTTTTGGGTTACTGATCGCCAGAATGCACTCGCACATGGGTGAAGGAAGTCTTAGGACACACCAGGCACTGGAGGAAGTTTAACGGAAAATTAACTAAAAATCAATTTATATTTAAAATCCAACTCCATTTCTTTTTTGTTTTTTTGCTTGCTCATGCCGTAGCAATTTCTTCCCAATTTTCAACCACCTGTAAAACAAACAAACTTTAGAAAACCAACAATCTACCTCCCCGTCCGGATGACCTAGTAAACGGTGCCAGACGGTGCAGCAACAATCATCCGAAGAAACAGGAAGTCATTCTGTCAGGTCCTGTCCACGGATAATTGAGGATCGTTTCTTCCGCCCCGTCCGCCCAATCCGTTGCCCCTCCCCACCCTCGTTGGTGGTGCTTACGGTTCCGGCCGTCTCAAAAATGGTTTGAGGATCAACCTTTTTTCCCTTTCCTCTCCTTGCTCTCTCTCTCTCCACCTCATTTGAAGGGCCGAAACGAACAAGGCGGTGAAATATTATAATTATGACTTGCGAGAAACGGCACGAAATGAGACACCGGGAAGGAAGGCCGGGTACCCCTAACCGGCCAACGGTAGAGCCCACACAGCGCAAATGGGGGAAAAGGTAAGCGGGAAAGAATTAACAAAAACACAGAAGAAAAACCGGACAGAAGATGACCGCGACCGTGCGGTAATAACGGTTCTGGGTGGGATTGGAGAAAAACTAACAACACATTTACACGGGCCGGCCGGCAGCGATTGTCTCGTTGGGCTGGCTGCACTCCTGGCCAAAGGTGATTAATGAGGTCCTAACGATGGTCACCGTGGGACGTGCACCGTGCACCATGTGTCTGTCTGGCCGTGTACCGGCAAAAGGGCCAATAAAACAAACACACAAACCCATCGGAAGTGGAAACACGCACACACACACACCGACCGGGCCGGTCGCTTAGTAGGCGGTGCCATGAATGTCCGCCATCAATGTACGCATGAAGCCAGAAGGATACGCACGAAAATCGAAACACATGATTGAATTTGTGTTTGGAAAGGATACCTTTATTCCCCCTCGTAATGGCTGACTTATTTCGCCCCGCTCTTTCTCCTCACAGTGTGTCACAAATTCCCTTTGCATGTGGATCAAATGCGTCGCGACGGGTGTAATTGAATTTTAAGTGCTACTAATTACACCCAAGGACGCGCGTTACCGGCATGGTTGCGGCTTTTGTCACACCGGTAGCGGCGGCGGCGGCGGCGGCAGCAGCACACGGACACCCAACGGAAGCATCCACTTGGTGCCGTCTGTCGCGCGGTATAGTTTAAATTTTTGGTGGTTTTATTTCTCACACAACATGCCCCGCGCAAACCAAGTGCGTAAGTGCTTTTGCGTACGGACGCGCGCACCGCACTTGAGGCGCAACTAATTGAGGCACCCCGTTTGTCGGCATTTTGGAGGCCGCGACAAGTGCAGTAGTACCGATCAGGATTGTCTCGCGTTAAAAAGTGTGCATTTGACCCAAAATTACTCATGCTCATGACATTGATTTCTTTGAGAACGGGAATATTCTATGTGCGTAAGCATCTTCAAAGCATGTCTCCAAATTTTATGAATGAACGTGAGAAAACCAGGATCTTCATTAGTTTGCTGTATTTTGTAAGGATCCAATTGAAATGGTCCTTGCCCTTGTCGGCAGCCGCTGAGCCGGTGTATCCTTTTGTCGGCAATTGCTTTGATGGTCCTTGAAAATTGGTTTTTGATAAGCCGGCTCCGTGTTTGACATCCCTGGAAATCTGGTTTTTCTCTGTTTTGATTAATGATAAGGGATACAAAAATGAGAGGAAATACAATTTTACATTCAATCATTTCCATACACATTTAATATACATTCTTGGTAAAAAACAGTTTTAAATACCAAACGGTGTTTTCAACGAGCAAAACCGAACAACGAGAACAGTTGTAACGGTTTTGAAAGCCATGAGTTTAAATTTTAATCAGACGTTTCAAACGTCACGCGCCCTACGACCGTTTTTTGACAGCTACACACCTGGTGGGGGGAAGGAAAATACATTTTTCCTTCGCTTCTTCTAATTATAAATGCACGACACTAAAAAAAGTGTAGTATCATGTAAATAAACAATAAAGGATCCCCATTTCCGTGCCAAATCCTAAACCGAACCCGAAGTGAGCAAAGGTCAGTGGGGCGCGAGATTCCGACGGCCGTCGCAACTTGCAACCGGCCAAGAACACACGAACAGGAAGAAGAAGAAGAAGAAGTTATCATTCCCTTTCAATCAACAAAACACAATCGCTGCTCAGCTGTGTTTTGGAACCGCTTCAATCGCTGGTCAGCCCGAAGTCCACGATTACACCACGACCGCCATCGGCAAGCACGAACGCCCAAGCGAACCGACCGAGCGGACGCACTTTCCTTGCGATCGGTGCGCCAAAGCCGCGAGATCAATTGAGAGGTGTTGTTGGTGTTTGATTTCATTCGACACAGTGCGAAACCAACTTCCGCGAGTGTTCCAGACGCTTCCCTTATCCGCTGCACGCGAGGTTTAAGAATTGGAGCCTTCGCAGTAGAGGAAGGCTGCTTAATTACATAACGAAACAAAAAAACAAAGGTGTTTGCCTGTTGCCTCGAATTGTGAGGGTGGACGTACATATACGAACAACATGGCTCGAAACATGCTCAACATTGCCAAGTGTAAGTGAAATAAAGTGAATCAGTTTGCCGATTTCTTCCCCTCCCCTTCACACCCTCTGCTCTCTACTACACCCACGAGTTGCACAGTTGGACTTTGACCTTGGTCGACGTAGCGCGAATGTTGTCAAGACGACTGGTTGGCTCTGCCTACTTGTTGCTAGAGTTGATTTACACAATCGGGCGTAATTGAGACATGCTGGTTGCTTACTTTCTCCGCAGATACTCGAACACTGCTCCAGCGGCCACAACTTCGCCACTATTCCGAGGCATCGGCACAGTTCCCGAAAATCACCACCCACTACACGATCCACCCGCGGGATAAGGATCCACGATGGGGAGGTGAGTTGAGAAAATGGTGCCTGCCACTTCGTTTTTCTACACACCCCCCCCCCCCCCCCCCCTCTTTCTCTCCACAGAGGTCGACATGGAGCGTTTCGTCGACGAAGCGGATCTGCTCATCGTGGGCGGTGGTCCGGCCGGTCTCTCCGCAGCGATCCGGGCGAAGCAGCTAGCGGCGGAGAAGGGCCAGGAGCTGCGCGTCTGTCTCGTGGAGAAGGCGGCTGAGGTCGGTGGCCACATCCTGTCCGGCGCCTGTCTCGATCCAGTCGCCCTGAACGAGCTGATCCCGGACTGGAAGGAAAAGGAAGCCCCACTCAACACGCCCGTCACGCACGACAAGTTCTCGTACCTCACCGAGTCGGCCAAGCTGCCCATTCCGATCTTTCCCGGCTGGCCGATGGACAACCGGGGCAACTACGTCGTGCGGTTGGGTCACGTGGTGGCCTGGCTCGGCCAGCAGGCGGAAGAGCTCGGCGTGGAGATCTACCCCGGTACGGCCGCCTCGGAGATACTGTACCACGAAGACGGCTCGGTGAAGGGCATCGCCACCGGCGACGTCGGCATCGGGAAGGACGGTGCGCCGAAGGATACGTTCGCGCGCGGCATGGAACTGCACGCGAAGACGACCATCTTTGCGGAGGGTTGCCGGGGCCACCTGTCCAAGCAGGTGATGGCCCGCTTCGGGCTGAACGCGGAGAACGACCCGCAAACGTACGGCATCGGGCTGAAGGAGGTGTGGGAGATCAAGGCGGAAAACCACAAGCCGGGGCTGGTGGAGCACACGATCGGGTGGCCGCTGGACCGGCACACGTACGGTGGCTCGTTCCTGTACCATCTGAACGAACCGACGCCGCTGGTGGCGGTCGGGTTCGTGGTGGGGCTGGACTACGTGAACCCGTACCTGAGCCCGTTCCAGGAGTTCCAGCGGTTCAAGACGCACCCGAAGGTGCGCAGCACGTTCGAGGGCGGCAGCCGCATTGCGTACGGTGCGCGGGCACTGAACGAGGGCGGCTTCCAGAGCATTCCGAAGCTGACGTTCCCGGGCGGCTGTTTGGTGGGGTGCGGCGCCGGCTTCATGAACGTGCCGCGCGTCAAGGGCAGCCACTACGCGATGAAGAGTGGCATGCTGGCGGCGGAGAGTGCTTGCGAGGCGATCTTCTCCGGTGCGACGCAGGAAAAGGCGGGCCTGGAGCCGAAGGACTATCCCGATCGGTAAGTGGGGGGGGGGGGAGATTTCTCGGTGCGTAAAATGACTTTTAACATTTTCGGTTTGTTTCAGCATCAAGGAATCGTACGTGTGGAAGGATCTGTACAAGGTGCGAAACTCCCGACCCAGCTTCCACACCGGGCTCGGCCTGTTCGGCGGTGTGGCGTACAGTGGCTTCAGCATTCTGGTCGGCGGGCGGGAACCGTGGACGCTGCACCACGGTTCACCCGACCACACCCGCCTGAAGCCGGCGAAGGACTGCAAGCCGATCGAGTACCCGAAACCGGACGGCAAGCTGACGTTCGATCTGCTCTCCTCGGTGGCGCTGACCGGCACTAACCACGAGGGCGACCAGCCGGCCCATCTGACGCTCAAGGACGACACGGTGCCGGTGAAGAACAATCTAACGATTTACGACGGCCCGGAGGCACGCTTCTGCCCGGCCGGCGTGTACGAGTACGTGGCGAACGACGAGGGCGGCAACATGAAGCTGCAGATCAACGCGCAGAACTGCATTCACTGCAAGACGTGCGACATTAAGGACGTCACGCAGAACATCAACTGGGTCGTGCCGGAAGGTGGCGGCGGCCCGGCCTACAACGGCATGTGAGCGGGCGGTTTTTGTTGCGGTCTTCCACGTCGCTGGGCGGACCTTCCGGTCGAATTTATTGTGTTAAGAAGAATAAAGTTTCCCATTTGTAATTCGCGCACAGTGGAAGAAAAACAGTACCTCATGTATATCACACATTTTGTGAAAAAGAAAAGGGAACGAGAGAAAAAGGCAAGCTATTTTAGAAAAATTGTTTTATAGTATATTCATACACGCGCAATAAAGGCAAAATTTACAATAAGCAACAAACAAAAAATGCAGATACTGATCAACAAAACAAACGAAAAAGAAAAACGGCAACGGTTTTTGATTCTTCTATGCTCGAATACGTGCACACAGGCGTGCGCGCGCGGCCTACTTGGACGCGTTGTGTCTTTTCTTGCTCGTCTTGTGTCCCCGTAACCAATCGTTCTACTCCTCCTGGAGTGTGCTTTAGTAAACTCTCTTTTTCATTATTTTCATAAACATTACCATAACTGAAAAGGAAGAGAGAGAGAAAAATAGTTATTTAAGTGAAAAGAATGTTCAATTAGCTCCACTGTGCCGAATCTACTTACATATGAACGTTATTATAACGAATACTATCATCAGCCACATCCAGCATTTGCAGGCTTTCTTTGAGTTTTCCTGCAGCTTGGTGGATTCGGTTGTTAGCGACGATGTGTTTTGGTCAGTTAGCTTGGCAGACTTGGAAACGATCTGTAATAAAAATGGTGAAATTGATTATCCCTTCATAAAAAAGCGGAAGCCCCAGATCCAGCTCCGTACCTCGGTGTCCTTCTTCAGGATCTTTCCAGCCGTTTCCGTCTGTTCCTTTAGGTTTCTCGTTAACTGTGAGCGAAAGATAGTGAAAAGACACCAGCGTTAGCTTATCAACTCGCAGATAAAACACGCCCAACACGTCGACCCACCTTAAGCATATCTTCCGCCAGCCGCTCCTGCTCGGTTGAGTATTGTTTCACGGTTTGTTCTAGATTTTCTGCCACCTTCTGCCCTGCCCGCCGCCGTATCGTCGAAAAGTTCCCATTGAACAGCTCGCTGCGGAGCTCCTTTTCGTACTTTTGGTCGTGAAACTGGCGCACCTCGCGCATCACATCGTCCCCGGCCGGATCGGTGGCCTTCGGTTTCGTTCGCAGGCGTCGCTTCTCCTCCGGCGTTGGTTCTACGTAGCTGGACGCTTGCTTCAGTTCGGTGCAGCGGTTCTGATAGTCCTCTAAAACCTTGTCTTCCGGTTTACTGGATCAAAAACGGCAAACAGTTTGTGTTATGTTCTGTTATGTGGAAGGGTCGCCACACCCTCTGGTTCGCCCAAAACTTACTCAAACTGTTCCTCCAGCTCCTGGATCATAATGTCCAGCGATCGGATGTACTTTTTCAACCGCCAGTCCTGTTTGTCGACCGCCACTATCTCCTCGCACTGTGCTATCAAGCTGCGGATGTTTATTTCCAACTTCGATGCCATTGTGTGGCGAGTGTGCGTTCGTTCGTTTTTCCCTGGCTGCTGCTGTTCGCCACCTTGATCCCGTTGCCCTTTTCGTGTTGGGGGAAAAAATACGCTATTTCATGCAAAATATCGACCGGCCGACACGTAAACAAACTTTTCCGTTGCCACAAACGTCAAATCGCCCTCGGCGGTGTGTCAAACCCACATTGCTCGATTCGTCGATCAACATCGGAATCGATTAAGATGGCAAAATTATTGAATGACATTCCACAAATGCTTCTTTTGCATTTTTATGAATTATTTTATTGTTTTCTCAATTCATTTTCCATATCATGACCACATTCTAAAAATAAAAATAAAAATCTTCCAGCAAATTCCGATATCAATATGGCAGCCCCGCACGTCGATGACAGTACCTGGCAGACCTCGTACGCGCTGTCACAAAGTCAAAAACTACCCCCACCTTGCATCTGCAGAAAAAGGATTGACAGTCGCCCGCGTTGAAAGGAAAAAGGTGAAATTCTTGCGGCGGAAAAAAGGGAGCATTTTCCACAGATTTATAATCACTTTCACTGCACCTGGCGAACTTAATTTCCCGACGCGCGAAACACGCACGAAACGGTGGAAAGCCCACCACCCGCTCGAAATCGTGGTAGTTTGCAAAGGATTTGGAAAGTGTGTCTCGCTGTGCGTGTGCGCCTGCATACACATTCGCATTCACCGCACACAGGAACACACACACAGCACAGCGGACAGGCAGCTGCCTCAGACAAGCAAGCCTTGCATTTTCTTCGGGGCGACATCTTTTTTTTTTTGTTTCTTAATTCAAGTGCGGGTTTGCTTCGAGAGTGTTCGCGGTACGCGCCGGACGGGACGGACAAATCGTGCGGAGAATTAGCAACACAGTGTTGTTGACACGGCCGGTGCAAAGTTTGCCGAGAGTGCGAATTTGCGTTCGATCTTATCGCCATCCCAGTTTCGGAAACGTGCTCCCCTATCCGCCAAGGCCGCGTTGTTGCACAGAGAGTCATTTGCAAATAGCTTTGCTGTGATAGCGTAGTGCCGGAGAGGAGGACGTGCACAAAACCGAAGGGCAAACGTTCTTTCAGAGCCCCCCTGCGAAACCAAACGGGCGTGTGTGTGAGAGCACCATAGAGAAGCTCCGGTTGAGACTGCTTCCTTCGTGGTGCCGTACAGAATGTCGTGGGAACCGCAGCCTGATGGCTTGAGCCAGATCATCACACTGCTGAAGCAGTCACAATCAACGGACAACATGGTACAGCGTGCTGTGCAGTTGGTACGTACAAACCTTTGTCAGCCATGTTGCAACTGCTTAACGACCAATTCCCTAACCCACTTCTTTGTTTCCACTCTCTTTGCTGTTGGGGTTTTTTTGGGGCAGAAATTGGAAGAGCTGAACCAGTATCCGGACTTTAACAACTATTTGATCTACGTGCTGACGAAGCTAACGTCCGAGGATGAGCCGACGCGATCGCTGTCCGGGTTGATATTGAAGAACAACATCCGCATCCACGGCACCGAGCTGCAGCCGGCCATCATCGAGTACATCAAGCAGGAGTGTCTGATGGCGCTCGGCGACCCGTCGCCGCTGATCCGGGCGACAGCCGGCATCCTCATCACCACGATCGCCAACAAGGGCGGACTGCAGAACTGGCCGGAGCTGCTGCCGACGCTGTGCGATATGCTCGACTCGCAGGACTACAGTGTGTGCGAGGGTGCGTTCGGGGCGCTGCAGAAAATCTGCGAAGACTCGGCCGACGTGCTGGACAGCAGTGCGCTCAATCGGCCGCTGAACATCATGATACCCAAGTTTCTGCAGTTCTTCCGCCACTCGAGCCCGAAGATCCGGTCGAACGCGATTGCCTGCATCAACCAGTTCATCATCAACCGCACGCAGGCGCTAATGGTGCACATCGATACGTTCATCGAGAATCTGTTCCACCTGTCGTCGGATGATGATCGCGAGGTGCGCAAGAACGTGTGCCGCGGGCTGGTGATGCTGCTGGACGTGCGCATGGACCGGTTGATGCCGCACATGAACAGCATCATCGAGTACATGCTGATCCGGACGCAGGATTCGGACGAAACGTCGCTGGAAGCGTGCGAGTTTTGGCTGACGCTGGCGGAGCAATCCATCTGCAAGGAAGTGCTGACGCCGCACCTGCCCCGCTTGGTGCCGGTGCTCGTGCGGGGTATGAAGTACAGCGACATCGAC
This sequence comes from Anopheles coluzzii, assembly GCF_943734685.1. NCBI lineage: Eukaryota > Metazoa > Arthropoda > Insecta > Diptera > Culicidae > Anopheles > Anopheles coluzzii. The sequence continues at coordinate 100,089,438 of NC_064670.1, read as the reverse complement.
ATCATCATCTTGAAGGGCGATGTGGAGGAGGATGAGATGATCCCGGACCGGGAGGAGGACATTAAGCCCCGGTTCCACAAATCGCGCACACACACCCAGAAACCGTCGCTCGGCGGTGGTGCGAGCGGAGCGGACGGTGCGGTCCGAGCGATGGAGGGCAATGACGACGACGAAGACATCGACGATCCGTACGATGAAATGGACGACGATAGCAATCTGTCGGATTGGAATTTGCGCAAATGCAGTGCCGCTGCGCTGGATGTGCTGGCAAATGTGTTCAAGGATGACTTCTTGCCAATCCTGTTGCCGATCCTGAAGGAAACCCTGTTTCACGAGGAATGGGTCATTAAGGAGAGCGGCATCCTGGCGCTGGGCGCGATCGCGGAGGGCTGCATGAACGGCATGGTGCCGCATCTGCCCGAGCTGATCCCGTACCTGATCGTGTGTCTGTCGGACAAGAAGGCGCTGGTACGGTCGATCACCTGCTGGACGCTGTCGCGCTACGCCCACTGGGTGGTAAGCCAGCCGCACGACCAGTATCTGAAGCCGCTGATGAAGGAGCTGCTGAAGCGCATACTGGACGCGAACAAGCGCGTCCAGGAGGCGGCCTGTTCCGCGTTTGCCACGCTGGAGGAGGAGGCGTGCACCGAGCTGGTCCCGTACCTGGGCTTCATACTCGACACGCTCGTGTTTGCGTTCCGGAAGTATCAGCACAAGAATCTGCTCATCCTGTACGACGCGATCGGTACGCTGGCGGACTCGGTCGGCCACCATCTGAACAAGCCGGAGTACATCAGCATGCTGATGCCACCGTTGATCGAGAAGTGGAACAATCTGAAGGACGAGGATAAGGATCTGTTCCCGCTGCTGGAGTGTCTGTCCAGCGTTGCCACCGCGCTGCACTCGGGCTTTCTGCCCTACTCGGAGCCGGTCTATCGTCGGTGCATTTCGCTGATACAGCAAACGCTGAACCAGGATTTGGCCAGCACCACCAGCCCGGGCCAGTTCGAGCAGCCGGACAAGGACTTTATGATAGTGGCGCTGGACTTGCTGTCCGGGCTGGCGGAGGGCCTGGACTGTTACATCGAGTCGCTGGTGTCGAGCAGCAACATTATGCAGCTGCTTTACCAGTGCATGCAAGACTCGATGCCCGAGGTAAGGCCTGATCCAGCAATCTAGAAGAGAAAAAGGTGCTTACCTCTAAACTGTTCTGTACCTCTAGGTTCGCCAATCGTCGTTTGCGTTGCTAGGCGATCTGACCAAGGCTTGCTTCCAGCACGTGCATCCACACATTGCGGACTTTTTGCCCATTCTGGGCCACAACCTGAACCCGGAGTACATCTCGGTGTGCAACAACGCGACGTGGGCTATTGGCGAGATCAGCATCAAGCTGAGTAAGTGAAAGGAAACTGGAAGGAATGTGCAGTTGTGCGCGACACGGCGAGCTAACTTGTTGCTTATCTTTCTACCCATTTGCACAGTGGAAGATACAAAGCCGTACATTCCGATGGTGTTAGCACCGCTGATTGAAATCATCAACAATACCAACACCCCCAAGACACTGTTGGAAAATACTGGTAAGTAGATTAGTTTGCGTTTTCCTTTATACTGTTTGCGTTTTACCATTGATGGAAAATACAGGGTTTTTTACTTGATTTCGCAAGCGTAGCAACATTTACAGGGGTTTCCAAGTCACTTTCGAATGTGCACATAATTATTCACTGCATCCAAGATGTTTTTCAACAGTTGTCAAATAGTGTATTTGCTTCAAAATGAAATTTCAGTTTTAACACATGATTTTCAACACCTCAATCAAATAACTGTAAAACGCTATTCAGCTTGCGTCGTGTTGAAAATCATGCTGATGGAATTACCAATTGTTTTGATGGAAATGAAATGTCAGATCGATGTGGAATAACATTTTGCACGCGGCAAATAACAATTTTTATATTCGAAAATGACTTGGGAACCCCTTGCTTGAATCCGCAACACTGGAATTGTGATATTGTGTGCCGCGCTTGTAATATCAAGTGCGATGGTTGTCTTAAGCACTGAAAACAACTGATGCGCTTGTCCTGTCAAATGCTGCAGTTTCGTTCAACGTTGCTAGGCTTAAGAAATCAAGTAAAAACCCCTGCAATTCAAATCGAAACATATGGCAACGAAGCAAGCTTTGTTAAATTAAGTTTTGTCCGTTTATCTCAGTATCTGTTTGCGTGTGAATATTATTATTGCCGTGGCCCATTCAATCTGTGTTCCATGTTTTGTTGTAAATGTTATTTGCTTACCAATTTGCCAGGTTTTGTAATAGAATGTTCGAACTACGATCGCGTTCGTTTCATTTACCATACTTGTTTGTGTGTACGCGCGTGTTTCTGTGTTACGGTGGCGATAATTAGTATGTTAACAGCGCAAGTTAGCAAGAAGCTTTAAAATGTAAACGATAAGAAATTAAGAAGAATGATGTAAAGATAAGAATTAAATTAAAAAAATGCACTAGAGATACAGATAGATTGAAGTAGCAAGCGCTTAAACCATATAATCGGCCGTTCATGCACATCAATCGTAATCTACGCAAACGGATCTCCTTTGCCGGTTCAAAACGCTGCCGATTCTGCATATAAGTTTGTCACTTCATGTTTCCATATTCTTTACTATTTGTTTCGTTTTCTTTCTCTTTTCCTTTTTCTTTTCCTGTACAGCGATAACAATTGGGCGTCTAGGTCTCGTGTGCCCCGTAGAAGTGGCCCCCTCATTGCAACAGTTTGTGCGACAGTGGTGTGTAACTAAATTATTTCGCAATATTGTTCGTTGTGGTTTTTTTTTTGTCCATTCTTTCTTAATTAATTACCCGCTCCCCCACTCCTCTTAGAGTGTATCGATTTCTGTTCCCAAAACTCGACACACACACACACACACACGCGTGTTTTGGTGCGTTTTTGTTAGTGTAAATGTTTCATCGTGTTTTATTTTTTTTTTATTGTAAAAAACAAATTTGTTACAAGTGTGTCGTTTTCTACCATTCCGCGGCTACCGCGGTTTTAATTCGTGCGTTTATCGCAACGATGGGACGCTCTACTCCCCTCTGTGTGGTGTGTGGATGGTTCGATTATTTCATTCGTTTTTTACACTCCCCATAAAACGCTTCAGGTGCTCATCGCTGCGAAACATTCGCGACAACGAGGAAAAGGACTCGGCCTTCCGTGGCATGTGTCAGATGATTACGGTCAATCCGGTCGGCGTGGTGCCGGATTTTATCTTCTTCTGCGATGCCGCCGCCTCCTGGATGACACCGAAGAAGGATCTACACGAAATGTTGCAAAAGGTACATGGCACAGGCTTCGTAGGCAAAAGCATACTCCTGCCACAAGATTGTTAAATTAACGTGCTCTTCGTTTGTAGATCCTGCACGGTTTTAAGATGCAAGTTGGTGAAGAAAATTGGGCCCGTTTCGTTGAGCAGTTCCCGCCCCAGCTGAGCGAGCGGTTGGCCGTAATGTACAGCATCTAAGCACCGGCAGCATTGCATCGCTCGTTCCATAAACGCAAACATTACAGCCACCCAAAAGGTTCTCCAACGCGGGAGCGGTGAGTGTATATACATAATGGGGCAAATGCTACTATTATTATTTCCATCATTTTTGTCATCCACGAATGGAACTGTCAACACGGATGATCTTGATTGTTTTTTATTTTTTTTTTAAAGAATGGTTAGCGAAAGACGGCCACGAATTAGTCGTATTAGATACATACCGTGCACATATTCTTCTGCCACGAGTTGACAAAAGCTGCCAAGTAATCAGCTGAGCTTGTATATTTTTTTATCAACAAAGTTGTGAACAATGCATTCAAATTGTAGGCTTGTTTTTTGGAAATTATACTAGCCTTCGATGCTCCAACCACTATTGCACGATGCAAAAGGAATTAAGTAGTTTGGTTTCTATCTTTTTTCATGGTACAGAAGTGAGATTTCGAACTACGGGAGATGAAAATGGGGATTTGCAGATAGAATGCAGGCAGAAAACCCTACAGAAAGGGAATGATGTTGGCCGTATGGATGCGTTGAAACATTCAATTGTAAAATATAACACCGCGGGCATTAGGCCCCTCTTTTTTCATCTTCATCTCTCAGCCGAAATACAAGCAAAAAAGGAAGGCGAGGCTATCAATCAATCGCTCATTATCTCTACTCTAAAACTTAGCCCCCAAAAGCGTGAATTGATGCAATGATATCCGTCATTTAATATCGGTTTTACCATGGAAGCATGGGACGCGCAATAATGATTAGAAAATGAACACCACGTGGAGAACATTCCGTTCTCTTCGGTTTTTTTTTATTTGTTTTAGTTTGTGTCGTAGGATGAACACATAGTTTTGCTGTAGTTGTTTTAGGAGGGCGTGTATTATATATTTTAAACACACAGGATCGTAGAAAGAGAAAACGGAAGAGCAGCAACGCCCGCGCAGTTTATTGCATGTAAATTGTTACGCGCTCCGTGTAATTGTGTTATAAATTGTTTTTCACACACTCTCCACACGCTGTTGTTTCTACGATAGTAATTAGCCCATTCCCCCCCCCCCCCCCCCCCCATCATCATCGTATCCAACACTTGTTGTGTCCCCCTAGGTGTTGTTGTCGTTGTACCGCGTGCGTACGTGCATGCAGCTTCGGGTTGTAAAGTAGAGGCTTTTATTTTTGCAACTCATTTTACCAACGACACCCCGTCGTCTGTGTGTAAGCATGTACGTGTGTGCGTGTGTGTGGGCGACAGCTTTCGTTTTCGTTTAAAACCGGGCTATCTCATCTTTTCATCCCTTTCCCGCCTCCCCTCTCTCAACATAAGCTCATCTTCCCCAAAAAAAAAAACAATCTTCCCTCCGTTATCCTTTCCTCTACGAGAAAACAAAACAAAAGTACGGTAGGAAGAACTCCAAATAAGTTACATTCGAATATGGTGCGTAGAACGCGCCACACTCTGCTATCTGGAGACTTCTGGACGTTACATATAGGGTATGTGTGTGTGTTAGGGTAAAACAAGCGTAGGGCACAAAGGTATCCAAACAAAGTCGATAGGGATAATTTCGTTTCGTCGTGAAGACACACAGGGCAAACTGGGTAGGGTATGAGTTATTAGTAGGAGACAGAAAGGACAACAAACCTAATACTAGAAGCTAGGGCTGTGCATCATGTACTCGGTAGCATTATTATTGAACAAACCCCCGGCTCAGACGGGTGGAGAGAGATAAATTCAGTTGTGAGGCAGCGGAAACGGAAACATACCAAAACGGAACAGATCCAACATTGCCAAGTGAAGCCAGCAGGAGATTAAAAAGAATGGGAAGCGTTAATATTGATAGGGACAATTTTAAGCCAATTTAACTCAGATTAGGGTACACAAGCTTAGGGATAATGTTAGGGCAAAACGAAACAATACTATGTAGGGAATCAGTGTGACTGAGAGAGAACGTGTGAGTGTGTGTGTGTGTGAATGGAGTGTATGAGTATGAGTATAATTGTGAGCAAAATGCCATTAGTGCTTACTTTTTCCGTAGCGTGTAGTTCGTTGTTCAAGACGTTTGCTAATGGCTAAATGTTTTCTGATTTCCGATATCTGAAACGGAGTGGAAAACGGTAGATAAAACATACACACATCCAATCCAATCTATCATCTTCGATTGCGCCGGTGCCGTGTGCACATAGAATCTGTATAGAACTTTCGCCTCTTCGCTATAGAGATTAAACGAAACGTTGTTCGCTGTGTATTGTTTTTTTGTTTTTTTGGTCAGCAATCAGCAATTAAAAGCAAAAAGATCGTGTTGTCGTGTAAGTAGTGTCAAACGCGTTTTCCCTTAGTTCTGGAATCGGTGCAGTTACCGGGTCAGAGTGCATGGGGGAGAAGGGGGTAGTAGGGTACACAGGGCAACAAAACAGAAAGTGATATTATTATTAAAACAAGGAGTTCAAATACGTAAGGCACAACAGTAGGGACACAGAGCAAAGGTTAGGGCAGCTAGCGCAGGGCCAAATCATCGTGCATTCGTCGCGTCGTGTTCGCGTTTCGCAAACAAGCATAATCCGGGTCGGGTCGTTAATTCTTCGCGCGCGTTTCTATATCGGGTCGTAATCGTCGCGGGTCGCGTTTAATAGATAAAATGAAACAGAGTTCGGTTCGGTTCGGTCGCGTTATTCGTCTTCGTCGTCAATCCGTGTCCGCGTTATTTATCCGTCAATCCGTGTCCGGTGTGGTGTGTTTAGGGGGAATGTTGGGGGAAAACGTTGCATCAAACGAATCCGTTGCAAATTGGAATTTTTGTTATAGCTTGATTTTATTGGGGAAAAAATCGTGTTAGTTGTGCTTCCACACAACTGAAAGAAATCTGCTATCTTTACAAAACTTATTAATGATTTTGTTCCACAAAAAGAGAAACCGAATCAGCTTCGTTTGTTGCATCAAAACAAGTTCGAACGGAAGGGAACGAAAGGAACAAACTAATTAAAGTAACTTTGAACCAAGAACTGAAGTAAATAATGAAACAAAAGTCTGCTGTGCGGAAGAAAAAGGAAGAAAAAAAAACCTAATCAAACATACCGTGGGATTGGCAGAAAATTGCAAGTCTGAAAACATTATCTTAAAAAAAAAACCAAGACAGTACTAACACACAACACAAGAGAGTTTGACTGGTTTTATGTTTAGTAGGTATGCACAAAATAAAACAGAAAACAAACTCAATCCTTGCCGCCCTTGACAAAGAAAGGGAGACAAATCAAAACTCAAAGTGTAGTGCGCACAGAGATATGTGTTTGTAAATAGGCAGACTATTTGAGACGCGTGGGCGTGGTGGTGCCATTAGTGTGTGATAGTGAGATATTATTTATTGCTCCAGCGCATAACAAGCAAAACAAAAATCATGATAATAAGTATTCTAAAGCAACTTACTGCAACACTGATACCATTCTGCAAAAAAACAGGAACTTTACACAAACAAAACCACAAACAATTAGAAAATGAGAAGAGAATTGTAAACCGTACTACTAGCCTGAAAGTAACTTGTAATTGCTGAAATTAACAAAAGATTAAGAAGAAAACACTAGCAAAACAACACGAAAGACAAACTTGAGATAACAAAGCCTTATTGAGAAAAGAAAACAGGAGAGACAGTGCTTAAAACACACAGCAACAACAAACGCATGTAGAGAGAAAACAAAACAAGTGCAAAACACAAGATATCATTAGAAAAGAAGAAACGCACATAATCTCACAGCCACAGAAACAAACAAACTTGCAATACAACGCGCCCCCCGTGTGCCAATCTTTTCATCCAGCGTGTGTGCGTGTGTGTGTGTGGGCACGTAGTTAACAGAAACTCTAAAAAGACTGAATCCAGAAATCCAAAACATATGTGTGTTTCCCCATGCGCATAAAATAACATACGCACACTTAATACAAACACAACATAAACACATACCCCACACCATCTGCAGAGAAGCAAACAGAACTGAAAAATAAACAAATTGAAAGGAGATAAAAAATGCTTAGCTAACTACTAGTAGGGAAAACCCTTCTTATTCCATCATTTGTGATGTGTTGTTGTGTTTGTGTGTTAGTTCTGTTATACGATTATGCTTCTTTAACAGTGGCGCCTCGTTCCTACCCACTTTTAATTCAATGCAAGGTTTTCCGTCTTCTGTAAAGCGTTTTATAGACAAAAAATAACAATTGAACCAGCTTTAGTACAAAATTCCAGACTACTCCTTAAATAACCTGTTGTTGTAGTTCTGTTAAACGCTCATTCATTTGTTTATTCCCTCTTTGCCAATCGTTCCTCACGCGTACGTTAAGTTCTAGTAGTGACAAGGCTTGTTTTGTGTTGTTATGGTTACTGATACGTCATACATAATCATCTTCATAATTATCCATCATCTTCGCTCAGTGTTGCATGAATACAAAAAGTGGAAAGTTCCTTGTTTCTAATTTACCAAACCGAAACCTGCACGCTAGAATCAAAGAAGAAAAGAAAAAAAGAATCAAACAAAACCAATGCCAAAAACCAGCTTCAAACCACAACACGTGTTTAGAATAATGTACAGTGATGAGCGCTGTTGTAGTGTGTATAAAACAGAATAGAGAAAACAGAAAAACAAAAACAAAAGAAAAAAACAACCTACATAATTTAACGCTAAACAAAACCCAGGGCTGTGTAAGGATTGATCTAGCTGTAGAAAATTAACGAAGGGGAAGTTAAGGATGTGAACAACACATATACCGATCAAAATGTGGAACAAAGTCGTACGCGCACACACACACACACATGCCTCTCCAAAGGCAGTCGTTCGTCCCCTTCGATCATTGTTGTGTGATAGTGTGCATACAAAATCAAAACCGTTCGTTTTTCTTTCTTCAATGCCCAAAAAATGGCCAAACAAATACTCGTTTAAAAGTGTGTGTGTGTATGTGCAATTGTAGGCAGCTTAAAAGTGTGTTATGTTTTACTGGACTTAACTGATTTGTGCAACAGAAAACCATGTGAATAACACTTAACTTATAAAAAAGAAAACACACACAACCAAAAAGCTATATCGGATCGTCGTTCCTCTCAGACAACCAATAGACAAAACGAAAGCAACATACAAACAAACAAAGCAAAAAGGTGCAACTAATCCTCTCGTCGGTTCGTCAGTCGCGTAATAATCTAATAAGGAATAAAGTAATAAGGGGGGTCGTCTCTCGTCGTCGTAAACGTTAAACAAATTCGGGTAAAACTCGCGTAAATCTCGCACCATCCGTTATTCGTCGCCGCCGCCGCCGCCGCCGCCACCGTGTTCGTCGTGTAAATCCGTGTGATCGTTCTCCGTCTTTCCGCCGTCGTGGTCGTCGTCATCGTTCGTATTCGTCGCGTTCGCGTATTTATCGTCGTATTATATCAAACTCAGTCGCGTGATCGTGTCGTGTCGGTATTTCGTCGGGATCGTCGGTATTAATTAAAACAAAGCAGCAAGGATAGGGTTTACGATAGGGGATATGTGATACTACATACATAGTAGGGAAAATGTTACGTTATTTGTTTTTTTTTTCTTCTTTGTATAGGGGTTTTTTTTTAAACAAGAACAGGAAAGGAAGGGAAAAGCTCTACGGTAGGGAATAGTAGGGACTGTATTTTTGCAATTGATCATAAAAAAACAAAACAAAACAAAAACGGGCCAAAAACCAAAAACCAGCAGCTGGTGGTAGTAGTTGTTAGCTTGTAATCTGTCGTAGTTTTCTGTTATTCCTTTCCTATCTCTCTCTCTCTCTCTCTCTCTCTCTCTTTATCTTATATTAGTCTCACCCATACAACCTGTGTGAGGGTGCACTATATTGACTATTTAGTTACAAAATCACTTATTAGAAGAAAAAAAACCTCATGTACGAATGTGTTGGCTATGATGTGTATGTATGTTTACGCGAATGTGTATGTGTGAGTGTGTGTGTGTGTGTATTTAAAGAAAAGGTGTGTGTAGTTCAACTGATTTAGTTAGATTTTTCAATTACGAGATGCTGCCGTTGCTGGCGCACTGAGGCACAACAGCAGCAACTCTTTTACTATTAAATAGGAAATCAAATTTCAAATTGTTTGATTGGTGTTCAACAAACTGTTCAAAGAAAGGAGCAACCACTTACAGAAACAGAAAGGTGCTATAATATGTATGAAAAGATAAAGTTGAGTACCCGTGGCGATTGCAATAATTGTTGTGTTATCCTTTCCGATTTTACTTTACTAACTTAATTTGCTTCCCTTTGTTTTAACAAACAATCATCATACAAAGCGTGCGTCACACTGTAATTGTAAAAAAAGGCATTCTCACCTTTCCAAAATCAAATGTGTGTGTGTGTCAGAATTAATCTTAGAAAGGGAAGTAAAAAACCAAACAATGCAGACAATTTTTCATCCTGTTTTTTTAAAGTAATAAACGTATAATTAGCGAATGTGCGATTGAATGTGAATGAGTATGTGTGTGTGTGTGTGAGTGTGTATGAGAGAGTAAACAAATAGGGAAAAATACGATACAAAGATACCAGAACAGTATAGGATTATGTTAGGGAAATTCAGCGCAAAAGTGATAGCGTGTTAGGGCAAAAGCAGCAGCAGCAGCAGCAGGAGTGTTAAATAAGCAGAAAAAGGTCAAAAGGACAAAACCATGTCCAGGAGCATAGGAGCATAGGTTATATTTGTGTATTAGTATATCAACAGAAGTCTCATCCTCAATTTCTACCAATTCTCCCCCTTCCTTCCCATGGAAGTGTACCCGTATAATACTCCCTAATCATCCTTCTACATCCTCCCCTCCATTATCGATGGTTGATCGTCGTCGTGTCTCTTTTCCTCCTCTCTGCTCACATTTTTTATATGATCATTTTGTTTCCTAAAATTGCGTAGTTTTGAATTATGTTTTTGGTAAGCAAGCAAAGCTAGTAAAATATACCCTTTGCTTTTGCTAGCTATGGTGCATGCAGAATCACTGTGCCCAAACATCATTTCTCCCTACTACGTTTTTTTTTCAAGCCTAATAAAAACGTTTATAAATTTGCAAGAAACAAAAAGAAGAAAAAAAAGAAGTAGTGGGCATGTAGTGCTGTTGCCATGCTCAAGAAGATTGGGCACTTGTTAGCAGCTTACTAACGGCTCAACACTACTCATCCGTGCTCAGCATCATTGTACTATTTATGTTCTAAGAAATCGCTAAACCACGATCGCAGCACGCGGATTGTATGATGGTGTAGGTGGTTTGCCCCCCACATAGAACAACGCTTCGTTTAGCAGATACACTAAGAAATGAAAAAATCCCGTTCCAGCGTAAGACAATGCTTCTCAACGAGAGAAGAAGAAGAAAGAGAAAGCAGAAGAAGTAAAAGTACACAAATCTCTTGCAAAAACCACACAAAAACTCACTACTGAAAAGCTTTACTTGAACGACGAACAGTCGAACAGAAACTCGCTCTTCTGTACACAACAACAAAAAAGCGATAATAACAGGAGGGGGGCTCTGTCTGCCTGATCCAGCAGCGCCTCGAGAGAAGGAAGAGAGGGCACAGTTACTTAAACAAACTCTTTCTAACCAATCCAACCGGAAGCTGTAATAAAAATTACTCGCAGAAAGAATAGCACCTACCTTAGAGAAAGTGACCGAATACAAGGTGTGATTCTAGGAAGGGCAGAAAGAGTGCGACGGAACGAAAGAGAGAGCGTACATTATACAATATTTCGAATCATTAGACAGAGCAGAGCGCACCAAAACCCTTGCGAAGGAGTAGAGGAAAAATTAGACGAAACGAAACTGCGTAGCGATTTTTCTTTTTGGTTGTAGAGCTGACGATGCACTGTGATGTTCAATACAGAACAGAAGGAGCAAGACACGCACGTCAGAGAAGCTTTAGCAGAGGTTTAGCGGTAAAGGTGGTGTTGTAGAGCAAAATATACGGATAGACAAAAAAAAAAGATTTAAGGAGAGAAATAAGGTGTTGTGTCACAACAATGATTACAAGAGAATACATATTATACATCTAAATCTATTAAAACATATTTAGAAGGTGTGTATGTGCTTCATTACAGGGTTTTACCAGGTCAATAAACAACTGTCCACGTGCAATTGTCTCCTGTGAATATTCAACACAGCAGCACTACAGCGTTTTCCAGCGATTTTTATAGTTGTGGGACACTCATTCCTTGACTCTTTCCTATTGGAAGTGAACTTTATATGATGGAATTGGACTGGCTCCTTGGAAATTCCAATTGGGTGTGTCCAACAAGGGTGCTATAGAGTCCAATTCCCATTATATTAAGTTCATATCATGTAGGAAAGAGTCTAATTAGTGTCCCACAGCTAGGAGCTCCTGGGAAACCCTGTAAGGTGAACGTAGTAGGCTGTGATGGATATTCCACAGGTTGTTTATTGACATGGTCGTCAACCCTATGTTATTTATTGCATCCGAAACTATTTGCTCAAACTTACTTACCAAGCTTCTTCACTCTGTTGATTTCGGTTTTTTCTCATCCATTCTTCCATACCTCAAGCAAAGAAAGCGAAGTAAAAAAAACACACCCAATGCTCTCTCATCTTAAAATACTTAATACACCTTTGTTTTTCTGTACGTGGTTTTCCGCTTCATCATCCGTCCAACTACAATCGTTTTTGCTCGCGTAAGTTTTTCTCTTTCTTTTTTTTTTGTTTTGCTTTGTTCATCCGTTATCTTTCTGCTTTGTTTCGTTCTCGGTTCCCTTTCTATCTCTTTCTCTCTCTTTCTCTCGTTCTCTTCTATCTTTGTTTTGATTTATCTAATCATAAAAACAAGTAATAAGAATTAATTTAATAATAAGTATTAATTCGATTCGCGCGACTATCCCACTACTACTTGTTTGTGTGTGTTTGTAAATGTGTTTTTTTTTATGTTTGTGTGTTCTCGTTCCTTTCCTTCCCTTTTTTCTTTTTTTATTTATTCTGTTTCCATGTTTAGTGTTAATATGTTGATGTTTGATGTTTTTCGTCCATTCTGTTCAGTTCGAAAGCTATCGTTCCCTTTATCCTATCCCCTTCTCCTCTCCGTCGGTGTAGTTATATGATGCGCTAAAGAGATGCTGTTTGTTGCGCACTATCTCTCTCTCTCTCCCCCTGGGAAGGTTTTCCCGCTCCCGTTCGTGTTTGGTGTTTGGTGTTCGGTTCCTTTGCAGATAGCCACAAACTACCGACCTGTGTGCGCCTTTTTTGATGCTTTGTTGCGTGTGTTCCATTCCATTTCGGCTAATGTCGGCAATAATATATACGCACAATATGTGTACTGTTATAAAGGTTCCTTTTCCCCCCACTATCTCCCAATACCGACGAGAGTGTGGGCGAGAGGGAGCTGATTTTTGTTTTCGTTTTTTTTCGCCCTTAACTACTACGCGTACACAGAGAGAGAGAGAGAGAGAGATAGAGAGCGAGGGAGAGTGATATCGACGAGAGGGTTTTGCAACAATGGGAAGGATAAGGGAAACGCTCTGTGGCGATAGGCAAAATCGGTTAGTAATTGTAGTATGGAGCTGTGTATATGTATAAAAAACATACGTTTACAAATACAAAATCTCTCCCCTTTTCCTTATCGCAGCTGCTTTAAGCATGGTTCCTATATAGTTTTTTTGTTTGTTTTGTTTGTATGTTAAATCCATATTCAAGGCATTTGTTTTGTTTTCTTCTTTCTTCTTCTTCTTCTTCTGCATCCTCCTCCTCCTCGTTGTGCTGCACCGCACAACAGCAATAGGACACACAAACGATGCAATGTGTTGGCGATTTGTTGCGCATTTTTTTTTCTCTCTCTTACAATTTCCACGTACACCACATTCCCTTCCCGTGGCCGCAGCATTGAAAGGCTGATGGGTGGGTGGGAGTACCCATTCTAGTACAAAAAAAAAAAACAAAAAGTACGGAAGCTCAGTGCCGTCACTAATGCGTCAACTTTGCGCTGATGACCATGTCCGTCCGTTCATCCTTCTTCTTCTTCCCCTACTCAACTGCCTTCTTAGACTTCGTCCGGCTCGAGGGTAGAATTGCGGTAGTTGCCGCCACCGTCACCTGCTGCCGCGACCTGCTGCTGCTGCGCAGTAGTCTCGTCGGACGTGGGTGGCAACGAGGAGGGTGCTGGAGAGGACGAGGTGTCCGTCGTGGCGGCAGGTGCGGCGAGCCCGGCACCGTCCACCTCGGTCAGCCCCCGGTCGGTCATCGCTTTGACCGTTGCCTCCAGCGAGCGGATCCGGTTCTCGTGCTTCACGATGATTGCCTTCAGCTTGCGGAACTCTTCCTCGAACTTTGTCCTCAGCTCGCCAAACTGTTGCTCCTGCAAAAGCGCGTTCCGGACGGAGACGGAAAAAAAGTGTTAGTGATCTTCTTCCTAAATGAGCAATTGCCATGAAGAACACTTACCGAAACGCCACCGATTGTGATCTGCTGTGTGCCGTTGGCGGGCGATGTGCTTCCACCGCCGCCACCCGACGTTCCATTGTTGACCGTCACCGGCGAACCGTTGGCGGACGCACCGGCCGAACCGCCGGTCGATGCGGACAGCGTCTTCGGGCCACCGCTCTTCGGTGCCATCTTGTCCAGCACGTTCGACTTCTTCGTGACGGTGAGCGTGGTGCTCTGGGCCTGGGACACGTAGCCACCCTGCACGAGAAAGACGCGATCCTAATTCAGCGGGTTTCAGAGAGATGTTCTAACGCTACTGTTCGGTACACGGGAGCTTACAAACTAAGGCATGTTTTGTGTTTTCTGGCAGGGGTTATGGACGGGTTTTTGATGTTTTGCTTTACACCACCACCCGCGGAATGTGCTGTGCTTGTGCTTTTGTTAAAACGTCTTTCATCTGGCTAGTCTTTTATGTGGCATTACACACACACTTCTATACGTACCTTCAGCGAGATAAGCTGCGGATCGGCATCGGCCCCACTGATCCAGTCTTCGGCGGAGATGGACGCCTCGTCGGCGAGCGTGTCCGGGTAGAGATCCTCCTGGAACAGTTCGCTCTTGCGCGGCACCGTCATCGAGATCACCTGGCACAGCCCCCCGTTGTTCAGCCGGTAGAAGCGGGCGACCTCGCACGTGCTCACGTCGCAGCCCCGCTTCGGCATCATGCCGATGGCGCGCTGCGAGTCCGGCGTCTGGAACTGGCTAATGTAGTGGACGTACGGGTGCTCGGGCGTCACCTCGAAGTACCGGATGACCGAGTCGCCCTTGCCGCACAGGTAGATCAGGTTCGTGTCCGGATCGTACAGCGGAAACATCACGCCGTTGGACGTGTCGAGGTCGACCATCACGATCGGGTCGCCCAGTGCGTCCGGGGCGCGCAGCGAGTACTGCCGCTCGGACGACCGGTTAAAGCCGGTGGTAAAGATGAGCCCGTGCCGCAGGAAGATGGCCCGGGTCGCTTTAGAGCCTTCGTGGGCCAGCGCCTCGTTCAGCACCTCGCCGTTGCGCGGGTTCAGGATGCGGATCTTCTTGTCCTTGCACGTCGTCACCAGCTGCGAACCGTCCCAGTTCCAGCAGGCGCTGTAGATCGTGTCCGGATGGCAGTCGATCCGCACCAGCACCTCGCCCGTACCGACGTTCCACACCACGATCAGATTGTCCGAGCCGGCGGTCAGCAGCACGTTCAGGGCGGACGGGTGCCACAGTACCAGGCCGACGCGGCGCTGATGGTACACCAGATCGACCACCGGCTCGGTGAGCGTTCGGGACAGTCCACCGTCTGGAATTTGCCATACCTATCCGTGGGGGGGGGGGGGGGAGCGGGAGAATGAGAGAAAGAGTTAGTTTGATTGAAAACAGAATGGGTTGAATTATTTGAACAAAACTGATGATTGGAAGAACTAAATGGACTTTACTATTCAATTTTAGATTAAACCGGGTGATAAATAACATAAAATGCAATATTATAAGCGAAAAAAGAGGAATTTGAAGCATTTTAATTCGTATTTTCTTGCATTTCAATAGGAATCTCCACTTAAATGTACCTTTAACAGACTTCAAAAATAAGGCTCGCTTAAAACAGCAACTTGCATACCTTCAGGCGTGTCGCCACCGAAGTAACTCGATTGGCAAAATTAGCAAAATATTATAAGCATTGATATGTTTCTTTTATTACACTATGGGATGTTAAAACTATTGCTCAAGAAGACAGCAAAGCCTATAAAAATCCAAATGTGTCATCTATTTTTTATACAAAACTCAACCTCTGAACATCCTTTGCCAAGCGCCTAAATGTATGCACTATGATTTTATTTCATGATTTGGTTATTAATTGAAGGTAAATATTAATGAAAAATCAATGCAAAGGTCTAATAAAGAAGGACCCTACTTGAAAAAGATCGCGATCTATTTATACACCTCATAAATAGCAAAAATGTTTAACACTGGGTCGTCCAAGACATTAATCTATCGTGTCCCTTTCCTTGCGCATCCTGTCCCTGTACTAATGCCCTGCTGGCATTGGATTTGTTTTGCTCTCGAGTTCTCTCTCCACTACCTTGACCGCGCGTGCTCATCCCTAACCTTCGGCTGCTGCTGCTGCTACTACTGCCGCCTTTCCTCCCCTCCAACCACCTTCGAGACTTACCTTCACGACGCAATCTTCCGACCCAGATGCGATGACATTGTCGTTGTGCGGGCACCAGGCAATATCCAGCACGGGGCCCTTGTGCCCACCGACCAGTGCATGGTCCGCCGCGATTCGTCCGACCTGCAAAAGAAGAAGAAGAAGAAGAAGATCAGATCAGAGAGATGCGGGTTTTTTTTTTAATTTTGTTCATTTCCGAACGAAGGAAAAACGTTCTCTAGACGCCAAAGAAAGAATGACATTGAGTCCGTGGCGCACACTCAGGAGGAGGTGACCTCAATTTCCACCCACCACGATCATCACCACCACCACCATCAGACCAGTAAGTCAGTGAGAGATGATCGATGCTTGTTTTTCACATTAATTAGCGCTTGGAAGAGTTTTATTCCCATTGCGAAGACATTAAACCGGACTTATCACTAAGATTTTGGCCCACAGGCCTCTACAAACAGAGTTATTGAGCTTGAACTTCATGGTTTGTAATCTTCCCAGGAGAGAGGGGAAAAAAGACTCCGAAAACAATGATTACAGCAGGACTGATGACACCATCGATTTATTGGGAAATTGATCCCTCGTCTTCCAGTGCGTTTCTGCGCTAGTAATCCATCTTTACGGTTCAACGGTTCACGATTACGCTTGCGTACGCAGTCGTAAAACTTGATCAACACAGTTTCAAAGCAAACCACCGCGTTCGATTACTTATCCGTTCAACCGTGTAAAAAAACTTCGATTCGGTTGTACATGATGATCTTTCACTTCGCTGGCATATCTCTGCGGGGCAGGAAAATTAACCCCCCCGCACAAACAAAAAAAAAACACAAACGCCAGCCGGTAAAGTGTGAAAATATCGGTGCATTAAAAAGAAAAGAAGTGTCTTTAAAAATAGTTTTGCACACGAATGATACACGAATGGGCGCGATCGGCCAGTTCGAAGATACGCCTCTATACGCCTTCGCACCGAACAACAACGTCTCGAAACACCTTCCTTTTCTGCCAAACCATTCCAAACCCGTTGCGCTATTTACGCCAAAAACATTAAACACACGATCGTTTGGCGCATGGTAGATCACGTCGCGGATGGGGAGAGAGTGCGCTGGTCATGGGGCAAAGGATGTTTACTTTTCCAGCTCGCAAAACACAGCACGCCCTTTCTTGCTCCAGAGCGCACGCAAAAGGGCGGTCCGTGCGCAAAACGCACCCTCAGCTCGTGGAGAAAAAAAGGAAATGGCACCCACGCGGGACTTTCCTTATTTTTTTTTGCAAAATAAAATTGGCAAACACGGTGCCCTAATGCCAACACACACTAATGAGAGGCCAACCGCATAATTAATTATTAACGCCAAATGCGAGGGAGGCTCCCTCCTTCCCGTTCGCGGAGCGTGCGCGCGTCCCGGTCCTTATACGGTCATATACGGCGGTCGTGCCCCAATCAAACGCGATCACTCACGTGGTCGCCCATCATCCTCAAGCAACGACAACAACAACAGCACCTGCCCTGCTGAGAGACACACACACACACGAGAGCATCCTTCGTCGCCATCCATCGTTTTGGTCTTCCCTTCCTTCTGCAGCAGCATCTGAGCAGACGAAAACGCTGATGGGGGAAGAATTTATAGAATCGCTCTCTGCGTGTGTGTGTGTGTGTGTGTGTGCGCCACCTCATTTGTCGCGTGTTTCCATAATTAAACCACGCGTGCTGTGTAGTACCCACCCAGCGCTCCTGCCCCAAATCCCCCCCCCCCTCCCCCACCCCTACGCATGTATGCCGTCCGTTCGATCGGTCGATCATGCGGCAGAGCGCGGAAGTGGCAGGAGGATAAAGGTGGCGAGATGATCAAATATTTGAAACATTTGAACTGCAGCCAAAAGGCGTGCGTGTGTTGCGGTTTTTTGCACTCACCCACATGTGCATGCATTAAAATGGTAAATAATCTACCTTTTTTTAACTTCTCTCTCTCTCTCTCTCTCTATCTCTCTCTTGATCTTAAACTCAGTACGGGGGCGGGTGGTCAATTTGTGAATGGATAAATAATAAAACCGGCCAGCGAGTTGTTGTTTTGCGCGACAGAAAGTAAACAACCTTCTTGGGTTGGATGGATATGAACGGGGGGCGGGGTACGGTTCCGTTACCATCTTTGTGCAATTTTCCTTTTTTTCCCCACCCCGCATAAGGAATTCCCGCACAATTCGGGTCGTGTCACAATAACAGCTCTATCAACGAAACGGGTCTTCTTCTGCGACTCGTGACAGTTTGTGTATCATTTTTTCAACTGTAAATTGTTTGTGACAGAGAGAATTCCGTCGCAAAAATTGATGACAAAGAAACATTGATTGGTAGGGCGAGGAAGGAACTGTACAGAAATAATCAAATATACGTTTAAGGGCATTATTTTTGCTTCCTGTTTTGTTGCGGCATGTTCTGTTTTCGCGCAGATCAGTATAACGCCTTCACATATCATATGAGTATACTCTTTAGCAATGTTCGTGCAACAAATCAAGACAACCAAACTACAAACAACTTCAATGCCTACACAACTACTACAAAGCCATTTTATAATTTTTTTGGATCTGGTGTTCTTCATTTAGGTTATTTAATGCGCAATTTCAGTACCAAATCAGCCTGTGAACTAACATTTAAGGACAACTAATTTCCATTATTCACTGTCAGCACCATGCTAGTTAAAACCGGGAAGCTCCCTGGCTATTTTGTTAAGGAATAGAAACTATTCGACCGTTAATGGATCTTATGAATTTCTTGCACTTATGCACAGTGTTCCGACATTTTTCAAGAGATCGGAATGATTGTTTGCAAGGAACATTGTTAAAGAGTATTCTTGACGACGTGTGAAGAAAGAAGTCCGATAAGAAAAATTAAAACTCTTACTTAAGTACATTATTGCCATCACAGTCCACAATGCTGCTTACAAGATCCTGTCCCAGATCCTGTTCTGCAGAATTGAAAGACCTTGCTACAAATTTCTTCGCCAGCTACCAAGTTGGATTTTCTTGGAGGCAAATCCACCAGATCTTCGGCAGATCCTCCAGAAGTGCCGAGAGCTCCAGATCCTTACGCACCACCTGTTCATCGACTTCAACTCGGCCTACGACTCCATAGACCGGAATGAGCTATGGAACATCATGAGGCGGTACCGCTTGAAGGTGTCATTCGAACTCGCGCGGGGCTCTAGCCAACGATAGCCGTGGCATGATCTTCTACCGGTCTCTCCAATTTCTTGACTTCGTGGATGACATCGACATCATTGGCAGGACAAAAGCGAAGGCGTGTGAGGCGTACACCTGACTCAAACGCGAAGCAGCAAAGAATTGGATTTAGAAACAATGCAACGAAGACGAAGTACCTTCTTGCCGGAGACTCAGACCATCTGAGAAGCAGTGTATTAGTTTACGGCAACAATCTCTAGATGGTAAAGGAATTCTGCTATCTTGGGACGGTTGTTACTTCGAACAACGACATCACCAGAACTGCACGCTGCGAACCGACTGCTGAGATCCGGAAGACTTCGAGACCGCACGAAAAGTGAGAAATATCGCACATTGATCCGTCCGGTGGTCCTTTATGGACACGAGTCTTGGACCATTCGAGTTGAAGATACAAACGCTCTGGACGTGTTTGAGCGACGCATCCTCCGGGCCATCTTTGGCGGTATGTACGAGCGTGCAGGATAAGGATAAATCACGAGCTTGCTGAGCTGTATCGCGAACTGAGCATCCTGACGGTGGCGAAGTCTGGCAGGATACGATAGTTGGGGCATGTTATGATGAGGATGCCCCATCAAGAAGGTGTGTTCGACGGATATATGGCCTAAGTTGCCAGTCCTAAACCAATTGAAGTTGGAAGGTCATATTGCAAGAGCGGTATAGTTTGGAGAAGGTCCAGGAAGCTGGATTGATGTAACCTCACACAGCAAAGAAGAAGAAAAAGAAAGACAGCGACCTCCAGTTCGGCACGAGGCCCATGTGAGCACAGCGAACTCGATGCCTGGATCTGAACCTGTTACAGATAGGGTGTCTATATGGATGGGAGACTGAAGCCAGGGACCGAGCATCCTGGAGAAGGATTGTTGATTGGGCTATGTCACACCGCCGTGCTCTATCGCAAGCAGGCCAACAAGAGAACAAGAGATAGAGAGAGAGCGCGAGAGAGACTCTAAGGAACTGTCCAGGAAGCTTCAAATCCAAAAAATATTAGGTATATGTCTTCAGGTTTCACTTATCCTTAGTACCAAAAAAAAGAATAAGTTTTAGTAATTCTGTCTATGGGGCCCTTTCCGTTTGAAATTCGTAGGCTGAAATTTCAGCCAGTCAGCTGTTTGCATTGTATAGCAGTTTTCGAGCAGCTATCTAATTGAGTATAATATACAGGTGGGCTTATCCCAAGGTGTATGAATTTAGAAGGCTGATTTTTATCGCTTCTGCTTCTGAATGAAGATTGTAAGAGTGTTTTGAGTATTCGTCAAGCCTCCAGAAAGCTCGTTGGAGCAAAAGTTTTCACTCGTTCTGTCAAAAAGTGATGTTGATGATGAAAATTAGTTATGAAAAAATGCTATAAGACCACCTGGACTACATACACTTTGATTCCAGATTCCACCACCTGATCTCTTTAATGCACCTTGGGATAAATGTAAACAAACCTGTGTTTTCGAGCAGGTACTCGAATCTAATTCTAGCTTTTAGGCTAAAATTTTCTAGACTGAAAATCGCAGGCTAGTTTTTTGTGTGGTTTTGTATGGATTGTTTACATGATTTCAGCCTCCAACTGTCAAACTCCATACAAAAAACTAACTAGAATCGTGAAGGCCCCCTATTTTTGTTATTATTAGGTCAATGTTTCAGTAATACTAAGCAGTTAGATCTAAAAGTTGCATATTTTCAAGGAATTTTGAGATGAAAGATTGGCCGTTTAACATGATTGTTGGAATGAAACCGATCATTTTTACTCATTTTACAACAGTTTATTGCTGTTCCAAAAACTCGACAAAACCTTAAAACATTAGTTGTTGTTTGTTTAACCTCTATAAAGCAAACACGCTGAAATCAACACGAATTCCACCAAACCATTCGCTGCGGGCCGTGTGTGTATCGTTGAGTTCACTGGAGTTCAATAAATTCCAAATATAAAATAAATGAACCCTTCTCCGATTTTATCGAGCAAAAACTCCATCCGATCCGACCATATTCCAAATCGCCTGTTTGTCTAACCTTAACCAGCCGGTGTGGAGCAAGCGGGACTAAAGACTGATGACGAAAGCGATCAAGAACGCACAACATTTAACCTCCAAACCAAACCCATTGAGCAGCCAGTAGCAACAAAACATCACGAGCACACGGCCCCCGGGGCAGGAAAATTCACTTTAAAGACGATGCGATTTCACCGGAAAACTCGGGGCTCTTCCCCTCCCCCACCCTCCCCAAAGCTTGTGCGCACGTACACGCGCGCGCCATACGACAACGACACGCATACGACACGCACGATGATCTCGCGCAAGAAGCAGCCGAACGCACACAGCAGCCTGTGCTACTTGTCTCCTGGGTCTATCTCATATGAGAGCTGTGAAAACATCCCTTCCCTTCGTTCCTCCTTTTCCCCTCTGTCTCGCCAAAACGCAAGAGAGGAACGATGACTCAATGTAGGATTTTGCACCGTGCCCTTCCCCAACATCCGATACGTTAGCCGTCGTCGTCGCCTAGCCTAGCTACCCCCGCCAAGCAAACCCTCGAACACACTCCTCTCTGTGGGATGCTTGCGCTCACTGCGAATCGAAGTTAAATTCAGAAAGAATGCTCTAAAATTAGCATCGCCGATGGAGGAGCTATTTTTGGTGCCGGCGGGCCGCGCGCACACACTTTTCTCTCAGCCGACCGACCGAAATGTTGGGCCGAAAATGCGCGCGTGATCACGAAAAGGGGGGGGATGGGGAGACTTTTTTTGGTCACCGGACGTACTGCAATGTAGCGCGTGCATCGAATGCGTTATTGCTCTCCCCCATTGTTGTTCCCCCTTACTAAATCCTGGCACAAGATTAAGGAAAACTGCTACTGCTAGGCCTACTGCTGGAAACGGTGGCCCAAAAGATCACCATAGCAACACACATACGCAAAGCACCACCACCACTACTTACCTTATTGTGTGGAAGTACGATGAAGGCACCGCCGCCCGCCGACTCGACGATGATGGCCAGAAACTTCGGATTGACCGCGCAGAACGTCGAGTCCCAGCTGCTCTTCGACACGCGTATATTGTCGTAGCACTGTTCGCGCTTCAGCGCCTGGCCGAACACGTGCCGGAACTTGGAGCTTCTCACCACACGAAACGACATCTTCCTTTACACCGCACACACACACACACACACAGACGCACGCACGGACACACTGGCCTACTTGTAAAAAAAACAACCGGCTACACAACAATCCACCTGTGCGCTCCACACTTTAGGCACTTTTTCTTAAGTTCAAAACACGTGCACTCACTTTCTTCAAAGCCCTTTTCTTTTACTTTTGCACGTTATCACAAACTGAAAATAAAAAAAAAAATAAAATAATTTTCATGATTTCTTTGTTCTAAGGAAACACTTGCACTGACTAACGTTACTGTCTGCCCGCGTCCACCAGTCCACCAAGTCCACCGAAACGATAACACACACACACACACACACACACACACACACACACACACACAAAGGCGCACGTTTTGTGGGATGACGTTTGCAGATGAATTGGAAAAATCAAACACCGTGCAACGGACCCCGTCTTTCATTCGGCACTCCTTTTTTGGTCAATGGAAAGAAGCAGTTTCTTCATGCGCAGCACACACACCACACATTTGCGCCACGCAACCGCGCTCGCAGTTTCCTTTACCGGACTCGCAGCAGATCGAACACACTTTTCTACTAATCGAACGGATGATGTGAAGGGGAGTTTGAAGCGGGGGAAAGGTTCCAGTTTTTTTTTGCCATCCACCACCCACTGTTATCACTGTTTGCTTAAGGGGAGGGTTTTCCCCCCCACTGCTGTCAGGGTTAAGGGTAAAGGAGCCTTATCTTCAGAACTCGGTGTGTGTGTGTGTTTGTTTTTGTGCCTTTTTATATTATCGCAATCGATAAGACTCCACCACCACCAACTCCACCACCAAGCCATATCCGTTAATGCCTTTTTGGCCCTTTTTTCTCGCTGATCAACCCCTCCGTCTGACTAACGATGTTTTTTTTTATCGCAAATGACTCATCAAACTCAAGGTTTAATGAGTTAATTTACAGCGGGAAACTGGAAGGCACTGTGGAAGTGTTCTTGGCCGATAATTGCAACATTGAAATTAAACTTTATCTTTCGACCGATTTTTGGATTAAATTGAAACGTTATCAGACTTTTTCGGTGAAGACTCGTTTCTATGAATATAATAATATCCTACACACACATACTACACACATGTTTGCAACATTCCATTCATTCCTTCACGCGCTCGCTAGACAAAGCGCCACAATCAATTATGACTCGTACTCATTTTGAACGGCCATAATGGAGCAATAAATGACTCATAAACACACACACCACGCCCAAATGGCATCATTCTTTTAGCCTTTCCTTTGCATGAATATCACGTCGGTAATTATAATTCTCACAGCAGCCCCCTATCGCCCTTCAGTTAATTAATTGGCACCGATCGCTTCCGACGCGAGACACCATCCGATGTTAAATCATTCCACTGCTGTTTCTACTACTGTTTGCAATCGAAAGTGGCCACACTTATCGCTTTATTTTCATCGCCCAACCAGATAGCGGAATAGATAGAGCCGCGCGCAATGATTATCGCAAAATAAATCCCCCAAAAGCGACCCGAACGCGTAATGATATAAGATCCCCCCACACTAGAAGGAGGGCAAATCGAAACGACAAACCAAAAAAAAGACGACACTGCAACCAACTACTAAAATGTCTTCATCGGCGGGCGATCGGTGATGTATTTTTAATCGCACTACAACAAACCGTTCCATAACCTTGCGTCGTACACCAAACAAAATCCGCATCAATCCACCTCAGGTGTGCTGCTGCTTATCACACCCATCGGGATGGGGATGGGGTGGTGGAAAGGGGGGAGCACAGTATTTGATTTTTGTTGTGTTTTGTGTGTTTTCGCGTGGTGATGATGGTGGGGCGATATGGCGACACCGCGCGCATTTGTCGTTGCATTGCGCGCTGCCTGCCGCCCCGCTTGTCACCCATTAGTGCCGCAAAACTGTGTTTGCAGAAGCGTAAAACAGCGAAGTTGTTAGCGGTGGATTTCCAGCTCCAACGAACCGAACCAAAGTGGCATGGGGAGTGAGAAAGAAAGAAACAACAGAAAGAAAAGTAGCATAAATACTACACCACCATCGTACGAAGCGCCACACACCAGCGCTGGATGGGGCATTTTTCACTTTCATTTCGAACGGGGTGTGGTGAACTGCCGAATGCTACTGGCACTGGGAGAGGGGTGGGTGTTTTGTTGTCTCTCACAACAATCCGCGAGTCACCTGTGTCACTTTAGTGAAGTGTGAAGCAAGTCGGCTTCATCCTTTTTTTTCCAATTACATCAGTGCGAGCGATGATTGGCGTTCGGACACCACATAAAAATAAAACCGATTACGGGGTGCAGTTTTCGGGGCGTCCGTTATCGGATAGATAAAACGATTAAATTCCACCACCACCGCCACCCCTCACACTCACGCTTTCGATGATGCGCGTTTGGGGGGTTTTTCTTGGTCTAACTTTCTGAAACGGGGATGCTGTGTAACTGGGCACCGAACTGAGTCTTATTAGCGAACTGCTGCTCGATTCGTTTCAATTCCCAGCTCCAGCAACGGATGGGGGCTTGCCAACCCCAAGAACACGAACGATTCGATCTTCTCCATTCAGCAAACTGGCCGTTGAGGTCGTCGTGCACCCGGAGGGAAGGTGATGTTCCAAAAAGGCGCGCGCGAATACTATTTAAAGCATTTTACCTCACCAGACCGGCTGACGTCGTCGTCGATCAGGCAGCAAACATCTGACCTTCGCGCTGGCATTTCACAGCCGGCGATGAGGAGTTATTTGTGTGGGTAAAAAATCATGAATTGTGTGCCCTTTTCGTTTGCCGCTCTGCCAGTGTAATGTAGAAGTTGACAGCAGATGGCGGGCATAGTACGATTGACACATTTCACACAGCGCACCGGGGAGACATCCTCATGCGTCGATGTGTGCTTTTTTCCCCCCTGTAGGAACGTTCACAGCCAGTTTCATCTTCAACTCGCGTCAATTGGCAGTCGGGTGCGTTCCTGCAAGTGTACAAAATACCGAATGAGTAAGAGGATGGTCACGCGAAACAAAACAAAAACGATGCGATCTCAAGAATTATAAATGCAGAATCTTTACGCTCGTGTACGTGGTTCCTGCTCCTCCTCTTCATCGGGTTGTCTGTGTGTGTGCGCCTTCGTAGTGTGTTAGTGCGTCCGCCAAACGGTCTCCGCCTGCGCCTCTCCCGTGGTAGAAATATCGACGAATTATTCACAAAACCGGATGTACCGGATGATATCATCAGCCCGTCGTCACATACAGCACACAACCCCCCATAGGGGAATAGAGACTGTTGTGAGAAGCGTACTGTTTCTTTCGTACGTTACCACACCAGCAGGCCGTGGAGCTGGCTTTGGACGGTCTTTTGCGAGTGTCTGCGACGACAACAGGCAAAGAGGGAGAGACACATTTGCTAAGGGCTTTTTTGGCTGCTTTTGGCTGTTTCCCGTGTTTCCACAAACAGCTGACGCTGGCAGACCATCGTCGTGTCGTTTCGTCAGCATTGCGGTACGAAGTGCGCCGGTCGGGAAAATCGATCAAAGCGAAAGTGGTGGCGGTGGTGGTGCCCGGTATCTTGCACACAATTTCACCGGCACGGGGCCAATTGCAGCGCAATCTCATCTGCATTGGCGGACACACACACACACACGGTTGGCCAGCCGGCCGGCTATCGGACCAGACCCCGGATGAAACCCTCTCCACACTCGCACACACACACACACACACACACACACGCGCGCGGGTATTTGAAGTTTCCATCCGGACGCACACGTTGGATGGTGGCTCGTACCGTGGTTGCTGCTGCTGCTGCTGCTCTCATTTTCTACACATTGCAATCAATACGCGAAACGAAACCGGCGCCCGAAATGCGTTCACACACTTTTTCATCTTTACCAAACAGGACAGTGGCGAAAGACAGGAGATCGGATGGATGGGGCGGGCGCTAAAACATTGGCTTGCTTTTTTCTTCTTTTTTGTTAAATATATAATCCACCAGCCAACTGCGCCCGTAACCGTAACAACACGCACCACGGATGGACAATCCACACCTACCAGCAGCGTGTTGTGGCACAGTAACACGTACTTTTCCTCCCATCGTGCGCGGTGAGGGTGGGATGGTGTGGATCAAACATCAAATGCGCAATCTTCCTTTGTGATAGCAGCAGCATCAGGTTGTAGAGAGTATGCTCGGCGTGGGAGGAAGAAGAGATGGTGCTGCACAGCGAAAAACTGGCATACCGCATTGGAAAAGCGGATGACGCGGTATTTAGCACACACACACACACACACACACTCACTCGGCGATAGAGATGGAGGTGGAAAGTGTCGGATAATGTTTTATTGATTGAAGAACCGGCTGCATTCGGTCTTTCTACTTCTTCTTTTTGTGCACTAATCTATTAGACCTAGGGGTTGAGTTGGTAGTCAAACATTTAATGAGCTCTTTGCATGTCCTTCAAAGAAGGAGTTTCAAAGCAATTTGAAGTTGGAGCCTGCTTTACAAGGTTTACCAGGGGTTCTCATAGTTATGGGAGAATTGCCTCTTCTTGAGTCTTTCTTATGAGAGGTGAACACAGGCTCCTTTGAAATTCCTATTGGATTTGTCCAACAAGCTATAAAGTACAATTCCCATTACATTAAGTTCATTTCTTATAAGAAAGAGTCAATAATGTGTCCCACAGCTATGAGAACTCCTGGAAAACCCTGTAAAGCAGGCACCGCCTTCAAATTACTTGATCGTTCGGTATCAAATTGAAGTTGATCGTTCGGTATCATTCTCAGGGCGTAGGACATGACTATTAGGGCATTTATAGGTTGTCTGGCATCATGTTTAGGACATCAAACGTTTTTAAATGCATTTATAACTGAAATTATGCATCATTTTACGCGGTTTTTTCTTCTTCTATTGTATAAACATTGATGTTCGTCTGATTCAGATTCATGTATCGTAATGAGTATTTGGAAAGATTCAATGAATCTGAATTTCGGTGAAAAAAAAAAAAGAATTTCGATATCAAGATACATGAATCTCAACATTCATGAATATCTATGAAATAATGAATCCCAACAGATTCGTAGAACTTAAGCTTCTTCTTATTCCTCTTCTTGGTGTAACAACGACCTACGTATTCATTCATGTCTATACAGCCTTTCGTGACTTCTTAGCAAGTATACCCAAGTAGCCGGATAGTATATGTCCTTGCTACGGGTCCTGCCACGTAGCCGAGTCCTTGCCACGTAGCCGAGTCCTTGCCACGTAGCCGGATATTATGTCCTTGCTACGGGGAGAAGGCCTATGCGAGGCTTGAACTCACGACAGACACGTTGTTAGGCTGTGCGAGTTAACCACTACACCTCGGGATCGTGAAAATTCAATACCTTGGAAATCATAAATGTCTGAAGATTCATGAATTTTCTAGAGATTTATTATTCTTTACCGATGCATAAATCTTTGGAGATCATGATCATGTAAAGATAGATGACCAAATGGAAGGTTTCAACACTCTTATCGTTTCTACAGATTATCAACTTCTTTTGCAATGAATTCAAACGGAAGTTTTGAAGACAGTATCCTCCAATCCTACAAGTTGATCTTCAAGAACTAACCTGAATTTCGCCTTGCCTTGTCTCAAAAGGAAACACACCCACTTCTTTATGCTAAACCTTGCCGTCTTATCTCTTCTTCCTCTATCAAACCGAAGCTGCCGGCGAGTGTATAGAGAGAAAGCGAACCGCTGTGTTCTTTCCTCTTTCCACTTGTCTCTACACTCCATTTGCCAGAATGCGGGAAAGCTAGTGAAATCAAAGTGTTTGGCCGTTTTGCTGTTTTGCCATTTTTTGTTTGTTTGCGATTGTTGTTTCTTCCACACCCTGTTTCTCGTCTCCGGTACTGGCCGGTTTGGCCTATTTTGTACACCGCTGGCCAGTTGACTGGTTGACGAAGGTCACACCGACAACGGTCTCGTCTTCCTTTTTCGAAGCGAAACCAGCGAAAGGGAGAGCGAGAGGGCGGAGCTCTTATTCTATGCAAAACTTTCTCCAAAACGGCAAAGCAAACCAGCAAAGTCAAGCAGGCCATGCCAGGGGTATGGGTTAGCTTGAATCCGCGGTTTTTGAAGAATTGTTTTAACGTACGACGAGACCTCAACCAAAACATCAAACAATTGAAGGCAAAGCGAACCTATCGTTTGGAGACGACGGGGTCCCGGCCCGGGTCGTGCGGATGAGTCGACCGTGTTGGGTTGACCTAATTGTTTTTTTTTTCTTTTCTTACCAAACACACACACACACACGTACGAGCCGGAGAAGGCTACTGCTGGCCAAAGCGCAAAGGCCGCACTACTGCTGAGGGGAAAAGCAGAAAATAACCCGCTTAATAAAAACATTATCTTGCACACGTTCCTTCCCGCGGGGTTTTGGTCGCGCGAAGCAGCGAACCTCATTAGTTAAGTAGTTTTCCACGGACACTCTGCTGGGAGCGTGCGACAAACCGGCCTGCCCTTCCCTTCCCTTGTTCTTGCCTTTCAACACACACACACATCGAAACGGACGACAATCTCCCCTTCCCCCCTCCACCCCCCAAGGGAGCGCGGAATATCTCTCGACGCGCAGCGCATACGTAGTAGCAGCAGCAGCAACCTTTGCGTAGAGCATCTCGGGCGACCGATTTCGCGCCTGGCGCGCCTCTCACTTGTTGGCAGCGCGGCACGCGGAGACGACAGACCTTGGTCAAATATTTTCAGCACGTACTACACACACACACACACGCACAAACGTACACTTTACACGCAGCAGCAAAGCAAGGGTCTCTTGCGGTAAAATTCACTCTCAAACTCCACTTGCTGCGACAAGCGCGTTGGTCTGCTTGGGTTCACTTGGGAACCGGGGGGTGTTGGCAGTAGGTGGGGGGGGAGAGAGATGCAAGTAAGGAATAATAAAAAAGCGGACCCGAAACAACCGCCCACTCGCGCACTGACTCGCGCATGGTTCCGACCACACCGATGGGGAATGGTCATCAGAGTTCCAGCCCAAGCCACGATCTGTCTACATCTTTTGCGATCCATTTGATTGCTTTTACTTTTTTTTTTTCGCCACCCCACCCTTCTGAACCAACCATTCCGAACATTCGTGTCTCAAAGAGGGCCTTTTAATCTCGCTTGATCTGATTCACTCCAAAACGGAAATCATCCATCCCCCGCCCAAGTAGATCCCGCAGGAACGTTCGAACCTATCTAACCGCAGCGAGGGACAACAAAAAACAAACGCGTTTTTTCGTCAAGCCATTTTAATACCAAAAAAGATCCTGCCATGGACACACACACACGATCGTGGATTACGTGATCCTCCTCCCTTCGTGGTGTATTTATGGGTTTTGTTCGCAAAAATATGTACGTCGGTCGCGCGCGATCACTCTCTCTCTCTCTCTATCTTTATCCTTCTCACTCTCATGAGATATGCGTATCCGAGGAGGCAAGATTTTCAATCACACATTGGCAACACACAGCCTGCTTGCTACGCTTGCCTGCCCGCCTGCCTTCATGCTCGTCTTGGGGCCGTGCTTGGGCCGCGCACCACCCGTAAGATCCCGTCTGCCCACTTCCCACACGCACGCACGCACGCACAGGGGGCACCGAACTCGTGGCCAACCGGTGGGACCGGGTTGGGACATGTAAGCAGCAGCAGCACACTTTAAGCCAGCGATCGAAGACAAGTTTCTCACGGACGAAGTTCACTTTGCAAGTGACCGAATCACTCGCACACACACACACACACATACCAAGCACCATTCACATCATCATCATGCCCGCACTGTGTTCTGTGGCCGTCTTATGTTTTATGTGCCGACCGCTCCCTCTCTCTCTTGGCAGCATTATTCTTTAAGGCGGGGTAGATGCGATTGTGACTCGACCAGAAGAAATTAAACTCACACACGCACACACCGCGCGATAAGCCGAAATGATCCGTGTCACAGCACGGGACGAGAGTACTGCTGCTGGTTCTGGCCCTGTTTATCGCACACAACGCCAAGCACTGGCACTGCGTTCCCTTTCTTTTTCAAAAAACGGAACCACACTGGGAAAGAAAGACAGCCACCAGCCAACCCACGGCAACGCGATAAGCCTTTTTGCCAAAACGCCTCCCCACACCAAACGCACACACACACCACACTGCACCGCAACACTGCAGCTGCTGGCTTACCCGAGACCGTAACCCGTAAACACACACGCCGTGTCACCGTCGGAAATGCAAATGCGCGCACCGCCGGTCAAAAATTTTGCAGCCGCACACACGCAAAACTGGATATATATAATTTTTAATGTATCACGATCAACCCAAAAAAGGCAATGCTTCGGGCAGGCAGTGGTGGTCAATCGGCACCAGGGCGTCGATCTGCCAGTGCGACAGGCATACGGTGTCAGTTGGCCGCACGAATCGCCGACTGTGGGGTGATATAATAATGTACTGCCATTTGTGGACTGATTTTGGATATTTTTACACAGCACGCGCACGAAAAACACTACACTTACCTGTTATTTCGATAGAAATTCTTTTCGCCTTTGCGGATTTCTCGCGACGCACGATTGTTTACCACTGCAGCATCGGCATGCGGATGACAGCCGATGTCGGCGTGTTTATACCGGTCGGTTTGGCACGTCGGACTGTGTGTCTGCGCCTAATCGTTGGTCGCGTTTCGAGAGATTTTCAATAAAATTTCATTATTTTTACAATTTAAACACTTTTTGATGACCATTTTTTCATCAGTAAAAGTGGTATTGCATGTTTTTGCACGAAGATGAATGATTGAATCAATTTTTTTAATCTTTTGTTGTTCATTGCAACGGTCCAGCTGGTATAAGCCACTGAACTGAAATTATTCGAATTCAAATTTGAAAATAAACGGTTTGCGCTCAATGGACATGTGGCACACGGTTGCGCTTGTGGATCTAAATTATCGCCCAAAGCGGCCTGGTAATTGAAGAAAAGGTAAGCTTTTTTGTGAAGACAAAATCTTACAGATAATAACTGCATTAAGATAAAAGATATCTATTTAGAACAACTCGGTGTTGTATAGCCACCATCATCTGGGGTACCACGTGGTGACGGAGATGTGTGTCTTCGTGTGTGATGACACGATAACTGAACATTGATCGCCAAAAACAGTTTAGTTTTGCAGATCTGACCAGTGGCATACGTCTCAACTCTAATAGTAGCCTTTCTTGTGTGTTATCGGTGATCTCTCACTGCACGGCAACGGAGCGTACGCACGATTGATGTCATCTGTGACGCGAGATTATACCGCCATACGAATTAGTTGAAAAAAAACCACGTGGTGATCATGCGAACTCACATCATTCGTAAGTGAGCTCCGATCATTTAATGTTCCGATCATACGTTACATTACGCAAAGATCGCAGTTGGACTACATCGCACTTGCATTGAAATTACGTCGGACGTTCAATAATCACATATATGTATGAGACAAAATACAGAATGACTCGCCTTTTAGATGAAGTTGTTCAGAAGAATGTTTGGGTACGGGTTACAGTGAGAGTGTATCGTTGTAGTGCCTATTTCTTAGATTGCTTAAGGAACTATGATATAGGTGCTACAATGATACACACT
Source organism: Anopheles coluzzii (assembly GCF_943734685.1). Classification (NCBI taxonomy): domain Eukaryota; kingdom Metazoa; phylum Arthropoda; class Insecta; order Diptera; family Culicidae; genus Anopheles; species Anopheles coluzzii. The sequence continues at coordinate 100,057,367 of NC_064670.1, read as the reverse complement.
AGCTGTGCGGTAATTGCTTTATTATGCCGCTCATATGACTCTCCTGGCTTCGAAAAGCTGACTATCATTTGAAACGCTTTTTCTGCTTTTCTTACTTCTTTTTAGCGTAACATTCTACGCGGTTAAATGTCGGCCTATATAGACTGCAGAGACTTATTAGTACCTCACAGTCGGATACTAAGCCCTTGCTATAGCAAGACGGTCCGGTTGGGATACGCTACCGTCCGACCTTGTATGAGCCCCTGCATCTAAAAAATGTAGCCCCTGCATCTAACACTACCGAACGCAACCAGTGAGCATACATATTATCCATCAAATTTGTCGTAGGGTATCGTTAGGCTTGGAATAATCTATTGTATTTGAATGCACTAAAACGGGTTTTTGCCCTATTTCAAATAGTTTGGAAATCCTGAAACTTAGGACCTGCCAACTATTCTAGATCATTCAAGTCATGTTGATCATCAACGAAATAAAAAAGAATTCAAAAATATCTTCAAACAACACGCAAATCTTCATTGGAAACCTTGGAATCTTGTTCATTTAGCTTTACTCATCAAAATTTCAGTTAATGTAAATATTTCCCATTCTTTACTGCACTTTCAAAATAATACAGATTAACAATAAACATTAGGTTATTCGTTTTATCTTAAAAGCTTCAAACTAAACTCATTTGATATAGCTTATCAAACCACATTGATCGTATGCTTCCCCGTGCACATCCTACTCCACAACCCCCACAGAACGAAACGACACATTTTATAATCCCTTGAACAGCGCAGGCCGTGCCCTACAGGTGCAATCTTATTTTGTTGTGGCTGATTTTGTGTCCGGATTGTCTAATCGCTAAGCTACTAGACGCCGAGCTTCCCATTAATTACCGACCCTGCAACCCAGTCATAACAGCGATTAGCGAAAATGCCAAAGATGGCTCATATTTTGTGTGTTGGTATTATTTTTTATTGCCCACCACCCCCTTGGGGGCGTGCATCATTTATGCTAATCGACCGATTACTATTTGTCTTGCAGTTGTATATATGCTCTCCGGTCCGGGTTGCTGTCCGCTCGCTACTAACAGTGGTGACATAGATACAGAAAAAAAATTGCACGAGCTAATTAAAGATCAACGATCAGGATCGATACACACTGCGGGCACTGCGCGAGGGCTTTTGCGCTAAAATACGCATAAGGTCACACATTCGGGCTCGTGCAAGTAGCTTCCTGCGTAGCTTACGTACGTACTATGCCAGCGAAAGATGGAGCGGTGCTACACCGCGTTGCTAAGCGAAGAGAGCAGTGCCGCATCCTCGCGCCACTAGATTGCTTTGACATTTGGTTGCATTTGAAAAATTACACGATCGTTAGCATATTTCATTTGAAACTGTTACATTGAATAGGTGGTGTTTCAAATGTACTCCCCTTGAATATTACATTTAATGTTAAAAAATAGTCTTTTAAATTGTACACAGTTTTATGAAGTGTCCATGCTTCAGCTATGATTTATACCACTCGTTAGAACGGTGAAACAATTTAAATTAGAATTAATAACACCCCTATCAGAGGCCCTTCCTCACCCTTAAGGCCATGGTAGCATCATCAATCATTTCCTCCTCATTTGTTGCCCGATCCCACCCCGTCCGATGCAGTTGCAGTGGCACTGGCAGCCGGTAACGATCATCCTCCAACCCAGCAACACCGGCGCGAGCAGCATAATCGATACTCCTGCCGTTTACTGGTAAAACAAAATGCTTGCCCCCTTCCCCCCCTCTTTCACCTTCGTTGCTGATAATGTGCGGCTAATTATTTGGTGAACTATTAATCGAATGTACATTAACCGCCGTCTGCGGATGATGAATGAACCACGATCTGCGGTGCATACCGTCACAAACACATGCACGGTGAGTGTGAATAGTCATCCCGCCGTGTGCAAGTGTAATAATGTAAATAAACCAAAGCATTAGTTTAAATTATCGCCACAGCCAGCATGGAGCGGTGTGGCAATAGGCCACCGCCATCACTGCGCTCACTGTGGCTGTGGTCTTTTCGGACACCGGCGGTCCGAATGTGATGTGGATGCTGGGCAGATGATGTTGGTTGGTGGTTGGTGGTTGGTGGAAAAGCCTCACGCCGATATGGCTCGATCGTACGGTTCACTTTAACCTTTCCCGTAGGTTTATCGCAGCCGATGCAGTGCTGCGGGGCGCTCGGATCATGGTCCGCTAATAAGTATTAGAATAAAGATCTCCTCCTTCTCCGTGGCATTGAATATTTCAAACCCATCCAACAGCCTACGGAAACGTCACACGGATGAGCGCGGACGGCTCAGTGTACCGCGGGGTGCACAATCCCTCCCGAGGTAGATTGCAACTGCACACCGGCGCTTCCCACCTATATAAAGCTTACCAATTAGCGTAATTTTCATTCAGTGTTGAACAAACAGTTCAGTAGTAACAAGTGGCACAGCTCAGCTAGCTCACCAGTGTCAATTTACCCGATCAACTGTAACATCCACCTACGATCAACGAAAATGTTCAAGTTTGTGCTGATCAGTGCGCTGCTGGTGGCCGCCGTCTGTGCCGCACCGGCCGACAACAGCAAGCCGGGCCAGCAGGGCCGCACCGATGGGCTGGATCAGGCCGAGTCGGCCTGGAACAACAACCCGAACGCCTGGAACGCCGGCCAGAACACGTGGGGCCGCGATCAGGCCGCCTGGAACCATCCCAGCTCGTGGAACCATGGCAGCGCGTGGAACCACCCGAACGCCTGGAACCGTGGCTACAACAACCGTAATGACATGGCCGCTGGCCGCCGCGCAGGTTTGCTACAGGACTGTGGACCGATGTTAAAGTGGTGTGTTTCTCTCTCTCTCTCTACCAACTTGTCTTTTCGTCAGGATACGATCCCGCCAACCGTTGGGGTGCCGGTGCTGACCAGTGGAACCGCTATGGAGCCGCTGGCGCTGGCTACAACAGCTGGGCTGGACGTGGTGCCGCCGCTGGATGGCCCGCCGGTGCCGCTGGAAACCGCTGGAACGCATGGTAAAGCGGCCGATGTAGATGTTGAGTGCCGATTCGCCGATCCCTTTGACACAGATATTGGGCCAGTTTCGTAGGAGCGGACGTCGATGTGTATCATACTTAAGTTTTCTTCTTCTTTGTATTCACATTTCAAATAAAGTTTACTGTGTGCACCATACAAGGGCGTTTTTTGTTTGAATATGTGTTCTAATAACAGTTGGAGTTAGATTTAGAGTTTGGCGCCTGAAAGTATGCAATTGGCTTGTCATGTTCAGATGAAACCATCGAGCGGTTGTTGAAGAGAGATAGAGCATCTAAAGCGCCTAAAAGTATGCAATTGTCTTGACAAATTCAAATCAAGCTCTGGAAAGATCTCAACCGCATTGACTATGCCACATGGGAGTCCTTTAAATCTTTTCGTCTAATTTTCAGCGATTTCTTACAAATACAAAAATCTACATGGGATTTGAAACCATGACATGCATGAGTCGTAAGAATTACCATGGGACCGGGCAAACGGGTCAAATATGAACCTATTGAATGTGATTCTTTACTTTATTTCTTTATGTGATTGTTAAAAGTTTCCCTAACTTACTATTTAACTAATAGCTGATTGGTACAGTCATCAAATGCAGGATCTAATGAAGTTTTGGAATGCTTCCGGGAAGCTATTTATTTAGCTAGAGTATTTCACCACATCAAAAGAAGAAATTAAAGTTCATGTTTTGCACCTAGGTAAGTCCTTTTGCTAGCATTTTATTGACATTTTTAATCAACAATGCAAATAGCTTGGCACAGGATGCGCCAAACTACTGAATCTTCATATCCATGGTCATTCGTGAGATTAATAAACATGCCCGTGTCATTCGTGAGATTAATAAACTACACTGTGAGCAGAACTTTTGGCAAAGCTATGTACTGGGGGTATCTGTACAATCTGTACACCATGGCCACCATAGCCACCATGCGCTATCTCTTCTGCGCTCTCCTCGTAGGCTGCCGGCGAGTAATCAATCGACACGGCTCCAGCGTGTGAGGACGAGTGTGCTTTTGCGTATGCCGTTGAATAGGGAGCTCCACTAGCCAGCTGTATGCAGAGCAGGATGAATGCAGAAATTAGCTGCAGGACAAAAGAAAATAGCAAAAATTATATTAAAACCCAGTTTTCAGAAGTTAGATCTTTTGAATACAGAACGATCTCACATAACACTTACCAGAATAATCTTCATGTTGGCAGGAGTCGTACTTTGAACGTAGGTTCGAAACGGAATGATGCTAGAAGCAGAGTGTATCTGTGCCGCGAATCGTTGCTCGCTTTTATAACGTGCAAAAATTCAAAAATCCTGGAAATTCCCAAAATGTGCTAAACTAAAATTATCAAACCAGATTTTCACATTTCCGTTGCAGGGTTGCTTACTCTATCTTACTCCATCGGCATTCCCGTTGCAAATGGGTTCCATTTTTCTTGAAACACAAAAGGATGTGGTTCAAACGATCCCATGATTCTGGTTTCTTTTTGACGCTTTAACAGTCTGTGTCACTTATTTGACTTTAGGTCTTCCTTGGTATCCTTCGGTTATTTATACTTACATTCAGTTAAATCTTCTTCCTTCACTTCTTTCTAGGTACAGGCACTGTTTTAATTTATGGTTTGTCAGGTTAGGATTAGATTTAGGATAAGAATATTGGCTTTTAGTTGGACAATACTAATCAATGAACAATAAACTTCCCATGGTACAGTCGTCAATTCGAACGACTCTATAACATGCCCGTCATGGGTTCAAGCCTAGAGTGGACCGTCCTTCCGTAGCAAGGATTGTGACTATCCGGCTACGTGGTAATGAATTAAGTCTCGAAAGCCTGTATAGACCGGGCATGTGCGCGTAGGACGTTACGCCAAATAAAAGATGTTGTGACATATCACGACAGAACGTATGCCATTGTGACAAGATACAGTGAGAAACCCTGTAAAACGAGCTCAACTTTTTATTGTCAAGATAAATTACGGTTAAAAGCCCCTTCTAAGCAACCAAAACAGACTGATGAATTTCAGTGGGACCGTAAGCGACGAACGTTTTATTCTCCTAACACTTTTTTTGTGTATCCGCACATTTTCCAACCTATCTATCCCAGGGGCGCCGCAAAAAAACACGGTAAAATAACGTCAAAAAAGAAAAAGCACTTAGGTGAACCACAAACGGGGCTTTCGGGTGCAATCGACGCTAATGCCAGATCACTTTCATTCTGGCAGAAATCGCTTGGCTGGCTTTTGCATGGAGCGATAACAAGTACAAGAAGCAACGGACACGGGACAGTGATAATTCTATCACTCAGGAGGTCCGAAATGTTTGCTATTTTAGCAAACGAAAGCAATAAAACAGATCCGGTCTAACCGGTTTTGGCTGAGCTGGTTAGCTTACATTTTTTGTTGTGGTTTGTTGTGTACAGACAGCATCCAAAATCTTGTTCTTATGGGCGGGTTCTTAAGCAGACGCTCGTTCTTGGTTTCTTATCTTCCGTAGGAGGAAGAAGAGGGAAGCGCAATCAACGCATCATCAGCAGAGGGAAGCGCAATTCCGACCGGCTTATTTTCCGGTAATCTGTTCAGGGTTGTAATTAGGCACCAACGCTTTGCCAGGGGCTCTGTATATGTTTGGCAGCCTCACTGCCCAAGCAGAGGTTGTGTTCTGCATGTCATGCCATTTTAACGATCTCAACGTAAACGATCTCATTAAACGTAAGAACAGTGCATTGGATTGCATTTTTATTGCCTGGAAGAGGCGGACGCGTAGTAGTACTTGCTGCTTGCGTCATTTAATGTTATCATTGCCCTTTCGTAAGTTTGATCCTCAGCAGGCTTGCTTACATGTCCTACAAAAATAGGTAAAAATTTCAATATGAATAAATTTGTTTACAAATATTTCAAACAAGACCCTTCCAAAACAACCTCCATGGTCAAGATCGATCCTCAGCAAGCTTGCTTATAATTCCTTCAAAAATAGGTAAAAAATTCAATTCAAATATGATCACAAATATTTGAAACACGACCCACTCCAAAACAGCCTCCCTCGTCTTGTCAGCTCTATCAAAGGTATTCTCATCCCCTGTTTGTAAACCGTTCGCGCAAGGTCAACCATTGGTAAACAAAGATCAAGCTACGGCGTCTTTTGCGTAGCGCGCAAGATCATCCGCCGGTGCGATCGTAGCACGCCGGCTCAATCTCATTAAAACGTTAGAACCACACGGACACACAAACACACACACACAAACACGCAAAGCGAAACACAAAACACGATATCATATGTACACTCAAATCACAATTTATTTTATCCCTTAGAAAACACACCAAACCTAAACTTGACTCATTCAGTAGCCGTGAGACTTGTATCCACCATGACCATGCTGTTGGCCGTGTCCGTGACCACCGACCTGGCCGTGTCCTCCGAAGCCCTGGCCGTGTCCTCCGTGCTGGCCACCACCTCCGTGCACGTTCTTCTGTCCATGGCCACCGCCAAAGCCTCCCTGGTGTCCACCGCCAACGCCGTGCTGGCCACCGCCAAAGCCTCCGTGCTGGCCACCGCCATTGTGTCCCTGGCCACCAAATCCGCCATGTCCGTGTCCATCATTGTGGCCACCGTGTCCACCTATTAGATAGGGAGCGAGAGAAAATATTGTAACGTTTGTTTTGTCACTTTCATCCACTGGATTGCTTCTGCAGCAAGTCATTTGAAATCGGTTTCTGATCTCAATTTTACACCGTTAGTGTTTCTTCACTATAATTATTTCGTTGTTTTCGCGTTCTAGCGGCTCCAACCACACCGACACTAATAATTACCTTGTGCGCTAACCATCGCGACGATGGCGATCACCAGAAACAGGGAAGACATCTAAAAATTGGAGTAAAAAGCGAAGAAACGACAACACGTTAGAGATCACAATCCTTTCACTGGGAGAGTAAAAACGGTCCAAGATTCTTCCTTCATCTCCACACAGCATCACACAACGTACCAGAAACTTTGCCATCTTATGCTTTCACACGACCTTCGTTCAAACTGCTCCAAAATGTATTAACAGACGCGTTCGCTTGTTCGCTACTGATCGCTCTCCGGCAGCTTGTGCGTTCTTTTATAGTTCTCGCCCGACCCAGGGCTCGGTTCGGCCGGTCGCAGGTTCACATCGGGCATCATCAATGACTTCATTTCGGCAGCGGTAGATGCAGGGCTCGACCAGTTCATCATCATAACCAGCACAATCTTATATGATTACACGCAATCAACCCCCGATGAGGTGGCCGGATGGTTTGGTGGAGGAAGGATGACAACACACACACAGGGTATTGCTTGGGACGGACAAACAACTTCGGAGGTTTCTAGTTCGGAGTGGGTTCTTCCCAGCCCCGGGGAAATAGAGTCTCAAAAAAGCAAGCAAAAACATAAAAATAGAATGGATCGGTGGGGGATGGAAACACGATCATTCGAACTATTGCGAGTCCAAAGGCATCACAAAAAAAAAACCGGTCGCAATGAATGAGATAAACACGTAAAACAGTAAAACAGATGCAAAAATCCTTATCAACACTTCACAAACGCGTTCTTAAGTGCGTTGATGGGCGAGCGGGGAAAAGGACGTTTTGTGCGGTATAGAATACGGTGGCAATAGACTCTGCCGTGTCACTGGTTGCGATTAGAATGTTTTGCCTTTCGGGTGCATGTGTTGTGGCTGTATGGTGTGCAAGACAGTTGTTTACAAATACGCTAAACATGGTGGCACATTTTGCTACAAATATGTCTTACGCAATAAGATTTTATCAACGGCTTTTCAGCGGTGTTCGCATCTACAAGCTACAGTTTTTTTTATTGTATTGTGTTCTGACCACACATTGCAACCCAGTGCCTCTGGGTCATCAACCACAATGTCCTTGGCTGTGCTTGATGAGTAATACGATCTGTTAGAATAGGAAAAATCTAGTGAGCAATAGGGTAAGTGTACCAATTATGGCTATAATATGTCATCAAGATACCGATTTAACGCCTGTAAATATAAGTATTGGGTAAAATTTCAATCTTCTTTATGGTTGGTTTTATGTAGCCTACAATGTGTAGAACACGAGAGTATTTTTTATTTTGACTCAATGTTTAGCGAAACAATAGAAAATTTCGATTAAAAATTGCATCTCAAGTTACCAATTATGGCTATAGTGTTCCTAGCAATTCGCCATAGCTGTACCAATTGTGGTTGTAAGCCAAAACTCGTGGATATTTACACCAAAAATTACTTTGTGACATTGTTTTAACTGAAATCAAGTAATAATAAGTTCACTGCACCAATATAAGTATGTAACCACCATTAAATACGTAAAATTAACATTTTAAAATATCCGTTTTCTATCACTGGTTGTATTGATATCCACGCTCAATTAATCGCACAATTGATGAGGCTAATTCTAAAAAAATACTTTCGTACACCTTTATGATGACACCGAGCTTGGACATACACCTGGCAATCCTTCATATCACTCATATCACAATCGTAGCCATAGTTCAACTATCTTCTGACCAAGATACTTTTGGCCAAGACTAGCACTAACTATCGATCAGGCATTTGGCAATAAGGCGACACGAGCGGGTTCAGATTTCACTTTCTTCGTATGAAAGTCTTTCGAAACTGCATTATTTTGGTGAAACTGATTCGATTACATTCTTCTGATTATTCCAATGATTACTGATTCGAACACTTTACAAATAAATGATGCTTAAAACACATAGGGTAACTGTACCAGTATTCGGCAGTGCACCTGTTTTCGGCAGGGTAGCTAAAAACGTGTAATTACGTAAAAACGCGTTGAAAATGGTATCAACACATATTTTTTTACATAGAGATATGCTCATTTGTTATTCATATACGAAGTTTCACATCATTTCCATGCATAATTTTCAAAATATCAAACAAAATGTGCTGAGTTCAACGTGTTTCGACAGATTTGCAGTTAGCCAATAGTTCGGCAGGTTTCATTATTAACAGAATCAGAGCACCAAAACAATAAAAGTATGGTTTTTATGAAAGATTTGATGGTTGCAGATTTTATACTAGCCCGCTTGGAATTTTAAAATCACTAAAAACAAGTAATTATTCACTTTAAATGCTGCCGAAAATTGGTAACAGGTTGGCTGATAAGTCCCCGGTCTAACAAAGAAAAACACATTTTTTTGTCAAAATTCGTTTTTATTATTCAACATAGTTCCCTTCAAGAGCGATACAACGATTATAACGACCTTCCAATTTTTTGATACCATTTTGGTAGTACTCCTTCGGTTTTGCCTCAAAATAGGCCTCAGTTTCGGCGACCACCTCTTCATTGCAGCCAATTTTTTTTCCCTGCGAGCATCCTTTTGAGGTCTGAGAGCAAGAAAAAGTCGCTGGGGCCAGATCTGGAGAATACGGTGGGTGGGGAAGCAATTCAAAGCCCAATTCATGAATTTTTGCCATCGTTCTCAATGACTTGTGGCACGGTGCGTTGTCTTGGTGGAACAACACAATAACAAAAGTTGCTTGACAAAAGACGCTCTGTCTCACAAACTAATTGACATACAGACGTCAAATTTTGACACGAATCATTTGAAGGTTGGTAGCGGAATTTGGGGCAAGTGTGCCATACGGGGCAAGAGTGCCACCAAGCATTTTTCCTTAAAAACTTTAGTTTAATGATCAATTGTGTATACAGTTGGTTCCTTTCCAATGACTAGGTATACTGAGCCGAATTTCATATAGACCAATCGATATTCCCCATTGTTTTGAACTGATTTATATTGAGTTTCAAAATTGAGCAGAATATTATAATTTTTGAATCCAATCAAATAAGCTCTCAAAAATCATGCGAACAATCAACCGAGAAAATATTTACACCACCGCATAGCTGAGAAAACGTGAAATTTTTTGTGGGGTTTGTTGAAAAAAACTTTCTTTTTGTCACTGAAAAATTCAATTTCAAAAAAGTTACCGCGCGGCTACATGAGGTGAAATATACAGCGAAATGAACTATTTGACAGGTGAAATATCTGACAGGTACAGCTAAAGGGTTGGGGGAGACACAACATCCGCTTTCGAAATTCTATTAAAAATAATATATTCTTAAGCAGAACATTCCCTAATTAGAAGAAATTATGAACTGTTGACTGAAAATTGACGAAGTACTCGATATTGAAGTTATTTCATGGATTTAATTACGATTTTGTGCACGTTATTTGTTTACATTGCACATCAGCTGGTTGCTGTGATGCTTTATCCGTCAGATATTTCGCCTGTCAAATAGTTCATTTCGCTGTATATTTCACCTCATGTAGCCGCGCGGTTACAACTTTTGGGGCAAGTGTGCCATCTCTGTTTGGGGCAAGTGTGCCATCATCTTTCATAGGCGCGAGCTGTCAAAAATGTAAACATTGTTGTAGTGTGCTGCGGAATGGTGCGCTATTGTGAGCGGATTCCACGCCAGAAAAACAGAACAGTAACAAACCATATTGTGGTACAGTTGGTGGTCAAAAAGGGTTCATTGGTGACTAAATACATGTAGGAATACATACACTAGTGGTACAAACGTAATTATTTCCTATTATCTAAGAAATACGGTTATTTTAACCAGGTGGCCGTCTTGCCCCATACGAGTGGCACTCTTGCCCCATAGCCCAAAAAACAACGTCTTTTTGGACCCTTTTTAAAACGCTTCAAAAACTGTTTTATTTGCACTTTTTTCAAGCGAAACTCATTTATAAGTGAGGAAATAGATGTAAAATGGTTATGAGATTTAAATCGGCTTTTGAAAACCACGTTTTAGTGAGTTATAACTTGAAATGCTTAAGGTGGCACACTTGCCCCAAGTTCCGCTACTATATAAAAAAAATGCATTTAATACTAGCGGCGCCATCTATGTGTCAGACCGGGGACTTATCAGCCAACCTGTTACTGCGATATTTGGTACACCGAAGGTTAGTTGTACCAATTATGGACGTACAGAAAAAAGGCATATTTTCGATGAAATGTTGGTAGATTTTGATGTGTAGTCGTTAAATAACTAATATTTTGCACCAAAATGATGATTTTGAGATAAAATTATGGTTAGGTGCTTGAAAATCGCTAATATCCTACAGTGCTGCTCTTATCAAAATGGTAAGAGATACCAAAAATCTTGGCAACACATTTTAAAAGGGTGATAGTTAACAAACGGAAGTGACCAACATGAAACTAATGAAGCACAAATGTGTTAAAATGTTCATAATTGAAATGAAAAATCCTTCCGTGGTTTTAGAATGCAAATAGACTGTTTTAGAGCGAAAATAGTGTTCGTTATATCCATAATTGGTGCTATAGCCATAATTGGTACACTTACCCTACACATGTTTTGGAATTTCCACTGTTTAGTAAGTGCAACTGTTTGCTTTGATGCAAAGATCAAGCTACGGCATCTTTTGCGTAGCGCGCTCCATCATTCGCCGATGCGATCGTAGCACGCCGGCTCATTCTCATTAAATCGTTAGAAACATACACACACACACAAACACGCAAAACGAAACACAAAACACGATATCATATGTACACTCAAATCACAATTTATTTTATCCCTTAGAAAACACACCAAACCTAAACTTTACTCATTCAGTAGCCGTGAGACTTGTATCCACCATGACCATGCTGATGGTCGTGTCCGTGACCACCGAACTGGCCGTGTCCTCCGAAACCCTGGCCGTGTCCTCCGTGCTGGCCACCACCTCCGTGCACGTTCATCTGTCCATGGCCACCGCCAAAGCCTTCGTGCTGGGCACCGCCAACGCCTCCGTGCTGGCCACCGCCAAAGCCTTCGTGCTGGCCACCGCCAAAGCCACCGTGCTGGCCACCGCCAAAGCCTCCGTGCTGGCCACCGCCAAAGCCTCCGTGCTGGCCGCCGCCAAAGCCTCCGTGCTGGCCACCGCCAAAGCCTCCGTACTGGCCACCGCCAAAGCCTCCGTACTGGCCACCGCCATTGTGTCCCTGGCCACCAAATCCGCCATGTCCGTGTCCATCATTGTGCCCACCGTGTCCGCCTATTAGATAGGGAGCGAGAGCAAAGGAGAGCAAATAATGTTACGTTTGTTTTGTCAGTTTCATCCACTGGATTGCTTCTGCAGCAAGTCATTTGAAATCGGTTTCTGATCTCAATTTTACACCGTTAGTGTTTCTAAACTTTAATTATTTGGTTGTTTTCGCGTTCTAGCGGCTCCAACGACACCGACACTAATAATTACCTTGTGCGCTAACCATCGCGACGATGGCGATCACCAGAAACAGGGATAACATCTAAAAATTGGAGTAAAAAGCGAAGAACGACAACACGTTAGAGATCACAATCCTTTCACTGGGAGAGTAAAAACGGTCCAAGATTCCTCCTTCATCTTCACACAGCATCACACAACGTACCAGAAACTTTGCCATCTTATGCTTTCACACGACCTTCGTTCAAACTGCTCCAAAATGTATTAACAGACGCGTTCGCTTGTTCGCTACTGATCGTTCTCCGGCAGATTGTGCGTTCTTTTATAGTTCTCGCACGATCCAGGGCTCGGTTCGGCCGGTCGCAGGTTCACATCGGGCATCATCAATGACTTCATTTCGGCAGCGCCAGCAGCCGCAGTTCCTACAGTTACAATTGGCGCTCGATCGAGCATAATAATGATCAATAGCGTAATACTCGTTTGAAATGAAACTCTTGAATGAATCTTACAATGTCTCGGAAATGATACATTGAACAGAAGTAGAAAATGTTGTAGATGATCATAGCTTCAAAAAAGTATCGAGTTCAGAAAAGACATCGATTGAAAAATTGGATATAAAAAACAGTAAAGGGGTATTGTAGATGATTTTAAAGTATTCGATTGCATACCTTTAGGCGCTTAGCGACGCTGGCAAACGTGATGGTTTTGCCCCAGCAAATACAAAGTTCTTTCTTAAAACGTCTCACACAGGCTCATTCCAATTTGTGTTGTAGTTTAACACTGAGCAAGTTTATTATTAAGGTTCGGTTAATTTACTACTGAAAGACAGATAAAGGTATCCCGTTTAGCTGGACGCCCAGATTCAGACAATACAAATGCTTGGAGAAGTGAAGATATAGAGGAAAGAAACATATAAAGGATTACAAATGAATCAATATTCAATAAATCCATCTTTTTGATGACCTGCGCAGTCATCCTGGCCTATATATGCTTCCGAAATGTATTAGTACCACACAATCGGATAGTTATTCCTTGCCAACGGTGGTCTGGACAGTCTGGTTTGGTATGTATTAATAAAAGACAGTAGATAAAACGGTGATTGAACGTAAATCATCATATCTGCTAAATGATCTGACCTAGTTGTTTTTTTAGTATGCTCAACGAGGAAACAGAGCTAAGGAACTAAGTTTGTGTCCAAACTGTAGATTATTGCATCCTCTCTATCACATTTCTCATCTCTGAGACGTGATGATCGATCTAAAATTAAAGTAATAGTTTCCATCCATAATCAATTCCTGTAATCTGGTTTGATGATCAACGAATACGGTGATAGATCGTACATTCATGAAGAAATAATCAAAGATTGTGCCAGATGTAATTACGAAATATAAAAAATGAACAAGAATCCCTTGTTTTGGTACATTTTTAAATATTTTTTTTATTTAAATGTTCAAATGCCTTGAAAAAATAAGCAAAGAAGATTTCTCTTCACAGCGTGATCACATTTCCCCTAGTGTCCGTGCCCATCCTGATGGCCGTGATCCGATCCGTGCGAGTGACCATGATCATGATCGTGATTGTGATGTCCCGCAGCATGATCCTTTCCATGTTTATGTCCATGATCGCATTTCTTGCCGTCCCTTCCGTGGCCATGGTGTGAATCTGATCCGTGGTGTTCTGCATGTTTGCTGTGATCGTCGTGACCACCGTGTTCACCACCATGGTCGGCTTGAACGGCGACAATCGCCACGATGACAAAGATCGCCAACAAAATAGGTCCCTAAAAAAGGACGACCAAAAAACGTTGAAAATCACTGTTCACTGTCACTGAGGATCGGCGTCTTTCCGGAGTTCGGATCGAACAATGTACACCGGCCACTTACCCATTTAGTCATGATGGCGCAATTTTAAGCTATACTTCGCTTTACTCACAAAACTGTACTGAGCTATTTACTGTGCAGCGTCTCCGGCCGGACTGATCAGTTTCCTGGGACCGTTGCACTGAATGCCTTCTTATATAGTGATCAAGCTGCGCGCACTGGCTAGTTGTAGTTTGCAATGCAGCTAACGCCTTGCATTATCTGAAGCGTTGATTGGTATTCGAAAAACGGTGCAGCAAATCAAAACAACAAACATTGCGCGGAAGGGGAATTTTTGTTTTGCCGGAAGACGATGTGGGATTCACCGAGACGATTAATTGCTTCTCAAGGCTAATGTTTTCAAAGGATTTTCCGGAGTAGTTTACACATTTTTTTTGTGTAAGTAAAGTTTAGTACAAAACGCAAAATATACACAATGACAAGCATATTGATAGCGGCCTCCAAAAATATTCCAATTGTTCGACCCGATCGCACCGCGTTCAGCTGTGAGCCGCTCCATGGAAGGTAGAAATAATCAAGACATATGATGCTGGAGGTCAACTGTTATCAAAGCTGGGTCCAATTCCAGTTCCATTGGGGGGCATCCCGTAATGGTTTGTAATCATTTTCACATACTTTTGCCTTTGACTTTGCCTTTGGTCGGCCAACCTCACATGGATGTGTGAGTGTGATCAGTGCGTGAGTAATCAAACTGTAAAACAGACTGCGTGTTAGGTTAATTCCGTGCGATGCTGAAGGGTAGGCAGATGTGCTGTAGTTGAATTAGCTTAGATTAAATCACAGAATTGAATTTGCAAATGATTGAACTTAGTGTATGGATGTTGGATGACTGATCATGACTTCCAGACTTTTGTATCTCCAATATCTTATGGAAGATGTGGCATGCAAACTACAGTAACAATCAGATTGATCAGTGTTCCTCTTAACTTAACAACATATTGGTGTACCTGTTCTGATCAACGGTCGATCACGCACGATCAGTCGTTTTTTAATTCATTAAATTAAAGGTTAACAATCGCCTCATTAGCCAAATCTGCACCTGCAGCAACTGGAGCAAAAGTGATCGATCGATCGATCGATAAGTTCATTTTTTTACTCACCGAGTTCATGCCAAACTATCGCTCACTCAACGATCGTTGATCAGGACAGGCACCATTGTTGATATTATCGAAAGACTTAAGAGAACCTGTCAATGTTCGGATAGTACCTGGCACTACAGATACCTCACATACAATACCCATCCGTTATTCCAAAATCCAAATTATTTACTTTATTATAAAGTTCATGCAATCCTTTCTGGCAGTGGATGATAGATTCAAGGATAACATGCTTATATACAAACGCTCGGGCTGCTCTCGATCGCCGAGCTATAATACTGATCGCCTTTAATTCGCCTTGCCTTCACCACTGTTCCAGACCTGGTCGGCCGTCGCATTGTGCGGGATCGTCACATTATGCCCGACCAGCCAGGGATCGAAGCGCTTCAGCTCCTTGATAAAGTCACCGTACGCTGGATCGGCGCTGGTCGATGTCGTTTCCGGTACCTTATCCTCGATCTGCTCACCGAATGTCTTCTCGCTGCTGATAAGCGTTCCGTCCGGTTTGTCCTCGCGCTTGAACACCGCATGCCCGTCCCGCTGGCCGGTAACGTAGGGGTCGAATCGTGTCAGCACACGAATGTACTCGTTATACTCCGGGCTCGCTTCACTGCCCTGGGGCACGGGGTCATCAAACTGGGCCAGCGACAGTTGGCGAACCGGGCGCAGTTGCGCAAAGTTCGGCACATTAGGGGGCAGATCCTGATGCAGCGCATCGGTCACCGGGTCGGCCGGGATTGGGACCTTCTTTCCGGTGACCCAATCGTCGAAGCGTGTTAGAAACTCGGCATACTCCTTAAACTGCTGATTGTTCTCGTTGTTGGGGACGCGATCGTTGAACGCACCGTTCGGGTACTCGTCCACCGGTTGCCCGGACTGTGGTGCCGCTGTACAAAGTCCCACCGCCAGCAGGGACACGGCGATCGTACACACCTAAAAACACAATACATGGCAAAAGCACACAGGTTTAATAGAGATGTATGATTTGTATGCAGCTGTTTGACAAACACGCTCGATGACACAATCTTCACCGAGCAGCAAGCATTTTGCATAAACCGGGGAGTGTTAATTACATTATGGGAAACGTTTGCACAACACAACGATAGAAAGCAACACTTGCTTGCTTGCGTTTGACTCTGTTTCTCTGGTTTTTTTTTCTTGTTCATTTGGCAAATCCTTTCTCCATTAGCATTGCTTGCATAAGTAATTTAGCGTTTAGTAAGCGTCCTAAAAGTGCTCCTCCACTAAACCACTCAGGTGGTAAAATGCAGCCACCTTGTCGTGTTAATGCAGTCGTGCCGATGATGCGCATGATCACTTTTTTGCATTTCACGCGATCGAGGTTCGTGCGGAGTTTTCTCGCGCCTCTAGAAACTTCGCTGAAAGTGTCCTGCAGGTAAAATGGTGTCAGTGTTTGCAGGTAAAAGGAGGAAATTGTTTAACAAACATTGAGATGAGCAATGATCACGATTTTCCAAGAGTTTCACGACCGTTCACCGTTCATGAGATTCATGTGATTGTGCTTAATGGAAGATGTTAGCAAACAATATGACAAGATCATCGTGTGTGATTGTGTATTTTATTTTAAGATCCTTTTGCCACTTTGACTGACTAAAACATCATCGATCGTACATCCTACATTAAGAGACATTAAACTCGGTCGTGGAAGCATCCAGAGGCATTAAAATCCAACTTTTTCAAACAACATCATCTAAAATATGACAAGATCATCATCGAACGTATATCCCCTTTTTAAGACAAATCAACTATATTGAAGTAACCGGCGGCATTAAAATCTAACTTTTTCAAATAATATCATCCAAAGTATGACTAGATCATCATCGATCGTATATCCCACTGTAAAAGATATTCAACGTCTGACATTGAAGTATTCGGGGGTACTATAATATATATTTTTCAAAAAACAAAACAAAACAAAATTCCAAAGCCTGAACAGATCATCACCGATCGTATATCCTACATTAAGAGACATTAAACTCAGACATGGAAGCATCCAGAGGTATTAAAATTCAACTTTTTCAAACAACATCATCTAAAATATGACAAGATCATCATCGATCGTATATCCCCTTTTTAAGAGAAATTCAACTCTTGTATTGAAGTACCCGGCGGCATTGAAAATTAACTTTTTTCAAATAATGTCATCCAAACTATGACTAGATCATCATCGATCGTATATCCCACTGTAAAAGAAATTCAACGTCTGACATTGAAGTATTCGGGGGCATTAAAATCTATCTTTTTCAACAAAAATAAAACCTCCAAAGTCTGAACAGATCATCACCGATCGTATATCCCCCTATAAAAGAAATTCAACGCCTGACACTGAAGTATTCATTCGGGGGCATTAAAATCTATCTTTTTCTAAAAACAAAACAAAAAACTTCCAAAGCCTGAACAGATCATCACCGATCGTATATCCCACTCCCATATAGCATTGCAACTCTGCACTGTTTAGTAGCCAAATTCCCCACAGCAGTGAAAACTACAACCCAAGGCAGGAATGCGTTTCATAACGTGCACGGCTGCACTTTCACTTTGTTTGCGAAAACGTAGCTCTCGTCGTGCAAAATTCGAGAAGAAAACAGATCCCATTTGTACGCGCCTGCAAAACCCTGCCCGAAGCAGCAGGTGACGTACCGTACACCGGTACGGCACTGTATGGAAATGCCCTTGAATGCCGCATTTGCCGCAGTTGTTAGCACTCACAGCATTGATGGGCCCGTAAGCGGTTAAGCAATTGCCGCCGGCTGCCAAAACCCCGATCAGCAATTAACGGCAGAACGCTAACCGGAATGTTGATGAAGGACCGAAAGAAGGTTTCCTCCCATGTTTTGTCACATTCCAAAAAGCCTCTAAGGGGGTTTGATACTACCCCAAGACAAGTTCTAGCGATGAACAGCATGATGATCATTATTATCGTATAAATTGCAAGCTTAACTCCCGTAACGATCAAATTTCACCGCTCTGCGGATAGCAGAGCCTGTGTGGAGTTGTTTTTTATGCGAGCAAAATCCACCAACACCTGACGGATGAGAACGATCCAGGAAATAAGAAATGCTTCGCCGTGATCAACAAAGATCATGCAAAGATCGCTCTTGAGAAAGAGACACACACACAGACACAGACATGCCGGAAAATAACGGATTCAACTCACTTTCAAAGGTCCGCGCATCGTTGACATTGATCTAAATGGAAATCCGCCTACTGCGCGCGAGGATCACACTGGTTTGCTGTTCGTTGTTGTTTCTTTTCTTTTTTTTGCACTCACGATCACGATCAGACACGCCTGAAGGTGACTGAATCACTGTAAAACCTCACAAGCCAGACGCGTCCGGTAGCGTTGAAGATTGAATGCCGACTGACGGTGGCTGCCGATAAGGTGATAAATTTTATGCAAAGATCAAGCTCCACCATGATCATCCCCCAGGTGATGTTCGTTTGTTGTTTTTTTTCGCACCTTCTCCCGCTCATCTCACATCAGCTCACCGTCAGTTGTTTGCCGGCGGGCTCGAGATTCATCTGGGCGGAACCATACCCACCTCGGAATGACGTGATGCGACGTGAGAACGGTTGGTGCTTACCATCCATCTCTCTACCTGACCTTTGCAGCTGAGTTACTACCGAAACCGGACCAACTTTTCTCGCCCTCCCGGAGTGTTTTTGGGTGAGTGGCTCGTGATTGATTTGGTGCCCGCATGCTTCCGGTTCTAATCGTTTCTACCTTTCTACGTTTTACCTGTCACCCGGCGGGGCTTGCTAAGCGTCTAAGCCCTAATGTGCCTATAAATAAGCATACGACCATCGGCAATTGCTCGCATTACACTCGAGGCTAACCACTGAAGCACACCCGCACCAGCAGCAGCAGCACCAGTTGCAGCAACTCCCGCACAAGCTAATCCCCAGTCCAAGTGCTCGAAATGTCAGCTCCATCAAGAGTCCGGTTCCACCCGCTGCTGGCACTGCTGGTGGTGGTGTCGATCGTGGGCGCACAGTACGGTGCCCGTGCCGCCATACTGACCCGTGCGATCGAGGCACAGAAGACGCTGGTCGAACGCGAAGAGCAAGCACTGCAGGAAGCAAAGGATCAGGTCTACCGGACGGCACAGAACGCGATGGATGTGTCGCGCGATGCGATGTCGAACGTGGCCGAACAGCTCCGGTACGCCGTCGGTTACCCGTGGCGGGTAGCAAGTGAGGCACTCGAGAAGCCGAAGCTGTACGCCAAGTACATGCTGTACCGGGCGACCAATGCGCTGAACGGAGAGCCCGAAACGACGCCCGTGCCGGTTGTGCTGACGAACGACTTCCAGCCCACGACTGCCAGCGCTCCACAGGCCGAGGGTGACATTGTGCCGCAGTGGATTACTGGATTGCGTACGTTCTTCAACCCGGAACCGGCCGTCCCGAACAAAGATCTTCCCAAGCCGAGGTAAGTTGGAGAGTGTTTTTCTGTAGCGTTAAACATGCTTTCTAACAATCTCTTTTGCTTTCTCCCATGTACAGCCCATACATCGAGGTGATTGAAATTAAGCGCAATCCTGCGACGGAGCTGGTGGCAGAGCCAGCGGTAAGCGAAACCGCACAGGAACCGCAGAAGGAAGTGATTCAGCAGTAACGAGGCCATGCGAGGCCAGTTGCACAAACTTATTTATCTACACACTTACCCCCTTTGCTGAATAAAACTCAAATACGATAAGGAAATTGCTTTTGAATTTGTTTACAAAGATTTTATTGCAAATTTCAGTTCAATAAATATCTCATTGCTCTTTGCTTGCTTCAGTTCACACGCCTGCATTATATGGCTAAACGTTTGCTAACGACAAATGTCGGCTGGGTCTTTTAAACCCTCTGGCTCAAGTCTAGTCAAGGGTCCGCTATCTCTAGCTAAGCTTAGACTTATTTTATACACCTCGCTCTCACAACCTTGGCTTACCTTCCGCTCCAAGGCACATCTCCGTTGGGACGTGTTCGGTTGAGAAGGGATCAAAATATTGCTCTGCAATACACTTTTACACACTCTAATCACAACTTTTGGTCAGAAATTACACCTTTCTTGTTTACTTACAATCTAATCCACTTTACATCGTAGCGATATATATGACAATTGATAAGGAGGTTCCACTGGGCGAATGAAATAAAGGGAAAGAGAGAGAGCTGACTTGCAAAAATATCATAGCATCTGCTCGAAATAATCCCCAAGGGGATCTGTTCATTCATCAACATCCTTGTTGCACTTTCTCCTTTTGCTGGGCATACGTTGGCACCCACCTCTCCAGATACGTCCGCTCTCTTTGAATGACGTACCTGATTGCGTACCTACTCTACCCTAAATGATTAACCTAATATCACATTTGCATTCTGCAAAATTGTAAGCTCCTTTCTGGGCATGGTCTAGCGCATCAGCACACGGTACCGCTTGGTGGCTTCGGGCGTGTGCACCGACGCAACGGACAACAGCAGCTCCATATCGTTGGCAGTGATGTCCATGGCGGTGGTGATCGAGCTCAGCGTGCAGAAGTCTGTCGCGAGCATGACGCTCGCGATCGTTTCCGACTGCAGGTAGAGCTCGCGCAGTTTCGATTCAATAAACGCCATGCACTGGAAGTAATGAGGAACGAAATTAGACACCAACTCTTCTTCCGTGTGCTAGGTGGGCATAACCTTTTACCTGATAAGCGGAGATTCCAGCGGACCACATCGCACTGACAGCCTCCAGCATGGACGATACCAGCTGCGACATGCCGACGATGTCGCCGTCCACGAGCGACTGCGACGAAAGCAACCGTACCTCGTGCGTGTCCAGGTTGGCAACGATGGCATTGTTCTCCGTCAGCTGCTGCTCGTACAGCGTGAACCGGGCGGCCAGGTGCAGATCGCGCTTGAGCGCTGCCTCCCACTGGGCCGGCGGTGCCGTCGTTGCCTGCAGCACCATATCCGGCATGTAGTGGTCGGTGATGCGACTAAACAGGGACGGCATAAACCCGGTACGAAAGCATCGCACACCTTTCTCAGTCTTATCGCTGCCGGTGCTGCCGGTCGCATCGGTCGTGTGGTGATGGTGACCGCTTGCTGCACTGTGTCCTCCACTGTTGCCGCCCCCTGCACTGCCAGCACTACCGGTATTGTTGACACCGTGACTACCACCAACAGCACCACTACCACCACCTCCGACGGAGCATCCCGAGCCGGTACCGCTGCTGTTGTTATTCTCATCATGTCCACCGGCGGCCGCTGTTCGCATCCCCTTCGGGAAGGGAATGTCGATCAGCTTCAGAATACTGCCCGGATGCTTCGCCCGCAGCTCATCGTTCTCGTCCAGCGTAGCCATCGTGTGCCCCGGCAGCACAATGAGTGGAATGTTTTCACGCATTAAAGGAAGGCCACCGGACGGATGACCACCTGTCGTACAGGCAGCATCCTCCGGTACGGGCTCTCCTCCTGTCAGTTGTTCCAGCAGTGCCGATCGACCGCTCCAGTACGGTCTATGGCTTCCGTTCGGCGACAGCTCCCCAATAAACTCCATTTCCGACGCGTTCGTTGGCGTTTGCAGACAGTACACGGTCGGTATCTGATGGCAGACGGCACACTCGGGCTTTCCCGCTTGCCTGCTGCTGCTGGTACTACTACTGCTCGGTTCTATCACACCAAACGATAGCTCCGGCAATGGGGCAACACTGATCGCTGCCTCCGGTTCCTCCTGCTCCCCCAGCGCGTGTCCTTTGCCGCGCTCCAGCAGATGATAGTCGGGCAGGTTACGGCTTTTGAGAAAGTTGGCCGCAATCTTCCGGTACCGGTCGAAGCTGTTAAACTTTTGCCGGCAGCAGTGCTTCAGCGGCTGCACCATGCCGAGCGGCCTCAGCACATCATCGTCCGGCGTTCCCGCCTTCCGGTGTATGTCCTTCAGCATCTCATTTTCCCCCAGCACAAACACGACCTCGCTCTTTGGCTCGCCTTGGTCCTTCTCGCTGACCGCGTCCTTCTGCACCTGGTAGTCCCCTCGCAGCAGACTGATGTACTTGAGCTGCTCAAACGCGATGCCTTCCTTCGTCTTCTCCACGCCCCAGATTAGTCGCTGCTGCGATTCGGCCGCCTCCGACGAGCCCACCTGCCCGAGACTGTTCTCGGTAATGAGATAGGATAGCCGGACGGACTCCCGATCATCGCCGTCCGCGCTGCACCGACCTTCACTCTCCGCCTCCAGCACGAGCGCCTCCTGCGCCAGCTCGGGATCGGCTGGGGTCGGCTGCAGCAAAGCCACCTTGCCGATTTGATAGCGCGCCTCTAGGTACTGCTTTTCGCGCGCATTCATCACCAGCCCCGTGTCCATGCTTTTGTTGCCTATCCGCAGCTCCTGGCGGACGAAGCGCGAGTCCCGGTACACCAGCACGTTTGGAATGTCATTCATCACGTTTTTCTTTAGCGCTTTCTGTACCTCCTCGTTTGCCGGGCTGGTAGCGCTCGTGAGCTCCCCGGTGGTGGCGGTATGCTGGGAGATATCCTTCTCGCTTCCACCGGCTAGGGAGGCTAAATTTTTCATCCTCGTCGCTGACCGAACCATTCCGGATGAGGCCGAACGAAGCAGTGGTGGTTGTGGCGCCGCTGGTGGTTGCAGCAATCCTGCAGATCGTTCAGCAAAAGGCACTTTTAAATCATGCATGCCTTCAGCTGGGATTGAAGCTGCCGCTGCCGCTGCTGCGTTCGCTCGCTGCGCAATGAAGGCGGTCCGAACGTTCGCTTCGTCGAACGACTCCACGTACACGGTGCGTTTAATTTCGCAGCAGCGTATAAAGTACGACAGCACGTTCAGGATCTTGTCGAGCGTGTTGCTCAGCTGCGAGCTGCCACAGATGATGGTTTTCGAGAGCTTGGTCGGGTAGCCGACCGCACCGTACAGGTCGCCGAGCTGGGCCCACAGCACGCTGTACGGATGGTTGGCGGTAATTTCGTTCATGCGAATCTTTTCCCGCCTGATCAGGTCGAGCTTGCTGCTGGGGGACGAATCGTCCGTGGCGGTCATTGCCGCGATCGTACCCACCCATCCTAGGTGGTGCGTCAGGACGGCAGTGATCATGGTGCTGATGAAGCTGGAATTAAGCAACACGTGTCCCGTTGAAAAAGAGTCGTCAGTTTAACCCAAATAACGATTTACTTACAAGTTTGTATCCTTCGTATCGGCTGACGACAGCAACGAGCATAGATCGTTCATGAACGTGTTGGCGAGCGAGGCAAGGTTACGATCGGTTAACGTGCTGCTGCTGAGCGTCAACCAGACTGGGTTGTTAAGCCGCGGTGCTGTAAAGAGATCGTTCAACCACTGTTGCGTCGAATGCCAGGCTCCCAGCATGATCTGTAATGAAAGACACGAAATTTGAGCGTTGGTGTCTCCTCCATTTACACTCTTCTAGCAGCCCTCTTACCTGCAAAAACAATCGCCATCGAATGTACGCCTTCTCAACCGCCACCCGCACCCGGCAAAGGATCGATTCGAACACCGTCATGTGCTCGGAGCAGAACGTGTCCGTGTCCTGCAGCATCACCTCGTTCAGCCGTATGCAAACTGCCACCCCGAGCCGCTGCTTTTTGCTCGGCGCCTTCCCCTGGTAGTTGGTAGCGGTCGAAAGTAGCTCCCCACTGTACGCTTTCCGTCGGTTCATCAGCTCCATCGTTTCACTGTTCCGACGATTGCGCGATACCACACATCCATCACTAGCCGCCGCACTGGTTACCGTCGCACCCGCATGCTGCCCAACAGCACCACCGGCACCACCGCCGCCACCACCCGCCATCATCTGGCCCAGCTCGTCCAGGTGGCCCACGTGGTCCGCAACCGTGTGCCGGTTTTCGAACGAGGTCGACAGATTCTTCGACACCCGCCGGTGAAAGCTGCCGTACGAGTGGCAGTCCTCCAGGCTGACGCAGTTCGGCGGTGGCGGAATGTCCACGCTAAAGTTGTCCGTGCTCATGCGACGGATGCAATCGAAGTCGCTGTAGATGGAGGACAGGCTGCTCCGGTGCGACGAGGAAGTCGGATGGCGCGAAGAGCCCGACCCGGACAGGCCCCACGGATCGGTTCCACCGTACCCGGAGTCGACGCCACTGTTGGACGAGTGGCGCAGGTCGGCAAACCGATCGAAGTTACAAAACTCAACCGGCAGCACCGGTCGCAGCCGGTGTAGTAGCGAAGGGTCGTGCTGGGTGGCGGTTGACGAGCTCACCGTGAACGAGTGTAACGACCCCGTCCCGATCGAGCTTAGATCGCTCACGGAGGGATTGTAGTCGACGCCGCCACTGCTGCTTCCAATGCCGCTAGTTGTATTGCCGCTACTGCTGCCATTGATGAACAGCTCCGAGCCGGGGTAGGTGGACACGGACGACTTCTTCGCCCCATTGTACACCGGGGTGGGGAACACGAGCGAGCACATCAGCGTCTTCGGTGCCTTCAGCCAGTGCACCTTGAAGCTGCTGCCCCGGAACGCGATCGGTGCCGAGCCGAAGACCATCTCCTCGAACTGTTTAATCTCCGTCTTGAGTACTGCCTCGCTGCGAGGATCAGTATGCTGCAAGAAGAGAGACATCGCGTACCGTTAGTACCTCAAGCTTGAAGAAGCTTGTTCGGGGGGCGACACACTTACTTTCCGCACCCGGTAGACGACATTGCAGTGTTCGCACTTTTGCACCTGCGGCACCGACGGTGGATGATGATCGCTGGCGAAAGCGGCCGCTGCCGCCGCACTGTTACTATCGGACGACACCTTCTCGACCGTGCTGGAGTCGAACAGGAGCTTCCGGCCGCGGATGTCACACTCCTTGAACACCAAAATGCGCACCTGATCCGCGCTGAACGGGAACTGTCTGCGGGAATGGGGAACAATTAAAGAAGACGAACAATGGTTAGGAAGATAATCGAAGACATCACACGCTCGCGCCACAAACACCCTTTAGATACAGGATTGTTTTATAAGCTTCATATAAAAATCTGATCTGGATTGGTGCCACTGTCAGTGGGGAGGCAATGATAAGACACCAGCGAGTTATTGGGAGGATTACGACGACCACACGACCATGGCTTATCTGTCTTGATGACAGCTGTAAAAGGGCGACAAGGGATGGGAACCAAGTGAAGTTATCAATCTGATAGAAGGTACGTGCCTTACAAATGCGATCGTATCAATGATGACAAGGTTCAAGTGAACATTAGAGACGTATTCGCGGTGGTGATGTGCTCTTTGGAACGCACTCACGACTTTGATCCGACTCCGGCAAAATCCAACCCCCTAGTTCTGCCCGGAGCTGGAGTCGTCTGGAGTCGTCCGGAGTCGCCCAGAGTCGTTCGGAGTCGTCCGGTGCAATGTGCTTGTGATTAGGTGATTCATTTCGTTGAGTTTTTTGTATTTTACTTTACGCGTGCACTTCGTCTACAGGCATTTGTTTCGAAGGCCTACTTAGGCCTACTCCGGACGACTCTGATCGACTCCGGGCGACTTTGGGCGACTTCGGACAACTCCGGATTACTCCGGACGACTCCGGACGACTCCGGATGACTTGAACTCCGGACGACTCCGGACGACTCCGGATGACTTGAACTCCGGTCGACTCTGGACGACTACGGATGACTCCGGACGACTCCGGACGACTCCGGATTACTCCAGACGACTCTGATCGACTCCGGGTGACTTCGGACGATTCCGGACGACTTGGACTCCGAACGACTCGCAACAACTCCGAACGAATCCCAACAACTTCGAACGACTCAGGACGATTCCGCACGACTCTGGATAATGCTGGGTCCGGATCCGGAGTCAGTTCCAAAATTATCGGAGTCGGATCGGAGTCGACACCAGATTTTTGGCAACTATACCCATCACTAGTTGGCAATGACTTGTTAGACACTTTGACCCATATATGCTCTACTTGAAAGGATCTTTTCATACATTTCAGCATCTCATCTCAACCTTAATAATTAAAAATGAACTCGTGGCATACAATCCCCCCCCCCCCTTTCTTTAAAACCACAGTACAAAATAACATCAACCGTTTGGCGCATGCGCATTGGTGCATGATCGCACTTATTTGCCGCCGTTCGTTCGTTCCGTTTCTTTCTTTTTCATTCGTGCCGTTTGCGTTCCAAAGTCACGCGGCGAAATTCCTTCCACTACAGTCACATGACTTGGTCTTGCTGGTCCCTTGCAACCGCCTTCTGCCACCCCCAATCGGCTAGCCGGTACCGGGATTAATGGCGCAATGTGATTGAACGCGCCAACATCTGTGTGTGTGTGACAGACAAACACCACGAGCACGTTGCTTGTCGGAAGTTTTACGCGTTTGATTATCGAACACCATCGGCATCGATGATAAATTGGACGCGTTATCCAATTTTCTTCCTTTTTTTCGTAGGGCTGGATTAGGTACAACGCAGCGTTAAATTTGATAAGAGATTGCGCTAATGATCGATCGGTTATTTTCGTGTTCGCCCAGTGTGTGTGTGTGTGTATGATTAAACATTAAACAACTGGGGGGTTTTAGTTTGTTTCTAAGACTGTTTCATCTTGTTATTCTTCTTTATTCTTGAATATTGGTAGTGGCACACGCTTATCATTTAGTCCGGGTGATTAGATCCTGCTATCGAGGAGTCGAGCGCACAGCATGTGCTAGATGTCGCGTGACATTGGGGGTTCGATTTCCACGGCAGACAGCACGACTCGGTCGTTAGCCAAACAAGAAGAACTGAACAAAAAAAACACAAGGGAAGTTATCATAAGAAGCGGAAAAACAACGCACGTGAGTCGGGCACATACGTAAAAGCTGCTTATCGTCCGACACGATCAATAAAACGTTCTTTATGTAAGATCCTTGTCGCCGTAAAGCAAAAACAGCGGAAAAAACAACAACAACACGAACCAGGAGAGATTGCCAAATGACGATGACTCGGTGCTTTGCCCACCCTCTATTCTCTGACCCACCCCTAATTTATTAACAACCAGTCCACGTGAGTTAAAAACACAAAGAGCACGCTCAACGCTATGAATTATGCTGTCCACCTTGCCGCCCCTCCCGAAAGCCATCCGCAGTGAGCCGGATTAGAGCAAACAGGCAAATGATAATCGTTTATTTTTGTGACCACCGCCATACCTTCTCCTCGCTTCTGCAGCAGCACCAGTGGGACCAATAAATCAGAATTTTACTCCCGCAACCCGCGGGGTGGTTGTGTGCTGATTGTTGCTATAAAAAGTAAGCTCGCAGATAAAATAGATGGCACAAGCGCGTGCGACGACCGCGAAAGGTGTGGGTCTCGCTCACATGAGATGCTGATAATAGCTTCTTAGGCCCGATCTCGTCTCATCTACATCGAGTGCGTTGCACCCGTTGATAAGAGGGGGGGCGGTTGTTGTTGAGTAAATGTTTGAATGGGGAGCGGTTTCTATCTTTTTTCCTTTTTTTGTTTTGTTTAACACTTTTTAATGTAGATGCATTTTTAGCAATTAAAGGTTTATTTTCTCAAATAGAAGACAAGAACATGTGCTCAATGTGTTGCATTTGTTACTTTTCATAGAACATAGATGTAGAGATGGGTAATTTATGGGGATGTTGAGATAGGTAAGATTCATCAATCGGAATAAATCCTCAAAATGATTCAATTAATCTGAACCTCTAATTTAGAGATACATACAGGGTTTTCCAGGGGTTATCATAGTTGTTGGACACTTCCTTGACTCTTACCTATTGGAAGCGAACTTCATATATTGGAATTTGGACTCTATGGCACCCTTTTTGGACAGGCTCCTTAGAAATTCCTATTACATTTATCCAATAAGGGTGCTGTAGAGTCCAATTCCCATTACATTAAGTTCATTTCATGTAGGAAAGAGTCTATATAGTGTCCCACAGCTATGAGAACTCCTAGGAACCGCCGTAAAGACTTCCAAAGGATCATGGATCTCGAATGATTTATAACAATGCAAACATGCATGAATATCTACTGATTCTATCATATACTTAGTTATGATTCCCTAAATGTTCATACTACGCTGAACATTAACACGAATCTTGAAAGATTCATGAATCTCTTAAGAATCGTGAATCTCTAAAGATTAATAATTCTCTATAAAATTTTTATCGGGCACCAGAAAAGACAGACCAAACAAGTTTGACACATCGAGTAAGTGTTCATATGAATATGTAGAGATTAGTGAATCCCTAGACAATCTTTAGTGATTCGATTCGAGACTAAAAGTTCAAAGATTCATACAGCACACCACTACACTGATGACGTTCTACGTTAAAGTTCTTCCGAACGAAAAGCAAGAGACACACAAAAGCACATGATTGAACCACGAGACGAGCCACACGATCCCCTTCTCCCTCCGCGATTCATTCACGACACTATTTTTGTTACTAAAAACAAGCACACTCCGATGCACCACCTACCTCTTGCAACAATGAATCGATCGACAGACAGTGAGCTGGCTGCACATACAAACAAAAAAAAAACTGCATCATTTAATGAATGAACGCGTCATCTGAATGGGTGGGTGCCGGGAATGGACCGACTCGGGGGCATTCGCACCCCGTACATGTGCCCTATTTTAAGTGTCAACGTGCCTCCCCGCCACGAATCGCGTTGATCATGCGACCGGAACTGCATCACCGGCTGCTGAGACGGAATGTGTGACAGAACTGCACGGGCGATCTTGCTAGCTTTGTATGATCGATCGAACGTCACGATTTCATGATTGACACCGTGATGCATTCCCCACACCACCCGCTGTCGGTTGTGCGGTTGTGCAGCTTGAACGTAATCTGGTCACAAGATTCGAAATGTTTCTTGTGCCGCGGAATAAACGAAGGAAAAAACACGATAGAACCCCGCATCACGCGCTCTCCCTTCCTCTTCGCGCCACCAAGCACGATCGTCAAAAGGTTCATCGCAATAAAATAAAGATGCCGATGCGAATTTTTGCTGCCCCCTTGGCCCCATTTATTTCGTAGCCAGCAGAAGATGGCCACGGTGGGAGAAAGAATGCGCGGCCGTTTGTTGCGTTTTTTTTTGCTATTTTTTCTGTCTCTTAGACACCTTTCAACGCGTCTTTGTTCGGAGGACGCATTTTCCATTTGTCTCGTGCGCGCGCCCATGTCCACTTCCTTCTCGGATTGTCCAAGCTGCGGCTTGCGGTCTTTCCACCATTACGCAAGTACACACCGTCCCGCACACGAGGAAGCACGCGCCCATGGTGTGATGCGCCAGGAGGTCTTGTGACCGGCGAGTGACGATCGTTTCGTTGGCGAAAGCAATAATTAACACTAACCACCGCTTAAGACACGCTGTGTCACGACACACTTTACTGTTTTTCTCGTGCAGCGCGCGGAGGTCTGCCGAGCCGAGCGGAAGAAGACGAGACGGGTCGGAGGAGGTTGTAAACATAAAAGCCAAATAAAGCTATTTTATCACGCACATCCCGACCGCATCAACGGGGAAAGGATGTGGAAAGATCAAGGAGAGGGTTTGTTTTTCCTTTTTTTTTGTTTTCATTATTTTTAGATTGATCAGAACAATTTGAGTGGCAGTTTGCGTGCATTGGAACTATTTTGGTTGCACAACGTGGCCAAGTTCAAGATCGTTGATCGGGCTCTATTTGTGCGTGTGTAGATCCTCAGGACCCGAAACCCCCTGATTGACGATCGGTGTTGATGCAACAGCGCGACAACAATTCATTCATGCAGGACGATTCCGCGAGGACGCGACAACAATTTAAAGCACCGGCGGCCGTCAGCCGCGGGCGATGAGTTTCGTTTCTAATGACGCAAATCATACCGAAGCGGCTAGAGTTACCAAACCCGAACGGGTGCGCGAAAGCAACCAAATCGATCGATACGCGATCGACACCGTATGCACGTGGAAGCCGATCGCGCATGCCACCCCCACCCACCGTGATTCGGGTGCAACACCGCCCCCAGGTAGGGTAGTCGACCGATCGCGCCAAAAATGAAACCCTCGCTCTAATCTAACACGATCATTCCTTCTTTTCCCCCTTTTTTGCCAGTAGCGCCAAACTGTGACCCTTCCTGTGACTCGTGCACTGACGCCACATAAGCACACACACACACACACACGCCCAACCACATTCACGCATTGGACCGATCAATGTACAAGCAGAGGATTTCGGTTTCGTTGCGCTAAAAATAATATCCGCCATCCGTATCGTTCGGTGGGCAAACGGGGTGAGGGGCCGGAACAACAACAACAAATAGACGAGATATCGCGCAACGCGCCCACAGTAAACATCGCGAAATACGCGCGAGAGGTGGCAAAAGGCAAGAAGCAGCACCACCCCCTAACGTACGAATATATAAATGCACGGGGTTTTTGGTTGGGGGATGGTCACGCAGATGATCGTGATAGTTGTAGTGGGTGGGTGCCAGGGGGCGGTGGTAGATGACAGCCGATCAACGACTGATCAACGCCAAACCGGGGAAGGGGTGCGCAAGGTCTACCGGTAGATGATGGGGCATGAGTGGCGAAAAGAAGCACGTGATTTTTCGGTTTTCGTGGTCCCTCCCTCGTACCCGACCACGGTTTTGCGGTTGTTCGAGCGTTCGTTTGTGTTTGTGCCGATTGTACCGGTTTAGTAGTAGACGGCGGTTTGGACGGCGTGACAGGGTCGCGGGAGGTGTTGAGAAAGAAAGCATAAAATCAACTTCATTCTAAACCGTTCTTCCGTGATGTTTTCTGTTTCAGCGATCGTTTCCAGCGATGGTGCGCTAGGCAGTGACGGCTGTTTATGGTTGAATTGAGCCGGAAGTGACACGAGCATCGTTGAAAATATTATTTCTAAAACGAAATTATTCGATTAGGGTCGAAATGCACAGTAATTAATGATGAATATTGCTATCTATAGCACAATTTGTTTCAGTTAAACGTATCAAGCTCCATTAGAGTGTTGTTGAATGCAGAAAAAATGCACCAATGCGCATTTGTGACGAATAAACAGTGAAACACGGAACACTGCCTGCCCCATCATGTGCGTCTTTATCTGCACCCGGTGATGGGGCAAAAGGGAAGCCCCAACACAGCGCACCGATTCACAAACGCCGGCCAAAGAGCATACGCGCGCCACACCTGTGCGAGCCAAAGGCAACACAGATCAGAGGAGACAGAGATAGGAGACGGCGGCCGCCGGCCACTCGAACGGCAGAGACAAGAATGGGCTGATTCTCGTGACTCGCGCATCGTCATCGTTTCACAACACAACACAGTGTACAACACAGGCAACACACACCACGCCCTCTCGCCTCGTCCGTTTCGTGACGGTTTTATGAATAAAAGCCGCGGAAGCGCGCGCTCTCGGCAAAGAGATAAATAACGCGGCGGGAACGATATGTCAATGATTTTTGTGAGATTTTTTTTTCTTTGCTACTCTTTCTGAAGGTATGCAAAGAGGTACAAAGGGTGAACTTCCGCGCTTTTGCAGAAGCGTTTTGTTCATCTCGAGAACATTCATTTTCATTATCGGAGCAACAAAC
The DNA here is from genome assembly GCF_943734685.1 of Anopheles coluzzii. Classification (NCBI taxonomy): domain Eukaryota; kingdom Metazoa; phylum Arthropoda; class Insecta; order Diptera; family Culicidae; genus Anopheles; species Anopheles coluzzii. The sequence goes on along the minus strand of NC_064670.1, from coordinate 100,025,595 downwards.
CGACCGGTATGATAAAATCGCGTCGGTTTGGTAGTCCCCTCCCCTTACTCGTCCGGCCCATAGTTCGTGCGTCATTTTACGCAATTTTAATTGTGTTACGCACTGTGCCGCTTTTGTTACGCCACGGGCGTGTCACATTGGGCACGTTGGTGATAACAGCAATACGGGAACCAATTAATTTGCTCAACTTTACGCACTACATTGAGACGATAGAAGCAGGGAGGCTGTGGGGATGAAACATGTTTATATCGCAGTATGATGTTTCTCAAAACAAGGTTCCATTTCGGTACGAACATTCGGTCTTGGAACCTTCCCGATATTCACGTTTGCTATCACGTTCCATCAAATCTCACCTAAAATGACATCAATTTTGCGTAGTTTACCTAATGCACAATAAAACCCCCCTGGCCCTCCTGCAAAGGGTATCCACACCGGGCGTTCTCCTTGTTCTGGCAAACTTACCCTGGGCTTGTTTTCTGCGACGATGAGCTAGTGTTTCGTTTCTTGTTGAATAGCAGCTTGTTGAACAGGGCCATCATATATTTATAGTCCAAAAAAAACCAGGGCGACCGGCTCGATTCGATTGGCAGGTACGGTGGCGCGCACGACAACGAATCGGGTGGGGGGGGGGGGGGGGGGGGTTTGCTGATTTTCCGCTACCGCTGCAATATAGAGTTTCTTCCACTCACGCTCCCTCTACCACACGGGGAAATTGTTTCAACAAAGATCACTTACAGCCACTTTTTTGCAATTTTTGCCACCGACATCGAATTCTATCGGTATGGTACACACTTTGTGCAAAGTGGCATTCACATCTTCATCACTATTTACAGGCCATTTTGTAGGCCGGCTGCACACAACTGTTTCCTTCCCGTTTGACGGGCCGTATCACTGCCGGTAGAAGCATTTCCATCACGACACGGGTGGGGGTTTAGTTTTCACATCTAGTTACCCGCGCACTAACGATCGCCGAATTTCCCTATCATTTACAACCACAACAGTGACACACACCAGCAACGAAATTTGCGCCAAATGACGTCCCAAATCATCAACACGCGTTACCGTGCTGGCGTTTTGGTATGTGGCGCCTTCTTCTATTTTATGTACCATCCGGCACACACACTTACACTCTCGTACTACTGTTCCCTCCCCTTAGAGCACGCCGCACGTCGGCTTAACACTGTACCGTCGGGGTTGGACGATCGTACGCAACTGGCACCAGGCGCAGCGCGTTCCCCGTTTCGTTGACGACCACCACAACGGCGTTGGCGTTGTTTTACGTTGCAAAGTTAAGCTTTGCACAAACACCGCCACCACTGCCTGCTACCGCCTTCTCTCTACGCCTTGCTAGCGCGGGAAGAGGGTTCGCTACAGACTGGCGCAAGCGCACACTTGCGCCCTGCCAAGAAGCGGAGGGTGATTTTGGTGTACGTCACGCGGGTGTACTATTTCGTCCGTCCGCCGCCTCCATCCTATCCGCTCCTCCTCCGTCCAATTAGTAGTAGTCGGGCTTAATCTATCGGCGACTCTCTCCGGTGACTTCTTTCGCAAAGAGGGGTTTGGGTTTACGCGCGCGTCTTTTCTTTCGTGCCGGCAAGCCGATTGATTCACATTTTCACACCGTACCGTCGTTTCGTTATCTGTGAGCAAAGAAAAAAAAGGGGGTACAAAGAGTTAGCTGATTGGATGCTGATCGGATGCACGAATGTGTGTGTGTGGGAGGGCGGGGGGTTTCATTCAAAAATTCCACCCTCCACCTGTCCGATAACGGCCGGTGTAATCATTTCAAGCAACTTGTTTTCGCGATCATGCGATGAATGTTTTTTTTTGTTCTCTCTTTCTATCTCCGTATATTTCCACTGGATAAAAATTGTCCGCAGACCGGGACACAAACAATTGGGGGAAGGTTGTGCAGTGGAGCAATAACAAACAATAACAAATGCTTCGCTCGTTCGCTCGCTTGCTCGCTTGCTTACGTAGTGCTAACCGCACGCCAGTCATATGATTTCCCCTCGCACCACTCCTCACACTACCCAGCACGGCAACCGGGTGTCACGGCGACCCACTCCTACTGTTGCTGTTTTTGCATCATTCACGTACGATCCGCATCTGGAGTCTAAGCCTACAACCAGATCGATAGAATGTTCACCGTTTGCCTCACGCTTACACAATCGCATGCACGAAAGGCGATCCAATTCCGTAATTAGATTATTAATCTAGAAGCTTTCCTCGGCAGCGTACGGCGGCACTCACGGACGGTCGGTCCACCATCATCGAGTGCAAAAAGTCACTTGTTGCCATTTGTTGCCGAAAGCGATGAAACTGTTTTGCACTTCAATCAAACCGCTTGCCGGACACTTTAAGCACACGAATAGTGCACTTCATTACCTTTAAATAGTCAAATTACTGCAATTGATCTGCTAATTGAAACGAAAGTGAACCAAACGAAACCAAAAACAAACCGAAACTCTTCCCTTCCCGTGCTGCTTCTTTGCCCTTTTTGCCTTTGCTGTTCGGTTTGACAGTTTGCGGAGTTCGATTCGTTTACAGCTGGTGGTTGAACGGCCATGGGTAGATTTTGAATTTGAATTTCCGTTTCTTTCTTCCCTTTTTTGCATAATAGTGTTGCAAAAGATGAAAAATGTTTAAAAATATAATGGAGATGAAAATTAATACATGATTATTATGTATTATTGGCCATATTAAATATAAAGAATTGGTTGCATTCTTAGAGACACCCTGTACGTGTGGCCAAGATCTGCTGTTGGGAATTTGAATATAAACAAACAATCGGAAACAACGCCAATACCAAACGTCTGAACCAAGGTCTGTTGAAATATCTCAACTGATATCAGAACTCTAGCTTCGGAAAAGCACTGTTTCCAGTTTAGCTGCATCTTATTCTAGAGTTTAATCCACGGGGCGTCGGAGAGTCACTTGCGTACACAAGTCAAATCAGAAGAGGATTGTTACCAATGTTTGATAACATTTGCCAAGCACCTGCTAGTCCATGTTTTGGGCTCGCAGAAGAACAACTAGAACATGGGGATTTTATTGACGACGAAGATGGAGAGACAGAATCTGATTGGATTATGCAAGAGCTGGAAGAGCGTGGTGAGGAATATGTATCCAACGAGGTGGATAGGAATGAAGACGTTAGCATACATCAGGAAGAGGAGGAACAAAATGAGGTAGATTGGAACGATAGCAGCGTCTGGAGCGAAAGCGAATGGAGCATGAGCAGCATAACTTCTAACTGTATTAATCAGGATAGTGAGACGAATGAGAGTAGTGAACAATGTCACGATCAAGATAAGGTTGATGATAGTAACGCCAGTAATGTACGAAGTCAAGATCCTAATGAGGAAAACAATTGGAGCATGATCAGCCAAAGATCACACGATCAGGATCATGATAATAATTGGAATGAGAGTAGTGAACAATGTCACGATCAAGATGAGGTCAGTAATGTAGGAAGTCAAGATCCTAATGAAGGAAAACAATTGGAGCATGATCAGCCAAAGATCACACGATCAGGATCAGGATAATTATTGGAATGAGAGTAGTGGACAATGTCACGATCAACATGAGGATGAAGATTGTAACATCGGTAATGTACGAAGTCAAGATCCTAATGAAGGAAAACAATTGGAGCATGATCAGCGAAAGATCACACGATCAGGATCAGAATAATTATTAGAATGAGAATAGTGAACAATGTCACAAACCTAATGAGGAAAACAATTGAAGCATGATCACCGAAAGATCACACGTTCCGGATCAGGATAATAATTGGAATGAGCGTAGCGAACAAGGTCACGATCAAGAAGAGGATAAGAGGCTGGAATGTTATCATTGCAAACAGATCCTAATGAAGGAATACAATTAGAGCATGATCAGCGAAAGATCAAACGATCAGGATCAGGAAAATTATTGGAATGAGAATGTCGAATGTCACGATCATAATGAGTATGATGATTGTGACGTCAGCAATGTACGATGAGGATAACAATTGGAGCATTATCAGCAACAATTGGAGCAAATATCACAAGATCAGAATCAGGATAACAATATGAATGAGAGTAGCGAACAAGAAGAGAATAACGGCTGGAATCAAGATCTTGATGAGGAATATGTATAACGATGGTAATGAATTGGGCTATGATACAAATCAAGATTTGAAAGCAAAGGAGAAGGATGAACGTTAGACCGGATATGATGAAGGTTCTAGGCATGAATGGAATGAACATGTACAGGAGGGATGAAATGTCCATAAGAAAATGTTGGAAAATTGGAAGAGCGGATTGTGGTGATATTTTAAGGAATTTGAGACTGAATGAACTATCTTTATGCCACCTGACACTGAACGTGAAACACATCGGAAGGAGCACACAGTATCCATTCTTCGTCGGAGCAGTATCAGTACACGTGAAAAGGATGAATAGTTACATAAATCTAAACATTCCTTACCAACCTTCGTTAAATTTGATGCACTATATACTGAAAGATTACATTGAAATAAAATCAGCATTTAAAATGATGTAAAATTCGGATTAAATGCGCATTAGAAATACTATTCCATTAAAGATTTATCTTCAATTAGTCAAATATTTCAAGCAACTGTATTTCTTATTTTCTTCTCGATTCGTTGGAAAATCTACTCTTTCAACAATCTCTCTTGCTTTTCCTTCTGCTCGTCGACTGCATCTGCCCGCACGAGAAAAGATGGAGTATTTTTATAAAAGGTATACTATTCCTGATTCCTGAAGTGCCATTACAAGCTCCTATTGCTTTCGTAAGTTGTGTGGTGCGGGTGTGTGCGCGTGTGCGTTTGCTGAATTCATTCACGGTAAGTAAAGTATGAATAAGTTTTAGCAGAAGTTGGAATCTGTGTAAATGAGCAAGGAAGAGTTGGAGGGGAAAAACAAATCGTTTCCCTCCTTTTTTTCTTTTGTAAATTACAATTTTGGCATCGTTCTGGTTCAGCCTCTGCTTAAATCGGAAATGTGCGGAAATTTCTAAACGTTTCCTTCTGCTGCTCCGCAATAAGTAAAGCCTAAGGGAAGAGCTTGGCTATCGATGTTTTAGATCACAATACGCATTACCGAATTACTGATGGTGCTACAGGCTGCAGCATGAAAAGTTGTGTCAGACGGAATAAGTTCTTACCATACTACCTAAAGAAGGGGTGGACGCTGCGAAAGAAAAGCAGCGAACTATTACTTCTGTGCTGTATTATATATCAGTGCCCAATCGCACTCGACTCTCGACTAGTATTACACCGGTTGATAGCTTCCCATTTTGCCTTAATTCATACCCAATAATGCTGCACTGGACTTGAGAAGTTGTTAAAGTATCTAGCTTTTGTTAACGGTCTAACGCAACGCTCTCTCTCTCTCTATCTTTCTTGTTACACCAAACCACATTTCGTCGGTACTACGTTTGATTTCTTAGTTGTTTGCCTCTAGCGGACGCAAGTAGATGTAAAAGTAATACATATTTAATCCTAAAACAAACAAACAAAAAAGCACTTCCACACTTAAATCAACCTGCGGAATGACAATAAATAAGAGCGAACTGGTGATAACATGGAAACATGAGGATTTAACTACGAGGATGAAGATAAAACCGCGCACGCGAACGAACGGCCAACATTCACGAAAATCAACGGGCAATGGCTGATGGCATTACTATCTGATTAAAAAACAAAACAATATCACAAACAGTTTCCAGTGCTCTCTGTTACGCACGAACCACACACCTTGTTGCGGGGTGGTCCTATTTGATCGTTTGTACGAAAAATCCTTTCGGGAATAGGATTTTTCTCATGTCAACACTTGCGCGGTGGCTAGGTAACATCGTTAACGTTACCATACTGTTGGCGTTTCCTCACATCTATAACAGCAGTTTATGCGCAACCAATGATAGACATAACAGCAAACGAAGTACACAACATTACAGACTATAGTATAGTATCCGTTTCTTCCCTCACTACGACAAGCCCCGAGCAATGCAACGAATAAACGATGTCTTTAGTGTAACCCCTGATAATTAAATTAAATTAATAGTAACTACCGTGGAGGAAAAGCTTCCACCGCATATAGGAAGCTTTCAGAAAAGCCTCTTCATCGCCAAAGTAAAGTGCTCCTACAGCTCCTTCTTGGTGTTGTCCTTTGGTCCACTCGCCTCACTCCCAGTCCCATTGCCATTGCTTACCGCGGCGGCCGAAGGCAGATGGTAGTTGTTAATGTTGTTATTATTGTTATTATTGTTGTTCAGCTTCAAAGATTCGTTCACACTTTTCGGCAGCGTCGCGCTAATGTTGCCGAACGATTTGCGCTTCAAGCTGGCCACGTCCACGTCCGCGCCGATGATGTTGTTACACTTGACGGGCTTTCGTTCCGGCGTACGGTTGCTGCCGGTGTTGTTGTTTGGTTGTGCCGCACTGTCGAGATTGTTCGGTAGCTGTGGTGCTTTCGGTTCCACCGTTCCGCCGTCTTTGCCCCCATTGCCAGCTAGGTCCGGCTCATCGCCGGCACTGGACGATGCTGGCGGTTGCGCATGGCCTTGCTGCTTCTGCTGCAGGTGCAGGTGCTGCAGCAGTACCACCTTCGTCCGCAGTACGCCGGCCGGCCCGTCGATGTTGGTGATCCAGAACCGGCGGGCGGTGAGCATGCACACGTCCTTCACGTACAGCACGCAGGCAAAGATCTTGTACACCACGCCGTACACCGTGTCGTACTCGTTCGGGATGATACCGTCGACCGAGCTTTCGAAGTAGCTGAACATGGGAAACCATATGCGTGTACGGTTGGAATCGTGCGACATGAGGGCCTGTGGGGCGGTAAAAACAAAATGAGGAAAAAGCAATTCATCAATACGATTTATCATCAACACAACTGCACCGCAACAACAACAACAACAAAAAGCACTTGCCTGATTGTTAGCTAGCGTGTGATAGTACAGAAATAGTCGCGAGGTTATGTAGAACGCCACGAACACGTCGATTGAGTAATGTTCGTGGGCGGCCAGTATGAAGAAGATGCCAAACATGTTCAGCAGCCAGGTGAGCGTGTGCAGGAAGTACAGGTTCCGGGGCGTATCTATTTTCGGAAAGAATCGAATTATTAGAACAGCGCGCACATGGGGATCGACCAATTACCCCAACACACGGCAGGCATGGCAGGCGTGCGTGTGTCGACCAGACGTACATTCGGTAATGAAGAAGTTTAGCAGCGTGAGGGCGACGGTGTGGCCGCTAAACATGTAGTCGCCGCATGTGCGGACGCCCTGTATGGACATGCCGAGCCCGCTCCAGATGGTGTAAGCACGGCTGATTCGCAGATAGATCATTTCCGTTATGCGCACGCTGGAGAAGAGAGAGAGAGATACAGAGCGAATTGAATAGAATTATATTGAACGAGAATGTTCGTTTTAAACTTCTTAACAGAAAGGGGAATTCTAAGCGAGAAATTCTTCATAGAGGAGTTTCTGAGGCCATCACAGGATGAATAATTAAGCAATACACTCTGAAAGTTCTTTCCCCTTTCCTTCCCTTTTCAACCACTACATCTCTCTCAACTCACTTGCTGTCGTCGAACTTGTGATCGTGCGGCGTACATTCCAGATGGGTTCCCGGTACGCTCAAGGACGTAATCAGCATCGTTACGCAGCGCAGCAGAAACACGGTACCAGCCAGGGCGAAGAACCGGCGCAACAGCACCATCCTACACAGCAGCAAAAAGGATGACAAAAATCAATTTCCATTCCAACTGTTTGCATAACCTCAACCACCGCCACCCACAAGGTCACACACACATAGAGCTGACGCCGGGCGTCTACTTACCGGTGCTTGTGCACTACCAGTACGCATATCCAGATGCAGAACAGTATCGTGCCGGTTACCTCGCACATGTGGAAGGCCCACGGTATGTGCGGCACATTGTCCAGGAAGATGTCCGGCAGGGGTGGATATTTCTTCATGTCCGGCACCCGCTCGTGCACCACCACCATCACGAACGCGGTGATCCAGGTAACGAGAAAGGCGTATCCTGTAAACGGGGGGGGGGGGGGGGGGAGAAGAAAAAGGAGTAAATTAAAATCACGGCACTAGCTCTTGCGGGATAAATCATTGGCTACGTTTTACGAGATGTTTGGAGTTGTAGGTCTGAAAGTGGGTGAAAGTCGACGCAAGCCCGTGCAATTATTGCACACACACACAACAAAACTGTTGAAAAAAGAGGTGTAAATTGTTTGTGAGGCACTGAGGCACCTCTCGGTTGAGTCACATCCGAAAGTGTTTGGGGCGTTTTTGTTACAATCTTTTCGTCTCTTTTCTCTACGTCATAAGTGGAAGGAAATGTTCAACGCACAAGAGACGTTGTTTTACACAACGAATAATTTTATTATTATCGCCATCTCTGGCCTGCTCAACTGAACCGTCGGTACAGTGACGGCGGTTATGCAATGCATGTCCGTCGGAACAAAAAACGGTGGCTCTTATGCGTCTCGGGTCCTTTGCAATGAAAGATGAGACGAACGGTTGCGAATTAGATAGGTTTTCGGGGATAATTTCTTGCTTCCACGAACTGAAAACATAACAAGGGGTGTTTTTTTCTGTTGCAACTTGTTTAGCTTGAAGTGGATAGAATGGCATGTTGTAGATTTTATGTTAACACGTTGCCCTTATTCCGGGAGAGACATGCTCGGAAAAGGCAATTTCAGAGTTCTTTTTTGCCATTAAAACTAAAAATTCTCGCACGCCGCTTTTCTGCTTAACCCGATTAACAAGGCACAAGATTACAATCGAAATTTGCCTCATGAACTTTACGGTGCCTGTCACGGACGACAAAGCATCGAGACGGCGGCTTATCAATCTTACAGCAAAAAACCGTGCCAGACAAAGCATTCTGCTTGCGCTAATCCCTTGGGTAAGAAGCCGGGTACGCGATGGTTTGCGCGATAAAACAAAACACAAAGATTTCCCGCCCTTAAAGACCATGACACTACGACGACGGCGACGACGGCGACAGCAACGACCATTCCATGTGCGCGTGAATAAACTGGAAATATCATGATCCCACACAAACACACACAGCAGGTGACCGAGTCTTTGGATTTCCTTTGCCTCAAACAACGTCAAGCAATCATTATCTTATCGCGCGTGCTTTCTTCCGCCTCTCGACCGAAGGGAGAAAAGGCATTACTCATAACAGCAGCCGGTAACAGCGGCACATCTCGTGTTAGACACCGAACAAAGCGTGTGCCTCCTCACCACACTATTGGTTTGGACTTTGGAACGGGCACTCGAAGCGGGTGGCCACGCGTCCTCAGAATTCGCGATTCTGTGCTGTGGGAAGTGTGCTTTAACATCGCTGACGTCTTATGCTAGCCACCACCGTGTGTCGTATCTTCCTTTTGCACTTTGAAATTCGCCGGGGTGGCCAGTGGGGCTATTTTCGAACCTCTTCGACTCGCTGTAAGGACCGTCTGCATGTGTGTTGCACACACAAGCACGGCACATTCATTGGCATTCGATAGACGATGAGAGCGAGAGCAGGCGGGACCGACGGGTGCGCGCATTTGTTTACAACAATTGCATTCCTTCGGACATTTGGTATTGATGATAGTGTGTGTGTGTGTTTCTGTCAATACAATCGTAGCTCGTGTGTTCCATTCTTCAAGCCATCTCAAGGCGCAATCTGCTGATATAAACATTTGATTAAGCTCGCAACGACGCAAACACACAATCACAGGGAAAAGGGGGAGAGAGGAGTAATGTTTTCTATACCACCAAACCGATCAAAACCGATCCGTCACTCTCCATTTGGGTGGCATCGGGAAGGTAAATAAATATGTAACCCTGTCCACGCCACCCGTCCAAACACTAATGCGCACAGCATACTCTAGACCGTCTTTGAGCGGCGAATTAAGGTCGTCACGACAATCGCGCGGCGTCATTCGGCGGTGTGTCCTAAGTAGGCGGCGATTGAACACCAATCGGGGTTTTGGACGAGCGGCCGGCCCTGGGGTGATTGTCGTTCGAAGCGGGAACGTGAGCAAAATTAATAAAGAAGATCTCTACACTAGTGATGGTTAAAGTTGGCAAAAATCCGGAGTCGACTCCGATCCGACTCCGATAATTTCAGTCATCCCGAGACGTCCGGAGTCATCCGCAGTCGTCCAGAGTCGTCTGGAGTCGTCTGGAGTCGTCCGTAGTCATTCGGAGTCGTCCGGAGTCGTCCGGAATCTGTTGGAGTACTTTCGAAGGTGGACTCAGGCCGTCTTCTAATGACTCCGGCCGATTTCGGACGACTCCGGGCTACTCGGGATAACTCCGACTCCCAATGACTCCGGCCGACTCCCAACGACTCCCAACGACTCCGGCCGACTCCGAATGACTACGGACGACTCCGATTGACTCCGGACGAATCCGGACGATTCCGAACAACTCTGGGCGACTCCGAAGTCGGAACTAGTGGATCGGATTTTGCCGGAGTCGTAATCGGAATAACAATACCCGGAGTCTGATTGGAGTCGTTGATGAGCTCCAAAGAGCACATCACTACTCTACACACACAAAAGCACACGCCGCTGAGTGATCGTTTTGCAGCAATCCGTTCCAGATGCGCTGCTGACGCTATCGGAGCGCGAAGGTTCTTGACAATCGATTAATGAGGAAGCTTTTTTAAATAAAGTTTTGCGCAGAACGTTAATTACATCTTTCTTTTTAAGCACGTGTACGCGCGTCATCGCGTTTCGGGAGACGGCGAGGGTCGTGCGTAGTTAATTGTTTCCCGCTTCATTTATCCTAACTAACCGGCCGAGACCCGAGGCGTTGCTAATCTTGCACAGGTAATCCTCCCTTGGCGGTAATTAGAACACAAAACCAAACCACAATCAGTTTTGCGAGGTTTTTTTTGTCTTCAAAAAATCGACAATTGACGCAAGCACAGGGATCTCGATAATTAATCAAAGAATATAGCGTGAATGCAAAGCTTTAAATGGTGACTTGGGTTTTGGGGCATATTTTGTCAAGCAATCGATTTTTGAATGCTCGCTACGTTTAAATAGCAAATCAAAAACCTTCCAAAGTTCACTGAACGCATTTAATTTGCACATTGAAGCAAATAATCAACCAACAACGTTTGCATTTAGGTCTCTATTTCTGCGCTATCAGGCAAATTGCATATTTGTACGCTCGATTGCACACACACACACATGGTTTTGTGTGGTGCAATAAATTCAACAAATAAAAATAAACAATTCTGCGCTTGTGTTTGTTGTTGCCTTCGATACCGGGGACCGGATTATCGGCCCTGTGGCCCCGGCCGGTTGCCCCAATCGATTGGATTTCGATCAAATAACGCCTACCCACCTATCTCTACGACTAGCCATGTCAAGGTTTAGCTTTAGGGTGCATCGCATTTTTAATGATTTTTGGAATCGTAGCACCCTACGACGGGGCACAAGGTACAACCGAAACGGTGTGCCTAGGTAGACAGGTTGAGCGATAAAAAGAGAGAGAGAGAGCGAAAAAGAGAGCTTATCATCCTGTGCAGAGGTCCAGTTGGTGGGGATGATGAGACTTGGCAGGAGAAGGGTGATAAGCAGAGTTCCCTAAATATCATGCCACTGACTCATTTTCTTGCTTGCTACATATCTATTCTTATCGTTTCGTGCGAATGCGTTTGCTTTTTCCTCTTTCTCGACATTTCGAAACGGTAGCCAACCAACGGAACCTTGTGGACCTTGAAATGCTTCAAAATGCTGCGGTCCTTTTCCCCCGTAGAACGTATTTTACCCACGAGGTACCGGAAATAGTCTCTAAACTCGCGACCTAAAGTGTCATTTTCCAACCACTTTGGTGCACTTTCGGTAGGCGGTGTACACAGGGCGGTGGAGATTCCCTTCGATTGAACGCTTAAATGGAGCACCATTTGTGCTCCGGACACCAGCGTATCACATCACCGTGGTTCCCACAGACAGCGAGCGTGCTGCTGCCGGAGAGGAAATTGAATTAGAGCCTTCAATTCGTTCGACTAATAGGTCGTACAACTACCACCGTTGTGTCCGTGGCGGGAGTGATCATGCCGCACATCCAAGTAGCGCACACGCGTGCACCGTGGTCAGACAGTCTGTCTTCCCTTATTTCCCTTGAAAAATACGATGCAGGGCATGGGCTACTACGCTGCGGGAAAAAAAAAACAAAATACAAGCAAAAGGGGAAACATTGCAGCGCCCTCTTCCAATTAAGTTTCATTCTCTCATGTTCTTTTCTTGGTTGCATGCGAAATAAAAAGGGAATTGCACGCACCCGTAACCCTTCTCTTCGGCCAATTGGATTTAATGCAGCTATTGACCGTATCGACTGTGCGAGTGGTGGGAGCTTGGAATCGGACCTACCCGATTCCGATACTGTATTCAATCAATCAATCCATTCTGGAGCCGATTCCGGAGTTGATTCTGGAGCCGATTTCGGAGTTGCCTGCGGAGTTGACTCTGGAGCCGATTCTGGAGTCGACTCTGGAATCGATTCCGGAATCAGCTCCGAAGTCAGAATCGGTTCCAGAATCGGAATTGACCTGGGAATCGAAATTTGCCCCGGTAACCGAATCAGGATTGATTCCATAAATGGAATTAGCTCCGGAATGAGAATCAGTTCTTGAATTGAAATAAGAAGTTTCAGTAGCGAAATCAGTCCGGGAATCTTCATGTGAATATATCGTTAACAGGTAAATTTTGATTCTTTGCGATTATCGATACGTAGTATCTTATGGAGATGCCGAAACCGACCCCGATTTCGAAGCCGTTTATGTTTTCGGAGCCGATTCCGGAACCAATTCCGGAGCAGATTCCAATTCCAGAACCGATTCCGGAATCGTTTTCGGAAACTGATTCCGAACCTACTATCCGGAATCGGAATCCGACAAAAACTTCATTTTTCCCATCCCTAAACTGTACCCTTCTTCCCCCTCCCCATGTACGTACCTAAACTTATCATGGTTTTGAAAAATTCCGGCTGAATGCACGTGGCGCACCCGTCGATGGACATTGGCGGGGAGATGCGCTCCAGGTCGCTGTAGCTGTACCCGACCGAACCGTAGCTGGTGCCCATGCTGGACAGCAGCGTGGCGGCATGGTGATGATGGTGCTGCGACGCATGATGATGCTGATGTGGATGTGGATGATGATGGGGCGTCCCCATGCCAGCATGTTGCTGCTGCTGCTGATGGTGGTGAGGCTGATGATGCATCGGATGATGGTGTCCGACGGAGGAGGCGATATCGTTCATACTGTAGTCGGGCGTCCACAGCCCCGCCAAACCTAGCGGGCCCGTCGTGGCCAAATGTTGCCGCTGCAGGAGCCGCGTGGCAAACCAGAAGCGCTTAATGTCGCCAAAGCGCAGCGGCGAGGCACAGTGTTGCGGTAGATCGTGCACATCCTGTTCGGTAATCGCGAGCAGACAGCGCCCATCGATGTCCTCCCGGGCGATCCAATCGATGATGCACCGCGACAGGCCCTCCTTCCGCGCCCAGTCGCTTACGTTTTCGCAACTCCAGCCGAGCACGCCGTGAGCGGTGGTGGGGTTGGGGTGAGTGTGCTGCTGGTCCGCCGGCATGGTTGCTGTGGTGGAGCTATTTTCTGGCGGTATGTTGCTAGTGGTCGCATTCAAATTCTTCAACAGTTGCCCAATCTCGTATGCATATTTTTGTGATGACATCGAACCGCATACAAACACACACACATACACGCAGACACACGTCACGTTCGCGGCCGTGGAAGTAGGTTAATTTCACTTTTTTCTCTCCCTCTCACACCAGCACACTACTCTTGCGTACTCACGTCACGTTTTCTCACACACTTCCGCAGGTGCTGTTTGTCGCGTGAGGAGGACAATTTTCGGACAGAGGAATGTGCTTCCCATACGACACACCGTGGGGACACACTGCTCTGTGTTGACAATCACTCGGACACCAGCCGGACACAATCACACACGGTATTCGTCACCGCCCGCCAGTGCCACGCGCAGCATCCAAGCAAACACGCCACACACAACGCAATCACCTGGCAACGGGGAATGTCCGCAGTTGGGTGGTTTTTCACACTCTCATCCCCCTCCCTCTTTGTTGCTGAAGCACGTTGTATCTGCAGTTGTGAAAAGGGGTGAAGAAGCACCAAACTTCCACCAACAACACACGCACTCGTTTTCTTTCCGCAAACAATACGGTACCGCTAAAGCTGAGGAGCTAAACTTTGCGGGCGATAATTCGTAAACCTTTTCACACTTTTCACTCAGATTTTTTTTACCCCCCCGAACGTCGCAAAAAAAAAAATGCTTCCCTCAACGTTCGTTTGTTCTTCTTCACCACAACCCCGGAGCGCACACCCAGGATACGCACTTCCTTCTACTGCGCGACCAATCGTTGGAACGAGCTAACTGCGCGAGCGGAAGATGTTTTATATTTGCACTGATTTACGTGAATGAGCTCCGCGAGCCGTGCGAGAAATAATCACAATACCCAGCCCACAGAGGCACGTACAGTAGTGGGGATGTTTTCGCATGTATGTTTGTTTTTCTTTTCGTGTCTGTCACGCATGTCACTATGGAGCACAGAGTGACCAGAAATACCGATTTATCTGTATTCCTATTCCGATTTTTATATGCCTACCGATTCACAGATGACCGCCCTAAAACCAAGGTGTTATAAATGACAAGGTGAAGTTGTTCAGAGCAAAATGACATTTCTCGACTTGACACTTCTCTTCCGGGGGCTCCGGTATAAAAATCGGGGAGGGCTGGTGCGGGGTAATGAAATTTGTATGCAGAGAGTGACAGATGTCCCCCACAATGTCGCCCAGCAAAAGCGATAAAAATCAACCTTGTAAATACATTATCCTTGCCCTAAAACCACCGACAAACCGACGTGACACTGGCGTTACAAAAGTGTCCCACACGAAAGTACCAGTGAGGCGATCACTTCTGTCAAAGTAAGCTCTGTTCACTGCTGCTTCGATGTAAACAACTTTTCTAAATACAAATTGCGAAGGAAGTGTGAGTCACGATTTTTTGAGAATTATTGGACAAAACACCCAGGAAAATCATTTTGTAAGTTTCCAAATCAATGCAAAAGATGTGAGAAGTACATAAAACAATACGCATTGGAATTTGCGAAGAAAAACAAAAAGGGGATTTAGCAGTTTCTTTTCTGTGTCACTATAGTAAGCGAATCATTATAGAGATGGCGCTAGTGTTTAACGTATTTTCATTTGAAATAAGGAGACAACTTTTGAAGCTCATTTTGTTCGAAGTGTCACGTCGGTTTGTCGGTGCTAAAACTACCGATTTTCCATTTATCCTACCGAAAATCACAGATATTTGATTTTTCAGTCGTTTAAGCTTAATCTGTGGCGCTTGGGATGCTGTTTCAAGGATCGCTATCCTAATTTGTTACTTATCGCGCTGATGCACGTTTGTTTGCCTGGCACTTGAAAAATGCTACATGCGTTTTGAATTCAAAATTTTATCCGTTAAAATTTCATAATAAATTAAATGTTCATAATAAGTAAAAATGTCAGTTATGTGGATTCCGAGAATTGCTCGTCAAAGAAAATCATTTAAATTTGAAATTGAATTTCACCGTTGGCGGTTAAAGTTTAAAAAGAAATTGACGTCGCCAGCGAGCGAAACTGACCAAAAATACACCCTCCCCAAGCGCCACAGATTAAGCTTAAACGACTGGAAAATTAAATATCCATAGAAAAAAAATGAAAGCTCCACAGCTTCATTGGTTTGATCAATAGATGGCGTATTACAACTCATCATTATATTGCCATCCTTTTCTTACAATGTGTTTCGACAAGTTTCATCTTATCATGACCTATATAGCCTTCTAACTTTCTGAGCAAAAATCTATATGAATGGTCGTGTGGTCAGATATGTGGGTATCAACACCAACGACCATTACTCAAATCTCACTTGTTTCAGTGCTGGTGGTTTCCTTTGGAATTTAGTATTTAAACAATTGTATCGCCGTTCTAGTTCTAGCGATGCATAACTTCAATGCGAAACCATACAACAGTACAGAGGAAATGAGAAAGCTCTCCTCCAAGCGATGAAGCTCAACTGGTTGGGATATCCCACCAACAGATAGCGCCACCAGCTTTTTCGCTATTTTTAGAATGCATGAGTCGTTTGCCGTCTGCTAAACGAAGTCTTTCTATATTCCGTTTAGGTAGAGAACTTGAGTCGTTTAGAAGCCGTTTAGTGGTCGTTTAGTGGATTTGTGGCACTTGGGTCATCTTTACGACCACCTACCCGGGTAGGTCATACATTTTGTATGAGAAATATTGAGCGTATTGAGCGAGCGCAGTAACACGGACGTCACACGAGGCGTAAACTCAAAAAGTTTACGCTTGATTTGTATGGGAGAGCGTAAACTTCCTGTCAAAAGATTATAGGGTTGTATGGCTGAAATCCAGTTTACGCCGCATTGTGTGACGTCCGTATAAGGGCGGTGGCAACGCTGATCGGATGCGATTTTATCGGACGAGATTTATATGAGATTTGATAGATAACGTCGGACGTGCGATTTCGTAGTCCGACGTTATCTGTCAAATCCCATATAAAAATTTGACAGGCCGTCCGATACAATCGCATGCGAAAAAGCGTTGCCACCGCCCTAACCGCTGAACCAAATCTAATCCATATCCTAGATAAAGGATGCATATTCTCGTGAGATGGAACTTTCATTTTGAGCATAAGGACACCCCCCCCCCCCCCTTCATCCCACTTAACACTTCTTTCGTTTTTACTTCTTTTAACCCAGTTAAGTTCGGTTAAAACTCGAACCTACCGAAAACTACCGATAAAATTTTGATGCGCCTACCGAAAACTGCCAAAATAATCTGGCCACACTGATGGAGCATGGTTCACTTCTCCCGACTACAGTAGAGCCTGGGCAGTTGGGCGGAGATAAAGGTTTTTAACAAATAAATTTATTTTTTTTTTGTTATTTTTAAAGAGTAAAAGATCCTTTTAAGGTATAAGATTTAGTATTTAATGCTCTTTTTAATGATGTGCCGTTTAAAATACAATTAATAAGCCAATTGTGCAGTTGCACCACATGCAGTAGCCTTTCTGCTCCTTAAGGGTGCCAACGGCGCTTTAATGCAGCATGCATGTGAATAATAAAAAGCGTTTTGAATGGAATTGAAAAAAACGAACGATCCAAAATGGCTGCGTTAAAGATATTTTAAGCTGTTTTAAGTCATTTTACCATGCTGAAGTTGGTTTAAGGCAATTGCTGAGGCATCGCTCGGTATGCACAGTAATATTAATATTAATTCCATTTCGGCCGACCCGAGCCCAAAGAAAACCAACACAAAGCGCACATTATTTACCATTATTTATTTTTCATTCGTCTTGTTGCAGTTTTGGAAAATAATATATCAATACATGTCATAATATAATAAGGATAATGTAATAATAAAGATAAGAATGGTTACACAGTAAGCTGCTTTCTTAATATAATGTAGAAATTCTGCCATTGCGCCCCGATCGATCCCTGCTTATATGCCTGGTTCTGCTCGCTTGTTAAGAGAAGTGGGGCACACGCAACGGTGGCAAAATTCAAACCAAATATCCTTCCCATACCAACGCACCCACACACACACACACATACACCATGTGCTTAATAACTTTTTCTCCGGAACGAGGATCGAAACATTACCCTTTCTCCTCCCCTACCTAACTGACGTGCGGTCCAGTGGTGTATGTCTTAGTTTCACGCTCACCTACACAGAGCGTGCGGGTTCGCTTTTTCCACCACTTCCACCTTTACAGTGTACATAATTTTAACTTTAATTTTAATAGCTTTCCTCCACACAGGAATCACATTTATGGCCGAAACGATGCCGAACACAGTATGTACGCTTTCTACTCCCTCCTGTCTATCTTTATCTGTCTGTCTGTTTGCCTGGTATGTCCTACAATCAGGGTGGTACCAGCCGGGGTTGGGCACGCTCTACCTAACGAGTTTGTCGTTTCTCGCGTCTTCCAAAGAAAAACAGCCGCGCAAGCGTAAAAAAATCAACGAGCGTTACGAGTTAATAAGGCAATAGAAGTTGGAAACAACAACGATCAGTCTGACTAAACGCAGGGATACTCGTTTCCCGGTATTGGTGGGGTGGAGTAAACAGGTAAGTATAATGAATGATAATGCATCGAAGAAAAAAAAGGACAAATAAATCGATTATAATCAAACACCAGATCACACACATACGCAAATAGAACAAGAAGAATATCCGATTAAGAAGTGTGTTAGCTAAACATGTCTTGTTTGATAGATATTTGTAAATAGTGTTTGCGTATGTAATTCTAGGATTCCTTTCTCTCGCAATAGCTCCTGCCACGTGAACGTCCTTGCCTTTGCGTTACCATCATCATTAGATTGCATTTCATCCTAAACATACAGCAACTCGCTGCATTTGCCTATTTTTAATGCCCACCTTTGTTCTGCTAAATAATGTATCGGTTGTTACTCTCTCCCGTTTTTTTTGCCTCTCTGTCTCCATAATGTGCACTGACATATACATACACACAGAACATTTACAATTTACACCCACGATCATTGTTTTGATTGGACATTCAGCATTAGTAAGGATGGATCATGTATGATCCTTGCCGGGATGGGGGTGATAAATTTCGCAGCTTCGGTTATCTATACTACGCAACACTAACGTGTAACAGCGGGCAACAACAGTTGATGTGAGAGAAGAAGGGAACTATTTTGAGTGTGTTTCGTGAATGGAGTGAGCGTTCTGTAGGGTTTGTTGAAATGCAGTCCTAATAGTTTTGCAACCTTTAGTATACACTCCCCTGACTAACTGATACCCTGACTGTTGTTGACTATATTAGCCTAAGACGTTTGCTGTGTTTTATATGCTATGTTTGTGGTTTTTGTGTGCACTCCATTCATGGTGGCGCTGATGGGAACATCTATAATGCAGTGACGTTGTGTCGTGTTTTTCTTTTCTGTTCTATTCGTTGGTTTTATCATAATTTCCGGTGCTTTATCCCTACTTCCCTACACTTCCATCGTGTAGCGTGTAGGATCGTGTGAAAGAGAGTCAGCGAATGCGGCGAGAGAAAGAAAAAGAGAGAGACGGACAAAACACTTTTGTCAACTGGGTTCTGCTGAATAGTGGCTGTCTAAACGGCAAATTTTTTCTCTTGATGTGAGAACGAATAGGTTTGCTGATACTGCTCATTTCATATTGAACGGGTTTTCTATTCCTACTCTCTCTCTGTATCTCTTCTCATATTGAGCTCTGTGTTTAGTTTATGATGAAAATGAACGCACGAAACATAAAAATAGGATTTTCACGTATTCTATCCCATTCGTCTGTGCACGATGATCACGAATCCCGCTTCCTATCGGTTATGCTATAAGTACTTTTGCGTTACGCTTCCTTCAATGTTCTAGCTATATGCTGGCTTTTTGTTTCCCCTCGCCAAACTCATCGAGAAACTATACTCCCCCCTGCGTTAACCATTCACAAATTCGGTATATGTTGCTAGTTTCGTGCCATTCGATTGGGGCGACCCCCTCCGACGGGGTAGAAATGATCCGATCATCATCCAACCGTTCTCCAACGCTTTATGACAACTAGTAACAGAACGAACGTGTTGGTTTTTTTTGTTGCTTAAAATAATTCCACTACTATTATCACTTCGAACATCCCATTCCAGTTCCAAAATTATCGCTTCTGCGCTGCTCAACTTCGCTTTTAAATTCCCTTTGCTTCTTTTCCTTTCTGTCTTTAGCTAGATTAGCTACTCTGAAGCACGTGTTGAGTGCGAGCGCACATTCACCTGTTTCATGGTTAGTCGCAAACCTCCACAAACACTCTCTCTTGCTCCCTCTCTCTATCTCTCTCTGTCTCTTTCATTTTCATCGTACGCGATACGGCGCTAAGAAGAGGTTCCTTTGCGAGCGAGGAACATTTTCCATCCTGTATGAATGCGAACAACTTGCGAACTGCGAACAACTTGCGTTTACTGCTTCTAGTGTTCTCTAACAATAATTAGTATCCGAAATATTACGTGTTTTTAAACCTTTTTTGTATGTCCTTGTTGATTTTCTTAATTACGTACTAGCTCTCTCTCTCTCCCTCTCTCTCTCTCTCTCTCTCTCTCTCTCTCTCTCTCTCTCTCTCTCTCTCTCTCTCTCTCTCTCTCTCTCTCTCTCTCTCTCTCGCTCTCTCGCTCTCTCTCTCTCTCTCTCTCTCTCTCTCTCTCTCTCTCTCTCTCTCTCTCTCTCTCTCTCTCTCTCTCTCTCTCTCTTGCACACCCAACCGATCCCACCAACAGCTGTCCGTTACGAACTGTTTGCCGAACTGAATGATTTCTTCTATAAATTCCCTCCAAAAAAAAACCCAAAATAAAAGTATAAGAATAGAAAAAGCGTGAACGAATTATACATTCACTCTGCATAAGATCGTGCCTTGGAGGGGTTTCTTCTTCTTCGTCTGCTGCTACTGCTGCTGCTGCTGCTGGGTTGTGTGCCGCGATCGCTAACTTCTAACTGATCTTTATCCGCTTTGGAAAAGCGTGTATGCATATTTATAGAGGCAGCGTTTTGTTTTACTTTTTTACCATTCCTCACGATACACGATCGTAATGTCGTTTTGCGGCAAACGGGTTTTAGAGGAAAAGCGTATGGTTGCACATCGGACACGGTTCAGTCGTGTAGCAGCAAACCCTGTAACGATGCTGCTGCTATGACGACGATCGGCGTTTGAAGGACGAAAAAGCTAAGCTTCAGTTTCAAGTGTGCTTCCTATATCCGCACACGGTGTGCCGAGGACTGTTGGGCTTCCCCGGCTTACGATAAAAAGGAAAAGGGAAAGAACGGGCTGCTGCTGCTGCTGCTACCAACCTGGTTCTCTGTTCTGCGCGCGAGCGACACAGTCGCAGACAGTTTAATCCTTGCACATCGAGGTATCCATTGGGCTGGCCGGTTGCACGAAGGACGTATTGCCGGTGAACGAGATATTACTGCTAGTGTTGTTCGAGGCGGACGAACCGATGCTACTGTTGAGCGAGCCGGCACCAACGCCGCCGCCGCCGGTGCTGCCACCGCTTCCGCCACCGAGCAGTGGGAACAGATTACCACCACCGCCGCCGCCGGTGGAGTGATGCGAGGAAAGCACATTCGGTGCCGACGTGTTCAGTCCGTGCGGTATGGCCGGCTTGATAAACCGCTCACTGGCCCGCCGGCTCACCAGCTGCCCGCAAGTGATGCAGCGCGTCAGCCCGCCCGGGCTGATCGGGCGCTGGCTGGCCAGTGCCGAGACGTTCTCATTGAACAGCCGCTCGTCCTCGAACTCGAGCGACGATTCCGACTCGGACAGGTGCCGGGAGAGGGCTTCGCGGCGTTCCACCTCCTGCTGCAGCTTGCGCTGCAGCCGCTTGTTTTCATCGCGTATGCACTTCTCCTCGTGCGCAAACTGTTGCGTCTTTTCCTTGCTTTCCTTCTCGGCCGCCGCCAGGTTGCTGCGCAGCTGGTCCACCTCCGAGCGCAGGTTGGTGATGTGTGCGGTCAGCTGGGTGGCCGTGTCGTTGCCATTCTCGTTGCGATGATGGCTGATCTCTCTGTTTCGGGCGATAAAAGCATACAATTAGGTACTTAACAATAGAAAACGGGAAACCACAAAGAGTTTGGCCATACTTCGGGCTGGTCGGGTCGGACACCGGCTGATCCAGCTTGATCTGCAGCGAGCGCTTTTCCGCCTCCAGCTTGTCCATGCGCTTCCACAGCTTGTTCACCAGCGCTTCCTGCTCCTGCTCGAGCGTGTTCTCCAGCTCGACCATCTCGCGCCGCAGCTGCTCGAGATGGTTCTGCTTGGCGGACGTTTCCGCCTCGAGCTTCTCGATCTTGCGCATCAGCTTGTTCACCAAACACTCCTGCTCCTGCTCGAGCGTTTGCTCCAGCTTGCACTTTTCCTGCCGCAGCTGGTCGAGCTTGCGGGACAGATCGTTCGTGAGGCACTCCTCCTCGCGCTCGTAATGGTGCGCCAGCGTTTCCTTCTCCTTCTTCAGCGCCTGTATTTTCTTGAGCAGCGTGTTCGAGATGTACTCCTCCTCCTGCTCCGCTTTCGCTTGCTGTGGGGGGAGGGGGAGGAAAAGTAATAATAAGAAGAAGCACGGAACGGGTGCGAGATAAGCGTAATGACAAACAAACTCTCCCGCTTCTGCCAACGCACATCCCTCCTTAATCGGAAATCAATGCATCAATGCATAGTTGACAGAGGGGTGAGGGAGGGGGGAGTGCATCATACAACGGAATCTATTGGCTTATACACCCCCCGCCTCTTCCCCCACCGCTCCAAGATGGCGTGACACGTAACGGGCGCGGCTGCCGTGTTTACTTACGATGATAACTGACGCTTGGCGCAGGGCACGGTTCTCCTCCTGGATGACTTTTACACGAATTTTATACGTTTCTAGCTCTACCTTCAGAACCCTGAGCAAAAGATACAAACGAGATGCGTGATGAGCAAAAACCGTGGGACACAGTGTGGTTAGTTTTCCGTTTTACTTACTTGTTCTGTTGCGTGAGACTTTCGATGCGCTTTTGCAGCTGCTCCCGCGACACCGGGCTCGGCGGGAGCATCGCTCCCCCGTCGAGTGAGCTCTCCGACTCACACGGACTGTCCATTTTGTTGGGCTGGAAGTAGATGGAAAACGCACATCAAGCAAAGGTGAGGAATCGCTCGTGCGACAAATAGGTACGATCGATAACGGGGATCCTTTCCTTGTGTGTGGAGGTCCCTGCCATCCCACGCCTCTTTCGAGAGGACAGATAAGCAAATCAAACCGGAACAATTATCGGCTCGTACGGCAAGAGGCGCACACGTTCCCGTGACTATCAGATAATCCCATGCCTTCCCCAGGTTCGTACTAACAGTGATGCATTTCCGATGATGATGATGATAATGCACTTAAAGGTGCTCCCTGCTTATTAGTCATATTTTTGGCAATCCACAAACACACGCACACACCCCTCGGTGAAAGGCTAGGGAACTGCAACAAGCACGAAGAGCCACCGAGACGGGTAGGGCCACTCTTGCCACACATTAGAAAGTCACAAAACGGGGCTTGACAAATCAGGCAAATCCCTGACGATGAGGTTTCAATTACTTCCGCCTTTACGTCGACCAGCCCAACAAACAGTCAATGATCAAAGTAGCCCTAGGTGCCACGAGATGGGTGTTGCGAGGGGGTTGGACTTGCATTCCCCGAAACTGAAGCTCGAAATTAATTTACCTTTTCGGGTAACCCCCCCCCCCTCCCCCAGTGGTGCAATCTGCCCTAATGCCTACACATACACCAATGCAGCAACAGAAGACGTGTTTGCCACAACCGAACACCTCCCTCCCTCCTCTCTCTTTTTCCTTCACTTTCGAAGGAATTACTACACCACCATCACCACCACCACTGCTGCCGTCCTTTCCCTTCCTACCCCTTGAGTGTGGTATGGGAAAATATAAAATCGTAGCAACACCCATTGCCAACTCTTGCCCACAAAACAGCATGCAACAGACCGATCTGCATCGGGGTGGAATTAGAGACAGCCCATGCCAACTTGACAGGGAAGGCAGGTCGGGGTAAGCGACGGGGAGGAGTTTTTACCCGTGCAGAGAAGCGAAGCCCCCGAAGCTCCGCCGATCCTCAACCGGAAGAGGACTGCAACGGAATGGGTCTGGGCAGCGAAAAAGGTGATGAGTAGCAAAAACCAGCAGCAGCAGTGGGATCACCACCACCACCACCTTTTTCCTGGGCTCCCTGGTACTTACATCCAACTTGGCTGAGGAACTCGGGCACCGTGCAACAAACCTTCACCGTCGAACTACACACGCACGCACGCACGCACTGGCTATCTTTTTTCCCCCGTCCGGGCTGTATCGCACGCCGCCGCGTTGGTCCGGACCGGATGTAAGCTTTTGTTGAAATTTTATTGCACGAAATCACTTTTTTCCTCCTCCTCCTCCTGCTATGTTTGCCGATATTTTTCGTGCTTTCCTTTTCTTCGTTCTCGCCGTTTTTGACAGCAGGCCGAATATTTATATCAAAAGTGTACGGGCGGGAGGTTCGCTCATGCAGGCTTTCGTCTCCCTCCCTTCTCCGGCCTTTTTAACTGTCGCACAGCGAAGGCGATCCCTGTTTTTGAGAGATTAGATCAACACAAAGGCGCCCTTTGGGAGGTTGTGCGGTGGAAAATCGGCACCGTGCTGCGGTTCGGCACCCTGCGAAATGTCAACCTGTGTGCTGCTCGGGTGCGTCCCGGTGAAAATGCTACGTGTCTGGCTGTCTGTCAAACGCTCTATCAACCCCAACTGTCAAAAGCGAAACGCAACAAAAACAAAGACGCAGAGTGACTCATTTCCACCGAGCAAGAGAGGGGAGAAAAACATTGTCCTTCCAGCGCAGCCCTCATTTACCTCAAAAGTTACTAATTAAAGTGTCTGTGGCTGTTGCATTTCTTCGACCATGTTCTCCAGCGCGCCCAACTACACGAAGCTGAAGACGAACCTGCGGCTGGCGCTGAATCGGCTCAAGCTGCTGGAGAAGAAAAAAACGGAACTGGCCCAGAAGGCGCGGAAAGAGATCGCGGACTATCTGGTCGCGGGCAAGCCCGAACGGGCCCGCATCCGGGTCGAGCATATCATCCGCGAGGACTACCTGGTGGAGGCGATGGAGATCGTGGAAATGTACTGTGATTTGATACTGGCCCGCTTTGGGCTGGTCACGCAGATGAAGGAGCTGGACGAGGGCATCGAGGAGGCGGTGAGCAGCATCATCTGGGTGGCGCCGCGCCTGCAGGCGGACGTGCAGGAGCTGAAGCTGTGCTCGGACATATTCACGCTGAAGTACGGCAAACCGTACGCGGAGCAGGTGCGCGCCGCCATCCCGCCCCACAAGGTGTCGGACAAGCTGATGCACAAGCTGGCGATACAGGCCCCGCCGAAGCTGCTGGTGGAGAAGTATCTGATCGAGATAGCGAAGATCTTTAACGTCGACTACGAGCCGGACCCGCTCGTGATGAAGGACGACCATTCGAGCATTATGGATGGGGAGATTGACGGTGCTGGTGGCGGCGGCGGCGGTGTGCTGATCGATCTGGCGGACAAGAACAATCTGGACGGCGGTTCCGGTGGCGCTTCCGGTGGCAGTGGATCGGGAAACCGAGGTGGTGGTGGTGGTGGCAGTGGTGGCAGCGGAGGTGGTGCAGTGACCTCGCCACCGAACGTAGGCTTTGTCGCGTATCCGCCAGCCATTCCACAGCTACCCGTCGTACCGCCGACCGTTCCGTTTCAGTATCCGGTAAGATTGGAGGGATGATTCATCGCATGAGTAAACGTGATAATGATGCTTATCTTCGTTTGAATCAATTGCAGGCTGGCCCGAGCGGTCAACATTTCGGTGCGGCTTCCGCACCACCACCGTTCAATTACAACATACCGCCCAACTCGTCGGAGAAGGAAGAGATTAAGGATTTGAACATAAATTCCAACTTTCTGAACGAAGAGCGAGGCGCAACAGGCGATGCCAGCGGACCGCCACCGTCCTATTCCTCGCTCAGTCCAGATGATAACATGCAGGTAAGTATCATACGTTTTCTTTTGGGAAATAGTTCATCTAAACACTACTTTAATTGGTTTTTCTTTCATTTTTCAGAACTCGACCAAACCGAAACCTCAACCCCGGTCCAAGTTCTCGCCAGAGCTAAACTTCCCGCCCTTGCCGAACGTGCCGCTGGATCTGCCGGACATACCGGACGGTGATGAAAACAAGAACGATAACGATGAGATCGATTTCGACGATCTGTCGCGCCGGTTTGAGGAGCTGAAACGGAAGAAGTAAAGCTCTTTATAGAGAGTTTGTGCCTGTGCCAACAGCTTAGCTTTGAGCACGGCTGAGTGTGTCTCATAGCTTTACCGCTCGATCGGATCGCAAAGGGCAAATGTATGCTGGAAACGTTGGTACGCGCATCAGGAAGTTACCGTACCCGTTTTGTTTTTTTTAGATGCTATATAATTTTGTCTGTATTGTATTCCTCCCCTCATTTATTTGCAATAATCAAATGTGAACAGAAATTATGTATTAATGATAAGCATGAATAAAGGACTCGTAAGGAGAATGTTTAATTCAGGGTTAAATTTATAACCAATGAACCCAACATGAAATGAACTGATTTTATTTCAATTCTTTGATAAGAAAAATGTGCACAGCTTGCGTGCACCATCGTCATACAGCATACAGCTTGCGTTTTTTTTAATATGCCTTAATAAAAGGCATGTTGGTGCTTTTGCCAAAAAATAACAAGACAGATGTTAAGATTTCAGCTAAAAGATTAAGTAATTTAACTTAAAATGCTACATTCAATTTCCTTACTTTACTTTGTGTACGTCTTACTATGAAAACAAAGTTCATTCCATGATATTTAACCAACGGTCAATTCAAAATTGACTTCGACCAGCATTCGAGCCCGAATGGTTTTCACGCATCCTGCTCGAAACAAAGTGACAGCTACACAAAAAGCGCCCACACGCACACACATACGTACACACGTACGCAAGAACGCACGTCTTGCAAGCCAAGTGAAAGCCACAATTGCTTGATTCTGCGGAAAAAATTGTGAATATTCATGCGTATGCTTACTAGGTAGTGTAAAATTCGGGTGATTTGGGCTGAAAAGTATAAATACCACCAGACGGTGATGAAATACAGGTTAAATGTTGCTTTTACTTGCCAAGTGTGAGTGAATGTGTGTTTGGCAGTGGTCCCTTGCTAGCCGTGGTGGTCCCTCTGCAGTTAGTGGTCCCACTAGCGTTCCCCCCTCCCGCTACCACCATCACCAGTGATCCCTTTTGTGATGGAATGATAGCAAATTGTGTATACAAACAAATAAAGGGGCAAGAGAAAAGCGTGAAAAGTGCGTAATTGAGTGTCGTGAAAAGGCTGCCATAGGGCTCGTGGAAGCAGGGTGGAACAACGCTCGGGGAGAGGGAGCTCCTGTTCACGCCTTTTTTCTGGGGGCAGTTCTCTAAAATTGCGTTGAAAAGATTGCCATGCTCTCCTCCCTTGTCCCGGATGTGTGAAGTGTTGTGCGTGTGAGTGTACATATGAACATTCAACCGTTTGTGATCAGTAAAGTGAAACAATAAAAGAGAAGAAAAACGATTGCTTCGCAGAATTTGCTCGACTCCTTTCCCTTCTTTGTGTGTGAGTGCGTGCGTGTGTGTGTCAATCACTCCATTCCAGAGCGTCATCGCGAATGGCGGAGCTGCTAGTTGCTGGTTCGGCCGCCAGAGGGCATCGTGGCGTGGAGCTGTCAGTTTGCGTGTTGTCCCGTTTGCTGGCTCCCGTCGCACGTCCGTCGTTCGTAGAAGAATGAGGATTTGTTGGCTGTGATAGAGAGAAGAAAAAAGAAAAGCGGTGTCGCAAGTAGTTTTAGGCCTACATCAGCCGGGTGAATTGTTTTTTAATTGGAAATCACCCATCCAACGTTTTATGCTGCCAACGATTTTGTAAAGAAAAAAAAAAGTTTGTTTTACCATACCCGATTGTTAGATAGTTTGTGAGTTGAAGTGTAGCAGTGTAAGAGCACCACCGAAACAATGGAACATTTTAGAGCGTGAATGTGTGGCGGGGCGAAAGGGGAGCCGCCATCGACGAGATTGTTGTGTTGCGTGAAAACGGAATTGTGGCGAGCAGCAGTTCGATAAAGGCCAGCTGTTGGTCGCTGTTGGCGTTCGTAAGATGGCACAATACTATGAGATTGTACAGCAGGACGAACTAAAGAATGCCTATCAGCAGATAAATATTGACAACGGAATTCAGCTGGTGATGGGCGACGATGTACAGTTTGGCTCACAGCAAGTGATTCTTTCGCAGGAGCAACCGAATGAAGTGCAGCTGATCGGTGGCGTCTATCAAACAGCGCACCAAATTCCACAGCAGCAGCAGCAGCAGCAGCATCACCAGCAGCAGCATATACAAGACGCAAACTATCTTGGACAGGCGAACACGTCCATGGTTGCAGACACGTACATGCAGTCGCCTATGGCCACCCAGCAAACACAGCTCCAGCATCAGCAACAGCAGCAACAGCAGCAGCAACCCCCTCTCCAACAGCAGCAGCAGCAGCAGCAGCAGCAAATTTACTACACTGACGAAAGCACCGGGCAGCTTGTCCAGGCGTCGAATATTTTACCGCAAGAACCCTTGCTCGATCCGCAGCAAACGCTGCATGTTATGCAAACGGCTTCGGAACAGCAGCTACATCAGCCACAGCAGCAAATTCTGCACCAACAGTTGACGCCGCCACCCCAGCAGCAGCAACAGCAGCAACAACACCAATCGCCTGTACAGCAGCAGCAAATCACGCACCATCCAGTGGTTCAGGTTGTTCAGGGAATACAGCGTCACGGCCAGCAGCACATCATAATCCGGCAAACGGATCAATCAAAGTCCCTGCAAGGGGGCTTGCAGCAGACCCAGCAGCAGCACATACTCACCCACCAGCAGCCCACCCAGGTGATACTTCAATCCCAGGGCACGTCACAGCTGATCCAACGGCAGCAGCAACAGCAGCAGCAGCCACAACAGCAGCAACAAACTGACCAGTCCAACGCGCAACACATTATATACGATCAGATTTCTTTGCAATCCCAACAGCAACCACAACAGCAGCAGCAGCAGATCGTTTCACTGTCGACGATTCATCAAACAGGAGGTGGTCCCGTTCAGCAGCAACAACAGCAGCAGCCACAACAGCAGCAGCAGCAGCAGCAGCAGCAGCAGCAGCAGCAGCAGCATCATCAGCAGCCGAAGCCTTCCCAGCCACAAATTACACAGATTCAACTGCAACAACTACCCCAACAGCAGCAGCAACGTGTGTTTAGCAAAGGCGCTTTAACGCTCACTGCGCAGCAACATCAGCAGCTGTTCCCGCAGCAGCAGCTCCATCCAGGTGCACCCCGTCACTGTATTCTACTAACGAAAACGGGCAATCAGCAACACATTGGCGGTACACAGATTGTGCTCAATCAGCAGCAGCAGCAGCAGCAGCAACCGATTCAGATGCAAAGCAACGTGGTACAGCAATCGGCCATGCTTACCACCCAGCAGCAACAACCCGTTCAGCAGCAGCAGCAGCAGCAGGCGCTGAAACAGGATGGACAGCAACAGCAGCAGCAGACGCAAACCACGGTCGCGGCAGTACAGCTGGCCCAATCCGCTGTGCCGAAAGGGGGCGCTGCCGACACGCTGCTTCGCCCCCGATTGACGCGCCCACGTGGGGCGAAACCGGCTGCCCCTCGGCAACCGCGCTCCAACATGGCCACGGTGAACGCGGTACAGATGCGCGGTCCACGACCACCGACGACGACCCAGATCATTACGACACAGATACGCGCACCGGCCCAGGTCGCGACGTCGGTTAGCGGTGGGACAGTGAACGCACAGCAGTCGGCACAGCAAACCGCCGTTTATCAAGGCATCACCGCACGGAACGTAATGGTTGGGAATACGCGCGCCAAGCTCCTGACGATTAACCGAACACCGCAGGCGGGGGGGCTTGCCACGTACCAAAACCCACCGCCTCGGCTAACGGTCATGCATCGTACCAACCCGGGCCCAACGTCGGGACAAACTTCTATTCCCATTTCTCAACAGCAGCAGCAGCAACAGCAGCAGCAACAAATGCAACCACAATTGCTACAGGTCAGCTTGGCATCGATCGTGCAGCAACCGAACAGTGCAACTGGCTCGCCAGTGACAACAGTGTCGACCGCGACCGGCACAGCACCGGCAACGGGCGGGACAGCCACTGCGGTCGTCCATCCGTACAATGTGGGCAAACCGGCGGTGGTGGTGAAAACGGAACCGGAAGCTGCTACATCTGAGACCGGCTCGGGTGAGATGATCGACCTGGAGGATAGCATTAAGGCTGCTGTACTGCCCCGGCGGGCCGGCACTGATGAGGTTGGTTCGAGCGGCACCGGAACTCTCTCCATTGCCGGAACGTCCGGGCCGATCTACACCATTCACACCCAGCAGCCGACAATGCAGCACCAGCAGCAGCAACGGGTCGCCACCACCAACGGTCTGTCCTTTGTTACGAACGATCCGAACAGTTTGATTCACCTCGCCAACGGTCAAACGGTGACGTCGGCACAGTTTCGCACATTCCAAGAGAAGCAGCAACAGCGGCAGCAGGAGGCCTTCCGGGGCGGCTTCAGCCAGCAGGGTCGCGGCCGTGCCCCGCAGCGTGGCATGATGATCCGCCAGCGGGGTGGAGCCGTCGGCCGCCAGATGGTAGCGATACAGGCGCCTCAAGCGCAGCCGACAATGATGGCAACGTCCGCGCCGCAGATTACGCTTCCGCAGGGCCCGATCCACATCTCCGCGGCGCAGGTGCTGCAGAATCAGGGCATGGTGCAGCCGGCCACCCAGCTGCAACTGCAAACCGGCACGCTGCAGCAGGTGACGCCCACCACTACCCTCCGGCAGGTGCAAACGATCGGGCCGCAGACGGGCGAGACGGAGTTTCGCGAGAGCGCCCGGATGCTGGTTATCCTGCAGAGTGGCGAGCAGCGGCTGATCACGTTCACCCTGCCGAAGGAAAGCTGCACCGTGCAGGATCTGCTCGAGCAGGTGCAGGTGCAGTACTCGCCGGACAGCAACATACAGTGCATCTCGAACCCGGGCGGTGACGTCGACTACATCGTCACGGTTGGCATTGGCGAATCGGAAACGGCGGAAGTGATCCGGCAGGCGGAAATTACGCTTCGCAGCCAGTTCCAGCTGAACAATCATTCGCATCAGTCGCAACCTATGTTGCAGCAGCAGCAGCAGCAGCAGCAGCAGCAACAACAACAGCAGCAGCAGCAACAGCAGCAACAGCAGCAGCAACAACAGTTGCAACAGCAGCAGCAACAACAGCAGCAGCAGCAACAGCAACAACAGACGATGATTCCACAAGCATGCGTTATTCAGCAGCCGCAAACAATGATGATTACCTTGCAATCACAGCAACCACAGCAGCAACAGCAGCAGCAGCAGCAGCATGTGATATCACGGTTTGCCGACTCGTACCGGCAAACGATATCGCTCGGCACACCGGTATCGATCGCTACCTCATCCGGCACGATGCAATCGCTGCTGCAAACGACCACGCCGGAAACCGCCGGCCCAGAGGTGAAGCAAAAGCTGATCAAAGGCTTCCTGGCGGTGTGTGCCTCCTGCGGCTACACCGGGCTGGATCATGCCAAATGCCAGCGGTGCAAGCGGATCTTTACCGAGTCACCGCGCCGCATTCCGGAGCCGGACAAGACGCCGGGTGCCGCCCTGACGCCGGGTGGCTCCCATCCACCGCCGCTCGTAACGTCCACGCCCATGAGCGGACCGGTGCGGAACAAGTACGATATCTACGCGAAGAAGCAAGCGATGAACACGATACTGTTGCGGTCCGGCCGGGGCGGCTCGGCACGGTCCGGGCGGGGCCGAGGCGGCCGGGCAAGCGTGGCTACCAAGTATCCGGACGTCGATCCGCCCGTGTTTACGCTGAGCAGCGACGACGAGGAGACGTCGACGAGCGAGCGCTCGAAAACGCTCTACAAAACAGCGGTAAATAGTTCCTCGAAGGTACGGGTTCGTTACAATCGGGGGTGTGGGGTATGATATAATGGACGGTTTTGGAGTTCTTACCTAATTTTGCATTGTTCTCTTTGGTGCTCTTCAATCTTCATCAGGCAAATGCTTCGTCACAGTCCATTAAGCGGGATCCGTTGCCATGTGAACCAACAAACAATGAGGCTGACACGAGCGCCGTCGTAAATGGTAAGTGTAAAATACATGTTTTTCTTAAATTCAAATTACTGGCAATTTGTCTGAAATTTAAAATATAGAAAACAATGTTTTAAAACCCTTTTCCCGAAAAACCAAACCCTTGCCCGGTGAGCGGTTAATTTTAAAAGTGGCCGCTTCGAGCGCCATCTAGTAGACGTTTTGGTAAGCTGTGCCGTACAGCCCCGTGAAAAAAATCACCTCCCCACAGCTGTCAAGTGCGACGGATGAAAATCTGACAGCGAGCTATGAAAGCCGTAATGGCGTGTCCGGCTGAGCTAAGCTAGACAGCGAAAGGGAAGAAAAACTCACGTTTTCGAGATTGCTGCACAAGTGCACGATAATGAAGATTGTTTCAGCAGTCGCGTGAAACAAAGTAAAATTTAGCGTGTATAGCACTGTATTGTAGTGAGCGTACAGCACTCCCCACATACTCAGTAGCTACCGTCCGCAAGTTTCGTTCTGTCGGTCGCTGTCGCTCGGAAGAAAAGGCAAAGACGCGCTGCGTTGAACATTGGTTGCTTTTTGTGGTTTGTTATACGCTGAAAACCCACGGCACGATTGGTCTGTACAACGGGAAAGCTTCGCCTAGCTGGATCGACATGGTGGATAGATGTAAGCCAGCCCGAACTGGGCGTATGTTGATAGTGCCAGTAGCAGCATCAACAGACACACGCATGGGGTCACGGTGAACTGCCGCGGCTTTGGAGAGAAATTTTCATCTTCGGCTACTTCCAATAGATCGATTTGTAAATGTGTTCGACTCTGTGTTCCCTTTTTCTTTCGCAGACAAGCCTCGGTTGGACATCACGGACGTGAAGAACCTGCCCGATGGGCAGATAACACAAATAGATTGCAGCACCATACGGGTGGGCACGCTTAAGTATGAGGCGAATGAAAAGGTAAATATTCAGCCTGTTTCCCACTGCTGGCTGGGCCCACTGTAACGACTTTTTTTACCCCTTTTGTTTCTTGCTGTTCTCTTGCTGTGCCGCTGCAGGTTACGATCTCCTCTAAGGGCGTCCGCATTGTGGCACCGAATGTGAAGCGCCCGACCGAGTTCGTCAGCTTGGATCTGCAAATGAACGAGATGAAGAAGGTGCTCACACACTTCTCGAAGGGATTGAACGTGATATTTTTGTACACGAACATTTCCGGCGGTGCGTACGTGCGCAAGCATCTCGAGATGGATCCCAGCTCGGACAAACGTAAGTAGCAGCAAGAGGGAAAGAAGTAAATTCAGCAACTCATTCCTACATACGCTTTGTTACGATTCCAGTGCCCTGTTTCCGCCCCGAAATTGCTTCAAACGATCTAACCAAGCGCATCATCCTGCTGGTGGACAGCATTAGCGAGGAAGCAAAGTCCATCATAAAGAACATCTTCCACCCGGATCTGCTCGAGGAGATCAGTATTCGCGATGCGAAGGAGCTGATCCTGCGCTGTTCATCGAGCCGCTCGTCCAACACGTCCAGCGCCGCGAACGCGCTGGTCGATGCGAACGGGTCCGGCTCGAACGATACGAACGATTCGCTGGAAATTCGCACGATACTGATCTATCCGCCCGGCCCGGGGGGCATTACGATCAACACGGAGGATTACCTGTGCCTGGCGAAGGATCAGTACTTGAACGACATCATCATCGACTTCTACCTGAACTACCTGAAGCTGGAAATGCTCGACGACGGGGAGCGCCAGAGTGTGCACATCTTCAGCACGTTCTTCTACAACCGGCTCACCACGCTCACGACCCGGCAGCGGGGGCCGCCCGGCGACAGGGGCGACGTGCGGTTGTCGGCGGCCCAGAAGCGGCACGCGCGCGTCGCTAACTGGACGAAGAAGGATAACATCTTCGACAAGAAGTTCATCGTCATTCCAATCAACGAGCAGTCGCACTGGTTCCTCGCCATCATCTGCTTCCCCGGGCTGGACTGCCCGGTCACGGCAAGCAACAACACACCGGCACCGAGCGTGTCGACCGTGGCGAAACCGAAGCCGAAAAGTGCACCACGCTCGAAGCGCAATCTGACGATGCAGATCGGCAGCACGACGATAACGCCCGTGTCGAAGCGCGAGATCGAATCGATCCACCTGGCGGACGATGACATGTGCGAGCGGGACGAAGCGGACGGGGACGAGAGCGAGCTGGCGACCGACGCGGAGGACAGCGACGACGAACCGTCCGACGATGGTCGACCACCGATCAAGCAGTAAGTGTGGTCGGGAGTGGGGGGGGGGGGGGGGGGGGAGATGACCGTTGCTGAAAATGGCATTGTTTTGGCAAAAACTGACCGTTTGTTGTTTACAGGCCCTGTATTTTAATTTTCGATTCGCTGACCGGAGCGTCCAGGAGCCGGGTGGTGGCCACACTGCGCGACTACCTGACTTGCGAGTACCGGGTCAAGATGCCGGACAAGCCAGCAAAACAGTTTAACAAGCTCAACATGCCCGGCCATTGCGTGAAGGTACCGCAGCAGAACAACTATACCGACTGCGGCCTGTATCTGTTACAGTACGTGGAGCACTTTTTCCTGGTAAGTTAGAGCGGAAGTGCAATAGCTACGATTGCAGCAAGCCACTTAACGATTTTTTGCTGCCTTCAATCACTTTTCCCCGCAGGATCCAATTCTGGACTACCATCTTCCGATAAAGCAGCTGCAGGATTGGTTCGAAACCATCACGGTGACGAAAAAGCGCGAAGACATTTCCAACCTCATCAAAGAGTTGATCGACAAACATGACCCCAGTGCGCCGCCGTTACCATCGATCGAGCTACCTACGCTAAATGGTAAGGGTGTGTGTGTGGGATTTGTGAAAGAATTGAACTGAATAACTGAATTATCTCGCCCCCACCCACTGTAGGTAAATTGATAATCGATCCCGACGACAGCCTAAACGATGCCGAGTTCGAGGAGGAGGAGATGGAACACGATGAAGAGTTTGTCAGTGCGTTCGACATGACGCCCGACACGGATGAGCAGCTTTCCTCGCCGGCCAAGGGGACCGACGGAAAGGCCGCCGAAACTATCATTACCAGCAGCCCGCCCGTCAAACCGATCGGTTCGAAGAAAATCATTAACTTTAAGCGCTTAGGCGGTCAGTCGCTGATAAACCGGTCGTCGTCCAGCGGTAACAACCTGCAGGACGGTGGTACCAGCTCCACGGAGGGAGGAACAACTAAAGCGGCAACCTCCTCCTCATCCTCCACCTCCACGACCACTTCCAGCAGCAGCAACAGCAGCAGTAGTAACAATAATAGTAATAGTGGGACGGGGAATACGAAACGGCTGCTGGATGGTAATGGCAGCAAGCTGGCGGGCAGCCAGCAGGACGGTAGCGTGCGGCAAAAGATACCCCGTCTCAGCAACGATAGTAGTGCGAGCAAGGTGGTAACGACACAGCTATAACGCCAGCCGGCTGATAACGGTGAATAAAACTACTCAGCGAGTTACTATCACTACTACTACTACTACTACTACTAGAACTAGCATTGCTACTACAACTACTAATACTACATCCAGTACATATTACTATTGATATTCGAAGTTAAAAGTGCAGCATCAGTGATAAAGCTCGGTGGCACAAAATGTGTGTGCTGCAGTAAAACGTAATGCAAGTAAATTTCAATTCAATATAAAAGAGAAAATTATGCTGAGATACGAACAAGATGGTGCGGTGGAACCTTAAGATATGTAGTAGCATTTAGAGACAATATTAATTTACCTTTTTCCAATTAGTTCTTTTTATTCGCGTTTTTTGCCACTGTCTCGAACTCTGATAATTTTTCTTTATTCTTTTTAGTTTTTGTTGTTGTTGGTTTAAACAGGCAAATAGCGCGAAAAGAAAACTGCCACAGGCACACGAAAACAGCTGTGAAAAAAGGCTGCAATGACACACACACTTCGCCGTGTCATGTATGGGTCGTTTTCGGATTTTGTTGTGATCGCTTCATTCGCTCCCTTGTAGTGGAGGAGGAGGAGGAGGAGTATGATTTACGGAAAGGGCCCTGTTTAGTTCTGGTAATTTCTGGCAGATGTCAGGTTTTAGTCTAGGCGTGAAGCAGTTGAGGTTAGGGTGAACGGGGATAACGTTTCCCGCGAGAGCCGGTCGTGCGTGCGTGCCGATCCGTTAGAGCTTAATACATGTGAATAACCTTAGATTTACGTACGTGGTAGTAAAACCCCAATACAATTTTATCGAGTATGCACTAGCGCTGAATTATGTGAATTACTCTCTCTGTAGCGTGTAGGCGCTACGATAAATGGAAATAAAATTTTGTTAATAATAAACTACTCGCACCCATTTGTGAAAACTACCCAGAATGCCGGTTTGTTTATCATGTTCGTAAGTCCGGTTGCGGTTAATACATGGCATGGCAGCATTCATACATGGAAGGAAAGAGGCAGAATCTTGGAGATGTCTTCATCTTTTCTTTGTGCCTTTCTTCTTAACGCCTCCATGTATGAATCGAAAGTAGACTATCGAGTGAGGGAATGAATGACATCCGATGAAATACGGAAAGGAATCATCTAGCTGAATATGCCGGTAATTTGGTAAATCCTTGCTAATTCAGAGGCATTAAATATTAAACTTCATAATTAAGGTCTGTTTGGATGAGACAGTGCTGGAGAAACACACTGAAATTGGAATTAAAATGCGCTGATTAATATTTATTTTTTGCTTCTACAGTATAACCATCACTAAAAAATAGAGAAAGTACACAACAACAACTATCCGAAAAAAAATATAAATTTCATAAAAAATCTAATATTTTTTCATTCATACATGACATGAATAGGGCACGTCATACATGGAATCAGCAGGCCGTACCGGAACCCCTAACCACACTTTTCTGCTGATAGGCCGTTCAATCTCCTGCTCATACATGGCATGTATGTGGCTAGTGACGTCAACCAAGCAAGAAAATTATCAACATAGGAAGCGTTGTCAAGCAAACGTCATTGTTGAGCTGAACCGAAACGACCAGTGTGCGTGTGTGTTTATGTTTGTGGTAATGTGAAAAATAACGTTTTATTTCATATTGTGTAGGATGTGAGCTGTGTTTTGTTGTTAAATTGTGGATATGTGTAGCATATTTTCTTATCATATCATAACTTGCTGGTGTCGTTTTATATGTTACAAATGTCATCACTTCTCATCGAATAAAGCCGGAGTAACGACGGAAGATAATCCTCCAGGTTCCGTTTGCCGATGAAGGGTAATTAATTTAAATCAACCGACAAAACAAGCTACGGATAGGATGGACTGAAACAAAGAAGTAGTTTATTACACATTTCCAAAGATTCGTCAACTAACAAGTAATGGGTTTTGTCGATGCATGGCTTTGTGGTCCGATGCCTAGGCAGAATTTACCACACACCACTGCAACTGCTTTTTCTAGCATTGTGAACATGTTTCTTCTTCTTCTTCTTCTTTTTACAGACAAATCGTTACACCATCCATGCCGCAACTAACGGCCAGCGCACACCAAACACCATATCACATTGCTTTCTCGGAATCACCGTTTTGAGCTTCCTGCTCCGCCGGCGGCGCTTCCTCCTCCGGCACCGCTTCTACCTGTTCCGGGTCTTCGTCCGCTTCCTCGTCAACTGCCCCGGCAGCTTCCGGTTCGGCTTCCACCTCCTCGTCCGGATCAACCTCATCGTACTGTGGCTGTTCGGCAGTGTCGTTTGCAGTGTCGCCCTGCAGGAGCTTCTTTTTGTGCAGCAAAATCTCTCGAATAATGTCTGAAATGAGCACAGAGAAAGAGGAGGGGGGGGGGGGGGAATGGATAAAGCCACGTTGAAAGGCCCAAACGGTCATCATCATACCCTCTAGCAGCGCGTTCGCATCGATCCACTGGCCAATCTCGTGCGCCACCTCCTTCGCCAGCCAGGGCGTAATCTGCCGCTCGAACTCGGCCCGATCCTTCTCCGTCTCGATCCGGTCGACGGCGGCCAGCACCTCCGGCACGATCTCGTCCAGCCGGCCCTGCAGCAGCTTCGCCGCCGTAATGCGCTCCTGCATCTCGCGGTCCAGATCGGCCGCAATCTTGTCCTGCAGGAAGCGTCGGTCCCGCTCGGTCTGTCGCTTCTGCTCCTCCTGCTCGAGCCGGCGCAGCTCGGCCAGTTCGGCTTCGCGCAGCGCCAGTATCTTCTGCTGCTGTTGCTTCATCTCGGCAATCTCTTCCTCGTGTAGCACCTCCACCAGCGCTTGTTCGAGTGTCCGGCTGACCAGCACCTCGATTATCGGCTGCACCTCGGTGTCGAAATCGAACAGCTCGCCGTCAAGGATTTCGGTCGCCGCGTCACAGCCCGTCTTGGCCGGCACGTACGGTGGCGATGGGGCGCGGTGCAGGAACAGGTCCGTCTGGCAGCCGGCATCCAGCTCGGGCGGATGCAGGAAGAGCTGTTTAGCATAAATAAACTCATTACTGTTTGTATCTTTTTTTTGTAGGTGTTTTCAGGGTGCAATACCTCCTCAAGATACTTCTCGGTCTGGACGGTTTCATGCCGCCGGCCGCGAACCGGTGGCGGTGTACCGATGATGCCACGCTGGTTGCGCGAAACGTACTTCTTGCGCAGCAGCTGGCGGCGGCGCGCTTCGGCCTCCTTCTGCGTACCGTCGCCATCACCCTGCGGAACACGGTGAAGCAAACAGTCAGGTGAGTGAATGCAACCGGGAGAAGGGTAACAGTAAGAAAGTATGTAAAGAAGATTATTGCAAATTATTCGATGAAAATCTGTGATGAAAGAAAGGTGTAAAAGTGCTTGATAAGAGTACCTTTTTTACATGAAAATGGGTTGATCAGAGCGTTAGCTATAAGCAATAAGTGTGCTTATTTAAAAAGGTCCTTTTAATGATCGAGTGTCAGTTAATGGGGTTATTAATTTTAAATAAAGAGTTTTCCAAGTCACTTTTGAATATGCACATAATTATTCACCGCATCCAATATGTTTTTTAATAGCTGTCAAATAAGCAAGCTGTGGTGTATTTGCTTCATAACAAAATTTCAGTTTTTGCACATGATTTTCAACACATAACAAAGAACTGTCAAACTCAATCCAGTTTGAGTCGTGTTGAAAATCATGCTGAAGAAATTAAAAATTATGATGATGGAAATGAAATATCAGATTGATGTGGATTAACATCTTGCACGCGGTGAAACACAATGTTTACATTCAAAATTGACTTGGAAACCCTGTAAGTTAAATTGGATATGTTTTATATGAAAATATAGCGTCAAAAAGAATAATTTTTCATTATAGAAGGTTTTTACACTAAATTACTTTGGAGGTTTTGTTATTTGACTGCCCAGCTATCACAAATAATGACAGCTGTTGAACAACATCTTGCAAATTTTGAATAATGCTGTTCACATTGAAAACATTGAGCCGGAAAACAGTATAGTGCAGGGTTTACCAAGTCACTTTCGAATGTGCACATAATTATTCACCACATTAAAGATGTTTTTCAACAGCTGTCAAATGGTGTATTTGCTTCAAAATGAAATTTCAGTTTCAACACAAGATTTTCAACACCTATCAAACAACTGTCGAACTCAATCCAGCTTGAGTGAGTGTTGAAAATCATGGTGAAGAAATTAAAAATTATGATGATGGAAATGAAGCATCAGATTGATGTGGTTTAACATGTTGCACGCGATGAATTACAACTTTTAAATTCTAAATAGACTTGGAAACCCTAACAAAGATCAGAGTTAATAGTAATATTTTATTGTAAAATATATTGCAAATTGTTTCTAAAAAGAATATCTTTTCATCTTTTATCAAGATTTTATTTTTTATTCTGCTGAGAAAACTATATTTCATGTTTACTTTTACTCGATCACTAAATGGACCAGAACGTTGAGAAGTAAATTATTTACTATAACCAATACATTATGGGAAGTAGGGTGGAAGGACGTCTAACTAAAAGGATTTAAAAAACGAAAAAGATTAAAAAACGATAAAAAAGGATTAGGAGTTTTGGAGGAAAGGGAGGACGGACAAACAACTAAACCAGTTGTTGGATATTGTACATGGATTATTTACATATTTAACATTGTCTAAGGCAACTGTCGGAGTCATTATTAGTATGAAATAAAGGGACATTTGAATTTTAAGGTGTCCGATTTTATACATTGTACTTTTTTTCTTAACGAAAAACGGTCGTTTCGAATGGAATGAGAGCAAAAGAATACACAAAGCAGTGTAGCATGAGAGCATTTTGAACACAGCGGAACTAGTAGATGTGGCAGGTGGCTAACTCTTGTATCAGGTGGGCTCTTGCTGGCAGCATTCAGTGGCGAACATCGTTTGCAGTTTTTGCAAGGCGCAACGGAAAAAAGTTCAACTATTTAAAAAACAGGCTTGAAGCGTGAAAAAACGATTCAATTTTCCACTACGCGAAACTGTACAAGATTGAGAAGTACAAGTAGAGGAAGAAGAAGAAACGGTGAGATGAAAGCAAAACGTCTTGTAAAGAAAGTGAACAGGGGCGAGCAGATTAAACGTTAAACTGCGACCGATCACGATCAGGCCGGTTTTTGTTGTTGTTGTTGTGGCCGATCGTTACATCGGTGACGATGGCGCACACACTCACCTTTCCTGATAGAAGACCAGCGTAACCGAAATACGGATTCCACCGGGGCATGTTAGGGGAGTTGTTAACATGGCCCTGAGCGGGGGAAGGAAATGAGATAACACGTGACGACCCGTACGGGTGGTTTTAAGAGACGAAAGAAAGGAAAAAAAGGGACATAAGGGGAAAGGATACGCCAGAAGAAGAAAAAAAAAAGAAAGAAGAAAGTAACAAAAGACAGACAAACAGAGACAAAACAATATAAAAGGGAAATAGAAAAAGAGAGAGAGAGAAAGAGATAGAGAAAGGAGGATGAATTTTTAGCAAAAGAGGGTTTTTAGTATTAGAAATCTACTCGTAAGGACACAATATAAAGCAATACTCTATAGAATATGGAACGCGCTTCAAAACAAGGCTTCAAACACAAACTTTACGTGTGTTGCGGTTTGCTTTGGAACAAAAATGGAATCATGAGGGGGTGGGGGAAGGTGGACTTACCACTTGCAAATTGCTCGTTGAGGTATAATTGCTGCCCCGGACGACACGTCGATCATGCATCACATTCTGATAGGCTCCATTTTGCTGCTGCTGCTGTTGCTGCTGTTGGTCTCTGTAGAAGAAGTGAAACAGTTATGAAAATCATTGCTTTTACATTCCCTTTTTCTTCTATTTTTCCACCCCCTCATGGTCTTTTCGCCTTCCTTTGTAGGGGTTATTTTCTTTACGCAAACGATTACGCATCACGTTAGTGTGCGCCTACGCAAAACAACCACTCGAAAGGTGAATGCTCCCGGTTGGTTGGGCATTACGTGGGGAGATTTTTATGTATGTGTGTGTGTGTGTGTGGGGGGTGGGGGGGAGAGGGGGACTCAATTAGTGTAGGAGGAGGGTCGGTTTGGGGCAGTTTGGAGTCCATCGTCCCGAATGACCCGCGAACGGTCACAAGCGGACGGAGAAGACGCGCTCCTCGTTCGTTCGGTACCGATTTACATATAACGCAGTGGCAAGAACTTGAGCCGGGGCTTATTTGGGAGAGAGAAAGATATAGTTTTCAGCGCGGTAAATGTACAATATATAGACACGCGATACGCGCGGGGACATTGAGTTACGGGTAGGAGTTGAGGTCTTTTTTTTTGGGGAGAAAAGTCATCATACGAGTGCCGGGTGGTGCGCCCTGCCAGCTAGCCAATCGATAAGACGTGGTGCTGTGGAGAATGTCCGTTTTTGCCAAATATTAAATTAAAATTACATTTTCTTCCATGTACCTTTTGCCTTAATTAACGCAAAAGAATGGCAGAGCAATCTTATAAATCCACAGAACTGGTGAGGACCTAAAACAGGCACGTTTGAAGCGAGTTCTACCATAAATTACATGTATAGGAGCAGAAAAACCACAGTACGTGTAATTAGCCACATTAAACATGAAGCAATTAGAGAAGCAAATCGTTCCACTTCGTATGTGTATACTAACCTAAGGTTGAGTTAATTACTTCACAACTAAATGAGTTCTAATCAGACTTCCCACCATAACGCTCCGCAATAAGCCCACACATTTGCCCGTCTTTTCGCATTACTTGCGGTATAACAAGAGGGGTTCCAATTCGGTACCTTAACCAAATGATTTTCTTTTTAATTTCCAGTACTTCTACTGAAGTACGTAGTTGGAGTTGTGCGTTCGGGATTGGTTTGGTTTGATTAGGTCGTTAACGGTTCAGCGATATGGCAGGTTCTAGGTTCACTGGGCCTATGGGCCTGTGTAACTCAACGTTGTCACCAGAAACTATCGACCTTTCACTAACAGTGTTAGAGCGCCAACAGGGTTTAATGACCATTAGTCACCCTTCCCTGGGAAGATATCATATAGCGAGTCCCCTTCCCAAACCAACGACCATTCGTTCGACCCGATTTCCTGAATCGCTCAACTGACCTACTAAAAGGAAGGTGCTAAAGGGGGTGCATTGCATATCGGAGGAAAGTGGTTG
This sequence comes from Anopheles coluzzii, assembly GCF_943734685.1. Classification (NCBI taxonomy): domain Eukaryota; kingdom Metazoa; phylum Arthropoda; class Insecta; order Diptera; family Culicidae; genus Anopheles; species Anopheles coluzzii. The sequence goes on along the minus strand of NC_064670.1, from coordinate 99,983,112 downwards.
AACATCATAGATAAATCGTTATCTTTCGAGGTTTTCCCTCAGTGTGTGTTCAGACAATAATGCTGCTGGTGCCTTACAAAAGGCTAGACTTTAAAGGCTTTAGAATACCGCATTTGCTTAGAAGTTTAGGTCCCAACAGTGCTTGCTTGCCACATTACCTCGTCGGTTTTGTTGCATGCGGCGGCCGGCGTTCAGACTGTTTGGAACATCCTTTTTTATCACTCCTCTAGCCTCTAGTCGCTTGACCCAGAAAGCGGGCGCCCATTCCACGATGTTGCACTCTCCTCGTTTTTCCCCAGAGCTATGGAAGTGAAGTTGAGAACACTGTCCATATCTGGCAGGAAAGATCTCCGAAACGAAAGACTGCTTTCAGCAAGCCTATTTGTTTGTGGCACGTCGAGCTTCCAAGCGCCAAGCCTTGGAAATGGAATCGATTCCAGAGTTTCAATATCTGAAGGAGGCTCCCTGTTAGAGGGGTTGGTGTTTGGTGCATCGATGGGTGATTAATTATTGAATGCTTAATCCACTAGCTATCGATTGGTGGAGGATTGAAGGGATTGGAAATTCCGCCCGTAGGTCCTGATAGCAAAAAAAGGTGACCTATTTCGGGAACGTGCTTGGTACTTGGGTTGGCGATTTAATTGGTTACATTTTTAGCTCCACTGGTGGTGGTGTGGTGTGATGGTGCGTATACAACTCTGAAGAACTATTCTGGAGAAGGGCCTCGCCCAGGGCTCCGAATGCAACTGAAGGTCGACAGAGCATGTAAAGCATGTTGGTGCGCGGCCGGTCGATGGATTGAGAGATTTGAATAATTTACCATAAGCATGAGCTGTAGTAAATCGAAATTGAATTCCTGCCGTTCAAGGACATCTCTTGCGTATGACCCTTAGAAGTGGGAATCATAATTGAAGTAAGATTGAGAGTACCTGAGAGACTTGGGACTCAAAAATATTGGATTGTTTCGTCTAAAATGTTTTGTTTTTTGAAGTAGCAAGAAATCGTTGATGGTAAAGGTACGGAAATACTATACTACTGCATAGAGGCTTCTCTATATGTGCCATACAGGTCACGCCATATGACACGGATCGAGCTCCTGCCCTAGCTCAGTTAACCTCACAACTCTGGTGGCTGTTATGATGGCATATTTTTAATGTAGAATGAAAATTTATGCAAATTTTTAAACCACTTCAAACCCTTTTACCTCTATTGTACCTTTTTCTTGTGGCCACCGCACGTCATTCTATACAGGAAATAGTACCAAGAAGTTTCTAGTGCGAGAGTAAGAGAGAGTGACACGCAGCCTAGTGTAGTGTGGTAGTGTGTTTTTGTTTATTGTTTATTTTCCCTGTTGTTTTTGATCCTTAAATATCAAACGTTTAAGGTAAGAGGTGTGTGTGTGGAATAGTGAGAAAGTTCCTTAAATCATTAACGAACCAACTCGGTGGAAGTGGTTAACCTTGGGCAGGTGGAATACTACGCCTTCTCCTCTATTTACAGGATAATGTTTGAAACGGGGGAAGGCTCTTGCCACCCAACCTCAAGCCAATTTACCTTGCCGCGCGTTGGTGTGGGCGCTGCTGCTGCTGCTGGTGGCCACTGTTGGCCACAATCGATTGCAGGTCCGCCACCGTCACCTTGCGGACGGTTTCCGCCTCCCCGGGCGGCAGATGGGATATCCTTGGCGCAATCGGCTTCCCGTAATGGTGGCTGCCATGCTTGCAGACGTACTCGCCTGGATGGTTGTGGTTCGGATGATTGATGTCGTTGTTGTTGTTGTTGTTGTTGTTGTGCTGGTGATGTGGGTGGTGGTTGCTACTGAGGCTGGGTGCCGTCAGGATCCGGGGACGGCTCTCGAACGCGTACAGCCGTCGCTGGCTGGAGCCGGGCAGCAGGGCCGGCAGCTCTTTGGTCGGCTGCAGGAACACCCCCTTCGGGACGGTTGTGATGAAGAGGGGACGCTTTCTGGTGTTTACCTCCTGCGTGCTGCCCTGTGAAGTGGGTGAAGATTGAAGAAAGCCAGTGGTGGAAGATTTTTTTTGTTTTCCGACAGGTTGACAGGTTCATTCCTTGATGTGTCTCTCCAAAGCGGTGGGAAAGTATCATTATCGTCACCCGAAAGTGATCTAGTCATGGAAGGAATGGGGGTTCCCCTTAACATCCACTACAATTAACCGCATGCAAAGGACGACTTGCAATGGTGACTAACACACACCGACACAGACACCATCCGGTCAGTAGGTCAGCACTGCTGGGCAATTCATTATTTTCCAAGGGAGCTTTGAAGCTTTTAAAACATTTACAGTGGTGCACATACAGCCATGTGTCTCCTTGAACAATTCCCGGCAGGCATGGTGGAGGTCTTGGGGGACGGTGACGACGTAGGTCGACAAAATATCGACTTCCTGTTTTGCGTAATATCCTACCATTAGTTCCGATGGAACCGGGGTGATAAATTTCATATTTATTTCCTCACCAACACTGTCCATGTTGGTGTGTGCGTGTGTGTGTGTGTAAGTGGCCAAGAGTCCTTGAAATGCAGGACAAAAGCATTTTCACGCCGGCGGTACCACTACTATTAGCGGCCACAAAAAGAGAGAGAGACGTGACGTGATGGAGTAATGACGTTGATGAAGCAACCCATGCTTGTGGTTAGGATAGACCACGTCATTGCTAGACAATTGAATGGCATTTTTTGGAGGTCCTTTTTGAAGTCTGTGACAGGACAGGGACATTAAAGTGAAATTTTGGAGATCTACAAATCTTGGAAAAAACCTACATTTTTGGACGATCGCTTCGACGAATCGTTCTGCAGCTTTCTCAGCTTGGCGTCCAGCTCGCGGCTAAACTCATGCTGCTGGCCACGATGATGTGCATGAGGCTGTTGTTGCTGATGCGTCGTCTTTTCGATCTCGATCGCACCACCCGGTGCGTAGTGGCCGTTGCCGCGTACTACCTGCTCCTGTTTCGCCGGATCACCACCACGATCACCAGCACGATCACCTTTACCGTTGCTGTTGTTCTGTGCGTTGTTTTCCCTATTTCGACCGTTCTGCCGACTCAGCTGTGTCTCGATCTCGTGCAGCAGCTTGTAGTCCGGGTGCAGGTTATGCACAATGTGCTGGCCCTCGATCACCTCGCGCTGGTCGCGGCCGTGTCGCAGCGGGCGTACGATCGCGTTCGGTTTGCCGAGGCTGCTCGCCCGGTACGAATGGTGGTCGCTCGAGACGATCGCAAACGCGGGACTCTCCAGCTCGACTAGTTCCTGCTGTTCCGGCGGCTGGTGGCGGGCCGACAGTGTAGGCATCTTTTGGTTTATTAAACTGGTACCGCTGTATTAAGCGCAATTACTGTACCATGTGCCTAGTTAACTTGATTTGCCATGGTTCGAGTTCCGCTTTGTTTGCATAATTTAACACATCCGGGAGGTACGGGAGCGGGTCTGGAGCTTCATTATTTAAGAAGGAGTGACTAACACTTGGGCACACATGATTACACTTATTCGCGGAGGTTAATTTCACGAAAATTATTCACTACACCCATTGAACATCACATACACATACACACGCGGCCACTAAAAGGAGGTGGAAGAGGCCTTTTCCACGACTGACCTATATCTAGTTCCTTCTGGGAGGGTAAATTAAAGCAGCCGATGTTTAAATAACTTATCAATTGAAAGCGAACGAAAGGAGGACTTGCTCCAAGGATTCACAACATGTTTTCGCGGTACGGCTGCTGCCACCGACGCTTGGTAGAGTTACTTCACCAATAATCACTGCACGCCATTGCTGTGTAGCATTAGCTCTCTGGCTGTGTGTGGGGTGTGGGTCCTAAGCAAATGGTCCACGACACAAAAATCCAACCGCACTGGCCAACGATTCGAGGACGAATGACCCACGGAAGAGAGCGAACCTTACGCTATTCGCTCCGAAAGGCACTATGTGGTCAGTGTGTGTGTGGTGTTGTACATAGCCAAACGTTCTGGAATTTCCCTTTCCCATGGGTTCTTTTCGTCCACTCTGCGTCCACCCGGGAAATTGTGGAGGCTTTTCCCTTTCTGGCTAGTGCTTTTGCTCGCCATCGTACGCTTTCGCTTTTCATCAGCACTTCACGATCTGTTGGCGCAGCAGGCCCCAGGGAAAAGGTTGGTCAGGCTGGTGGAGTAGTAGTAGTAGTAGTAGTAGTAGTAGTTCATTAGAGGTTCCCCGAAGCCGAGCGATGGCCATATACTCTCGTGCGTATGTGTGTTCGTGCGGTCTATCGACCACTTCGCTCCGCTCCGAATGGCAAGTTCGCGTGTGTCCGTTTGTCGGTCCGCAACGATAAACCGCTTCCCCTCTCCCAGTGCTGTAGAACAGCTCCCAAAAGGACCGGCGTTTTGTAGCGGTCAACGAATGTTTATATGGGCAGCTCGCTATATAATTAGGAACTCTCTGCTGTCATCCGACCGCCCTGTCACGCCGAAGAAGCAGAACGGATTAAAAGAAGTTTGGAAGGATTAGGAACCACCGTGCTTGGTTAGAAGCTGTATCAATCCAAGTACATAAGAGAACCTGTAGAACGACAGGAATATTGCTTCATAATCCGGCAGAAAGCAATCCACAAACACTAAATCATGCTGTAGAGCGGAGATTAACTAAGGTGATCGTGCAGTTCAGATATTAATTAAAGAACATAGCACAAAATCGTTGGCTCAATGTACGATGTTACGGTTACTTCGAATAACTTCGAATTCCCCAAACTAGTTTGTGGACAAAACGGGAAACGGAAATGAGTCGACAATGAGTTCGACGAAGCTCACATAAAAAAGTGTAGCCATCGTCTGCATATCTTACCGCGGGGAATTATAAATTCGTCGCGACGACCCGGCAGGCACTTGGTACCAGAAAAAGGCGACAGTTGGCGATGGACACGCAATCTAGCTCTCGTCAGCTCTAGTGTACCGTGGCCACTTCCTTCCTTTGCTTCCTTTCCGGTCGGTTCCTTAATGGAAGTTACTTGCCTGACCGGAGAGGTGCGTGCAACGATCGTACCGACTCGGGATCGTACAGTGGAAGGATTTCAAGTTCATGACCAACGGGAACGCTCCATTCCAAAGGGTTCTATGTGTGTATTACGTGAAGATTCGGCAAATCCGATAAAACAACTCAAAAGGTGATTCACGCCTTCACCATCCAAAAGCGACGGGATATTGGCTTTGTTTGCATTTGCCTTTTTCGGCCGGGTCGTTTTATCTCACGACAGGATATCATTAATTTCAAGGTTAGCCATACACCATACCCAGGGGAGGTCGTTTAACCTGGGCCTGGGGTCGGTCTAAGATGACCGCAAATGACCGCTGGATCCAGCGCTGGTGAATGATTCATCCAGACACACGGGGCCTGAGAGCCGTTGCTCTTACTATACGATGAGTTTTCTTATTTGCTCCCCGCTTCCGGTGAAAATGGAAATCGAAAGTGGAATGTGCTTGGGACCGCCGCCTACCAATAAATGGGGAGTGAGATTTGCTTTACCCGGCAAGTGCTTTGAACTCCGAAACTTCGTCTTAGCTCGTTAGGTAGTGGAGTAGATTCACTAGTAGTGCCACACACCGCTGGACCCTGCTGGTGGAATAAACCCTTGACCTTCAAGGGGACATACAACTGTGAAATGGGCTCTGACCTGTTCGTGGCAAATGGGCATGTTGTCGAATGGGTGTATCATGTAAAACACTTGGTGGCGCGTGTGATGATGGATTTGATGTTATATTTATATTCCGACAAGCAACTTCAACAAACGCCGCTATTATGATGAGGTTTTCATAGAAGGAATTGTTTCTAAGGGACGGTCGCACGAGAGAACTAAAAGTCTGTTCTGGGTTCAAATCCTGTATAGACCGCAAAGAGGTCTCAATAGTGTGGACAGACTTTAACTAGACTACGCTATAACTAGACTTTAACTAGACTACGCAAGAATCTGGTTGTATGTATCTACGTTTTAGTTGTTAATAAGTTGCAATAATCTACAACAGGAAGCCGATGTCCAAGAATTTTGGGGGAACTCTCTATCCAAGTCAGTTTCTAATGTTAATAATAACAGCTAAAGAATGATGAAAAGAAGCTTAAAGTTTTGAAGTTTCCCATTTTCTACTACTTAAGGTACTCAGATATATTCAGATTCCGAACAATATATTTGAATTCTAAAAGCTTCTTCACTTGTTTAAAAGTGAAAAGTATGAAAACATTCACTTGGGAAACAATTGTCTTCACCAATGTTAATCATTCTATTCTAAAATTGAAGCTATTTCCAGACAAGTGGACCTCATTTGTTTCAATTTCTTCAATTTGACACGTTCTTTAAAACTTTCCTTACCAATGGTCTACAGAAATAGGAATCTTGATCTAGATTTCTAACCGCAATAAGACATTCCAACATCATTGTAATCATTCCAATGTACCAAGAACACAAATGCCACACATATTGCTAAGAGTCGTCTAGCGAAACCGTCTACTAAAGTACAGCCGCGGACATCGCCAGGGTTTTCGCAAAAAAACTGATTGACTGCAACCGGAAGCCGGCCATTTCAGGGTCCCAACACCCGAGCTGCAGCCACCCATCACTGCCGCACTGCTGGCCAGCCGGCCGACCTGTGGACAACTTTTCAGGGGCGCAGGATGCAAATTCGTCGTACAAGGAAGAACAAGCATCGGCGTGTCCGCTTTACAAATGTTTTGCCCTTCCTGCTGCTGCTGGTGACATTTTTCGCCTGACCTGAAATAGGCGCACCAGTAAATTCTCGGCCCGGAGCAGAGCATAAAGGTTGTGTTCCGGCTTTGTAGGGACTATTTTTCGCAAAACTAGGCTCTCCCGAGGTCTTGAAAAGTGGCCAGGCCATTTTTAACCGCAAAAGGTTACATTCTAATGTACACCGCTGTGTGACATTTTGGGTTGTATGAGTGTGTGTGTGTGTATTTGGGATGTGTTGTACTATTTCCTGCACCTTCGTTTCTATTGCTGGAAGGAAGAACTATTTAAGGAACTGTGTTGTTGGGTTTTGTGTCGTGCAAGTCTTGCCAAAGTAGCAACAATGTGAGGATAGCCCAGTCCTTAATAGTTGCAGGGAAAAAAGTGCGTCAAAAGGCTGCGTGCCAAGTATTGATCCAAAGATCGAAGATGTACCAGGGTAGGCCCTTTTTCAGATAAGCGACCACACGAGTTGTCGTGTTTGGGTCATTGTACGGCATTTAATTTATTCTCTTTTTATATGGTGGAACCACGCAATTAGTTTGTTAGGGGTAATTTTTGGTTCCTGATGAATTATTGAGCTCGACGAGCAGTGGATCCCGGGCCGTTGACGTTAACTGTACGGTTGCTGCTGATTGTTGGAGAGAACACAGCAGGGCGGAGGGCATGAACATGGTTCGATATGGACTAAAGTTAGTTAGGCTTGACAGTGCGTTTGATTGGGTTACAGTAAACGCTCAAGCAAATAAGTAATTTAATAGTTTTTTTTAAATGAAATGCATAATTTAGTGGAAAGTGCCGCCTATTTAAATGTTGAACATTTTTCGTTTTAAATCACAACAAAATCAGTTGCCAGACTTGTATATGAACTTACATCCTTCCAGACTTACGAAGGACTGTCCCAATTCTTCCAAATTATCATTATGGCTTGACTATAGGCTTGGCAGGATCGATATTTCTAATGCCTATCTGTGGTTAAGCTTTCATGAAACCCAAACATATGATTCAGATTAAATATTTATGGTGTCGATAATAGCATTTAGAAATAGGTCATTTTTTGTCGCTCCAAGTCGTCGCTTGGACAATTATAACAATTTCAACCTGGCCTAGAAGGGGTTGCTTTAACAAACTCAATGAATACTTCAACATGAGTCAATGAAAAGCCATATTTAGAGATGGATTGGAAAACTAATGATACAAAGCTCAACAGTATTTGTTCATTACCTAGAAGATTAAAATGGTAGAAGTAGAGTAAAGTGCTAAACCAGTTGTATTCCAGAATGCTTAACGAGCATTTTTAAAAAATTGACTAAATAAGCAAAGAAATCGCATTGTCCCCAATCAAGGAAATGACATACTCATAGGAAAAATACGGTAGAAATTCAATATTTTTTCTACGAATATGTGCAGAGTTCAAATGTATCAGTTTGTTTACCAAAATTAGGATAAAAGCTGCCAGCAAACATTGGATTAGCTTGGTAATATTTTGTATTATAGGTTGGAAGAAATTTTGCATTACTAGCATCTTTCATATTAATATTATACAGGGAATTAGTCTTTGGGATTTCTTATTTTAAACTTTAAGCATCCCAAATGGAAATAAGTTGCCCGTTTTAGGGACAATTTTATCCCTAATTTTCATTAGAATTACACCAAAAATGAAGTATTTCGATTCAAAAACTTTAAAATAACATACCCCTTCCGGTCGTTGCTCATACGCATCAGTCTTTTGTTGTTGTAGATGGCACGTGGTGCGCTGATCCAGGTGTAAATGTTGCGCGTGTTGGGCTGTTCTTGCTGCTGCTGCTGCTGTTGTGCTTGGGCGCGGGAGTGCTTACTCCATTTGGCGTCCTGCTTCGACGCATGCTGATGGTGATGATGGTCGAGAAAGTTTGGCTCTAGCAGCTGGGTCACTTCCTGCTTGCCGATACCGCTCGGTGGGCCACACTTTTTCTGCGCCACTAGGGGCGCGGGGCCCGTTGGCATGGTCACAGGTTGCACAGGTCGCACAAGCGGCGGTTTATTTTCGCTATTCACTATTCGATGACACAACAAAGTTTCACTTCGATTCGTTTTCCTGGGTTGAACAGGGCACACAGGCCGGTAGCGAAGGGCACGACACAAGGCTTAACCCGTGTCTCAAGGCGCTTATTGTTTCCGCTCCTTCCGATCAGTTGTGCCTGTGGTTGATCCAGGGTCACACAATTCACTGCACGAAAGAAAGGACGAACAGAGAAAACGGTGCAACAATGCACTAACACATTAACTAGCAGCAAGCAACGTTAGTTTTCTTCAACTGTACTACTCATCGGGCCATCGTGGTAGGCTACGGCACGACGGTACACGGTGGTGCAGCGAGTAGTGCAGAAAAAGTACACACAAATCCTGCCCAACCAAACTGCTCGATTAAAACTATGCACAACCACATGCCCTTTCGGTGCTGGCGGCGCATTTGGGGCGCCGGGTCGGTCGGTTGGTTGGTTGGTTGGGGAGCAATAAATAATTGTTACACTTGAAAACTATGCCGAATGTGTCGCGTGGAGCGAAAAATGCAAATTACTTTGCAGACTTTATGCTCGTCGAGCCCAGCGAGCTTGCACACGAGCAAATGAACACATCACACTGCACACAGTGCGCATTTGTTTGGTGTTTGCCACCCGGAAACTACACGAAAAAACGCCTTCAATATCCTCACAACTCTTTGGAAAAGTACCTGAAGCGGGGGTTGGCACAATATTTCACGCGCGCGCGAGCTATCTCACACTTTCAATTTTGCATCACTTTCAAGGCGTTTCTGTTGTGCTGCAAAATGCTTCCAAACACACTCGAATAACTTTGGAGACGAAAACTTCGTTTCCTTGTGGTGCGTCTCCGCTTACTGTGTCGCCCTGTGTGTGCGGTTTTGCGATTTTCTGCTCTGCGTGGTAGTGTTGTTGTTTGTAAACTGTTTATGCTTCCTTTGATTAGCAACCCATGGCAACAGTGTAGGGGGAGGGAGTGAAATGTGTTGCGCTGCATTTGAAGGCGTTTGTGTGCGTTTTCTCAGATAAAAGGTGTGAGCGTTCCGTTGCGAAGGGGGACACGCAGTTGTTTGGTTGGTTTCGCGCCATTTTTTGATAGTGCCGTTCTGGTGGTGCTGCCGGGGGGCCCGTTTTGAGCTCAAACGTTTCCCTATCATTACTTGCTAATTAGGGCGACGCGTTTGCGTCTTTTTTGGACTTGATTGAACTGTTTCTAGAAGTATGGCTGTAGAACCTCGTTTGATGAAGCGATATGATTGATGTTGGTCTTCTAGATGTGCTTTAGAACGAGTTACAGGGGAACATATTAATTAGATTAAAACTTAGAGCAGTTGTGTTTTATTTAAATTATATTTCATTGATATTAAACAAGGATAAAATTGGTAAAAGTAATTCCAATCTAAATCCTGAAAGAAAACAAAAACAATCCTTTTTGGATAAAATAATAACTCAAAATCAATTTCATTGTTATTCTACATAAAACCGTTGATAATTCGTCACTAGTTTGATAACAATCTGTAGAAATTCTCAACATGTCAAAGAAGACACTGTAATTTCCTTAATTATCTTTTTTAAATCATTTGGTACAACGAATGTGATTACTGAGCCACCTATCGAACAGAATTGTTGTTTGTTGTTCAAATCCGATGCCTCAGACAGAGCAACGCCTATAATAATGGTGAATACGCAAACATGCTAATCTACCACGCGCGTGGTGGTTTGCTTGCACGCAGCATGGTTTGCATGCAACTTTCCCCACGCTTGCTATGCGGATTGCATACATTGTTGGGTTGGCTTTGTGTGGAAAATTGCATACCACCAGGCGCTTAGACGGTTAACGTGCAGGTGTCGCTAGTGTCGCATTGTTGGATTCGAACGTAATGTACAGAAATGGACGGTTCGATTTCATTCAATCAAGGCAATTCATTTTTTTTAGATTCTGAATTCTCTGTACTTCATTTTTTGAGAGTTAATACTGTATATTCTTATGGTTTAATAATTAATATTAAATGTTTCTTTCGATTAAATTTCTCGGGATATTTCAAAGACCTGCAGTGATCCAGACTAGCATCGCTCTGTGATTTAAATTTAACCATTAATATCTATGAAATACAACATCTTGCCATTCGCTCTGTTAGAAGTGTAATTTGGACTATGTTTTCCTGCAATCAGAAAAGCAGTTAATCAGGCTCTTTAAGTGTCTTGCTTAATCACTCATCCCGTTCTGGCCTTAGCACAACAGACACACACTAACCAAAACCAGAACACTGTTTACACTTTCGCCCGTGAGCTGTACACACATTTCGTGCACTTCGTGCCATCCTTAAGGCAAACCCCTTTTGGGACGTGTGACCTTTTCCCCATTAACCTGCGCACCTTTCAGCAGCTTATTTTTTCTTCCTCTCTTAACGACGTGTGACTTTTTAGATTAATCGTGAAACACATTCGGTAGCCAGTGTCGACCACAGTCACAAATCATGACTCGTACTCGTGTGCATTAGTGAACATGAACCAGCACAAAAAAAGCGATCGAAAAAAAGAACAGTGGAGCTCCACTTTCAAAATATCATATTCAAACCGCGGTGCAGCAGCAATCGGTGCGCTTTCGTTGGAGCGTTGTTGGAGAGCAAACAAACGAAAAGACAAAACACAGCAAGACAGAGAGAGAGAGGAGGGAAAAAACATACATCGCGCGCGGGTGCACGAAATCCAAATAAGAATTAAACATTGTCCGCTCATCGCCTGCGTGCAGTAGTCGTCGTCGCCGTTGTTGTTGTCGTAGCCGTCGAGCTGGGCTTCGGTGGTAAATATTAGGAGCATTATGCTGCGGTTTCGACCGCTCTTTGCGCGGTGGAGCCACGACGTCGGAGAAGAAGAACGACGAACGCCACGAACGACATAAAACACATGATATTGTAATTCGGTAGCAACAAACAATTGCTACGATTATTTCCTTTCGGTGTAGTAGTCCTGTGGCTCAGACCGCAGACCCCGTAGCTCCTGTTTGTCCGATCGGTCTTTTGCACGTTGAATTGATTGTTTACGGTTCCCCTGGTGGCGGTGGTTGGAGTACGATCGAATCGTGTGGTGCAGAAAATAGTCCAAACCGGCGCACCGGGAGCAACCCGAGTATGTCCCGCGTTGCGGTGTCCTGCTCCCCGATGGGTGCTTTGTTGGCAGGCGCGCTGTGATCATAATTTCCGTGTCCTTCTGTTTGTGTTAGCGTGAGCCACACTAATAGCGGACGACTACGACTAGTTACGGCAAAACAGAAATGAGGGAAGCTATCTATTTCTTTGAAATTAAAACGCAAGAATAGAAAGAGAACAGACTGAAATGGTGAAAAATGTAAAAGAAAACAATACCTTTTGAATGGGAATTAAAATAGGCAAAACATAAGCTAAACACTGTAACCAATATCCACCCCATTGGCCATTATCAATAGTCCACACCGCGCCACAAGCTCGGACCGAACGAAGCTCATCCCGTACAGCAGTGCAAGAAACGCACCGAAACTGTTTATTCTACTGTGGTCTGCCGGTCAACTGACCAGCCCCGTTAAGCCTCCGCTCTCGGTACTGGCTGACTCGTTGTCGGTGGTCAGCACAATAAAGTGTAACGCCAACAACAACTGCCGACTTGCAGCGTGTCTCGAGAACAGAGAGCGGGTCGGGGGGACGCAGGTCACGCAGTGCTATTTCGTGAACATTATCGCAAGCAGCAGCAACAGTACCCGGTGGCAGAAAAATACCAGTAGCACATTTATAATAGTCGACAAGTATCCAAATATGAATACGATTGTGTCTTCCAGCCTTCTCGAGCACCCCCGGACGCTCTCCCCCCCCTATACTATTGCGTCGTGTCGCGGCTGGTGTGGCGCGCGAGCGCAAAGGTATTCAAAGGTTTGGGCCAGCAACTGGCAACTGGGAAGGAACGTAAAGATCCGGGAAGAAGGCTCCTGCGCCGGCTCTCGGGTCAGTTCGGACGGCCCTTTGGGTAATGATGAAACGAAATCGGATCGATTTCTTGTTGGGAAGAGAAGAGCGATGGGAGGGAAGGAGTGGACATGAACACGGGAAAGTTATGTCAGTGGAGACACAAAACTGGGGGCTTAGCTTATTGGAGGGGAGGTGAGTCGGGTGGGTGCATTTTTCGGTCACGACTTTCCAACGGATGGTGCACCGTGTGCTTGCGCGCACGAATGTGGTTGGAAGTGGAGCGCAAAAGGTAGTTTTGCGCGAGAAACTGACCAGACTAATGTCCAGAAGAAGTGCTTTTGGGGAGCATCCTCAATAGGTAATAGACACACACACACACAGACACGAATCAAGGTCTATGAAGAGAGGTATCTTTGCTGGTGAAGTGAGTTAGTAGTTGGTTTGCCTATTAGTAGCTTCCGGGGCAGATCAATCGAGAAAGAGAGCAACATTCTGCAATACTGGTCCTTCGAACCGGATTTTGCTTGAAGATTAATAAATAGTTTGGCTAGAGAGCGCAAGAGCATAACCACACTTTCGCAAAGAAGCACGAGAAGATCCTCCAAAACAGGGGAGGGGAAAACAAAACAAAAATCCTAAAAGCAATCCCAACGGCTTCCAACCATGTTCCAAGGTGAAAACCGTACCACGACGGCTTCACAGGCATCCGGTGGCAACCGGTAAGTAGTACTAATTACACGAAACTGTCCCTCCCGGGCTCATTATCCGGGCGTTTGTGGGGAACGACGACGAACGACGATGCGCATGGTCAGGCTTTACGCTTTTTAGAAGCTCGCAAAGGGCGATCGCGCGTGCGCTCCGCATTTACGGCAGCTGATCATCTTGTGCTGATCGACGCGAGACATTGGCACAACACGACAACAGGGCTCAGGTTTCATTGGCCGCAGTCGGAAATTAAGATGTTGGCCCGATGATTTGCGGGGCCTGGGCGCGCACATTTTGTTTCTGCAGGGAGGGGGGGGGGGAGGCACACGAGAATGTTTGGAGTTTGGTAATTTATCAGATTTTACTGAGACTGAGACTGCGGGGCTGCTGCTGATCGCTGTTCGCCCGTTGTTCGCGCGCAAGGTCGTGCCGGGAAGCGTGATTTCGGTTGTTCGCTACCATTAGCGCGGCAGACCGCAACGTGTGCTATGGTGACCGTTTACCGTGTTTTCCCTAAACCCCCAACCCCACCCCACCGCCGGTGGTTCTCACTCATTAGAGATTTGTGGTAATCGGGAGTTTCACATCGCCCCGGAAAGCTGGGAGCCGTTTCGTGACGCCACCCGGGCCAGCAGGGAGAAGATCATCGGGAGGCGATCTCTTACCCGTGCTCACGCGGGCATATCGTGGTGCAAAAAGGACCACGAATGCATCCCTGCCCTTCCCGTTTTCGAGGGCTCTCAGGAGAGGTCAGCAGCAGTGGTTCGTTGGTTGTGGATCGGTGCCGAGTGATAGTGGGTAATTAACACGAGGGTTTTTGATTTTAATTATGTTGTATCGCTCCGTTCGGGAGTGTGCGGGATCGAGCTGGGAGGATCGCATGGGTCGATGGGAGCGGTAAGCAAGGGGAGTCTTTAAATGAGTGTGTAATGTGATGTCATTATAGCAGCTTGGCTGCTTCTTTGTAACAGGATTTCTATAGAAAGAGGCATTCTATGCGAATGCCTCTTGTTTTTGGGCAAGGTTTATTAATCGATTTTCTATAAGTTCTAGGATATAATTATAGTGTGGAGCTAAGAAACTCTTGTTAGAAACTTAATCTATTTTTTCTACATTGTTCGAGTAAGATCGGAACTTCTTAATGTGTTCAGGATCGTCTAGCACTAGATCGCACCCGCTTGTTTAAGAGAGATATGATGAATTGGAATCCTAGAGATAGGAGAAATAGACATGTTGAAATATATCTTCTAAGGTTCATAAAACTGTCAAAATATCTTCAAAATTGCTTGCACATATTCTTAGATCCCATCAGATCATCTAACATTCACAAGATATCATATAGATAATAGATTTACATATTCTAGCGTCAGTCGTATCTCCCATTCGAGTAAGCACCTTTTACTTATAACACCTGGAAACTCGTTGAATTCATTTATGGCAGCAGACGACCTACAGGATGCTCATGAGTCCTCAAATGAAGTGAATCAAATTTGTGGGAAGGTCATCAGCCAAATATCTTAGCTGGCATCGATCCTCAACTTGGCAAAAGATTATAATTCTCTACCTAAAGGAGGAGTTTCTCGATCATCTGAACCACCCTCCATCTAAATACTCCCGAACACATCATCTTATCATCTCCTTTGTAACGCGCACACTCACAAGCTGCCATCGATCAGAGAAGCGATCCACAGAAAGTAGTGCGTTACATGGGCGATGCGTTGACCAGATTGGAAAGGGGGTGTCCCACCCATTGCAAAACACTCCTCTTCACTGCCGAAGAAGAAGAGATGCGTAACTCCTCCAGAGCCAAACTGCAAGCTACAAAACTGCATCAATCTCCTCCACACCAAAGGCAGCGTGTATCCGTTCTCGCTGCACACGTTCTCGTTCTCGACGACCGCCAGAGACACGCAGACTATCCGCTCCAGAAATCTTTCCAGCGAGCGAAAACCGGATGATAAATTGCCCCAACTGCTTCTGCCACCGCGGCTGCACCGTGGCTTCTCGCATTCTATCTTCTTTCCCTTTCCATCTTTTCACCAGAGGGGTGGAGTGGGACCGGACTGTGGTGGCTTAAACAGTAGCACCGGCATTAGCATATCGCGCTCGGCCTATCATCGGCAACGCGCGACCCTCCGGTGACTGGGCACTACCATGGTAGGCGCGCGCGGGAATGGAGAAGCTCCAATTGCAAACAGTATAACGAGGGCGACCCTCCCGACGCCCTCTCCGGACATCATCTTCGCTTTGGTGCCGCTTTGGTTTACCCGTACCGGGAGATCCGGTCCGCCCGCCGGCAAATGTCCTTTTGCTTTGCCGGCTCGTCGTTCGATGGCGTCGCCGTCGTCGTCATCATCGTTCAGCCCATTGCAATAATGATGCACAGCGTGGATAAAATAAAATAACCGGTGTATGTGCGTGTGTGTGTGTGTATATGTGTGTACCAGGTTGTACAAAACCTCACCCGCCAACAGCCAGCAAAGGGCCAGAGCATGAAAAACCCGGCCCGGGAGATGATGAATTTTGATTAAACGCTTCTTTCTTCCAGTGACATTTATCTACATATTTAGCTACATTCTTCACATTACGTGGGATGGAGGTTTTCCTTGTGGAGAAGGGAACGGGAAAGGGGTTTTTTCTTCTTATTCGTGTCTGTGCTGTGCTGTGTTTGTGCTACTGTGCGCGCAAATCCTTAAACCCACTGAGCTTCTAGGTACACACGTAGGTACACTTTTCTGACTTAATTGCACGCACGCATCTTTGCACAAGAAACGGAGGGGGGTGATGGTGGTGGCATCAGCGCAAGATGGTGACATCGATACGGCGGGGCAGACCTTGGGCTTGTGGTTGAGGCCGTAATCTTGTAAGGCAAGATTACGGATGAGTGGGAAGGATCATGGTTGTTTTTGTGGTGTGTCTTTGTGTATGTCCTGTACAGCCGTGCTACCATTTTGTCACATTTAGCGTTATCAGATAGTGGGAATGCTGAGAAGCTTTGCCTCGCGAAAGTCAATTACTTGACGGGAATAGTTAATGAGAGCATCTATCCTTAAGAATTATGGGTAAAAAAAGCTAGTTGAAACAACGAAAGGAATGAATCGCTCCTTCGTCTCGTCATGATTTCAAAGATATTTCTTATTAATGTCCTCTCTGGTCACTAATTCATCGGTATTGTGCCTCCAAACAACACCTTCAAGGCAACTAAATAGATGTCCACGACATCTTGGAGTGCAACATCTGATATTCGCTGCTCCCTCTCGCTCTTTTTCTCTGATCTGTTCTTGATATTTTTTGGGGGGCTTTTGTGGTCCCTATTGCCCGATGATCAACACACATTTAAATTGGAAAATTGACAATGGTTGATTAATATGCAGCCACAGTAGCAAAGGCCAAGCAGTGCGTGAAGCATTGCGTGTTGTGTGTTGTTCGAGCGGCGAAAAAAACGTGATGCTTGATGGACCCCGCGGACAAAAACTCAAGCACAAGCACACAGATCTTCTGCGAAGCGTGTGTTTCTGAACTTCTAGGAAGGTGTGCCTTGATACCAAAAGGGGATAAGATGGAGGGGATTGAAGACAGACGCGGAGGAAAGGGTACACCCGTTGTAGATAATGTAAGCCACGTGTCCTCGTGGGCTGTGGCTGTGTTTATTGGGTAGATTGGGTTGTGGAATCGATTATTGAACTTCGGTTTGGACGTAGTAGGCCAGATGACGATAGAATCCGATGCTGATCATGTCTTAGTAGCCCGAAGTGATAATCAAGGTATAAGGTACAATACAAACAGTATGCAAAATAAGGACCCAAATGTTGGATTAAGCAAAATAGAAAAAAATAGGACTTAAAACAAAAATATATCAGAAACTTAAGATTTTTCCAACATTAATACATTATTTTTAATCAAAAAAATTACAAACATTATATATGTAATTCCATTTGCCTCAGGACACTTTCTTCTTTTGGAAAGAAGAAAGATAAATTGGCTGTAATTTTATGCATACGAGTTCAAATGCCTGAACCATTTCGAACACCAACCCGTTGGGTTACGGGTAGCATACGGTTGGATGGCAGAACGGTTAAATAAAAATGTTCACCCGTTTGAAGTGTTGACATAACATTAAGCCTCCCCCCCCCCAATGCGGACTCCCCTGCCCCGACCACATCCTTCCATTCCAATTTCAAATTGATCTATTACCCATTACGCATGCGTCAAGCAGTAGGTTAAATACGATGCGATGGGAAAATCGACAGCAAACATTCAAACAGGACCGAAACAGAAAAAAAAATGGAAACAAAGCGCTCGCACTAAGAGAAACGATTCCAAATGGTGACAAAACAATGTCCTTTTCTCTTGTCCCCAAGTTGGATATGCGTGACACAGGCACACACACACACACACACGACCCGATCCGAATCGGTTCGACGACGGGGGCTAATAAAAATTTTAAATAATGCGTTCCGCGGAGAAACGCCCCAAACATAAATATTGAACGCATTTCGTGCATAAAATGAGCTGCGCAGGATGAAAAGGCACAGAAGGAGGGAGGGTAGCAGCGAATGGAGGAGGGAGGGTAGCAGCGAATGGAGGAGGGAAGAATTTCGGATCTTTTCTAGCCAGAATGGCACAGGAACGAAACAAAAAAAAAAAAACACAGAAAAGCGTCACAAAAAAGTTGACAAAAAAAACGAAACGATCTGTTGAAATGTTGAAAACTAGAATAAAAAATCGTTTAAAATATTTGCTACCGTTTTGAACCGGCAACGGGCTGTCCTCAGCATCAAACACATCCTTTCGGGTGATCGGTCTGTTGCCTCGGTCTCGGCTCCATTCCGTCCGTCAACACACACACACGGTCCTATTACATTATGCATAAGTGATTAACATACATTTTATATGATTCGATTATACCGAGGAGTCCGAGCGCCGCCGCCACCGTCGCCGCCACGATCAATCGGAACGCGAACTCCTCCTCCCCATCCGATCGGAACGCCGGGTTAAGGGATCGGAATAATTGAGCCGACGGCCAACGCCTAAGGGGTTAATCAATAAATTTGTTCCCTCTCGCGAACTGCTGCTGCTGCTGCTGCTGCCACTGAGAGTGATCGTCGAGGGGACAATAAAAATAAAAGACAGTGCTGACCTACCCAGGTCCCTCCCTCTTCCCAACGATATGGTGGCGCAAATTAACAGATCCCGAATCGTTTCCCTAATGTGTGTGTGTGTGTGTGTGTGTGTGGGGAAGAGGCGATTCGAAAACGTTCATGACATGATCGATCGGGATCGAGAGCGATTAAGCGATGTTGCGAGCTTTTGCACGTTAAATATTCATCTTCCGGACGGGACAAATGAATAATAAAGTGTAGCTTGTGTGTGTGTGAGAGAGAGAGAGAGAAAGAGAAAGAGAAGGAGAAAGAAATAGCTTGCACTACTCGGTGCGGTATTGTTTTAAATATTTATCGCCAGCCGAGGTAAGAGCCAAGGATCCTCCAAGAAAGAGAGACACACACACGGGCCGATCTTGTTTCGTAGTGATTGATTGTGTTGCTTCACAGCGGTTTCGGTTTGATCGGATGGTGATGAAATGTAAAACGACCAGGCAATCGAGGCAATTCGCCCGTTCCCGCACCCGTCCGTTCCCGTTTCTGGGTGTGTGTGTGTGTCCTTCCATTCGGAAGGCATTGAGATGGAGAGTCCTGCTACCGTGCGTGTATGGTAAGTGTGGTGTGATGCATATGCTACAAATTAACTGTACGTCCGTCGTTGGCGGTGGTGTGTCGTATCGAAATGGTGGTGATCGGGCTCGCTGCTGCATCTATTTGTTTGGCAATTCAAAGCGAATCGTATGTTGTGGCGGTAGACGGAAACGATAGATGCCTGCTTAGGTAATCGAGAGTAGGGGTACTGTGGGCATGATGGTCTATTGGAGATGGTTGTTGAAGGAGGCATAAATTATGGTGTAGATCTAGGCTGGGGCAGCTTAGAATGTTTATCATTCTAGTGAATAATTTAATGAAGTAGGCTGCTTAGTAGAGTTTGCTCTCAACTACTGCAACACGGTGTACAAAGGATCTAAAATTGGAGTGATCTTCGTTGAGCTGATCATGAATCCACTGGTGTAATTCGCAAAGTTACGTTCAGCAGTTCCGAAAAGCACCAGAAAAGGGTTCCCATCTGAGGTCTGAGGAATTGTCTCAAGGCCTATGACGAAGATCAATTCTTGGCATACATGCCGTAATGCACGAATCGTTTCACATCCGGGCAGTATAGGGCTTGTAACTAAGAACTTTAATGTCCAAGAAGAAGTAGTAGTAGGTTTCTCGAACTTGGGGAATACTAGGAATCTATCTTCTGGTGTATAGTGTGGTCATATTCATCAATTGTATCAATATCTATCAATCACCAATCCCATCAATCAGCAATAAATTATGCATAGTTCAGACAATAGCACCAGAAACCACTCAATGCCTTAATAGCTGATGCTTACTTTAACATTTTCAAACATATTTTTTAGCTTGCATGTCTAACAAGGCTTCGAATTCCTGACACCAACTTAAAAGTTACACCACGCACGCGGCATTAGGGACGTGAAACACACCAACTTACCAGCATGTTGGCAAGCCGTTGCAATATCACCATTATTGCTATCATCAAACCGTACCATAGGTGTAACATAATGGCCGATGGTGTCCGTTCAGTATCTCCCCTGGAATGTGTTCCCATGTCCGTCTCTGGTCTCGTCCAGAATGCATCGGCACAGTGCCCCCGGGAGACGCAGACCTATTCGGCAGACCGCGGTTTCACCACCAGGAGAACACACCTACCCCAATCACCGTGAGACATGTTTTAATTAAAATCGATCGATCGGAAACGGGCACACGATGCTTTATGATGCCTTTGCCTCCCCTGTGTTCCCCGCCATGCATGTTTCCAGCCATGCACCGACTGGTTCCGATCGTATGAAATGATCGGTCGATAATTATGTTCTGGCTTCTGGCGATACGCAAAACATGATCGACGACGAAAAAATGCGATCTTTTTGCAATCTGCATCTGCTCTCTGCATCAGGTGGTGTGGTGTGACGGTGGTGCGCTGGGAGGGATGAAAATCGATCAAAAAGAAATCGACCGACGCCGTCCGTTGCCGATCGAGCCGAAAGGGGCCAGCGTCCACAGCAGCCGTCCGCGAAGCGGGAGATGATAAATGTTGATAAACGCGATGCTTATGACGATTATTATATCGTCCCGTGTGGGTCGAGTGGGACGAGTGATCGTCAGGGGCAGGAAGATCGACAACCAACGCCAGACGAAGATCTGTGAAGTCTGTGCACGGAGTTCAAGGTTTAAAATTGCGGTTGAAAAGCCCATTTTAAAACAGCAGCTCGGCCTGGAGGTGAGGAAAAAGAGATAATGTTTCCGTAAATACAAATTGGTTCCGCAAATGAGTGTGCGAATGGTGCAGAAGCATCTTCTCGGTCCGTGCTTGGGAAGAAGAATGGAATGTGCGCATCAAAATCACTCTATCGAGGGTCTGTTCTAACTGGAATGCGGTTAAAATTATAAGCAATTGAACAACAAGCTACTTCCACGGAATAAAAGCTTTTTCATTCATAAATCGCGTACGATGAGGCTTAACGCATTCTGAACCCTCCGAGAGCTGCGAGCTGCTATCTACGATCAAGATGTTGTTTCCGCTCCTCCAGGTAAGGCACGTCAACAAACCATAAATTTACGCGAGCAACATACGGGCTTTGGGATGGCTTCGGAAACAAGTAAGAACACAACAAAAAACCCCCAGCTATACATTGTCAAACTAACGTTAGGCGTTTGTTGTTTCTTGAAAGGCACAGCCCATTCGCTACATTCATTCATAACCCGTGCGCGCGCGCACGCTCGATCACGCTGTTGTACCGGGGGTCGAGACCCATACGCCACGGGACATCTTGACAACGAAGTACGTACGGCTCTTTATCTTCCATAGGGAAAGATCCCTATCAAAACCCAAAACGTAAACCAAGCACACAAATAAAAAAAAAACAAACGGGTACATTTTTATTGGCGATCCACTGTCCCTCGTGTGTGGGTCAGAGATGTTCGTGGCTTTACGATCAAAATGTTAATTGCAGACGGTTGAAGTACTTCTGAGAAGCGCCAGGAAGTAACACCTTCCCGTGCGGATGCTACCGGCGGACAATCTCGTGATCAGGGCTCTGGTTCTGCTTATCATTTCCCTGGAAAGGGAGGAGTGTTGATTGAACATTAATGCTCGGTGTGAACATTAAGAACTCCCCTCTCTTCTGCTCTCGCGCTCTCCCCTCGGTTGTGTCTTGTCTGCGACACGTGTCTTTCGGCGATGGAACGGCAAGCATCATGTTCGATCAAATCAATGAATAATCAATACTGGTTAGCAATGGCAATCCCATCCCTGGTATGGTAATGGGAGTCCGTAAGTAGAAGTGTCTTACATGTAGTCTCGGTAAGTTACTCGCTTTTTTCCTCTTTGATTGCGATAAATCAAACTACCTACCGGGCACCCTTCCAAGAAGGGCACACATATGAGCGTAACTAGAAATCGATCAACATTTGAATGTGTTTCTGAAGGGGGAAGAGCGAAAGAGAGTGAGTGTGGAGATTAGATGAACAAGGAGCGCCTGGTGAAGGAAACAGAAACAACAATGTTAACCTCACAAGCCAAACCGAATCAACTGAAGTGTGACAAATGTGTAGCAGAAGCGGATTTCCACTGAAGGAATTCAGAGAAATGGCTTGATGTTGATGGAGCCTGAAGAATCCCCCTGCCCAAACTCATCGTTAAGGAAAGGCAAAGTTCTCGAGTCTTTGTGGCAAGCAGAACAATAGCTGTGAGTGTGCAGTGTGTGTGTGTGTGTGTATGTATGGGATTGCATATCCGCAGATTACACATTCAACTTTGATGCATCTCGAGAAATTGCAAGTCGTTGCGTTTCTCCAGAATTTCTCCAAAGGTTGGCGGAGTGGTAAGGTGTACTTCCTGATACGAAGATGCAAATGTTATGACTTGCGTGCTTCGCAATGATGTCTTATTTGTGTTAGACGAACTGGAAGGATGTTTAGAAAATGTAGCAAAATTGGTATAAAACTTAATGTATTTGTAAGTCTTTTCTTTGAAACTGTTCAAACGGAGTTTTGCCATCGAAATTTCCTTTCAAAAATAAACTGATTTTTGTTTGTATTAAACACCTTCCTCATGCAATTCTGGAGCTCACTTGTAGCACACACTGTAAACTTTACAGAATGTCTTCTTCAACCGAAACCGACCGACTGACTTCTTCCAATGGCATTCCATTCGCTCGGGGCCGTTCTGCTGATTTCTCTGAATGGATATTTTCAAGAAGGTGCGCGCCGAGTTTGCCCAGGAATTAATTAATACAATTATGACATATAATACGATTGTAGACACACAGACACGCACACACAATACGACGATCCCTCTGCGACTGTGCGTAGCTCTCTACCCACCCATTTGGTAGCATTGTGTTTCACTGGAGCAAGAAATTCCCGTCGGTTTTGTGCGTTTGCCAACTTTTCCCGCAGTTGCGAAGGAAGTTGTAATGCCCGCCAACACAGAAAGCACCAGCGAACGGGCACGGAGAGCCTTCGGCTGGGTGTGGTACGTTTGTTTTGTAGTGTAGTCGGATTTCTTCAGCTTATGCAAACGGGTCCCTTCTCCTCTCCCCGGCTCGTCGTGGGCAATCCTTATCCTGTTTAGAAGATTTTCCGATTCCGATTTCGTTTGCATAACCTACGCACACACACACACATACACATAGATTGTCTCGCTTTGGATTCTGAGACTAGCTTCTTGAAGACATTCTGCGTCGTACCATGCGCCATGCAAATATTCCCCACAAGTTCCCGAAGTCGAATAGTTTAGCCGTACCTCTAACCACCGGTCCACTCGGAACGGAACCGGAAAAGCATCGCTAGTAGCATCGCAGTAAGCCAAGAAGCTCACTCCACCCAAGAGCCTATCTCTTCCTCTCTCTCTCTCCAGAAGCAATTAATCCGAGCCAATGAGTTTGTCACAATGCGAGACAGGTTGGGGCTTTCGTTTCGGCTCGATGATTGTTTTGCCGGTTTTGGAATTCGGGAGGGCTTTGGGGGCAGCCGGGGGGAAGAAGAAGCTCATATTTCATGTTTCGCAACGCAATTTCATCCTGGGTGTGTTATGCTCGTTTGCTACTAAGACGGCTCGCTTGGAATGCTGTGCCGGTGGCAAAGGATTTACTTCGCCAGCAGGCCAAATCCATGATAAGGATTTTATTTATTCAAGGAAACGGGGTAAACTGCACTGCTTACAGAAAATGCGATGCAAGATTTCAATGAAGCTATTTTGCCGGACATTTGAGCATGGGTTTGTGGTCGGTAGCTTGGATTAGTAAGCCGGAAGTATGGTTCGGGTGGATTATGTCCGATTGTAAGGATAGGCCGATGGAGGAAAGGATGGTTATACAAGTTGAGAAGTGCTCCTAAAAGACACACACACACAGTTTTGCAATTGTCTTACAGCGTGTTTAAACAATTTCCTGTTTCAGGATAAAATAATAAGTTTTAAATAGCTCATAGTAGTGTGGACAATTGAATTCCTGACATCGGTGTTTTAGATCTATAAAGGTCTGATAAGCCTTAAGCTTGATTACAAGCAGTGAGTTTCGTCAAAGCATCCTGGTTTTTAGGAAGAAATAATCGATAACTACAATGGTAAGGTAGCAGTATTGTTAAAAGTGCATAAAAATATCATCAAGATCGTCACGTTCATCAAGTTCATCAAGCTTTCCCATACTTTTGTTCTAAAACCAATACGTTTTTAAGGATGAAGAGTTTGTACAAGTTTATTCACGGCTAGCTTTAGGGTAATCTTGAAACAGATCATGCGAGTAAACGATAGTTCTAACGAATGTAACTTTCTGTGTAATGATCCCGTGGTACAATCGTAACCTCGCATAACTTAATAACATGCTCGTTATAGATTCAATACTCGTGTAGACCATGCCTCCCATACGTAGAACTGACTATTCTGCTAAGGGTAATCCATATCACTGATTGACTGATGTCCTAGGCCTAGACCAAAATCCAGCTACGAAGAAAGACTAGCTGATGATGTCTTATCTGAAGACAACCATGTATTTCTTATAATCCGACTTGTATTTAAAAACAGTATGAAAACTTTGACACAATTCTGATCAATATAACCTTTTTCTGTAAATCTCTCTGTTCTTCACACAATCCTCAATGACACGTAATACAAAGACACGTCAGTGCAGAAGATCGCAAGAGATCGCTGCTGCTACTGCTGCTGCTATGTCGGGAAGCCGTATCCTTAATCTAATCGGATTGGGCCTCCACCTTGGAGGCAATTTATTTGTTTGGTTTGCTGTGAAAATGCACCTCTTCTCCCTCCCAGTGAAAGACAGTGTAAAACAGGATGCATCTCACTGTTCCTTCAATCCACAGCGCTGCCTGCCAAAACTCCCCAATTCCCTTCATGTCCACATCCAGAAAGCACTCACAATCTCGCAAGCATCGGTCAGTTTGATTGACAGTTTCCGTCGCCAAACCCAAACCCGCAGCAGCAGCGGACGGATTTTTTTCGGGAGGTGGTGGTAACAATGGTTTCGATCCGTTGTTGCCCCCCCCATCTCTCAAGACCCGTGGTCATGCGTCGCGCCATCCCGGCGAGTCAGGCTAACGGGAGTCTCGGCGGACCGTTCGTTCGCCCGAGAGCCCCAAAACCGTTCCGTAACATGTTTATTCGTTATCGAGCGCTGTTGACAAAACAAGCACATTTCTTTCATTTTTATTCTGCAACTCTCTACCCACCCCGCTCTTCCCGCACTATGTTTTGCCCTAGGCCTTGCCGTGGCCGTGAAGCGAGCGCCCGAAAACAAGGGATCGTTCCAGGACGATCGCGCGCGGGATCGATCCGACCGAAAATCGCAACTTGCGTTGACATTTTCGTGTCTACCGTTCCGCAAACCCCATCCCCTGCGTATCCATCTGGTGGGTACCAGAACCACCAACAGACACTGACTGACGGCCCCCGGGACTGACGCGAACGGAAAGCATAGTTGGCAAAAATCAAAACTAAGATTGATGAGGCATTCGTCCCCCGTCGTCAGGGGTTAGGTTAAGAAGGGAAGACTGCACCGGGCTCCCGTTGACGAGACGTTGACGAATTCCGGATCCGGGCTGTCTCCATCAAGGTTTCCACCTTCCACCTTCCAATTCTGTTTCGAAAGCGTGGAGGGAGAGGATCTTCTTCCGAAACGGCTTGATCGGTACATCCTGTCTCGGCGAAACGCTTCGCGCTGTGGCAGCAGCGAGACGACGAAGAGCTGGCAAGCCAGCACAAAACCTACGTTCGCGATTTGGCATTTCAAGGTGAGGAGGGGAGGGACCCGCGCGTACGAGAAGCGAGCAAGAAAGCGAGTTGAGTAGGCAACACAAGAAAAAAATGCACGGGCGCGCGCGCCTGATCGCAAAAAAACAAAACAACTTTGAAACGAAAGAATAGCTGCAAAAGGGCAAGGCAAGAAGATATTGAAACAATTGAAGATTTTCGATAAAAAATTCTTTTGTTATGCGATGCCGTTGAAGTGCGGGCCGGCCGTGTGCGTGCGTGTGGTAGCGAGAGAGTGTGTGTTTGTGTGTCCTCCGCGATCCTCCGTGCAGCTATCTCATTTGGCGAGCTGTCAGCCCCGGCGAAAGCTGTTGTTTGGACAAAGTTTTTGGTGTGCTTTCCACCAACCCCCTACAATGGAAGAAGTGAGGGAGAAAGGGAGGGGAGGTAGAAGATCGCGCGTAGAAGAAGATCGTGTCAAGCCCGTCAACCAAAGTCGTGATCGTCGTCGTCGTCGTCGTCGCTGTCATTTCGAGGCCTTGTGTGCTAAGGTACGATCGAAGTTGGAAGAATTGCTCGCCGGATTTTGGTTCTGGGAGATTCCCCAAGTGATGCTCCACTCGGCTGGTGACATCTAAAGAAAGTTGGGCCAACAACTACAAAACATAGAACCTTCAAACAGGGCAAACACGCTTGAGTTGGTTGGTGTGTGTTTCTGTGATTGTGTTTAAGGGTAATCACTAATTAACTCTTTTCGCCGAAAATGCACACGCTTTTTCGGGCCGCAAGCCCAACTCCCCGCAAACGAGAACGGGAGTAAAAAAAGTGAAACCATTTCAATTGCTGCTGCTCACAGGGCCACCGTGAATGAACTTGTCCGCAAGTGAGCCACACAGATTCGCGGGTAGGTTCTTCGACGTCGCGTGTTTGCTGGATGTAAATTGAAATTCCAAACGTTTGTTTAGAGAGAGAGGGAAAGGGATTGTAGACTGCTTGAGCATTTTTTTATATCTAGTTCAACTCGTTGTTTCGAGCAAGAATGAGCGCGGAGTAGCGGGACACAGGAATATCAGTAATTTCTTATTGTTTCGTATGCGCGCGGATTTGATGTCGCTGCTTCCGCTCATCGTCGTCATCATCGTCGTTTTGGGGTACACACTGACACGCCTTACAGTGCAGTGCAGCCATCATTGTCGGTGCTGTCAATCACACACAGCGATGCGTGTGCAAGGATCTGTGAAGCTGGAAATGCGAAGGAACCCTTTTTTGGGGACGTCTTGGGCTGGCGAGTTTATTAAGAAACAATGTGATGCTCCCCGGTTGGGGCAGGAACACGGAGAGCCCTGCGATGCGAAGAATGTCGCGTGAACCGAAAAATCTCGATCGCTAGAAAGAGGTGATCGCAAACAGATGATACAACCAGACGTTTGGGATTAAATGTGAAGGCACGTTGCCTTTTACTCGGAGTTTGCTGCGAACGAGTTCAGAAATTCGGAGCGTCATCGTACACTGTTTGCCTGATCTTACTTGCTTCGATACTTCTATCGCAACCTAACCTTTTCTGTTTGGGGTGGGCGAAAGTTATTCAAAACCTCCTCCCCACATCCTTTTCCACACCGCGAGGAAGAACTATTACGTACCCAGGTCCATACAGCGAACTGCTCTCTGCTTCATACATTGTTTCTTGCTGCAGCGCCCTAAAAAAGGAAGTCAACCGAGACCGCGGGACCTCAGCGCGATCTCTGCGGATGACCCGCAGCGACACCGAGGTTCGTCGTCCGTATACCCGCGTGGAAAGGAAGGAAGTCGTCCTACCTCGCCTACCGAAGCCAGATAAAACGTAACGATTCTTTCAGTGAGCTCGTGTGGGCTTTATTTTAATTTCGATAGAGGCAGCAGCAGCTCGTGATTCTTCGAAAACCGAAACGACAAAACTCCCGCACTGTCTGCTGATGCTGCTGCTGCTGCTGCTGCTGCTGCTGCATCCTTTTCGCCTTCGCACACATACCCTTTTCGGGAGGTGTGTGCGCGCGCGCTCGCGATAGGAAGGTAAAAGGAAGGTTTTCCATCGCGATAAGCGCGCGCTCGGCTGACGCGCCGTTTCCTTTTCCGTCCGGGAGGTGTGAAAGAAGCATTCTAAATATTTCCTATTGAGTTGGTGTGGTTGGTTGGTGTGCTTATCGCCCGGTACCGATCACGATCGTGGCCTTCTGGCTTGCCCCGACGGCCAGGAGAGATAGCCTTCCACGGAGGGGCGGGAACGGATGCAGCCCAGCGGGGAAAGGGCAACGGGAAGGTGATCGTAATCAATGCATTCGTGGCCGCGTGCGTGCATGCGTGCGTGTCCATATCGTGCGGGTTGGAATCGAACGCGGGATGCTGTTGCTTTTTTATGATTGACTCCTTGGAAAATGACACAATGTGGTGCGGGGAGATGGGGTGAGAGGAATGAATCCTTTTATAGAGCGCGAATTGAATGTGTCTGCCTTGCGGGCGGCCGGAATGAAGGATCGCTGCGTGTGGAATGTGACGACGTGTTATGATGGCGTGATGGCATGAGAGTGATCGCTGGTGCCTGGTGGTGAGAAAAATTTAATAAACGACAGCACGACAACAGGCCCCTTTGCTTCGGCTGTTTGCACATTCAAGTGATGTAGTGCCCGATGGAAGCCCTTAGAATTTGACAGACAGCGTGAGCTTTTCGGGTGCAAGCAGGTTGTTTGTTTAATACCCTTTCCTTTGACACCCAAACTACAATCACTTTGCGAGAGGTCAGACTCATTAGCCATGCAAACAAATCTTCTCACTCACCGACCGAACCCGCACAGCCCTTTTGTGATGTGTGTTTGTGATGTGAACGTCCGTCCAACTCCGATGACTTCAAAGTCCATTTCCCAGGCATTGGCATTGGGTCTTTGAACGCTTCTTCGCAGCTGACCCGCTCAACAATGGCACATTAAAAAGGCCTACCACTTCCAACTGTGTGGTGTGTAGGGAGGTCCGCCGGGACTTCATTGCGTTTGGAATTAAAATCGCTGTCCAGCTAGCCAGCTAGCTCGTAAAGCGATCGTGCGAGTGAGCAGGCTCAGCACAGGAGCGCGTTATTTTAATTGTGCAACACCCTTTGGTCAGCTGGCGAGTATTTATTTCCCACTCGTTGGACCCCACTTATCAAGAACTTATTCTTGGTGGAGAGAAAGTGGAGTTGAAAGGGTGGTGGCCGCCATCCCACGAAGTGCCCACGGGAAGCTCGTTAAGGGCCCAGGGAAGCATTTATGGTAAGAGATGGCTCACGCTGTGTCCTCCAACGTCCACCACCGACCGGTGATCCTGCGCGCGATCGCACTGATTGATCTGAGAGCTGCTACTGCTGCGCATCGCCGTTGTCCACTGCCATCCCAGAAATGGTGGATTGTTTCGGAAATTTTGATTCATCGATCCGCGGGCACACAATTCCCTTATTCGATCCAGTTCCCTCCGGCAGATCCAGCGGCATGTGTGCTGCGGCCTCAGCAGCAGCAGCAGCAGCGATGAATACCATTTTATTTAAATTTTCCTATGCTTATTTGAATTGACATCGGCAGGTTCCGAGGCCCGAGTCGCCGGGACGGTTTTGGCGGCTTTGACGGATCGCCACGATTGGTTGGTTCTCGGGCTCGGACTGCTTGATCTGGATGAACACAAAAACAAAGAAGCAAAGATCTTTCGTCGGTTTTTCCTTTTCTGCATCCGTTTTGCATCTCCGCCGAGCGTGCGGGGGGACGGTGGTGAGTGTTGTGAGATGTCCGCAACGATGACTGGCAAGACGATCGCTGCGAGATCGGCGTAATATGATCACCCCCCCCCCCCCCCCCTGTCGAAGACGGCGATCGTGGACGAACCAGATCCCTAATCAGTTTCGGGATTGAGTGACAGTTTTTGCAAACACGCGCAAAAAGACAAGAAGCGAAGAAGAAGGTACCCATAGTATCGTGGTAACGTGACTGTCCCCTTGGTGGATGTACAAAATGGCCGCCGTCTGTGGTCGTGTGTGTGTGTGTTGGTCCTTCCCATAGCAGCAGGGCCGTTTGCATGGATCGATGGATGGTACTGCTAGAGGGCTTTCGGATGGATGATCACATTACAACTAACAGCCCGGTGGGTGGGTTCCTTAAAGGAGGATGATCACAGATGACAAATGATCGAGCATTATCTAGCGATCGGCCAGAAGAGCTTAGCTACAGAACAAACCCCTTAGTTATACACCCTAAGAGGTCTAATAAATGTGTAGAGGCAAACGAATGAATCCGTTCCTTATTGGATAGTTATTAGTGCATATTTCATGCGTTCTTTATGCTGGTAAAACAACGGGCTGCAAGCTTTTTTTTACTTTCATTCCTTTGCTCTTCCAGAAGCAATACGTTACGAATCGAGAATGCAAAACTCCTTGCAGCTATTTACAATAAATTTAGCCCCCTTCGGTTTTCCGGTTACCCACCGTTTGTGGCCCTTTTTGCGTGCAAAATGGGAAGGTTGGGAGGGCCGTTTCGCGAGCGTTAAGAACACGCGAAATTAATTACGCCAAGCGGAGAAAAGCGAAGGAATACGCGCTGTGGCACAACTGAAAACACAACCGGGAAGGTGGTTGTTGCGCGTTTCTTGCTCTGTGTGTGTGTATTTATTCCTCTTTATGGGGGGAGGGGTTTTGTAATTTCGTACGGACCTACGCAAACGCCCTGGTACGGTACCGAGCTGGCTGGGCAAACCAGCTGGTGTCCGGGCCTGTGTCCGTGATGGCGCTCGAGGCGAGAGACTCGCGAGCGAGGAGAGTCACGCCGATTGCATTGCGCCCGCTTTCGGTTGCCTCTCTGCTGGTAACTTTTAATTAATAAATGAAGCATATAATTTCGTTTCGGCCAGTGCCACGGGATATTTGAATATTGTCATTATCTGGCCAGTTTTTTGTTTTGTTTTGCTACTACGAACGACCGGCGGCCAAAAAAGGGGAGGACGGTGTTTCATGATCAATGGGGCGCATGGATTTGAATTATTGGCTTCGTTTTGTTGGTTGCATCGATCGGTTAGTTTGTCTGTATTTTTCCTACAGAACGGAATATAGCATTCATTATTTTGAAATTTATTATAGAAACTGGGTTAATGTATTTAAAAAAGATGTAAAATAACGATACAATATGTGATCTGTGATAGCAAGAAGTTCCATTGAGCTCCTTAAAACGCGAATGAAAGCGAAAAGCGCGTCAAGGCCCGAACTTCCCCCCCGAATGTCGAGAAAAATGTGTTCAAAAAATAAATTGGACCGTTTTGAGGCCGGCACAATTCTCGGAACCTCGGAACTCGGTAATCATAAATGGATCAAAGATGGAACGATGTTAGATGAGATCGGACAATCGGGCCATCGCATTCCTGCCGGCAATGCTTTGCAGTAGCAGCAGGACCAGCAGCAGCAGCAAATGCGCTATCAACAAAGCCGTTTCGATCGACTCCGATCGATGACCGATCGGTTCTGTGTAGGTTATTTTTTTCCTCTGTTGTCCAACACGGTAGACATTAGCGAGCTAGAACATAATTTATTATTGCTTTTTGCTTTACTTTTTGGTATTGGTTCATCAGCACAAACAGAAGCCAGAACCGGCTCGGTTGGACGTCAATAAAGGTAAGTTTGAGCCCTTCGGGGGATCGAAGTTTTGCTGGCCGCCGCCATAAATTAATCGTCAAATTTCCGCATCTCTGACGGGGAGGAAAACAAAAACGTCAATCTGCTTAGATGGAAGGGAAACGATTTTTTTTCGGGATTTTCTTTCGGAAAGCTGGAGCATTCCTTGGAACAGCGGGAGAAGCACGCACGGGATTGCAGTTTTTTGGGGCTCTGATTCATTGCGACGGTCATACGGGTTGATGGATTGTGATGGTTTCGTGTGCGGTGCGTCTTTGTTTTTTTGTTTGGCGTCCACGTTTGTGATTAGTTGCAACGGAAATGAAGCGAAAAGGGCCCAAAAGTCTTAATTGATGATCAATTTGTTTTGTTATTTAGTTTGACTGGTAAATGGTTTATTTGCTACGATCGGGCATGATCGGGCGGATTGCGATTGTGTGTGTGCCAACGGAACCGGGTTGTTTGCTTACGGAGATTAAAGTTTGTTTTATTTCTTATGTTCTTTTTACTTAGAGTTTTGCCCTTGTAGGCTCTTTTATCATTTTAAGTCCTCATAACAAAAATTATCGTTTGAAATTTCATGAACTATTATTATTAATTTACCCTTTTTTTTTAATTGTTTGCACGTAGCGTGTACTTCGCAATGGCCGAAAAAGGAACTAGTTTACCAAATTCCAAAATGGGGAACATTTACGATACTAACCTGTTTTTTTAAAGCCTATTTGACAGTTGGCGGCTGGTCAACATCATGTCAACAAGTCAGAATTTCAGCTCAGTTCAGTTAAGATTGATTTCAGCCTGAAGTTATGTAAACTAACTAGTGTTGGGTTTCATGAATATTTCGTTGAGATTCACTCATATGAATCTTCAGTGATGAGTGATTTGAATTTCGAATCGACTCTTCAAAGATTCATGAATCTCAAAAAACTCTTTAATCTTCACGGATTCATGAATCCCACAAGATCCATGAATCTTCAAGGGTTCATGAATCTCGAAAGATTAATAAATCCCTTTAAATTCACACATCTACAGGGATTCATGAATCCTTAGAGATGTATGATTTTTCAAATATTGAGTTTGCGCGATCTCACCTAACATGCCCGTCGTAGGTTCAAGCATCGCATGAACCGTCTTCCCGTAGCAAAACTAACTAAACTAACTACTACGGGTGCGTAGTACTTCCCAACAAGTCTCGAAAACATGCATAGACTGGCATGAGCACGTAGGTTGTTACGCCAAGAAGAAGAAGAATAATAAGAAGCTCAAGCTCGATGAATGTTTGGAGATTTATGAATCCCTTGATCTATTGAGATTCACGAATCTTTGAGATTCACGAATCTTTGAGATTCACGAATCTTACCAACTGAGATTCAGATTCATTGAATCATTTCAAAAATTCATTAAGATTCATGAATCTGAATCAGATTTACCCAACACTAAAACTAGTGCCAATTGGTTGCATACTCAATAAGGATAGCTAATGTAATGAATAATGTAATGTAATGATAAATATATTATTAAAAAATGGTTAAAACACATTTGAAACGATGAATTATAATTCAGTCAAGGATTTAAGTTTGTTTTAGTAAAAAAAATCGAAGAACGAAAACAAATTGAGATGCATCATAGTTTGAACACCATTGTCGAATCTCAATATGGCAGAACGCAACTGTCAATTTGGTGTTTGAAATACAACTTGGTTGATGCATATGGTTCCGCGGACAGACTTGAATTATCAAGATAATTTCTCTTCATAAAAAACAACTAACCTTTGTTAAGCTAAGCAACTTTCTAAAGAATATACTGACAGAAACAATTCATGTAAGAGTCTACATTATAAGAGTCTTATCGTATCAGTGTATTGTTTTTGTACGTATTTTATTGACATATTTTTCGTAAGACTGTTGACAGTCATAGACGTAGGTAAACTGCATAATTCCTTGCTCGCGAGGTAAATTTCGTTTATTTTTACGCATTATAAACTTATTAACAAACTTATCGAATTGGGGTTTTTCTTCAAATAATTACCCTAACTAACTCAGAAATTATGAATTGACATGACCCCAATTCAGTGCTATCTTAGCAATTTTTAACGGTGTTGGAAAACAAACAACCGTACTTGGTTGCCTTCATACATTCACCTTTTTTCCTTCTGCCTTATTCACCTTCTGCCTTGCACACACACACACACACACAATCCATGAAATAACCACTGTCTTAACACGATAAGGACATCCTTGGTGCGGCAATCGCCATCGGGCTAACTGACCACATTCCGCTGCTCTTCATTTTCACGCATCAGCCGACGACAGCGCGTTTCAATCAGATCGCCCCTCGGCCGCGGCCTGCCAGCTGCGAAAACGTACCATTTTCTATTAATTCATTTATCCTGACAGCTACAACTCTGTCAGTAATTAGCCCATTCCTGCCCATTTACATGCACCCTCATTAGTCAGATGCGGCATGCTCTCGCCCTGCTTGCTTTGCTGCACGGCTGGCGGCAGCTCCACATAATTAAGCTCGCCCGTTCAGGTGTGTCGCAGAAGCTGTGTGGCAGTAGCAGCAGCAGTACTATTCCCTTCTTTAAAAGCCGCGAAGGCCCTCCCGGGTGGCGGAAACCGAGAGAGGTGAAGCTCCGAAGCCGAACCGGTCCCGGATCGAACGCACCAAAAGCTTAATTTTCCCACGCAAAACGCGCAAACACAGCACCGAGATCCGAGTGGTCTTGGCTGGAAATGGAAATCGAGGTGGAAAATCAGAGTGTGCAACTGGCGCATGTGTGTGTGCCCGTTTGTTCTGCCTGTTCTGCCGTGGTGTGTTGCGTGTGTTGCACCCAGCACTGCGCGCTCGGCGGCAGCAACCATCCCCGACGGACACTTGAAGTCGTCTGGCTTGCGGCGAACAAAACCCGAGCACCCAAGCCTCACCACCCCCTTTTTTGGGCGGCTGGCACATTCCACATGATGATGACGGTGACAGTTTTGGTGGTGGTGGTGGTGGTGGTGGCTAAAAATCCTCCACCAACTGTCCTCCGATCTTTGCTCGCGATCGGGTGGAGACGGCATTGCTTAGTTTTAGCTGAAATTCGCCAAAACCACCAATTCCTTATGGTTCGGAGCTCTCCGATCGGATCGCCAGCTCCACAGTACACCAATTAGCCGTGCCGTTGTGCCGTAGAAGGTCAAATCTCATTTGGTCTCATTACGGCGATAAAACCCGCTGGCGGCGGCCAGCGTAATGTCTCGTGGCGTGCGGGATCGGTGGCGCAGGTGGACCGGATCGGACCGGTGGACCGATCCGGTGTAATGTATGCACCGGCGATTAAATTGTACAAATAATTTTAATTGACCGTTTCCCATGGAAACCGGTGACATTTTGTCATGGCGATGCTGAACAAACAGAGCAACCTAGCTCTACACCATTCTTGGGGCTTTTGTCCATGTTTGTGGAGCGCAGCGCTTCCCCGCCGTACTCGCCGGTGAGTCTTATCACGAGAGGGAGTGTGGTAGTACATATAGCAAAAAAAAGTAAATAAATAAAAAAAAAAAACACACATCGTTGTGTCCATCTTCACTTGGTCATCTCACCTTTGGAGGAGTGATGAAACCGATCACTACGCCCTGAACACCCCGTCCATCGTTCCGGGATGCTTTGACGGGAAAATGCAAAAGCAGCATTCGGAGCTCTCGTCTAGGGCTCCGCACCGCACAGCCCCGATGGGGGTTTGGGGGTAAGGTGTATTAATCATTCCCGTGTCTTTTTAATAGAGACATCGAGCTTTAAATGACCACCCGGTGTTGATGGTTGACCGTTGTGGTTGTGGGGAGAGTCAAAGAGTGTTGTGGTTGTTCGTGTCGGGTGGTTCGTCGCGTTGGCGATTTTTCTGGAACGGTATTTTTGTGCCGTACAGCAGCAGCCAGACATTTGGCGTTAAGTATGGAGAGTTGCACATAAGCACACACCCAGACACGCACATGCAGACGCACGTGTGGAGTGTGTGTTGTTGTGCCCGCGAAAGGAGATGTGATCTAATTTGAATTTTTAATTTCATACCAACCGTTTCATATCATCAGACCCGTAGAAGGGAGTGAAGTAAAGTAGTAAAGGGATTGTGGTAGGCGCCTGTTGTTTGCTGGTGGAAAAGGCTTTTTTTTCTGTTATTGGGGATGATGGTGGTTGGGGTGTTTTGTTTGTTTATGAATTAAAATCACATAACATAGCAATTACCAAACGGGAAGATTAAACATACATTGGGACGCCGTTTATACGGGATTCCTATTATCCAGCTGTCCGTATGAGGTATGACTGTTCAATACAAATATGACATTGCGTGCTGATTATATACAGGTGTTCCACGAGATACGATTGTAAGTACGTATACTACGATACGATACGATATACGGCGTAAGTCGAAATAGTCGCATGTCGAATATCTGTGAATATAAAGTTTATAACCGAAATTGAAGAGTCGGAATCTATGAAATCGTTTATTTTATTTAAAATAATGTACGATAATGTATTAATTTTCCTCCAAAAGCCGTTTACACGATTTAGATATTCATGATTGGGGAGTTGTGGAATCTGAGGAAATGTGTTTGTAACGGTTATCTGCACAGAAATTCAAAAAAATATATCAATTTCGTCTCAATGACAACTTTTATCTGTCATCATTAAATTAAAATCGTCGTATCTGCGAATCGTCGTAACTCGAGGGGGTCGTAACTCGGGGGACGCCTGTAGTCTATCAGCGAGGATATGTGAAAAGCCCGTTAGAGAGCCCAGAGCACATAGTACGAACGAAAATCACAAAAATTCAAGACAAATTTGATATACAGTCAGAATTCAATAGTTGAATGATTTTAGTTGGCATGCTTTTTAGTTAAACGCTCGATAGTTGGCTGACAGTTCAATAAAAAAAGCATGCGTTTGTATGAGAAAACCGATTTTTGAAAATTTTACAAAAATCTCATGGCCTGTCGGGAAAAATTTCTGAATTTTTTGGATGGAAAAACGTGCCAACTAAAAAGCACATATTCAATAGTTGGCAGAGAACCGAAGTTCAACCAGTAAGTTCAGACTGTAATTTAAAAAAATAAATATTTATAAAAATTGATTAGATTGTACCAAAATACAATACCAATTCAGATTCAGATAAAAACATACTTGGACCCAATATCCGTGTTAGGTCGAATACAGTCGTTGTCACCTAATTTTGACACTAAGGCATACATTTTGAACAGTGCGCATCAATGTTTGCGTCTAACGCACCTATTTTTGTCTGTAAATCATCAATTTTGGACTCTTTTAGGAATCATGGTCATTTTTTAAAGTATTTGAGCAGAGTATTTTCCGATTGTGATTTTAAATCACATAAACGCTACAAACACCGTGTAAATTGATTGTTTTTTGAGAAAACATAATTTAAATTTAACAATTTCTAAATCAATTATTTACAACTGAAAATACATTTTCATTTACAATTACATAGAAAACACATTTTTTTTCACTCTATTAAAACATCAATAATTGGCAGAACAATTGTTTTATTTTAAATTCTATCAATGAAATTATTCACTACATAACTTAATTTCAAAGATACACACAGTGTAAGAAATAAAGTTAAATTTTGTATATAAAGCGATTGATACACAGTCAAAAATGGATGCTTTAGAGACAAAAATTGATGCGCACTGTTAAAACTTGATGCCTTCGAGGCAAAAATTGTGACACGATGTCAAAAATTGGTGCCTGTGAGTCCAAAATAGGTGAGTTAGAGTAAAAATTTAGCGACAACGACTTTAAATGGCGTTTTACTACTTAAGGAACATGTATGTACAATTATCCTAACTTAGGCATTCTTGGTTACGCTAATATTTTCGTTCTATTTGGCGCTTAAGATCGATGGCCTCACACTGATAGTGTTTGTTGAATCTAAAAATGAACAAAATATCAATATTTTTGAAATAAAACACCATAAAAACTGATCTTCTTATATTTTACTAGACTATATAACTAATATTCTCATGCATTATTGCGAAAAATATAATCAATTTTCAATCAAACGTATTAAAATAGATTTCAGCATCAGCTCGGTATAATCATTTTAGATCAAGGCTAGGTTCAATCAACGGGATAGAAATTGCCATCTTCAGCTGGAACTGAATTTTAGCTCTTAAATAAAAATAAATATCGTGACATTGGGAATAAGATTCACCTTTACAATCTTAAACATTTTTAATATGAATGCAGGTTTTAGGAATATTGTGCTAATACCAATATTGTCCATGTTGAAGAGACCTTAGCTACATAAACAAACATTTTTAATTTTTTTTTAATCAATTTGATCAAATTAAACAAATTAATTAACGAAAAAGGGTATTTCACGAACATCCGACTTTAAGTAAATCTAATTAATTACCTTTTTACTCACATCAAGTACACACATCTGTTCCGTTAAAGCGTCATAATTACCAATCAAAAGGTGCCGTAAAAATGCCATCATTTATGCTCATTCTCCTCATATTATGAAGTGTGCGTTTGTGTTCGTTGCTCAGTATCCTGTAAACTCTGGAACCAATCATCAGCGCAGACTGCGCTGCGTGAGTGCGTGCGATGTGTCGTGTGAGTGCAAGCAATCATAAAATCAACCAAGAATGCACATCAACTTTTACACACTACCGCCTGCTGGTGCGCCACCGGCCACTGGAATCCGACGGTAGCAGATGCGTATGTGCATCCGCGGCGCGTGCCTGCGTGCAATTTGATCTTTAACCAGGGAGCAGAACAAAAACACAAACACCACAAAGTCCAAGCTAGCCAGAATTAGCACCAGCAGGAGGCGAGATCGTTTGCAGCAAGCAACAACAGTCCCTTTCCGATTTTGCACGGTGTTAAGGGGAGAATCGTAATTTTATTAATATATTCACAAGGGAGAATCTGCTTAATTGAACGACAATTAGAATGCAATTTTAAAGAGAGAGAGCGTATCTGAAAGAGTTATTTTTTATAAATCACTTTATCAAGAGGCGCTTCTCTATCCACAAAAAAATACGCTATTTCCCACATTCCATCGATCATCCTCGATCATCCAAGCCGTTCGAACAGCCTGAGCCACTAGCCATAAGCTCGGAAGGGCTGGTAAAGCTGGGTGAGGAATCGAACGGGAACGGGAAAAATATTGATACCAAACCCTGTTTTATGTTGACTGGGACACACTCGACACGGGAAGGAAATCGGAGATCGATCGCATCGATCGCTGCCCATAAAAATCGAAACTTTACATAAAATACTAAGTGTTTTATGAAGTTTTATTGATCGTAAAAACCGCGTCGCTTTTTTTTGTGATGTGTGTGGTAAAGATCGGATTGGATCTTCCTTCTCCATCATAAACCGAGTGCGTTTACAATCTCCCCCCGCAGTACTTCTCCCAGCCCTCGCTTTGGTTGTCTGCCGGGCGGTCGCACCTCTTATCAAATCCACCATAAAAATGGGATACAAAAAAAAACATTTTTCTTTCGGTGCGGAACGCGGCACAGTCGGATCGAAGATTGGTGCTGATCGGACGTTTGCTTTCACATCTTTAGTATTTTTGTGTTGCTCTGTTGCTTCTAATCCGGCTCTATAATTTTCTAATTCCCTATCTGCTGTATGCCGGCAAACACTAATTGTTCAGCGCTGATCCAGTGAGAGAGGGAGACGATGTGTTTCGCGTACATCGT
Source organism: Anopheles coluzzii (assembly GCF_943734685.1). Lineage (NCBI taxonomy): Eukaryota > Metazoa > Arthropoda > Insecta > Diptera > Culicidae > Anopheles > Anopheles coluzzii. The sequence goes on along the minus strand of NC_064670.1, from coordinate 99,943,979 downwards.
GCACTGTCACACGCTCGGGGGACTTGTAGCGAGCTTTTTTTTTATTGCACTGTGCCTAGGATCGTTTCGGTGTGGTGAGTTTTTTAGGCTGACTCTTTCGAGGTGGAGGGGGGGGGGGAAATCGGAGGTGAATGTGTTTCGATTTCATCTGGCAATCGTTACCGGTTCGGCAAGCCCCGCCGGCGCTCCTCTTGGCCTCTTGGAAGCAGTAATAAATCAAGTCAACTTTATGGTGGTGATGATTTTCGGTAACTGAGCGATCAAAAATGAGGACTTGGGGGGGGGGATTGTGGTTGTTTTGCCGAGTTTTCCGATCGGATCACACACTCACACACACACAGTGCGCTGTAAAATGTCAACTTTTGTGTACAGTTTTATTATATGCCTCCTTTCTCGCTGGTTGGGGACATTTGCGCTGTGTGTTATCTGCGTTGTTGCGGCGCCGTGCTACGATCCGTAGTAGTTTGTGGTGCGTGAAGTCAAATGTCATCCCGCGCAATTCATCATCGGTCACATACGCGCCTATATATGCCGCAGCACTGTAGACGAAGAACGGAAAAAAACAACAAGCAATAAATCGTTAAATCACATCGCACAATGAAGAAACCCCGCAACCCCGTTCGTCATTTTGTCGTTTTTTTGTGGCGCTCGGGGCCCGCGATGGCAGCAAATTAATGCACGCACATTTAACGCATCGCAACCCATTATGAGTGGGGTGGGAGCGAAAGTACTGGTTTGCTGTAGAAGGGGTTTTTTTCTTTCTTTCTCGGGTGTGAAGATCAGCTGACCGTCGTCGAGATCAACGGGGAGGGTTTTTGGAGTTTTATGGCGCACGCATTAAGCCACGCTGCGCCCCATAGATCTAGCGGGACACCCGACCGGCCACGGAGAGAGCATCCCGTGAAACCCCGACCCCAAAACGGGGCTGCGAGAAATTAATTAAGTTATTTGGAGCTTGTTGTGGCGGGTAGTTTCTGTGTGTGCTGGTGAGTGAGGGACAGGCAGAGAGAGAGCGAGCGAGAGGGAGAAATAAATATTTATCGATCCGTAGCACGCATCACACAGAGAAGAGAAAAAACAAGCCAAGCTCCAGGTGCACCGGGAGTTACCACTGGGGATGGGAGTTTTATTGCATGGGATGCGGGTTTATTTCTTTTTATTGTGGCCCACACCGCTCAATGGTGGTCAATTGAGCGAGCAATGCGCTCGCCGTTGAGGCGTTTGGCGTGATGGTTTCGGAGGGGGTTTTGGGAGGATAGAGACAGAGAGAAAATCATAAATTTGGGCTTGCAGCAAAGGATTGCGAGAGCGAGGATCACTGGAGCGGTTCTGATTGGGGTGTTCAGATAAGGGTGCGGTGCTGGATAGATATGGTGCCCGCCGGTTGCAGTAACGATTGCGAGAACAAGAGGCAAAGAATGAGGGTGGTATAGGCCGAGAACGAGAACAATCTCAAGAGGGAAAGTTTAATAAAGCTGAAACGCATTTTATTGTGAAATTAAATGTAGGAGTTGTATTTTGATGAAAATACTGTTACTGTGTGCCTTACTTTTCTTGAAAGAGTTTGGCCGTACCGCTGTAAACTAATGTTTCCGCAAAGTTCTTGTAAATATATATGATCTGTGTAGAATCTGATGTGTCCACTGCTTTGGTTGGTATACAAAATTTATCCTAAAACTCTGTTTTGTCCTGCCTGTTAAGCCAAAGTGTTTGTTGTCAAATCTCACTCTGAGTTCGTTCAAAGTACTTTCCGTGTTATGAAATCTTCATCTTCTGACATTGATGGGGTTCTTTCCGTTTTAAGTTCGTGGGCTGAAATTTCAGCCTGTCATCTGTTTGCATTGTATAGCAGTTTTCGAGCAGCTATCTAAGTGGGTATAATATACTGGTGGACTTATCTCAAGGTGTATGAATTTAGAAGGCTGATTTTTATCGCTTCTGTTTCTGAATGAAGATTTTAAGAGTGTTTTGTGTATTCGTCAAGCCTCCAGAATGTTGGTTTGAACAAAAGATTTCACCCATCCTGTCAAAAAATGATGTTCTAATCTATTCTATATATATATAAATCTCGTGTCACGGTGTTTGTTGCGAGCAAACTCCGAAACGGCTGGATCATTTTCAACGAAACTTTGCACACACCTTATGGTGGTATGAGAATAGGTTTTAAGACTTAAAAATCGTTCAGATGTTACACTAAATTTAATTTGAAAATGATTTTCTAACTCCCATACAAAGTGCAGGATTGTTGTTGTGTTGTATACGGCACTTTGACACTTGGTGTGAGGAGCCTGGCAGTTTACACTCGATCATCGAATCCTGAGGGGATACGGGCACGATACAACTATCCCAAGTAACATATCAATAATAATATATTTTAAATTTTTTTTGGAATAGCTAAGTTTGTCTGGTCAGCTAGTTTGGTTATAAAAACGTGCTATGAGACCACCTGAACTACATACACTTTTATTCTGGATTCCCTCACCAGATCTCTTAAATGCACCTTGGGATAAATGTAAACATCACCTTGTTTTGCCATTTTTCGAGCAGGTACTCAAATCTAATTCTAGCTTTGAGGTTAGAATAATCTAGACTGCAAATTGCAGGTTAGTTTTGTGTGTGTGTGTTTTTTTTGTTGTATGGAGTGTTTACATGATTTCAACCTCCAACTGTCAAACTCCATACAAAAAAACTGACTAGAATCGTGAAGAGCCCCTGTATTGGAAATTAAGCTTCCAAAAACTTTTGGGGTTGGATTTGAGTCACTGTGTAAACATGTTTAGAAAGCCAGCATAAAGACGGTACGATCGTCGTGGTTCTAGTATGTCTAGAATAAGAAATAGAAGTTCATCGTAACATCACAATCATCCTTTCTCTAGCTTGAGCTTCTTAATTCGGTTTTGGCTCAACATTTTAAACGCCCTCCATTCAAGAACAAACCCATACTATAAAAACATTTTTCATTTAGTTTAGAGTGGTTTGGCCCTAAGCAATAGTTGGATGTCCAACATTTAGAGAGAAACCACTGCTCTATGTGTCTCTCCATGTTCAAGACATTTCCAATGTCCCTTTCAATCGCTCAAGCAATTCCAGTTCTTGCTCTACTTTACAGCCTTTAGATTTCTGTAGGTAAGGACTAAACCCTTTAATATCTGTTTAATGTGTAAATTACAATTATGTGCTTCGCAGATAGGATCTGACAGAGCTAATCAAACATAAAACTGCATATAAGAATACGAATCGCTAATTTTTACTTCAAATAAATACATGAAGTGTGAAGAATCCTACTCAAACCATGAAATTCTCATCCAAAAACTTTCAAACCGTATTTATATATCAAAAGTCTTAAGATTTTTGACGTCAATATGTAGTTATACAATTCTTCCCATTTAAATAGTATGTACAATCCTCCTAAAAGCCTTCAAGGACATTAGAGAGACAATCACCTTCGATACTTAGTATTGATTCCGATCTAATTGGCCAAACAATTGGTTCGATGTACAGCAAAAAAAGGGCAAGGACATGATGTAATGTCACTAATTGTTATGTAGAGCACACACCACTCCCACGTAACAGAACGCTGTTAATCCCTGTAAAGAAAGAGTTTAGCAGCGAACGTTTGCAATAAGAGCGTGTTGGGTGTGAAATGTGCTCAGTACGTGCCGAAAAAAGAAACAAAAAAGAAAAACAGAACACCCTGAAAGATACGATTTTGTGATGCAAATTTTTGGGACCCTCGAATTGGCTGCTGTGTGCGCGGGGGAATAGGTTTGGCCGTTGAATTCTCTTGAACAACGCCAATTGAAAATAGGAATCCTTGTAGTGGCGATGTACTAACTGCTTGTGCAGGAAAACCCAATAAAAACAAACATTATTATTAGAGAGAGAGAGAGCAAAGGGAGCCAAAGCCCAAGGTTTCCGTGCTAAGTGAAAATCCTCTCTTCCCAAAGCAAATGAGAAGCCATGGGGTAGGAAAACTGCGCCACACTATGTTCCATTTTTAGCAAAGGAAACGCGTAAATATTGCACACATTTACTTATCTCCCCTTGTTTTGTTACCCCTTTTCCCACGTACCACTTTTACGCGAATGAAAAAGGAAAATATATTTATTGTTACAAGTTTTCCATTCCGGTTACAACAACCTTGCTGCGGATTGCTTTTCTAGCGCGGTACGCTACGGGTTGGGCGTATGGTACTTGCGTACAGTTGGCGTATTTAATACGATGCTAATTAGGAGCCCAAGGCAGTGCGCAGCAGGAAGTGCGTATGGAGGAGGTTGTTGCTGGGGGGGGGGGGGGGGGGGGGGGGGGGATAAAATATGGCAAATAAACGTAATCGTGTGTGGGGAGTTTAAAGTGGTAAAAGATTCGCATTAAGAGGAAAGAGGACTTGTGGTTGTGCGCCAAAAAAGCCCCAAAGCACTTACACATGTTTAATTTCTTTTAATTTCTTTTCGATCGGCCAATGTGGGATTGGCAGAGAAAAGGCTATTTTTACATACAATATGGAAGCGGGTTTCTCTAATAACTACCCAGCACAAGGAGCACCACTTCCTGGTAGCCACACGAGAAACACAAGGAGCTGCCTCCACCGCGTTTAGTTAGCGACGGCCAACTTCCGGTCGATGCGAGTGAAAACGCTGCTTTTAGAAACGTTTGATTAGCACCAACCGTTGCACGAGTAGTAGTAGTAGTCGTAGCCCGTTGTTCGGCGTCTTGCGACGCAAGTTGCAGAAAGTTTACGCTCATAAAACGCTCAAGAGTGTGGAGTGTGTGGCCTTCAGGACATGGCGAATTCGCCCCCGGGGTTTCCATCTTGCCGGGCCGGGTTCGGCTAATGAGTGCGGGAACTAACTTTACCTTCACACACGCACACAGAGACCGCAACCACAAAACGGGCTCGTTCCGGGCTTCCGGCAACTGCGTTTTCTTGAACGTGTCAACTTTACACGACCGGCCAGTCCTAATATTTTATCCATTAGGACTAAACCGTGTGCCCCGTGTGCCGTGTGTGTGTGTGTGTGCGGATGGGTTGCGTTGGATTTGGAGCTGCTCGTTGGGAATGGTTGGCGAAAAGTTGGCACAACTCAAACGTGCCCGCAATTCTCCCCCGTGCCTCCCGTGCAGATAAAGAGTTTGTATATTTTAATTTGCTTCCTTTGCTCTCTCTCTCTCTCGCACAAAACGGAACAACATGTTGTCCTGCTGCTGCTGCTGCTACATTGGTGGAGCATGGTGGCTTGTTTTATGTTTCCGGGCATAAGGTCCTTTGCTGAGGGATGGTGGTGGTGGAAGTGGTAACAGTGGTAACACGGAACCTTGGCCCTAAGGAAATGTATGGGGCCCTGGGCCCGGTGCTGCTGCTGCTGCTGCTGCGGTGTGTTTCGGTGCGAGTTAAACGGCAAAACGAGTAATTTGGTTACTATTTACACACGCACGAGTTCGTTTTCGGTCGGTCGAAGTGGAGAAAGTGTGTACTGGCAGTTTGTGTGAGACAGCAGAACAAGAAGAAACACTGAACAAACCCCCTTTTTACAAACGTGTTGGTAATTTTATTGTGGGCTTTGCTTTATTGAACTGGGCGCAAATGAAAACGGCACTACTGGCAGGCCAGTAGCAGTAGCGCAGCGCGCACAACACCATTGGACTTGCTGGCTGTGTGCGCTACATATTTTGCGCGACGCTTACATCGCCCTGTTGTGGGAAGGAGGAATGGTTGGGTCCTCGATTGTCCTTTTTCTCTTCCTGCCCCTTTGGAAGGTTCTAACATTTTGTTTGACTTTCTACTTCTCGGTCGGTTCCTCGGTAACATTGTAACGTTGCTGTGCGTTTAAATGGTGCGTTTTCGGTGGGTGTTGGTAGGAGGATTGTATCAAAGGGGATGGTATTAGTAGTGGCTTCAAGTGGGCAGATGTGTTGGCTGTTAGTATTGGGTTAGTTTTACAAATTTTCTTTACATTTCTCCTTTTTTATAATTTATAATCTTTTTTTCTACTCCTTTTTCAATTATGTTGTATTAGCTATTTATTTATTTTATTGATTGTTATGTTTTTTAAACTAAATTATGTCAGAAAGCCGGTCTCGTAGTACAGTCGTCAACTCGTACGACTTAACAACAAACCCCAAATGGACCGTGCCGCCATACGTAGGACTGACTATCCTGCTATGGGGGGAAATCAATTAGTCACTGAAAGCCAAGCCCACAAGTGGTACAGGCAGGCCTTGACCGACAACGGTTGTTGTGCCAAAGAAGAAGAAGAAGATGTCAGAAAGACTATTTTTAAACTATTTATATTTAAGTTTTTATTAGCTACTACCTTTTTCTATTTTTCTACATGATTGTTTACATGAAATATTTTTTTCTCTTACTTTTATTTTTCCTTTATGTGTATTTCTTAATTATTTTAGTATCTTTGTCTTCAAATTTGTGTTCTGTTTGTTGTTTTGATTCGTTTTAGTTCTATTATTTATTAATTAATGTAAATATTATGTTGTTTTACTACTTATAACGTTTAGTTTTCGTATTGAACCTCATCGGTTGAATCGATTTTAGTACTTACAATTTTAAATATTTTTAAATGATATCATACCAAAAGTAATGATTGCAAAACTATAACATAAAGATAAATTGAAAGTAATTTGACTAAACAAGCTAATAATTTATGTAAAAATGTCGCATAGCCTTTCTTTTAATTTATAGGAATTTATTTTTGTTTTATTCAGGAGGAATGGTTCAAAAAGGCCGTATTGCTAAACAGGAATTTTATTAATTGAAAAAAAAATCCATCCAGTACACAGTAACGTAAACCGTTCAATTCAAAATTATTGACAGGCGAAAACAGAAATAGGGGAATAAGGTTCGACCGTGCGCATGAGCCAGCCTCGGTACCGGGGAGAAAAGAAGCCGGCGAAACTTAGCGAGGACACTGTGCCGGCCCTGCCTGCTTCCTTGCACATTGAAGAAGGGCCCTAATAGTGAGTCCACCATAACATGGAAGCAACATAATACGAAAGGGGAAGTACATGAATCCCATAAGGAAACGATTGCTTCTAAGGATTCTGATTAGAAAAATGCTTATTGGATGGATTAGAGCCAATCATTATAAATTTTGGCTTTACCGTATTGGTACTTGTTTATTTTTAAATACATCAAGATAAGAACTATAGCCTGTTTGTGGCCCCTGATCGTGATCTTCTGTGGATGCGGAAGTGCATTTTAGCGATCATTTGTGTTGGGAATGGGAAACTGAGAAAAAAAAAACGGAGTAGCGTGAAAGTTTGTTCGAGGATGACGAACCTGATGCATTGCATGGTCCAGCCACGGTCTTCGTTACATTAGCACATCGTTTGGAGTGCACACACACATAGGGCTCCCGTTATTTACGACTCGTACTCGGACGGACAAGTTGTTTCAGGACTCTCCCTCCCCTCCCCCCTCCCAAATGGGTTCAATCGAGTGCAGCAGCAGAACGAAAGTGGAAAGAAAGTCCACTGGCGCGAGATGGTTTTTTCAGCAAAACGGTGGAAGGGACGGCCAAGAAACCAAAAAAAAAAGTGTCATGCATCATAAAGCATGCATTTTTTGTTGTTGTAAGGTTTGAGGGTTGCGTACGAAAATGGTACACCCTGCCGCCAACACACACACACACACATTGGGACATCGGGACTCGAGGGGGCTTCTTTCACAACCGGCCATTGCTATCCTCACCTATTGAGGGAGGGAATAGTGAAATCATTTGATACAACATGGTTAAAAGTTTTTTTTCTTTATTTTTTGAAAATTTGTTGGTGTTTTCAACCCCCCTTAACCACCGAAGTAATGGTGGTCCGAGTGTAAGGGAATGTTCCATGGGAAGGTTTGTGAAGGGGTATATTTTGGGATTTTCCATTTTTCGATTGCTGTTTAGTTGTTTAATGCGAAGGGAAAGGAAGCGAAAAGTTTCCAGAGAGTGAAACTGTACCTAACGCCGAACTACACACACACACACACACACACAAAAGGTTAAGGGAAACTTTCATATAGCATTAACAGCAGCATGGTTAGCAGAACACAGTAAGCTAGTTCTTTGTGGTGGTGGTGGTGGTGGTGGATGGTTGAGGAAATGGAACGCGCTCCAACAGTGCGCAGATCAACGAAACGATCCACACAGTTTTGACAAAACATATGAATTACGAAGGCAAACTCCACTCCCCGGGGTGGTGGGATGGAGCGAATGAACGTGACACGCAAAGTCAAAGGAGAAGCCGGAAAATTAATTACCGGAAGAAGGTGGATTTATTGCCCTGGTGGCTGCTGGGCGAGACGCGACACAAACCCTCCCTCTCTTTCGCTTTTCGGGAGGGGGGGGGGGGGGTGAACAACGCTGTCGAAAGGGGAAGGAGCAAAGAAGGAATAAAAGAAAAAAACCGTTGGTGAGACAGTGCCAAATTAAAAAGCGCGAAAACACCCCCGTCCCCGCCGTCGCGTGGAAGAAGGTGCAGAGGAGGTGTACAGCCATACACACACACACACACACACACACACACACACACACACACACACACACACACACACACAGAAAATGCAGTTTCTTTTCTGACATTTGCACAGATTGATCTTTTGCACTGTGCGCCGGTTTGGAACTGTTGGACCTTAGAGCAGCGGAACTGTTTGGTTGGCAATGTCCAGTGATTATTTAATTTAATATATAAATTAGTTTCATAAATTATTAATGATATATTTGAGGAGTTTTGTTTTTTTTCCTTTCGACTGTAAAACACGTTTTATTTAGCTGAAAAACGTCCAAAAAGTGCATCAATAATAAGAGGATCACTATCTGGAGGTGTGATCTTGATCTGTATTGTGTCAGATTTTAGGCAAAGCCTACTTCACAGTGTGTCGGTAGGGAAAGTTTACACATCAAAGCAAAAAAACAGGTGTCAAACAGTAGTTGATCTCTCTCTCCTGTTTTGCCTCTTTGCTGCTTTGTGCTATGTGTTTTTTTGTCTATTTATTACAGCTTCTTTGTTTAGACATTCACTTTGTCAACATTGTTCTAGTGGTTCTATTTGTGTTGTTTTGTTTATTTTCCTTCTCTTGTTCATTTTTCCCATTTTGCTTTCCATTTCATCTCATTTGCAACTGCGGGGCACCGGGACCCCGGGTAACAAATCCCAATTCCGATACCGCTTCCGCAATTATTGCACTTGCCACTTGCTGGTTTGTGGTGGTACAAACGACAATACTCACACACACGCACACAAAAAAAACCTCCCAAAACCACTTACATATTGTTGTCGTCGTCGCCGCTGGCGGCAGGTTCCGGCGCAGGTTCAAATGTTGCTCTAATTTATGCATAATTATGCACCCCTTATGCATCGCCGGTAGAATGTGAACGGGAGAGAGGGAGAGTGTGAGTATGAAGTGGAGGATTTCAGGTTGGTTTTTCGGTTTTGTTCTGCGGTGTCATATGTTTATTATGAACCTGGGATGTTAGGAAAGTGGGAATGGGAAGCTAGTTAAGTGTATTTGTTTGTTTTGTTTATGTAAAAGAAACATTCAGTTACATAAAAAGCTAAAGAGGAAATAAGAGAAGTATAGTAAAGTGAAAATAAATAATGAAGCAAATATAAAGAATTTAAAAAATAATTTAAAATCAAAGTAAATAAGCAACACATTAAATCAATTGATAAATTTGAAGAAAAAAAAACACAAAGAATGTCTGTCACTGTTAACAAAACATTAACTCCAATGAGCAATAAATGGAACTTTCCTTAAATACAGGTAAAATAAAGTAAGAAAAAAAAAGAAATACACATACCCAAACAAAAACACAATTTTGACGAGGACCGAGGGCCGACCTCGGCAGCCAGTGTGAAGAATGCATTCACACCACCTTGTTTTGGTGCCGCGAGTGTGTGTGTGTGTGTATGTTTCCAAATTTATGCTAATTCATATTTGGTGTGAAATGAGTTTGTTTTCAGTGTCTGCTGCACTGAAGGTGCTTTTTTTCGTCCCCTTCACCGCCCACTGACTGTCTCTCTATCAGCTGCTCAGTGAAACAAATGCTTCCGAATCGCCACCACCGATCGTGGTTTAGTTCTGTGCGTAATGTGGGTAACACATTGTGAGTGGCGTTGTAGTCTCCCCAAAAAAACACTTTTTTCAAAAGTAAACTGTTTACAGCTCTACAGTGTTCCCATGATGGATGGAAACAGTTTACAGGTTTTGGTGCGGAAGAAAAAACACTGTCAACCCACCCCGTTCCAAAGTACTCTCCCGCATGTGTGGGTATCGGGGTTTTTTTATCGTCTGTCGAAAAATATCGCGCCAAAAGCCGACTAACTGGCTATGTGGGGGAACGGAGGGAGGCATCTTCTGAAGGTTTTTCGTACCTTTTGGCCTTTGTTTGGAGTCAGTCGCGAATCGCCACCCGCTCCATCCGGTAGGATGGCAGTATGGCGGTATAATAGATACAAATAAACAAATAAACGTACAAACAAACTATTCCTTTGCCCCGCGTGTGTGCAGTTTGCAGTGTGTTGCTGCCCGCAGACAGAGCCGTAATGGTTGAATTGACGACAGTTTATGGCTTTTCCTGAACTCTGCACACGCGTCTCGATTGCGCGCCAAGCCCCGGGAGTGGCGGGAGTCGATTGCTTGTTTGGAGGTGGAAAGCCGGTAGGGGAGCATAACAACAAAAAAAGCCGGAAGCTCCCAAGCACCGGTTTGACAGTTTGATGGGGGTCTGGTGGTTTGCTCACAAGAGGGCATACGCATTGGAAACACACAACGGAAGACGATAGGATGGTTGTTTGATGGAGTAGTTCGTTCTATTTTCAAAGTATTGTAATGATATTTAGATGTTTTTTTTGGTGGCTTTAGAATTATTTTGTGTTCTTAACATTTCCAAAAAATACAGTTTGACATTTAAATGTGCAAGTGCAGCAGGAGATCTGGGAACAAGATCCCTACCAACACCGCCTATCATCGCACCTTTGGTGTGCGCATTTTAGTCTGGTCAGTCCCCGCGAAAAAAAAAAGCGAAAGAAAGAAACGCATCCAAGTAGCCGAGAGTCAGTTTATTATTTTAATGCCTTTGGTAGCCGTTTATTTAATGACACCCGGTAACGGTTGGCCATTTATCTCGGTGTTCACATTTGGGAAGGAGGTTTTGGGCTAGGGGATGGAAGATGCTTCTGATTCTTAGTCTGTGATCTGCGTCCAGCCGACGACGACGCGTTGACGACATAATTTGCCCAGTAGCTCTCCCAGTAGTATGCAGATTGAGCAAAGCAGGGGCTTTTCGGGGGTGTGGATTAATATGGCTGTGAATAATAACAAAAAAGCAAGACACAAAACAAGCGTCTAATGTTCTTAATGTTCGAATCCTCTCCGCAAGGAAAAGGATGCAAACGGTCGGTCGGCGTATTAGGTTGCGTTCTTTCTTTCGGGGGGTTTTTTTTTTGCGTGCAACGCGCGGTTGCTAACGGCAACCGAACGTGGCGACACGTTTCACGTTGCGTCTTCTTGCGCTGACCGTTGTTCTAATGTCAAGACGGGACCGCGAAGAGAACCGGGGGAGGAAATCAATAAAGTGGGGACCGACCGTGGGGCGCGGACGAAATAAATCGATTTTCGATGTTTTGCAGCCCGCTGCTACCGATTGCTGCCGATTTTGTTCGGTGTGGTGTGGGGCTCCGTCCGGAAGCTAAATGTTGTGTGCGTTTTTACGATGAAGCAGCAAAGGACTCGCAAACACACACAGACAGACCCTTTCAGCATCTTCAATTTGGTACGCGAATTAGGTGATAAAATGGTACCAGATCAAGGACAACTGCACACGCACACGTTTGGGGTCGTCGGGAAGACGGAGGTGGGAGAGTGAGGGACTTGCCGCGTGTCTGGCCACTGTGTGTCTGGCTGGCTGGGGCTTTTTTTTCGGGGGAGTGCAAGATTTATGCATAAAGTTTAAGATAATTTTATAGCCTCGGTTTGCGCGACCCTCATCCCTTTCTGGTAGAATTAAGAGCCAAGCCCACGCAACAAAGCTGACACACACTCAGGAGAGGAGGACAAAAAAACACACACACACAGGGTTGAAGGTAAGGAAGGTGCACTCACACAAACAGCGATGATGTGGTCGCTGGAGGAAAACCCAAAATCCGCCCGCCAGCCCAAAGAAGAAGACTCATTGATGAGAGGATATCATTACGAGTGTGTGGGGCCTTTTGGCGGGCGGAGGAGCCGAATTTGGCAAGAACGTGTGACACGGCGCTGCGTGGATCGGAAGGTTTGTTTTTGTGTGTGTGCGGAAAGTTTCTCAATTAAATGAGACATTTTTTTTAGCCCGGTGGGGAGTGGGTGAGCGTTGGTTGGGGTGGGGGTGCTACTGTAAATATTTGCTGTCGTGCTGCTGCTGTCGGTTGTGAGCTGCCTGGTGGAAGGTGTTTTTGTTGTTGATGCTACTGTTGCTCGGTACAATGAAGTATAGTCGTGTTTTGTAAATGGACCTGAACGGAGCTCATTGAAAAGCTCTGTACAGTAGCTCTCTGTCTCTCTCTCTCCTTTTCTCTCTACGAATACGTGTCACTATATTTTGCCAGGTAGCAACCATGAAAACCGATTAGAATAAGAAACGATACCACAAACGATTCTCGCTTCTGTGCCATTGCATAGCCGAAAGGATGTTGCCATCCTTTTGCGTCCTTTCGTCGCTGCCGAACGGTAGTGCGAACAGCTGATTGCGCAAAACTTGCATGCGATTTGCATACCCCGTATACGCCGTAGTACGGGAAGACAGTACAGGATCTGCCATGAATGTATCAACAAAGTGTTAGGATTGGTATTTTCATGGAATGTATTTTAATTTTTATAGGATCATAGTTAATTGAGTAATTTTACATCTTGTCTATTTGTTTTGCTAAATGTTTTTAAGCTTCATGATATAAATATTGATCATTTTTATCAGCTCTGCTCGATGACAGTAAGCACGAATTAATAAGCTTTTTTCTATAACGATTATTATTCTTCACAGTTTTGCTTACGAATGATTCGAAAATTGTATTAAAAACTGTCTTAACTGTCTTTAAACTGTGACTAACATGTGTTCAATTCTTCATTGAAAATTTAAAATCATCTCTAATACTCGAAAATTATTAATTTACTTCATAGTAAAAAAATTAAATTTGTGGGTTTTTTTTGTAAATTTTTCCCACGTTACTACTCAACATCAGAACAAAATCGAAAAATCCAGCAATTGCTACACAGAAAACATCAATGAGGAAAGCTTAAGAGTCGAACCCATTATCGCAAGGAAAACTTGTAAAACATAATTACATTTAATGCTTCGAATTCAAATAAACTACTACTTCTACTACTACTTCATAGTAAAAACACAATACAAACGATTATTAAGGCGCTACTTATTAAATTCCAATTGTTACGGGAGGTAAACATTGCAAATTGCAAACAAATTGCAACCGCTCTGCCTGTATCGCAATACAAGAATTTCCACTGCTCGTACGCTTCCCGTACCGTGGTGCGACCCCTGCAACGCGGTTACCAACCCTGTAAAATGTCAACATCGTGCCGGTACAGAGAAAGAAACCGCAAACGCCGTAACACCGCTAGCTGTCTCCCTCCGCTAGCGCCAATGGGCGTGGCTTACGAGTGGGAAATGGAGGGTGAAATTTACCCGCACCATCCGGCCGTCTCTTTCCAGCGCAAGCAGCGCAGCACCGTAGCGCACTCGTACGCACACGTACAGAAAAGGGGTTGAAGGATAGCGCAAGCGAGCGAACGCTACACAACCGCCCGCTAGTGCGCTCTCGTTCCAACCACCGCTTCGTGGCGTACGTTGCTGCCCGTCGGTGGAAAAGAGACGCAGCGTGTACGGCGCAATCGAGTACGGCGGGTCTCTCCGCCGCACTGGTGTGTGTGCGTGTGCTGTCAACGGGCAACGTTCAAAATGAACGTTGCGGATGAATGTTAGTCTCAGTTTACCACTCGAAGCGATTGCACGCGGGAATTTCGTGCGTTTACGTACACAAAACACACATTCCGGTGGCCGACCTAGCTTTTATTCTTCAACTCGTGCTCGACCGTGTGTGTTGTGTGGCGCCGCTGTATTGTTAGCAGCAGCAGTAGCACAATATATGCACACCCCGTTCTAGCGAGCTCTAACATAGCAGGCAATAGCTGCTTACCGAGTGCGTCGTGGCCGCCGTCGTTTGTGTTGCGTGCCGTGTGATCGTGTGAAAATTCGGAAAAGTGAAAATAATCGGGGGTTTTTGGGGGAAATCGGCAAAAAAAAAGAAAACAACCGCAAAGGTGCAAAGTGAGTGTGAGGGCAAACCACACAAGCAAAGATATTGGTTACAGCTCGGGCCCATCGCTTCTCCAAAAACCCGTGCATTGCAAGCGTGCGCGATTGTGTGAACTTGTGTTCCGGTGCGTGCGTGAATCGACATCCACACTACCCATCAGCCGGTGGTGGTCCACAGCAGCAGCCCTGCATGCCTGAGATCTTCAAACCATCGGGTCGTGTGGTGTCGGCGAATGTTTACGGATGCTGTTGTTGTTGTTGTTGTGGTTAGTTGGCGCGATCTGCACAACCCGCTTGAGCGGCAACGACCACTGGTAGAGCCGTAGTAGAGGGCGGTTTTGTTGTTAGCCACCAAATGATTGCCCGGCATACTGGGGACACCCAACCGCGGGGACAGCAGTCAGCCAGAGACCCTATCCGGTAGGCAGTGGCGCATCGAATGATAACTCCGACCTGGACACACAGGACGATTGCGAAGGCCAGAAAGGCTTTGGTTCACAGAAGACCCCAATACCAACGGTGTGCGATATGGTATGAGCTGTAGTCTTGCCAACGTTACAGCGACTGCATCCTTTTCCATATGCGAGAAGAACAGCAAAAGGGCAGCCAACAGTCCAATAGTCATCTGAGCTAGTGAAACCGAAGCAGGCTGGATAGTGAAACCGAAGCGGTCACAGGCCCGTTTTGTGTGAATTAAAGTGTTGTTGTGTGATTTTGCGCTTCACAATTCTGCCGGAAAGCTTTTTACGGCGGGGGAGCAAGTGAAAATATTATTAAACCAAGCAGATAAAAAAAGGGAAAAAATAGCAAACAAGAAAAAAAAAAAGTCAAGCGAATGGTGAACGAGCGAGCGAGCGAACGTGCGAACGAGCGTCCCGCTGGTAGTAGACATGCGTACTTGGATGGTGTAGTAGTAGCAGTGTGCGTGTGGTGTGTGTGCTGAGATCGCCGTGTAGTGTCGAAAGCCATCGGGCCAGGTAGTAGCCATCGCTGCTGCTGCTGCAACCAACAGCAACGCCATCGCGCTCAGCTGTCAAAAAAGCTGTTTTTTTGGTTGTTTGTTGGTATTTGACCACAGAGGCGGGCGTTTGTGTTTGTGTTGTGCGCGTTCCTGTTTTCCTCCTGTTTTTTTGTTTCGTTACCTTTTCCTTTGGGTTGTTAACTGCGTCTTGTGTGCGTGTGTGTGCGTTAGTAGGCCGGAACTTGCGAGATAGCGTGTGTGTGTAGTGGTCGATAGAGGTACCCGCGCCCGCGTTTAATGTGTTGAGGGATTGCGGAAACTGGTCACCCGCCCCCCGAAAAAACCAATCAACGGAGCTCTCCGGCTTTGCACCGGGACGCGAGATTCGTCCTCGTGGAGGGATTCGGTGGAGCGGCAGAGGGCGGCGGAGGCGGAGGCGTCGGCGGGCGGACAGTGTTGGGCAGCGGGTCCCGTAACGCAGAAACCATCGATCACCAAAGGATAAACGGTGGCGGC